>NC_081410.1:442824442-443462775 GCF_030272615.1 Cryptomeria japonica
CTTAAAAAGAAGACATACATAACATCATGCCATCAACATTATATACTCAAATTGTTTAAGTGATCATTTCATCTCCTCTTCAATTTTTAAGCTCTAACGCTTGGTTTCTCATTTGAATAGTCAAAATGACATTACAATGCATAAACAACCACAATATAGGTTCATGTCACAAGACTCTCACAAGGGGATGAGGATGACTAGTGCCAAATGTTGGTTCCCAAAACCACGGATTGAAAATCAAAGGGACTTGCCAAATCCCTAACTGGTCCAATCAGCCTTGGCCAACGACCAGGAATGGTCAAAGACCAAATTCCTCTGCACTTTAGGCTCCACTAGACCTAGGTGGGTATACCCCAATCTCCAAAGCATAAAGAGATTTATTTATAGTGAATTTAAATTATTGAATCTTGTTGTTTACAGGGATGGCAAACTATTTCCTACAACTATGCTTTATGATATGCTTTTAACTTGTTTTAATCTGAAAAACTTGAGTATAATTGATAACGAATGAAGCTCATAGAATAATGTTGTTGGAACCTTGAGTAATTATGAAAGAACAAAGCTAATAGAAACTAATAATAATTTTCCATAGTGAGGACTTTGTGCACACCAAATTTATTCACAGAAAACTAATAATAGACCAGTGCCTTATCTGACAATTTACATGTTACTTAATGGACAAATATATGTGATCCTTAGAGACAATTTCAGAGAACTCACAAGTATGCAAGACTATTACTGCAATATCTTCAATGTATGTTATAAGAACAACAAAAACAATTTTGTTATTTATATAACAACAAGTGATAAAGCACTGCAACAAACCTTATTCGGATTTATCCAAAGGATTTTAACTCATCAACATCATGTAAAATGAAACGATCTGAAGATAAAGACAACAAATCATTTGTATTAATTTCTTGGAACAATGGGTGTACAAAAACTATAGACTCACAAGTACTTCATGATACACTTGCTTGCAAAAAATGGATTTTCATTTCTACAAACCTTGTTTTACATGACACTACTCGTTCCAACAGACAATCTAAAAGATAATAATTTTTTCCTCTATTTTGTGTCCTTTTGATTACCAAGTGACTCTATATATATATATATATATATATGAATCAAAAGATATGAATGAAAGGACACACCCTTTTATTAGTACAAACTAAGACTAACAAAATCCTAACTATCCCTCCTAACTGCTATAACTAAAACAAATTACAATGACAAAGACTAATTCTTTCTATCCAGCCGTTGACCATACTTCCGGATATGTCGAAGATATCCTTCATCTTTATATGTGCAAGTGTTGAAGATGATGTCTCTGATAGCTATCTCTATTGTAACAAAACTTTCAACATGTTCCCATGTTTCATTCATATCCAACGTATCCGCACAGGCAACACTAAGGGTTGAACTGAGTAGAGATCTGCATTCGGTAATCCACTGATTTTTATCTTTTATAACCCATGTATCATCCACCACACTAAGGAATCCATGATTAACGATACCCTGACACTCCTCATATTCAATTTTCAATTCTGTTGTGAATCTTTCATGAGTGTCAATCAGGTTTTTAACCTTATTGATCCTTTTGTTACTCAGTGTCTGATCCTGTAGTAACATGCTTAAGCTATCAAAGATCCTCTAGTGTGACACTGTCTTATCCATATTTCTTTAGTAAATGGTCCAAAATTCCTCGAGTATCTTTTGCATATTTTCAAATCGTTTAGATAATAAGACACATGTTGTGTCTTTCCTTATGCTCTGCATTCTTTCCTTCAATTTTTTGTTTTCCTTGTGTAATTCTTTGCACTTCTTTTTCAGTTTGGACTCATCTGCTATCTGGGGTACAGGTTGGCCCCTACTTCTCAAAAGCTCCTCATACAATGATTTGTACTTCCTTGCTTCTTTTACCAGCATCTTCATTTGTGCTTTATTTAACTTTGAAATATCAACTCCCATATCTGATGTGATCATGGGATCCACTTCACCGACCTTCAACTTCATCATGTGTCCAAAATATTTGTCTCCATCTATGATCTTCAGCCTCTTATTTGGGGGATAAAGGGCCCATAAAAGCATGGCCTCATCATCTGGATCATACCTTGATCCAATAAAAAAGTCATCTACAGCTTGGATATCTAATTTGAAATCCTTTTTATCTGAATGTAATAAACTATCAAAAATGAAGGATGCACTAAGCAGGGAAAACTTTAAGAAACCCCCCCCCTCATACAAGGTGTAAAAACCTGGCAAAAGTTGTATAATCGCCGAGGAAAATTTTAATTTTACTGGAGAAATTTTGTGGTTTACGGAGAAGAAATAATAATCTCCATTGGTGAATCATCCATGATCGCTCAAAGTTTGTGAAAATTCCTAGTGAATTGTAATGTTTTTAAAACCAAAAAAATGTTTGCATGGGTGAATTGTAATGTTTTTAAAACTAGAAAAAATATTTGCATTGGCGATTTCAACCTATTTTCAAACCATTAAAAAAAAATATTGGCGATTTCAACCTATTTTCAAACCCTTCATAACCTCGAGATCTAGCGACTGAGGGCAACTAAATCACCACTCGCCAATTCTCGACAACAAAATGTTAAGTCCTCGTCACCGCAGTGACTTGGAGATGGTGGTATCTTTAACCCTTGTTGCATACTCGCCAACATAAAACTGCTTATCTCTTAACCGCTAGCATTTTACTCACAAGCTTGTGGCTTGATCAGGTCTTCAAACATTTAATTTCACGAGTTGACGATAACCATAAAACTTAACCACAAATTGTCTAGTTGCTAGCTCGCGACCTACAAATGCTAACATTAAACAAACATGAGAGCTAGCGACAACTATATGAAATGAGTTACTCACTAACTCTCGTGGCTATAATGTATGACATCAAACCAACTCGAGACCTCACAACCAAAGCAATTTCATTAACAATCTCCAGCTCGCTAACATAAAATGCTAACACCCAAAAAGCTATAGACCTCGCGATGTAAACCCAAACCAACTTGTCGCCAGCTCACAGCTTGATCATGTCTTTAGATATTTTACCTCACGAGATGGCGATAACCATAAAAGTTAATCTAAAACTATCTGGTCGCTAGCTCGCGACCTAAACATGCTAACATTAAACAAACACGAGGGCTAGCGACAACTATGGTGGCAAGCTAATATGTATGGGAATTTTAAAGGCTTGGATGCTGACTCATTCCTAAGGGACTAGCTTGAAGGTTTCTCTTGAGTCGAGGTTGATTAGACAAGTGAGGACGACGGTTTCAGTGGCATAAAAGGATTGGATAGCTTCTGAGTTAGAGATGGGAGATCACAGATAATCGGATTTCTCTGAGAAATCAGAGGTTGCTTGTTAGGGATTCAGAAACAGAATTTTTACAATCAAGGAGGAATAAAATCAGAACAAAATCGTTCACATAAGATGACCCTTAGTAGGATGCAGTGGATTTGATAGGCATGACTTCTAGAGTCTAGATTCATGTTGAAAAGCACCAAAATGATGAGTTTTCATGTGAATGAGCATCACCAAATGAAGTGTTAAAAGGTTATAAATACAATGGAGTGGTGACTTAATTGGTAGAAGAGAAAAGAAACCTTTTTCATTTTTTGAGAGTGGTTTTTTCCTCAGAAAGGAAGATTATGTTTGAGCAGGATCGTGTATGGATTTGTTGTGTGCTCTGTGATACCGGATGGGTGTTTTTTGTTTTCTCCTGTGTGAGTTTGTTTATTGTTAGAGGGGTTGTGAAAGTGAGAAGGATTGCCAAAGGGGTTGTGAAAGCCTTTTCTTATCAAGAAAGGCCAAGCACGACACATCCTCTGCTTCTACTCTGCCATAGGATGGCAGGGGGTTTGAAGAAGGAGCTCGTAGAGGAATGAAAGAAGGATTTGTTTGGATGGGGAGTGGCAGCCAGTCATCTTTGCGATGACATGGAAGTTGCAACCCCTCCCCAACATATTACATTTATCCTAAAGCTCCTCTTTCCACTTTCCCTGATTGTGGGCATGAAGGCTCGAGCTCGTCATTCCATTTTCTCTATTTCTGGGCATGAAGGCTTCCTCCTCTATTTTAATTTTTAGGGGTGACTTTACTAAGTTACTTCTTGCTAGGTTCTAGTATCCCTTCCAAGAAGGGAAACAATTTGTTGGACAAAACTTAACATCTCACATTTCATCTGAAGGCATCAGGGTGATAATGGCATGGCTCAAACAGTTTTGCAAGTTGTATAGTCATTGGGGTTCCTTTTCTGGTTCTAGTAGTGATTCTAGACTCTAGGTGAAGGGAGCAAGTTGTATAGTCATTTACATAGAAAATGAAAAGCATTTATTGTCAAGCTTTGTGCAGGTTCTTGAAGGAGTTATATATATATAAAAAAATTGTGACGGTTGACAGAAGTAGTAATTTTATTCAATAGAAATTAAATTCTAATCTATTTCTCTCTGGTGTATAATGCTATCTCTTTCAAATGATCAAAATCACGAGTTTTAACTTTTTTCATTTGTTACATTGTTATGGTTTATGTAATTTTTCATTTAATGCTTCCTATTAGGCCTAGGAATACAAAATTTCTGTTAGTCTGCAATCATATTAAGGATTCACCTCATTGTAATTGGTGGGCAGATTATAGGTATGAGTAAATTCCAACTTTATGGAGGGAGGAAAACATGTACATGATAGTCATAGAACACCTCCATATATATTACATAAACATCCATAGCATATAAAATCATAAGAGTATTGAGAATGAAAGTATCAAACACCACAATAGATAGGAATACAACATAATTAGTAAAATATGCATGCAACTCAATTAAAGGGAATATCTTTTGAGGATCCAATTCCATGATAGCTGTTATAGACGAATCACACTTTCATAAGGGTAAGTGCAAGGTAATGAGTCACAAATTTGTGGAAGTTTGTGCATTGGAAAACGTGCTCTTATAAACGGGGGCCCATTTTCAAAAAAGGGGGGCCTGTTTATGCTTCGGGCTCCTGAGCCGAAAGGTAATGGGGGCCCAAAGCAAAAATAAATGGGCCCCCATTTTGTTCCAAAATGGGGGCCCACTTTTAAACAGAACGGGGGCCCGTTTTTAAATCGTATTTTTCCATTTTTTTCCACAAGCCGCCCTTGTTTGAAAATGGGGGCCCGTTCTGTGGAAGTTGATTCCATAACCCACCACTTGGCTCAGGATTAGGCCCGAGATAGGCCTGGGATGGCCACACCCGAGACATGGACCTGCAAATTCAAATCTCCATGAATGAAAGCACAAATATGATCTTTTGAAATAATTTACGTGCCTGTAATTAGAGAATTTTTATACGAAATTAAAACCCATTTCAGATTATACTATCTAGATTCTAAATATGTAAATTTATTTTAAAAATTGATTATTTTAACTATTTTTCATTTAATTTATACTAAATCGGGTCCATACACTTGAAATATTAACTAATATTGTTAATTTAATAACTTTTTTATTTTAATGAATTTTGAAAAAAAAATTATATGTCATCATTCTACACAAAATTATTTTCTATTTAAAAAAAAAAATTAAAAAATGTTAAGTTTATGTCAAATTATGTGGGTCGTACACGTCAAATTTTTAAAAACATAAGTACGGTCATTAAAAAATTAATTAAAAAATATATATTTTAAAAAAATATATAGAAAAATATGCTCATCAATCTTCAGTGAGTTACAAACCATTTCTCAAAATGGTTTGAGAAAATAATTTTAATTGTGTCAAAAAGTGTGGGTCGTACACATGCATGGTATGGTCCTGAAATAGACATTTTTAAAATATAGTTTTTAGAACTCCATTCCAAAAATTATTTTTTATTATGTGGGTATTAAAATAAATTACATATTTGGAAAGTACACTCAGAGGGCTATCTTTTATATTACTGACTTTTTCCGAGATTCAATATCCAAGTGTTTCAAAATTTAAGCTCAAATGAGACAAAATCTGAAAATCAGGGAAAACACTTCCACTTTTTGGCCAAAAAGTGGACTCATCTTCTTGCACTGACCCATAATCAAAGGCAAACAAGAAAACATATTCACCCACAATGAATCAACTATTATAATTGAAAGGTCACTTCACCAAGTCAACATCAAGACAACAGACCAGTGCATTATCCTAGGGCATAGAGTCACTTAAAATTCAAAGGCAACTTGATAATAAACTTCAATAAGATTCATTTGCAGATAAATAGGAATGAATATGCCATTACATACACAACCCAGATTCATATGTAAACTAAAAAACCCTTTACCATTCAATTCACGGTGAAAACATAAATTCAACACAAAGACAATTATGTGAAGATCTCAAATTGCAAATGATATTGATATTATATTCATAATGATATCATAAAGTAAATTCAAAATGTGATTCAACTATGCACTTATCAAATTCTTGAGCAGTTGAACTATTATAACTATATCAGAGTTTTCAACATCGATAAAAGTGGCCAACTGGCCATCCCTCTCAAATTAATCTTGGAATCCTTTTGTAAGATGAGGATTCAACAAGCTTAGAATTACTTTGAGGAATCTTGGGTAGCAACCTGACATTTCTTTTTTTGTTTTAGCATGGCTTGCCACCTGTCCACCTCTTTGTTTGTTGGCCAACTGAATGCCTTTACCTCTTCCAACTTTGCAACTTAATCTGCCTATCTGGCATCTGTAACTTCCCTAGCCTCAACAATAAACTTTGCATGGTCAACCTCAACCTTGAACAGTGAATCAAGCATACCATTAAGGAAATCAGCATCAACCTGTTCATCTATATGCTTGATTATTTCTTCTTCCTCCAGAATCAAATCAATTTCGCTGGTCCAATTAGAAATTATTTTCAAATCTCCATTACTACTATAAATTGAAGGCACCAATTTACTATAACCTTCCCCAAATGCCTGCGATTTTTCATTTATAAGCACATCCTTCCCTGTGAAAAATCCATAAGTTGCATTCATTACCTCCACCATGTCTTTAGTGACACTGATCTTGGGAGGGAACTCATCACTATACATCATTGCAGTATCTAGCTTATCCATTAATCTGCTTCTTCCTGACCAAACATTGAACAAAGGTCCAAGAAAAGCGACAGCCTCAGAGGATGTTTTACTTGCCTCTTTCAAATAAATGTGCAAATCATGCACTACCATCAATTTTCCTTTCAATACATTAATCTTGTGTTTCAGAATTCCTGACACAACATAGATAGTCTTGACATTTTGTTCCTTTTCAAGCTTTTCAATTTTCTCTATGTATTCCTCCATTTTTGATGTCACATCAACTGGTATTTCTTGTACTTGTTCTGTAATCTGTATTGGAGGGGGCTGATTTGCAATTTTTTCTTTCAAATCCACTAACTCTTCTTCCAGAGTGCCCTTCTTCATCAGTGTCTCTTCATATTTTTTAGATAATGCAATCAATTGGCTATATGTTTCTCTATATCTTCTTGACAAATCCTCTGTTTTTGATAAATTCATGAAATAAACTTGAGTAAAAAATGAGGCAATCTTCGTGTCAGTTGTGTTCTGCAAATTCCAGATCATTCTATCAGCTTTCTTTTCTACTTAGATATTTAGAAGGTGGGGATTTTGAGTGGAAGGGGCCAAAGACAAAGCAACAAGTGTCTTTGACTTAGGATTAAATCCTGAACCTCTTATTACATCTCCAATTTCAAATTCAGTTTTAAACATTGGGTCCTTTGTCTTCCTAATCTGATCAATAATAAAAATAGTCTGGATATCCCAGTCAGGCATCATAATCATACCAGTAATCTTAATCAATTGTCTTGCATGTTCCACATATATTTTCTCTCTATCAGGATCATATTCCTATAGTGCCTTGATGATCTCCTCTTTTTTTTCTACATTTCCTTCCTCCATGATCAAATTTTGTCTTAATTGATCTTGTTTCAACCTTGTCAAAAAAAAATTAAATTCATCTGACTTAATAAAGTCATCATCTTTCATGAACTCATTTGACAACATCACACGCTCATCAAAGCCTTGAGCAAGGGCTTCGTTTGTTTCTCTCTGTTCTTCATTCTGCCCTACTTCTCTGAGATGTGTCCTTATTTGATGAAAGTAGTGTCCTTGTTCTGTAACAATTTCTCTAGCAGGGTCTCTCCTCACAATTGTACCGACCTCTTTGGTTTTTTGTTTCTTTGCAGGTGGCACTCAGGTATATTGAACTTCATCCCCACTCTCTACATCATCAGCAGACACACTAAGTGGCCTCTTTCCATGTGAAGATTTTCCATCTTGGGGGTCTTGATACTGAGCAGTCACTTCTAGAATTTGAGGCATTTTTTCCATCAGAGTTTCATATAAACTCAACATTCTGTTAATCCTCTCCAGGTATGGGTTATCAGGGCAAAAACCTGAGAAACTAGGGTCAACAACCTTCAATGTTGCTTCAACTCTCATCAAATTTTTCCATTTTCTTCTCCTTTCTTGTACTTACTCTTTTCTCAGCAAATTTATAACCACATCTTCATCATCCAATGGTTCATGGTCCTTTATTGTGGCCCAAGGTGTCATTTTTGGCAATGCACGTTTAATAAATTGTTCAGGATCACAAAATCTAGACACAACATTAACCAACCTATATTGTTTAAGGAAATTGTTTACTTCATCAAAGGAATTCCTACCAATGGTAAAATCAGATGCAACCCAAAGCCTAGGAAGAAAAGAACCCTTCCTATGTCTGTCAAGGTATTCTTTTTCAACTAGGGTCAATTGCCAAATAAACTTCATAAAAAAAATCCTAATTGGAACAAATTTTGGTAAAATATGGGGAGGTTGAGGACACCCATAGACTTTGATCACAGTAAAGTTATCAAAAAAGAAAAAGTCCCCCTAGTTATGTGAAATAGACTAGTTTGGAACATACTGGTAAGGTCACAAACCTCTCCTAACATTAATTGACAATCTTTCCCTATTTATTCCTAGCATTTCCATAATTGGCAAAACAATCCAATTTTCAAAGAAAAGGAAAGAAGAATGGGGAGAAATACTATCCCAAACCTGGTTCCATCTTTGTATTGGCATTAAAACACCCAATTCTTCTTTGAAAAGCTCCAATTATTTATCCATGAACTCAACATTATAGAACAAGATTAAATGCATCAGCAATGAATAATGCTTGAATGTAGGGTTGGGTGCACCACTCTAAATTTCAACTAGAGCATTATGAATGTGTTCAACCACTAGCCCACATAATCGTAATCTTTGTTAACATCTGGGTGTTGAATGTCCATAGCCATCATCAGTAATTTAGCTGACACTATTGAATCTCCATCAAAATCCAACACTTTGCATAATCCATAGATTGTACAATGCATATAATGGTGGAAAGGTGTGATGTCAAATGGTGGTTCAGTACTATCTGTAATTATAACTAGTTTCCTATTCACCCTAGGCATGTATCTGGGCATTGCATGCTTCTTGATAACACCTTTGTATTTTTCATAATCCTCTGCAATCCGCTCCAAATCTATATCTGTACATGAAGCACCAGTAATCTGGAAAGCTTCAACAAAGCTAGCTTTGTTAATTGAAACTAGGGTAGACTAGTTGTTTCTTCTGATTACCCTAGATACTGGGCAATAGCATTTGGCCAACTCTTTGATCAAATCCACATCAACATACAATTAACTTTGCATATTTAAATCCCAAGGGTTTGACATCGGGATACCCTTAACCCTATTATTCTAGAAATAATGAAACAGAGCAAAACCAGTCATATGAAGTGTGGTCGGGTTTTTGCATTGGCTCCATAAATCTTTCCATGTCAAATTATTTGTATTCAAATCAACGGAAGTCTGTGGCAGAAAATCTACAAATTCTTCTTTGTATTTCTTATCCTTCTTTTCCTCAGTGGCCTTGGGCTTGGAATCTCCAGGTCCTCCACTTGTCGTGGCCTTGGGCTTGGAACCTCCAGTTCCACTCGTCGCCTTGCTCGTTTTAGCTGCAGGAGAAAAACTTAACCAATTTTCTAAAATTTTCCCACACCCAACACTCTGAATTCTCCAACATTGTTGCAGAGCTCAATTCACTAGATTACCTCGAAGATAGAATACATTAATGCAATTATACAAAATCTCAGCTCGATCATGCAATTTATGGTATTTGAGCACAGTCACTTCTCTCAAGTCTCATTAATTGTCACACTTGCATGAACTAGCTACTGTGGCATTAATTCAAAGCTGAAGTACTCAAGCGAAATTTGAATTCATTCCCTTCTATTTGATTGGTGATTGCCATTCAAAACTTTTACAAAACCCGGCAAACAAGTCCACGTGTCAATCCCCATCTTTAATCACACACTTGCAACTGCTTACAACAATTTGGAAAGTAACTGGTGAGTTAGCGACAATGCTACTAAATCCTCTTAATTGCAAGCTTGCGACTCCTTTTACGAATCCTTAAAGAATCTCACAAGTGAGAGACAGTCGTTGATCTTCATCAAGCCCTTCAGTTGCAACCTCGCAACAGCATTTGTAATATTCTTTCTTTACTTGCGAGCTGGCAACCACTACAAATCTAACAAAACAACTTATTTCATCGCAAGCTCGCAACTCAAAACTTAACTTGACTTAAACCCTTGTGATCCCACAACAACAAGACACTTAACCGCCATCGCATGCTCGCAACACTTTTTGACTTAAGACTTACAAACCCACGAGCATGCGATGACCACAAAATCAGACCAAAACTTACCTATCGCCAAATCGCAACATAAAATGCTAAACAACTTCAAAACCTACGAGCAACCGATGAAACCAGCTAAGTTGTGATACCAACCACATCGAATGATCGCAAATTAAAATGACTTAACTGCGAACACCTCGCGACCTTGCGATAACATAAAATCACACCCAGTCGCAACATAAAATGGTCAAGTGCAAAACATCTTGCGAGATAGCTCGACAACTAAAATCTCCTAGTACTTGCAAGCTCATGAATTAAACTGACTTGATGATAAAGGACCTGCGAGCTAGCGATAACCATAAAATCTCAAAACTATTTATCTCTTGACAACAACGACCTAGTGAGTACCAACAAAAATTGATGTTTTATGTTAATTACCTTCATAAACAGGCACAAGAAGTGGCACACAAACCATTAATTACTTACTCGCTAACTCTCATGGCTATATTGCATGGCATCAAACCAATTTAAGACCTCGCGACCAAATCAATTTCATTAACAATCTCCAACTCGCTAACATAAAATGCTAACACCCAAAAAACTAGAGACCTCGCGATTTAAACCCAAACCAACACTCGCTAACTTGCTACTTAAATTGTTAAACATGAAATTTATCTACGAGTTAGAGATGAAACATTAAACATGTCTCATTTTCTGACCAACTGTTTGACCACACTTGACATTGACATGGACAAATAAAGAGAGGACAACTCAAATTTTCAACACATGACAACTTTAGTTTACTAGCCAACTAAGACAAAAAAACAAACACAAAACCCTAATCGCCATGAACATCATGTTAAGCATTTAGTGTAGAACAGTAGAAAGGTTCTAACAGTCATGCAATATGAATAATTTTATGGATCTTGTGACACAAATTGTTGCATTTCATGTTCAACATAATGTGGAACCAATTTACTAATAATTCAATTGTTTACTAATAATTCAGAAAATAAATTTTAATTGTTTACTAATAATTCAAATTCACAATTAAAAATATGAAATAAGTATCCGCTCTAATTGACAAATTCAAGGAATACAATATCAAAAATCATCAATGACAACTATAGTATTGCAAATTGTAATATGACTCAAGAACTGTAGTATAATTATAAATACCTATAAACTGACTACTAATTCACTTCAGTGACTCAGTTCGAGGCTTCTATATCCCAAATGGACTCAAGATCCGGAAACTGACTAGTACTAATAGGTTCATGTTCATTCTCAGTCAGATATTCAAAACTTTCTTTCATCTTCATGCTGACTCTGAGTCTGTGATCCATCATTTGTCTCAGCACTAGCACTAGCATTAGCACCACCAGCTTTTAAAGTGTTGCACAACCCTCATCTTTCACGTATGGAATTCCAGATTGCCAGTGCCTTATCATATGGAAAGTCTCTAACATTATACTGAGTTACAAACAACCTCAAGCAAGTTTCCAATTTTTTGTCTAATTTGTTTCTGATCTTTGATTTCAAAAGCCCTAATTCACTAAAAACTCTCTCATCTTCCACCGACCCCAATATCATTGTTTCACATAAATCAACAAATTTCAAATATTCTAGTATTGTAATATGCAATACTTCACTTTGATCTATCATTTTCCAAAGCCTTGTGATTGATTCAGGTTTAAATGGATTCTCCAAGTCAACCAACTACTATTTCATAGACAATGCAAAGTGTTTACATTATTTTTTAAGATGATCTAAATTTAAAATTCCTTTTGTTGGTTGTCCATTGCAATATGCATCTTTTGAAAATGTCAATATCAATTCCTCTAGTTTTTTTATGAAACACCTTTGCGTCATTTGGATTATCTCCAATTGAATGCCAAAATTGAGGATACACACAACCCATGGCTTCAAGTATTTCTTCTCCAGGGAATCTTTCACGAATCTTAGTTGAAAGTTCATATGCAATAGACTTCAAATTATCACTAACAAATTTAACAATCTTGTCAAAATCTTCCTTTTTAACTGGTAGTACTTTGCATCGCTTTCCCGTCTTAGATTGGTGCATTGGTATCTGAAATCATTTTACAAAGACAAATAACTCATTTTTTGTATTGAAATGTAAAAAAAATTCAGCATGATTCAAATCTGTAATTATCTGCCAACTAAAAAATTTGGGCTTCGCCCTGTTAGATTTGAATATAGACCATACAGGATCAAGCATGTCATTTTACGTAGAGTGCTATACTCATTGATATACATAGTTCTATCTTGGGATTTCTTAACAAGTTTTTTCATTGAATCCAGCATGGGGAAAAGACTAACTAAAGTTAACAGTCTCTATATCACTTAACTTATGTAAGAGATCAAGAGATTTGTCTACTGTGAGGTGTTTCTCATACATTAGTCCGATCAAGAATTGATATTCTATTAGAACTCATTCTATTGGTCCATGCAAGGAGATCCATTTGGTATCAACATCCCTCAGAAGCTTATTTCCTATTATTACTCCCTCAGCAAAAATCTAAAATTTTGCAAAATGTTTAAGACTTCGGCAGAAGTATGAGTGGAGCTCGTGGACCAAATCTTCAACTTTGACACTGCAAGGAAATTGCTTACAATTCTATATGCTAAATTCATTCGATGGATCATGCAGTGAATGCCAACCATGTATGGTGCAATACTAGTTTATAATCTTGTGCAAAGACCAATCCTTTGACCTTGCATTACTGCAGCTCCAACACACACCAACTTCTTGGCAATTGTCAAGTCATCCATACCAGCAATTTCAATCAAAGCTTTCTTAACTTCCAAATATAAATTTTTTCTTGTTGAATTTGCCACTCATTTTATGAACACGGAGTAGATGAGATCGATGGACATGTTCTTTTATGGTATACACATGCATACAAACCCAAGTAGTGTTATCTACCATAGTAACTTCATCTATGGATAATGAAATGAATTTTGACTCTTTTACACTGTCTTGTAAATTTTGCTTTTCCACCTCAACGAGACAATTTTCCATTTCCCATCCAGTGCTTATTGACCAATGTGACATAGGATAGTGAGGAACATTCAAAAAAGATAATAAATTACTATATTCTAGGAAATCTTTCATAGGATGCCCTCTCGACAGAATATGAAAAACAACACTCAGCTGAACAGTCTTTGCCAGGTTTGCATCTTTCGCTGCATGTTCAAGCCCAACCTTGATTGTATTTCCAAATCCACTATTACCAATCAGTTTCATTTTGTGGTTATGCTCTTCATATTCTGTGGCATACTTAGCATGAAGACATTCTTCCTTTGATTTCCATCTTACTACTGGTGTTTCCTTTCCATCTATGATATGTTTTTCATAAACCTTACCAATATGCTTTTTAATGGAGTTAAGCTTTAGCTGCATCTTCTTCTCACTTTTAGTTTTCCAGCTACAAATCTTACACATGCATTATGTTGGTTGTTCATCATTGGTTGGGATTGGTTCAATGAATGGGTACTTTGCTACCCAATCAATCTTAAAACTCCTTGTCATCTCCCACTCTCGACCCAGTTTTACTTTCCTTTTTCTTTTCTTCCTACCAACATCATCTTCAGTACTAGCATTTGCATCTGAGTGAATTATCTCATTATGTGTATCCCTTAGAACATCTTTTGTCGTGTCGATATTGTCATCCTCATTTGATGCATTTAACTCAATGGCAATCCCACCTTGTGGTGGTGGTTAGCTACTGTGAATGGCTTATGCAACTGCAGAAGTTGATGGACCAGAAACTTTGCCAATTCCAAAGTAAGACTTTATGGTAGTATCTTTAAGTTTAATTTTTGGGCATTTTGATGGCCTCCCAATCCCTTTAGTTTCACTGACCTGAGGAGTCTTACCCTTGTCTGACATCCCAATCCCTTCACCATCCCGAGGAGTCTCAGTCTCACCCTTGTATGACATCTCAATCCCTTCACCACCCTGAGGAGTCTCACCCATGTCTAACTGTGACATCTTGAGTCTTGACCTCTCACTATGAAATAAAATTTAAAACTAAAACTATCAAGTATGAAGAAATGATTACTCACCTTTATGCCTTCTCAATTCTCTGAACCAGGAATCAGGAATGCCTGGGCCTATGTTGCAGGATTGTAACTCTGGCCCTCTACCCTAAAATGAACTTTGACGTTCCAACTCAAATTGTGGAATGTGAATCGAGAGCTCCAAAATTTACTAATCAGACATGAACAAATTGTAAGAAAGAGTGTATTTATATCAATTCGTGATTGCATTTTTGGAGAATTGCGTGGGCATTTCAAAATGCATCTTGATTTAAGTGGGGCGAAATGGGTCCTCGAATGCTTATAATGTTTTAATTGATATTGGCGAATTTGGCCAATGCGTGTAATGAACATTTAATTTACCATTGGCAAATTAGGTCTAGGGTGCATGGTCATTTTATTATTTCTGATGAATAACAAAGGTAATCTAATACCCACGTCTGAGTGATTCCAGGCAAATATTACAGGCATGCAATTCGAATGGTGTGTGGTCAATGGCGAAGCTAGAATATAGTGTACCGTTAACCCCAAAATTCTAGGAGATTTGACCACTATGTTGCCCCAGAATATTCACCATTTCCTCAAAAAAAAAAATGCGGAATTCGCCAATTGGTGAAGATTCGCCACTAAAAAAATCTTTGGCACTAAGGATACAGCCTAGGAAAAGAATTATTCCTGCTTCTATAAGGATTTTCCTTCCCCTTTGAGGGTTCATGCCTTCCAACTCTGCATTTATTTCTACCTTCAGTTTTTGAAGCATCTCTGCCTCATTTTCTGGTGTTACATCAGGCATAGCTTCTCTTAGCCTCTTTCCTTTGAAGTGATATAAGAAGGATTTAGACTCCTTCGAATTGATGAATTCATCATCAGACACAAAAGAAGTATGCTCTTATAACCTAACATCAACATTGACATTTACCCTCCCAACAGTTAGGTATTGTTCTTCAGGCTCCTCCTCCCTTTCAGGTATCCTGAATCTTGAAACAACCTCATTCTCTCCTGAGTCACTCTTTATCTTTTTTCTTCCATTTTCTAGTCCAAATCCTAAAAGATCTGCATAGCCTTCTTGAATACCTTATTTCTGAAGATATCCAAGGCTTCAACGTGCTCATGGAAATAATCGCCCAAATTTTGCCCTTTTCTGCTCTGGTCGATATAACCCTCTGGGTCATAATTCTTTCTGCTTGTGTGCTCATAGAGGTTATAATAATCTATTAACATCTTGTCAATGATTTCATATGTCTTTGTAGATATAATAGTGAAATCACTGAAATGTAAAGTCCCGGGCAAAAAAAATTGCTTGTGGGCACCTAGTTCTACATTACCTAACAAGCCATCCTATAAACTGACCCCTGAACAAAATGCAGAAGTTGCAAGACATATCCAAGAATTGCTAAAGAAAGGGTTCATTAGAAAGAGTATAAGTCCATGTGTAGTTCAAACAGTCCTAGCTCCTAAGAAAGAAGGAACATGGAGGTTGTGTACAGATTCTAGGGCTATTAACAGGATAATAATAAGATATAGGTTCCCAATACTGAGAATAGAGGATTTGATGGATTGTCTAGGAGGGGCCAAGTACTACTCCAAAATAGACTGGAAAAGTGGTTATAAACAAATCAGGATCAAAGATGGAGACCAATGGAAGACAACATTTAAAACCAATGAAGGATTATTTGAATGGATGGTAGTGCCATTTGTCCTTTCCAATGCCCCTAGTACATTTATGAGGTTAATGAATGAGGTTCTTAAGCCCTTTATCAATCATTTTGTGGTAGTATACTTGGATGATATATTGATTTTCAAGAAAAATATAAATGAACATCTGATGCACTTGGATTTGGTGTTGAAAAGGTTGCATGAGGAGCAACTAAAAGTCAACTTGAACAATTGTGTTTTCTTCCAGGAAGAACTAGTGTTTCTTGGATTTTTTGTTTCGAAAGGTAATTTGAGAATGAATCCAGCTAAGGTGGAGGCAATCCTCAATTGGCCAACACCTAGGTCTGCAAGTAAGGTAAAAATTTTCCATGGCTTAGCAAGCATTTATAGAAAGTTTATAAGAAATTTCAGTGGGATTAGTGCACCTATGATAGATACCATCAAGGGTGGAAGAAAGTGTCAATTTGTTTGGAATGGTGAAGCTAATAAGTCTTTTAAGTTCTTGAAAACAAAGATTGCAAAGAAGCCCATCTTAACCCTTCCTGATTTTCATAAGGTTTTCACTATTGAATGTGATGCATCTAAGAAGGCTATAGGAGGAGTCTTGAGTCAGGAGGGTAGGCCTGTGGCCTTTTTCAGTGAGAAGTTAAATGAATAAAAACAAAAATATTTAACTTGTGATCTAGAGATGTATGCTTTGGTGCAATCTCTTAGGAAGTGGAGGCACTATCTATTACCTATGGAGTTTTTTTGTATATATTGATAACCATGCTTTAAGCTTTTTGAATAGGTAGGAGAAACTCAATCACAGGCACATGAAGTGGATGGAGTACCTTCAAGATTTCACATTCACTATCAAGCATAAGAAAGGAGTGGCAAATAAAGTTGCAGATGCTCTTAGTAGTAGGAACTTGGTAATCCAAGAGATTCAATTAGAAAGCATGGGGATCACTACTATGAAGTACATGTACCAAGAAGATGCATATTTCAAGGAGGCTTATGTGGTTTGTCAAGCTATGAATGAAAGGTATCATACTGATTTTACTGAGTATATGCTTCAAGAAGGTTTAATTTTCAAGGGTAGTCAGCTTTGTATTCCTAATTGCTCGATGAGGGAGAATATTGTCAAGGAAAAGCATTGTGGGAGTTTATTAGGATATTTTGGACTTGATAAGACACTTTAGTTGGTTAGAAGGTTCTAGTTTTGGCCAAGAATGCAATCAGATGTGAGGAAATTTGTTTTAGAATGTGTGGTATGTCAAAGAGCTAAAGGTACAAGTTCAAATGCAGGTCTCTATACACCTTTACCAATCCATACCAAACCTTGGGATTCGGCTAGTATGGATTTTGTCTTATGCCTTCCTAGGACTAAATCAGGGTATGACAGTATATATATTATAATGGACCGGTTTTCAAAGATGGCACACTTTTTACCATGCAAGGTTACACATGATGCTTCTAACATTGCAGGTTTATTCTGCAAGGTTACTTGGAAACTTGTTAAGGTGCTTGACCAAGGATCATGGAACTACTTTGGATACCATTCTCCCATAGGCAGAATTTTTCTATATTGACTCTGTGAATAGAAGTACAGGGTTAAGTCCTTTCCAAATTGTGTATGGCACACATCCCAAGGGTATTCTTGAACTTAGAGATGTGAAGAATATTGATATAAGTTCTCAAGAAGATGAATTTGCTAAATTCATGAAGGATATACACCAACAAGTTAGAGACAATCTAAGTCATACCTCTGAGAAATACAAACAAGCAGCAGATCTAAAAAGGAGAGATGTTCAATATAAGGTGGGAGATATGGTGATGATTCATCTCAACAAAGAAAGACTCCCTAAGGACAAATACCCTAAACTACTCATGAAGAAGATAGGTCCTTTCAAGGTCCTCAAAAGATGTGGAGACAATGATACAAAATAGATCTACCCCCGGATGTAGGATTGTCACCTATATTCAATTTTTCTGATGTATATGCATATAAGGGTACTGTTGATGATGTTTGTGATGTCGATCAATATGATTCATCTACTACAGACATGATGGAAGGACTTCCCACACAACTCAAACCTGAAATTGAGTGTATTTTGGATCAAAGGGTCAGCAAGCAAACAAGGAGGAAGACTTATTTGGAATACTTGGTCAAATGGAGGAATCAGCCTTTAGAAGATGCTACATGGATGACTTCTGGGGCCATTGATAAGACATGAACCAAAATTGCAGATATACCCACTCAAGGGACTTGAGTTTCTTTGGCTCGGGGAGTATGGTGCAGGGCACCTCTATCTTTTCATAGTGTTTTCATTAGGGGTGTCTAGTGATTTTCTTGTGTTGACTTCTGTTGCAATAAAGGGTTGGATCTCAAAGATCACCCTGAATGTAATAAAATGCCTCTGTGTGGTCAATAACCTCTCAGGTGCACATATAAGCCTAGAGGTTTATTAGGCCATGTGGGCTTGAATTATGAATTTTGTGTTTTATGATCCTAGAATGTTGTCTTAGGTGTTTTGAAGGCTAATGATGATCTTAGATGTGTTTGACAAGGTTTAGGTGTTTAGGGATTAAAAGTTGCAAAAGTTGCACAATTGTTGTCATTTTTGTCAAAGCAACTTTTCAAAGTTGTTGGTTGGAATGTAACTTCTCTCCAATAGTCATAACCATTTTAAAGTTGGTTGTGGTTGTTGAGAGGAGCCCATATATCTTGTACAACTGAAGTGAATTTTTTTTTATGGTGGTTGATGATTTGGAGAAATTTGGTGGAGTGTGAAATAAAACAAATCTGATTTTGCCAGAATTGTGTTACATTTCCATACTGTCCATATAGAGAATTGAATGGCTTTGTAAAATTTTGACCTGATAAATTAGATCACTGAGTTACCTTTCAAATGAACCTAGTCTGACCCCTTGAAGTGGTATTTGAAGGAAGATATTGACAATTTACCCTCTGCAGGTCCGAAACCCTTAATTTTCCTAGGGTATTGTATAGATGATGCCCTAACTTGCAATATAGCCATTGGTTTTCAAATAAAATTGGTAGGATTAAATTTAGGAGGGTTTATTATGAGATTCCAAGGGGTGAGATCAAAGGAGTTGGTTTGGTATTTTTACCACCAAGCCCTAGTCTAAAATTTTTGAGGGTTTAGATTAGAACAGTCAAAGATTGATTGATTGCAAGATGTATAACATTGGGGATATGAGTTAGATTATTTAATTGGTTCATTTAGACATTGTACAATTCCTCTGAAGCATTGGATATTCCTTGTGATCCCATTCCCATACACTTCCTTTATAACCCAGGCCTAATTTGATCAACTAGGTCTATGACGCAAGTGTCTAGGAGTGCTAGAGAAGGTTGGAGATCTAGTTCTTTGGATTCTGAAAGAGGTTCAAAAAGGGTATTTGAAACTAAAAAAAAAATTGGGTCATGTTTGGCACTCTTTGGAGTAAAGACCAAAAAAGTGGTAAAATAGGGCTACTAGCCCGGTATGTGTGAATAGGGGTAAAGGACAAAGTTGTCACCCTTGTGAAACAAAAAAGTTGTGAAAGGTCTTGTTAGGACCTAAGGACATTGTAAATCTATATATAAATCCTTGCGAGGGGTAAAATTTCAAATTTTGGTTTTGGTGTGAGTTGAGGCCTTCAAAGGCTTGAGATTGACAGAGTGGAAGGGGAGCGTGTGTGGGGTTTGCCACCCTACTAGTGATATGGTGTAGTGCACCTCTATCTTTTCATAGTGTTTTCCTTGCTTAGGGGTGTCTAGTGATTGTCTTGTGTTTACTTGTGTTGCAATAAAGGGTTGGATCTCAAAGATCACCTTGCATGTAATAAAATGTCATTGTGTGGTCAATAACCTCTCAAGTGCACATATAAGCCTATAGGTCTATTAGGCCATGTGGGCTTGAATTATGAATTTTGTGTTTTATGATCCTAGAATATTGTCTTAGGTGTTTTGAAGACTAATGATGATCTTAGACATTTTTGACAAGGTTTGGGTGTTTAGGGATTAAAAATTGCAAAAGTTGCACAATTGTTGTCATTGTTGTCAAAGCAACTTTTCAAAGTTGTCAGTTGGAATGTAACTTCTCTCCAACGGTCATAACCATTTCAAAGTTGGTTTTGGCCATTGAGAGGAGCCCATATATGCTTGTACAACCAAAGTGAAAGGTTGTTTATGGTGGTTGTTGATTTGGAGAAGTTTGTTGGAGTGTGTGAAATAAAATAAATTTGATTTTGCCAGAATTGTGTTACATTTCTGTACTGTCCATACAGAGAATTGAATGGTTTTGTAAAATTTTGGCTTGATAAAGTAGAGCACTGAATTACCTTTCAAATTAACCTAGTCTGACCCCTTGAAGTGGTGTTTGAACGAAGATATTGACAATTTACCCTTTGTAGGTTTGAAACCCTTAATTTTCCTAAGGTGTTGTATAGATGATGCCCTAACTTGCAATATCGCAATTGGTTTTCAATGGCAATTGGTAGGATGAAATTTAGGAGGGTGTATTATGAAATTCCAAAGGCACGAGATTAGAGGAGTTAGTTTGGTATTTTTACCACCAAGCCCTAGTCTAAATTTTGTGAGGGTTTAGATTAGAACAGTCAAAGATTGATTGATTGCAAGATGTATAACATTGGAGATATGAGTTAGATGATTGAATTGGTGCATTTATACATTTTACAAGTCCTCTGAAGCATTGGATCTTCCTTGTGATCTCATCCCCATACACTTCCTTTGTAACACAGGCCTAATTTGATTAATTAGGTATGTGACCCAAGTAAGTGTCTAGGAGTGTTGGAGCAGGTTGGAGATCTGGTTCTTTGAAGTGTGAAGGAGGTTCAAAAAGGGTATTTGAAACTAAAAAAAACATTAGGCCTTGTTTGGCACTTTTTGGAGTAAAGACTGAAAAAAATAGTAAAATAGGGCTACTAGCCAAGTAGGTGTGAATAGAGTAAAGGACAAAGTTATCACCCTTGTGAAATAAGAAAGTTGTGAAAGGTCTTGTTAGGACCTAAGGACATTTTAATGGTGTATATCAATCCTTGTGAGGGGTAAAAGTTCAAATTTGGGTTCTGGTGTGAGTTGAGGCCTTCAAAGGCTTGAGATTGAGAGAGTGGAAGGGGAGTGTGTGTGGGGTTTGCCACCCTACTATTGAAGACCTCTGCATAAATTGGTATCAGAGCTCTAGAAGAATCTTGGGAAGAGTTTAAACCATGGGAGATAGGACAGAGGGACAAAGTTAAGAGGAGATACCCTCTAGAATCACCAATGTAGAATTGGCTGGGATAGTGAGGGAACAAATATCCAAGAACAAAAGGATGGAAGTAGAATCAGAAAATTTGAAGAAGGATCAGGCTAGGAAAGAAGTTGTCTCGGACTCTGATGAAGAAGAAGAAGTATAAGAAGAAGGAGAGAACCCAGTTGTACCTACAGATCGAAGGCAATTTATAGAAGCCCTTAAGAGAGTAGGTGGAAGAGACACTAAGGAATAATTACCCATGTTTCAAGGGAAGATGAATCCAGAGGAGTGCATGGACTGGATTGAGGCCTTAGAAAATTATTTTGAATATGAGGAGGTGGTAGATAACCAAAGAGTAAAGGTGGCTAATTCAAACTTGAATGGTCCTGCCCTTAGTTGGTGGAATGTCCTACAAAGGGAAAGAATGGTGGAAGGTAAGAACCCCATCACTTCATGGAAGAAGATGGTGTCAGAAGTTAAGAAGCAATTTGTTCTTGAGGATTATGAGATAATCCAACATAAGAAACTACAAAAATTGAGGCAAAAGGATTTGGATGTTAGTGCTCACACCGAGGAGTTCCACAGAATGACACTTAAAGCAAAGATACCAGAGAGTGAGACATAAAAGCTAGCAAGGTACATGAATGGCCTTAAGTTCAACATTCAAGATGAACTAAGTTTGTTTAATCCTGAATCAGTGCATAAGTGTTATCAAATGGCACTTAGAATTGAGGAGAAGAAAAAGAGGAGAGGAGAACAACATAATGAAGGAAGGGGTATAAATTTCAGAGGTAAGGGTAGATTTAATGGTAGAGGATCATACCCTAAACCCCAAGTAGAAACAAGCAGTCAAGGACACGAAGGAGAATCAAGGAATAGAGGTAGTTTTAGAGGGAGAAGAGAAAGTGGAAGAGGAAATTTTGGTGGAAGAGGACCTATTTTTTTCACTGGTAGGTGTTTCTCTTGTAACCAGGTGGGACATTAATCCTTTAGGTGTCTAGAGAAGCAAGGAAATTGTGGCCAAGGGGGTGAAAGAAGAGCACATTTGATTCAAGAGGAAGATAGTCAAAGTATGACCTCCTACCATACATCAACTTCAAGACTTGCAGACCTAGAGGAAGGAGAGCTCTTGATGATCAAAAGGACTCTCTTGAAGGAGTCAATTAGAAAGGAACCACCTCAAAGGAAATCTGTTTTCAGAACCACCTACAAGGTACAAGCTAAGGTTTGTAGAGTCATTGTAGATTCCAGGTCCATAGATAACATAGCTTCTATTGAAATGGTCACCAAGCTTAACCTACAAGAATACCTCATCCATATCCCTATAAAGTATCTTGGTTAAACAAAGGACAACAAGTATTGATTAGTGAACAAGTTTGGGTAGACTTTTCAATTGGTGAATACAAGGATAGAGTGTTGTGTGATATGGTTGAAATGGATTATTGTAATTTGTTACTTGGTAGGCCCTGGAAATATGATGTAGATGCTAGGCATGAGGGTAGGAAGAATTTCTATTCCATCACCAAAAATGGAGAGAACTTCACCATGACCCCTCTCCCGGATGACAGTAAGGATAAACACATTGTGACTAGTGTCATGCTAGTAGATGAGAAGGAGGTCATGAAAGATTTGAAGGAGAGGATACTCCTTTCTTTTCCATAGTTGTCAAGCCTAAGGATGAACCTAATAAGCAGCCTAAGAGCCAAGAGGCAAAAGGGAAAGTAGGTCTTAAGGAGGTTCAAGATCTGCTAGATACGTATAAGGGAATAGATGCAAACAGTACCACATATACCTTACATCTTCAAAGATAAACTAGTCATTGCATTGACCTTATACTAGGTGCTACATTACCTGACAAGGCAGCCTATAAACTGACCCCTGAACAAAATGCAAAAGTTGCAAGACAGATCCAAGAATTGCTAGACAAAGGGCTCATTAGAAAGAGCATAAGTCCATGTGCAGTTCTGCCAACGCTACCTCCTAAGAAAGAAAGAACATGGAGGTTGTGTACAGATTCTAGGGATAATAATAAGATAACAATAAGATATAGGTTCCCAAAGCTGAGAATAGAGGATTTGATGGATTGTTTAGGAGGGGCCAAGTACTACTCCAAAACAGACTTGAAAAGTGGTTATCACCATATTAGGATAAGAGATGGAGACCAATGGAAGACAACATTTAAAACCGATGAAGGCTTATTTGAATGGATGGTATTGCCATTTGGGCTTTCCAATGCCCCTAGTACATTTATGAGGTTAATGAATGAGGTTCTTAAGCCCTTTATCAATCATTTTGTGGTAGTACACTTGGATGATATATTGATTTTCAGTAAAGAAAGAAATGGACATCTGATGCACTTGGATTTGGTGTTGAAAAGGCTACATGAGGAGCAGCTGAAGGTCAACTTGGAAAAGTGTGTTTTCTTGTAGGAAGAACTAGTGTTCTTGGATGTTTTGTTTCCAAAGGTAATTTGAGAATGGATCCAACTAAGGTGGAGGCAATCCTCAATAGGACAACACCTAGGTCTGCAAGTGAGGTAAAAAGTTTCCATGGCTTAGTAAGCTTTAATAGAAAGTTTATAAGAAATTTTAGTGGGGTTAGTGCACCTATGATAGATACCATCAAGGGTGGAAGAAAGTGTCAATTTTCTTGGAATGATGAAGCTAATAAGTCTTTTAAGTTCTTGAAAACAAAGATTGCAGAGCAACCCATCTTAACCCTTCCTGATTTTCATAAGGTTTTCACTATTGAATGTGATGCATCTAAGAAGGCTATACGAGGTGTCTTGAGTTAGGAGGGTAGGCCTATGGCCTTTTTCAGTGAGAAGTTAAATGAAGCAAAACAAAAATATTCAAACTCTGATCTAGAGATGTATGCTTTGGTGAAATCTCTTAGGAAGTGGAGGCATTATCTATTACCTATAGAATTTGTTGTATATACTGATAACCATGCTTTAAGCTTTATGAATAGGCGAGAGAAACTCAATCACGGACACATGAAGTGGATGGAGTACCTTCAACCTTTCACATTCACTATCAAGCATAAGAAAGGAGTGGCAAATAAAGTTGTAGATGCTCTTAGTAGGAGGAACTTGGTAATCCAAGAGATTCAATTGGAAAGCATGGGGATCGCTGCTATGAAGGACATGTACCAAGAAGATGCAGATTTTGAGGCTTATGAGGTTTGTCAAGCTATGAATGAAAGGTATCATACTGATTTTTCTGAGTATATGCTTCAAAAAGGTTTAATTTTCAAGGGTAGTCATCTTTGTATTCATAATTTCTCAATGAGGGAGAATATTGTCAAGGAAAAGCATTGTGGGAGTTTATCGGGACATTTTGGACTTGATAAGAAACTTGAGTTGGTTAGAAGGTTCTATTTTTGGCCAAGAATGCAATCAGATGTGAGAAAATTTGATCTAGAATGTGTAGTGTGTCAAAGAGCTAAAGGTACAAGTTCAAATGTAGGACTCTATACTCCTTTACCAATCCCTACCAAACCTTGGGATTCGGCTAGTATGGATTTTGTCTTAGGCCTTCCTATGACTAAATTAGGGTATGACAGTGTATATGTTGTGGTGGACAGGTTTTCAAAGATGGCACACTTTTTACCAAGCAAGGTTACACATGATGCTTCTAACATTGCAGGTTTATTCTTCAAGGAAATTCTCAGGCTTCATGGGTTACCCTTGAGCATTATCTCGAACAGGTATCCTAAGTTTTTAGGACATTTTTGGAGAACTTTGTGGCATAAGATAGGGACTATCTTGTCTTTCTATTCTTCTTATCATCCTTAATCTGATGGGCAAACTGAGGTAATAAATAAGTCATTTGGAAACTTGTTAAGGTGATTGACCAAGGATCATGGAACTACTTGGGATACTATCCTCCCATAGGTAGAATTTTCCTATATTGACTCTGTGAATAGAAGTACAGGGTTAAGTTTTTTCCAAATTGTGTATGGCACACATCCTAGGGGTATTCTTGAACTTAGAGATGTGAAGAATATTGATAGAAGACGTTCTTAGGCAAATGAATTTGTTGAAGTCATGAAGGATATACACCAACAAGTCAGAGACAAACTGATTCATACCTCTGAGAAATAAAAGCAAGTATCAGATCTAAAAAGGAGAGATGTTCAGTATAAGGTGGGAGATATGGTGATAATTAATCTCAATAAAGCAAGATTCCCTATGGATAAATAAACTAAGCTACTCATGAAGAAGATAGGTCCTTTCAAGGTCCTCAAAACATGTGGAAACAATGCATACAAAATAGATCTACCCCCGGATGTAGGACTGTCACCTATATTCAATGTTTTTGATGTATATGTGTATAAGGGTATCATTGATGATGTTTGTGATGTCTATTAGTCTTATTCATCTACTACAGACATGATGGAAGGACTTCCCACACAACTCAAACCTGCAATTGAGTGTATCTTGGATCAAAGGGTCAGCAAGAAAACAAGAAGGAAGACTTATTTGGAATACTTGGTCAAATGGAGGAATCAACCTTTAGAAGATGCCACATGGATGACTTTTGGGGCCATTTAGAAGGCAGGAACCAAAATTGCAGATATACCCACTCAAGGGACTTGAGTTTCTTTGGCTCGGGGAGTATGGTGTAGGGCACCTCTATCTTTTCATATTGTTTTCATGGCTTAGGGGTATCTAGTGATTTTCTTATGTTTACTTGTGTTGCAATAAAGGGTTGGATCTCAAAGATCACCCTAAATGTAATAAAATGCCTTTGTGTGGTCAATAACCTCTCAGGTGCACATATAAGCCTAGAGGTCTATTAGGTCATGTGGGCTTGAATTATGAATTTTGTGTTTTATGATCCTAGAATGTTGTCTTAGGTGTTTTGAAGGTAAATGATGATCTTATATGTGTTTGACAATGTTTAGGTATTTAGGGATTAAAAGTTGCAAAAGGTGCACAATTGTTGTCATTGTTGTCAAAGAAACTTTTCAAAGTTGTCGGTTGGAATGTAACTTCTCTCCAATGATCATAACCATTTCAAAGTTATTTGTGGTCATTGAGAGGAGCTCATATATGCTTGTACAACCGAAGTGAAAGGTTTTTTATGGTGGTTAATGATTTGGAGAAGTTTGGTGGAGTGTGTGAAATAAAATAAATATGATTTTGTGAGAATTGTGTTACATTTCCGTACTGTCCGTACAGAGAATTGAATAGTTTTGTAAAATTTTGTCTTCATAAAGTAGATCACTGAGTTACCTTTCAAATGAACCTAGTCTAACCCCTTGAAGTGGTGTTTGAAGGAAGATATTGACAATTTACCCTCTACATGTCTGAAACCCTTAATTTTCCTAGGGTGTTGTATAGATGATGCCCTAACTTGCAATCTCGCCATTGGTTTTCAATGGCCATTGGTAGGATGCAAGTTAGGAGGGTGTGTTATGAGATTCCAAAGGGGTGAGATCAGAGGATTTGGTTTGGTATTTTTACCACCAAGCCCTAGTCTAAACTTTGTGAGGGTTTAGATTAGAACTGTAGACACCTAAAATTGTCATGTCTAATTAAATAAATATTTTTATTTATTTAATTATTTTAGCCTAATTCTTATATTAATTAAATAAATCTTTATTTATTTAATTAATTCATTTATCCTCTTCTAGCCTTATTTCTCATTTAAATAATTACATTTATTTATTTAAATAATCTTTTTCCTAAATTAAATAAATTTCTTATTTATTTAATTATCCCACTTCTTCTATTAATTAAATAAATCTTTATTTATTTAATTAATTCATTAGCCTTTTCTATCTATGACACATGTCATTCATCTCTTAATTCCTACACTACCTACCCTATTATTATTTTCTTATTTCCTTTACCTACCCTCTAATCTTAACCGACCATTTATCTTTTACACCTCTTAATCTTATTCTTCCATTTCTTACAGTGTCTTCTATATAAGGAGATGCTTCCTTCATTATCAATCCTCCTAATGAACCTATTCAATCCTAATCAATCTAATCATTCTAATAATTCTATTCAACTCTCGACTACTCTATGCTTTCAAACTTTCATATGCGATCAAGCCTACTTGCAACCACATTTCCATTCATTGTTGAGCTCTTGTGTACACATAAAATCTGAGAGCAAATATATCAAGAAAAATCAATGGAGATAGGCAGAATGGAGATCCTAACCCTATTGGACATGTGATGGTATAATCTTTGTGATTTTATTTGATTTGCATTGTCTTAGGTAATCTTCATATGTTATGGTGGATCTTTGTTGTTTTTAGGCTAGGGTTTTGTGAAGAGCATGAAACTAAGAATGCAAAGACAAGAGAAAATATGAGGCAAATTCATCAATTAAGGAAATTGAACACCATAAAGAAGACATGCCAATTGAAGAGGAACGTAAGAGATGTGGTATTGGAAAAACAAAGAGAACGAATGCAAAACCTTTGGGCAAAGAGATAATCGATGTCTAAGGTTGATATCACACCATCTCTCACATCTCAAGTTGAAGGAACAACATCTCTCACATCTCAAGTTGAAGGACACCATTTCTCACATCTCAAGTTGAAGGAACAACATCTCTCACATCTCAAGTTGAAGGCACACCATTTCTCACATCTCAAGTTGAAGGAACACCATCTCTCACATATCAAGTTGAAGACACACCATTTGTCACATCTCAAGTTGAAGGCACACCATCTCTCACTTTTCAAGTTGAAGGCACACATTCTACAACATGTCACATTGCAAGTTCATCTCAATTTCAAGGTACGTCATAATTTTCATCTTCGGTTGAAGGTATGTCATCTATGCCTAATGTTGTTAACATTCCTAATATTGAGGCAACTCAAACTTTTAGAAAACCTCCTAGAATATTGTGTAGAAGGCCTAAGTATTTGATTGACATTGATACTAATATTTTGCAACCAATGGTTGATAAGATTCCAAAGCGTACTTGTCAAAGATATGCTAACCAAATTTGGAGATTGTACTTTGAAAAGTTAAATGAGAGCGGAAGATGTCAACTATTTGTTGAAATGATAAGAAATCTAAAATTTAGGTCCATCATGTGGATTCTTGGGCTAAGAGAATTAGATGATTCAAGTGAGAAATCAATTATCAATAATCTAATGAGTGCATATGAGAGTGTGGGTTCTAAATCATGCATGAAAGATAGCAATATCACACAACGTGTCCTCACATCAACAATAGTAAGCACTCAAACCAAGAAATCTCATCTCATTAGAAAGACAAGTAAAGAAATGAGAATTAGTATAAAATATCTAATGAGAGTCATGGGAAGGCTTGAAAGAGTTGAGGATCCAAATGATAAATAATTATGGGCATTCTCTGGTAGACTACCACGAAAAGATAAAGCAATTGTTGAAGCATTGACATCCTTGATTGAATAATTTTGGCAAGGGTCTCTCCAAATAAAAGAGATGTTGTAAGGAAGAGAATTGGTAGCCAAATCCGTGATCCACATCCAGAACATTTTTTGGATAGGACTCAAACAAAAAATTTTGTCAAGTTTTTAGACATGTATCCTCAAATTAAAATTAGTCAAAGATTTTTTGAAATGGCAAAGCCTTTTTATGTCAAAATAAATCACACGCGCACTACTTGTTGTTGTAGAGTACATATTGAATTTTCTAATCATTATGATGTTTATAGACATATATGTGCAGATTTGCAAACTAATAATATTTCATAGGAATGTAGGATAAAGGCTCCACCTAGATCTTCAAGGGGCTTCATATCTACTATTTTATGTGAAAGAGTTGATGGTCAACAATTTTACAATAAAGTATGTTTGGATGGCATATGTGTTCATTGCGATGACTTGCAAAATTTGCCAATGTGTGAAAATATGGATAGTACACATGTTATTGGGAATTAACTAGTGGAATTTGGCAAATATAAGATGGTGGCGTACAGTGTAAAAGATGTAAAAGAAGCAAAAATGTGTGATTTTGTCACTAAAAAGATTCCACTGTATCAGTTTATGGGCATTTTTTTGTGAGAAAATATTGTATGAGTATGCAAGGCATACCCATAGAGCTCGATGGTTGGACTTGTAATTCAAGATATGGAAGGACACATTTCCACTCGATACCATTGTTTTAGTTGTTGACTTTGCAGAGAACTACACACTAAAGCCACATAATGAGGTTGAATCCCAGTATTACAACTCCACACAGGTTGCTATATTTGTGCATATAGCATTCATGCATGCAGTTGATAGCACAAATGAAAACAAGAATATTGAGGGAGTACCACTTCTATATTAGTGGTGATTGCTCATATTCTACAGAGTTTGTGCAACATTTCTTTCAGATGTTCTACCATAATTTGGCTAGTACAGGTGATCGCTCATTATTTTGTGAGAAAATATTGTATGAGTATGCAAGGCATACCTATAGAGCTCGATGGCTGGACTTGTAATTTGGCTAGTAGTGGTGATCGCTTATATTCTACAGAGTTTGTGCAATGTTGAATTCAGATGTTCTACCATAATTTGGCTAGCAGTGGTGATCGCTCATTTTTTTGTGAGAAAATATTGTATGAGTATGAAAGGAATATTGAGGGAGTACCACTTCTATATTAGTGGTGATCGCTCATATGCTACAGAGTTTGTGCAATGTTGCTTTCAAATGTTCTACCATAATTTGGCTAGTAGTGGTGATCGCTCATTCTTTTGTGAGAAAATATTGTATGAGTATGCCTTGCATACCCATAGAGCTCGATGGTTGGACTTGTAATTCAAGATATGGAAAGACACATTTCCACTCGATACCATTATTTCGGTTGTTGACTTTGCAGAGAACTACACACTAAAGCCACATAATGAGGTTGAATCCCAGTATTACAACTCCACACAGGTTGCTATATTTGTGCATATAGAATTCATGCATGCAGTTGATAGCACAAATGAAAACAAGAATATTGAGGGAGTACCACTTCTATATTAGTGGTGATCGCTCATATTCTACAGAGTTTGTGCAACGTTGCTTTCAGATGTTTTACCGTAATTTGGCTAGTACAGGTATTTCATTCCGGCAGCACATCATATGGTCATATAATTATGCCTCACAATTCAAGAACTATTGGATATTTTATTGGTTAAGTAGAATGCATAAGAGCACTAGTGTTCAACATATGTGGAATTTTTGTGAAGTCGGGCATGGAAAGGAGGAACATGATGGTGCGTGAGCATGTATCAAAAGAGCCTTGGCACAAGAAGAGTTAAAGTACATAGATAAAGAAAATTTGATAGATACAAGAGCTATTTTCAAGTGGTGTAATGCTACAATGGGTGTAGGTAATCAAGGTGAGTCTTCAGCTCATAGATTTTTTTTGGTTGATAGATGATACTAACATTGCAAAATATGAGGATTGATGTACATTGATAGGATCGAGTTAGATACACTCTTTTAGAAGCTCTACTACAGGTTCATGGACTATACATATGCGACATATGGTGTTCTTTTGTTCATCATGTGAAAATGAAACATGGAACGAGTGTGAGTCAAAGGAATGGGTTGACAAATGGTGTATGAGAACTCTGAGCCTACTTGAGATATATCGACTCTCGATAGCATTGCAAGTCACATAGATGGAAGAATCAGTTGACTTTGACCATGTCTCGGATCTAGTACAACCAAGTAAATTATCTACATACATATTTAAATGAATTCATTTTATATCCATTTGTTCACTCTATTCATGTACATAAATGCAAATATGATTGCAGGTCATGTTTATGCAGTTATTGCAGTTGAAGACAATGAAGAAGGAACATATTATTATCTATGTCGTTGTGTGGAGGTAAAAAAGAAATTAGATGGCCCTATGGTATATGGTGAAAACATTGAATAGCCTACAGGATCAGTTGTTGTTACTGGTACATGGATAAGGAGGTACAAATTGAAGAAATCTAACTTGTGGTTATTTGAGGACTTTGAGACACAGAGAAATATTTTTTATTATTTGAATCTTGTGGTGGCATAAAATGTTCACTTGATTAAATATGGGGGTAGACCACTAAACCAAAACCTATGGAAGGTTTGCGAGTCTGACCATGAGGCAATTCTTGACACAATAAAGAGTAGAGTGGATCCAAATGGTTCATTGAATTGAATGTAAATGCAATAAATTAAAGTGTAATAGCACAAATTTTGTTCCGCTTGTCATGGCAACGAACCATCAGTGTGAGTACATATGGGTGGCCATTTTTTATGCTAGGTATTCCCTTCTTTTACTCTCCAACTTTTCTGATCATTCTGAGCCACACCTTAGTGATGCTTTCCTTTGAGCGCTCAAAGTGTGAAAACCGTCAAACTTTGACGTCGTGTATCTCAAAGCCCGTGGCATGTATGGATGAACCATTTGAACCTATGGGGTCATGTGGTGGATGAATATAAAAACCTCTTACTTTCAAAAAACTCAAATCCATTTGCTCGTGGTCACACTTTTTTCGTTCACATAAAAAAATTGTCAAATGCATTCAGTACAAGGTGGCAAAATAACACAACTTTCGTTTTGCTCGACGTGGCAACGAACCATCAACACGAACATGTCTGGGTGGCTATTTTTACACTAGCTATGCACTTATTTCTCTCTTTAACTAGCCTGATCATTCTGAGCCACACCTTAGCGACGCTTTCCCTTGAGCGCTCAAAGTGTGAAAACTATCAAAATTTGACGTCGCGTATCTCAAAGCCCATGGCACGTATGGACAAACCATCTGAACATACAGGGTCATGTGGTGGGAAAATATAAAAACCTCTCTCTCTTTCTTTTGAACAACTCAAGTGCATTTGCTCATGGTCACACTTTCGGTCGCATAAAAAACCGTCAAATGCATTCAATGCAAGGTGGCAAAATAGCACAACTTTCGTTTCGCTCATCGTGGCAATGAACTGTCAGTGCGAGCACATCTAGGTGGATATGTTTACACTATTAATGCACTTCTTTCACTCCCCATCTCTCCCAATCATTCTGAGCCACACCTTAGCTATGCTTTCCCTTGAGCACTCAAAGTGTGAAAACCGTCAAACTTTGACATCACGTATCTAGAAGCCCATAGAGCATATGGATGAACCGTCTGAACCTACGGGGTCGTGTAGTGGAAGACTACAAAAACCTCTCTCACTTTTGGACAAATCAAATCCATTTTCTTGTGGTCACACTTTTTCGGTCGCATAAAAAACTGTCAAATGCATTTAGTGCAAGGTGACAAAATAGCAAAAATTTAATTTTGCTCATCATGGCAATGAACCATCAGCGCAAGTGCATCCAGGTGGTCGTGTTTATGCTAGGTATCCTCTTCTTTTTCTTTCCAACTCTCCCAATCATTCTGAGCCACACCTTAGCGACGCTTTCCCTTGAGCGCTCAACGTGTGAAAACCGTCAAAATTTGACGTCGCGTATCTCAAAGCTCATGGTACATATGGACAAATCGTTTGAACCTATAGGGTCATGTAGTGGAAGACTACAAAAAAATCTCTCACTTTAGGACAACTCAAATCCATTTTCTCATGGTCACACTTTTTCGGTCGCATTAAAAATCGTCAAATGCATTCAGTGCAAGGTGGGAAAATAACACAAATTTCATTCCGCTCGTCGTGGCAATGAACCATTAGCGTGAGCGCATCCAGGTGGTTGGATTTACGCTAGGTATGCAATTCTTTCACTCCCCAAATCGCTCAATTATTCTGAGCACGGACCGTCATGTGAGTGCATCTAGGAGGCCAGGTTATCGCTAGGTATGACATTCTTTCAGTTGCCAAGTCGCCCGATCATGATTTTAATTGTTTTTAAATAGGATGTGATCATTTTATTTTTAGTGTGAATTTTGAAAGTAGTTTATAGGGTCCAGATTTAATGTAAGAGTTGACATTTAGCTTGTACTTGAAAGAAAAGGAAAAACCTAATTAAAAGAGTAATTTATTTCTTAAGCATATATGTAGTATAGTGCAAAATAAGACTTTCTAACTTAGTCTAACACTAATAAACTGACTCTAACTAAAGAGAAGAGACTAGTTATTGAAACTAAAAATGTAACTAGGATAATGTTACTATTGTTTGTCTCCATGGACTATGACAAAATAGAAATTCTAGGCATGAAAATAAATATATTAATTAGTTACCAAATTATGAAGTTGAATTATCGAACAAGAATTGATTTCAATTAATAAATACATAATAAGAATCATAGACAAAACCTATAGAATATATAATATTTCACATACAAAAATGTTTCTACAATTAGAGAAACTCAATTTCAATCATCAAATTTATATGTAATTTTGGATAATAGTTGTAATATGATTTGTATTGACCAAAATAGTCATAAAGTCATAAAATGTTCCATATCGATAAGAGTATACCATATATATCCAATACAATGAGACGAGCTTGCCAAAAGCCATATGGCAATAAAATGTCACATATACATAATACAAAACATATGCTCAAAAATGTCATTCAAGCATACAATAAAGGCCCCTAGTCTACAAATTTCCTGCTAGCACCAGGAAATAGATCACAAGCTGCCTTCGACTATTGAGGGGATGGAGATATACATAATGCAGGTGTCTTTTGAATGCGCTCACTATTCGTCCTTTCTAGACTTCTCTGGAGCTCCAACTGATACAATCAAAACTATAAACATCAATATATTTAATATATAAAAAAAAATGAATTGTAGAATGACAAATAATAGAGCAATTACTTACTGCAAACATATAATCACTCTATTCATCCACAATGGGGGGATGATCATGCTCAGGAGTGACAAGGCCCTACAACAAGCATTATGATAGAAATTAAATTACATACAAGTATCATTATAATTTTCAATATAGATGATTAAAAGATCAATTGAAATGTACTAATTTGTCTCATACCTATGTCAAAGCTTCTGAACTTGCTACTGATGCAACAACACCACGATCCAATGTAGTTTGAACATCAAGAGGAGTATATGATGTCAACAACTGAAAATGAAACAATAATTATTATTTAATTATCAAAACTACTAAACTTTTTTTTACCACACCGTCAATGAATAAAGGTTACCTCAGTGTAGGTGCCTCGACGAGATTCATTGTGAGGTGTCGATGTCGAATCTCCAACTCCAAACTATTAGATATCCAAAGTGACTTATGAGAAAACCATTCATCTAATATTGACTATTCATATGTAAAATTTGAATTATTTACTGGAAACCTGCTCGATCACTCGATGGTGTCATGTAAAACATGGCCGGGGGAATGTCACAAGTAGTAAAAACACTTTGTCCCTACATTTTATCACAATCATTATACTAATTTAGTTATTCTAACACTTCAAAATAAAATTTAATAAACAAAACTAAATAAAGTCACAAAAATTTACCTGGGTATCAATGTTGAATGTCTCACTTAGCAAAGACTTTGCCATGACCATATTCTATGTAGTAGATGGTTGTTGTGTAGGTGCATGCTGACACTATTAGGATGATAAGTGCAAAAGGCCCCGCATGACTGACAATAGTGAGATGGAACTCAAGGCCTATAAGATTCATCTCCATCAACATGTACTAGATGCTTGGCATACTGCATGAGGGTCTGAGTCAATGAGCTAATGGACTCTAAGGTATCACATGCTCCACCAAAGGGTATCGATGCTAGGTTTGGGTCATGTTGTGCCTCTACTTTGTCATGTGATGATCCCTCACCCCTACCTTTAAAATTTAGGTATTCAAAATAGTTATGGATCTCATTGAGGACATACTCACAATAGAGTTTCCTCAAAAAGTATTGAGGCACCTCATGACTATTACATGGGGGCTAATCAAAAACCATCCACCACCTATCCCAAAATTTATTCCTTATCCCTTCGTGGTGGCACCAATGGATAGGGAACCTCCTACATTCAGGCTGTAAGGGTTTATTGGTTCTAGAGTATGTGAAAAGTGCACATAGGTCAACTTTGTTTATCTTCTTTTTCTTTACTGCAGCATATGATAACTTGTTTGCATAAAATTAATTGTATTCTTCTCTTTTGTTGGACCACATATTAATTTGACCACTCACTAAACCTACATGGGCTACAATAGATTCTAGTGACTTCACAAGGCTTGTCCTATGAGAGGTTGTGGAATTAGGATCTTTCAGCCTATTTATCAACTCCTCAAGTTGTTTTTTGTTGTTTTCAATTTTCCCTAAAATGTTTTCTTGTATTCCTAGGGGATGTCTAGGAATTGAGGGAGGGGTTGGTTGTGCCTCTTCTTCAGAAGGCTCTTCATGAGGAGGTGGTGGTGGCTTTTCAACATTTTTAGATGGATTTTGATTTCCTGAAATTTAAAACAACTTTCAATTTAAATACCTAATTTAATCCATATTTTAAACAAAAATTAGAGAGTAAAAAAATAGAAATACATACCTCTCTGATCTCCTCGATGTCGTGGTGCCATTTTGACAAAGATCTCACACTACTAGAAGCCAAAACTATGTCTCTATTTGGCGTGCATAGTCTAGAAGGCGAGATGTGCAAGCCAAAACGTGGGATAGCAGAAAATGGTTTCCAAAATGGAAATGAATCAATGTTTAAATATTACATTTGCATTTGGCATACACCAAATAGGGTGCATGCCTTATTTGGCGTGTGCCAAATGGGATTTTGGGGACCAAAAATATTTTTGGCATCTTTTTGGTCCCCCATCTTGGTGCATACGCCCACATATAATGGTTGTGCCATTTCAAACTCCTTTTGTTTAGGCCTTTCGCATCTCTGTTTGACCAAAAAATTTGATCATTTGCCTGCTCAGGGTGAGGAAAGCTTCGACTCAGGGAGGAGCCCATCCAATCTGAGCACTAAGGAAGGCCTACCCCATTCCATGTTTGTTGGTTCCTCTAGATCCTCTGGTTCCATGCCATGCTACTAAAATATACTAATTTTTATTTATTTATTAGTATAAATATCTCTAGACATTTATTTATAAGTTATAATTAATTTAATATAAACATGTCCAATATCAATTTATGTCTTTGCATGTAACTTTTGAAGTATGGTGATGGACATATCTGAATCAAAATCCAATGCTCCATGTAAACTTGAGGAAGTTTATATTTGTAAAGTCAACAATATTAAATTTTATGAAAGTTTTTTATTTTTTATTTTTTCTTTAATGTTTCGTGTTTTAATTATGTATACATTTTTTTCGTCTAAAAAATTTTATATGATCAAATTTTTACAGTATAATATTGAGTTTTTTAAAACAATTGAACTTGATTGTATAAACTTTTTTTCATGGATTTTATTTTATGATCCATTATCTGAAGAAAAATAGGAGATCATAGAATTTTATTGACTGAAAAATGTTTCCACTATCAAATTCAAAAATTCTAATGCATAATATTTTAGAGTTAATTTCTTTTTTAACAGGAAAGATGAAGATTATAGTGCTGAAATTTCCGTAGATGAATAGAGTGGGAATAGAAAAGTTAAAGATAGTGTTAAAAAGAGAATGAATGGTTGGAGGAGGTTTTAAAAAAAATATTATAGGGATGATTAGATATAAGGAAGAAAACATTAGATTTTAAGAAAATATATTAAATTATAAATAACTTGGGTCTTCACGTGAAAATATAAGAATTATTTTTTTCTATTATAGTATGTTTATAGATATTTCATATCATATTTAAGAATTTGAAGTTTTGTTTTAGATTTGATTGACCATTATAGTAATCTACTCACTACTAGCATTGTTCTAGTTTCTATTAAAGATTATTTTTCTATAAACCAATCAATATTTGTAGTTGATTCATTAAATACCATGTTTGTGTTGTAGGAATGATGAAAAACCATCCCATCCTTCATGTTATAAGATATATTTTCCACATCTTGTACAGGCAAGACGTGGGTTACCTTTAGCAACCACATCAAAGTTGATTTTCAATCATCCCCTAAGAAAAGTCTTCCATTTTTAGCCTCTTTTTTTTCTTGTTCTTAGTCGATAAGCTAACATAGGTGTAAGAGCCTTTAATTGCCTGATGAATTCAAGGTATTTGAAGCAAAATACTCATTGAGACAGACAATTGATGTAATTGTCTGTTGTGATTGTTTGATTGGTTGATCAATTGATAGTGTGTGCATGTGATGGATGGTTGTGGTGAATCATAGCAACCCCGTTGAGACTAGGTCATTATGATAAATGCTTGATGTAGTCTAGGTTTGCCATAATCGATTACCTGTTGAGACCCGAAGATACTTGATTAGAGTATCTGTTAATAGTCTAGGTGTGTGAGAGTCGATGTATCTATGTAGACAGAGTAATTTGCTTGATTGGGTTGATGGGAGATGATGTAGGGTATGTGATGTTGATTACCAAGATGGGGAGGGTGAGGGGAGGTTCGATGTTAGATAGAAGAAATGGAGGACCTATGACACATTCTTATGGAAAAAGAAGAAAATAGAGTATCCATTGTCATGACTATGTATGAATGATATGCATCTATTATGAATGTATGGATGGATGAAATGCAACAGAATGCAATATATACACATGAGATGGAATGATGATCCATAGTGCTTTACTTTTCATCATTGAGCTTTAAAATGTTGTAAGAAAATACAAGCAACTTGACATAATGATTCAAGATGACCTGAGTATTCCTTACATGGATTTTGATCTAGCAAGTTAATACAAGCAACTTGATATAATGGATCAAGTTGACTTGAGTATTGCTTGCAGAACAGACAAGGATTATCTCCTTTCATGCATGACTTGGAACATCCTCCTTGATCTTTTGCCGATCATATCCTGAGACAAGTTCATACCGTAGTAAGAGATAAAACCATTATCGAGCTTGGATGAGGAAGTAGGAACCAAAGATGGAGTATTGTACATGTAAGCAAACAACATATATAAAGAATAAAGAATATGGATCCTCGATAATGGTTCATGCTCATATGGTCGAGGTATACATTGTAGTCAGCAAGCCGTAGTGATCTATGACTATATTTTACCTATGATCACGTAGCTTAGTGAACTTCCCACGTAGACACCATTAGTACATGCCCCAGTACTTCATCGAAATAATTCGCAGAAGATACACAAACAATGATGTAGGAACCTAATATATATAAACGAATGAATAACCGACAAATCAACCAAGTACTTGATAGCTTAAATAAAATTATCTTGTCAAAGAAAATGTCATCTTATATTTGTTTTGGTAAGGAAGGATGCATCCTTGTTTAGACAGTTTGCGTGTTTGATGTTGATTGTTTGGTTGATTGGATAAGTGGTCATCGTTTGATTACTTCACCATGTTTGTGTGGTATCTGCTTTGAAAAATTCGTATGTACAAAGTGTTGCCATGTTTTTGTTTGTTTGATGTTTTTGAAATGTTTTTGGATTTTGTGAGATAGTTTTACAATGTTTTTGGATTTTGATGATTATTTTCCAATGTTTTTGGTATTTTGTGAGATAGTTTTCCAATGTTTTTGGTATTTGGAGAGATAGTTTTGATGTTTTTGGATTTTGTGAGATAGTTTTGAATGTTTTTGGATTTTGTGAGATAGTTTTGAACAAAGAATCAATGAATCACAAGTAATGCAGAATCCACTTCCATCAAATAGGTTAAGGGTATTGCCCCCAATTTTAGACATGACTCTGAAAAAGCGAGATGCAAGACGCATGAAGTACTATCCTTAATTGCAGATCAATAACGAGCCATGGTTTGGATGGATGGATGAGTGAATGTAGTGAATGTGATCGCAACAAGTTTAAAAGACAATGGAGTCATAGCCTTTATGAGTGGTGCCTGTTTTCTAGGTTTTCACCATCGCACTTACCCAAGGTGCCACCAGAATGGTTTGATCACCGTTTGGATGCATGATTTTTCTCTTTACTATTTTGATTTTTTTGTTTTTTTTGTATTTTCTTCAGGACATTTATCTGAATGTTTTTTGATGTTTTTGCCAGTATGTATGGGAGCCTGATGCTCTGTGTATCTTATGTATAAAACTATTTGAGGTGCATGTCGTTGATCGGATCTACTAGTGGTTCTCTTTCAGAAGTAGCCAACTGATATGCCCCAGACCCAAATACAGCAGTGATAACATATGGACCCAGCCAGTTTGATTCAAACTTCCCCTGATGTTCTCAGTTTGGCTGGTTATGAGGATTCTCTCGAATAACAAGATCACCTACCTCAAATGTATGAGGTCGAACTCAATGATTATAGCTTCTGCTCATACGCTGCTGATAGGCCTTGAGGTGATTGTATGCATCTTGTCGTTTCTCATCAAGTAGCTCTAAGTCTTGGAGATGGGATACTCTGTATGCTTCATCATCGATGAGATTGTGCAAGGGAACCCGTAGAGATGTTATCTCAACCTCGATAGGTAAGATAGCTTCTGCGACATAGTGAGTAGGGAGTTGCGCCTATAGGGGTTTGAATGCTAGTTCGATACGCCCATAGTGCTGGATTCAATTGAATGTGCCAATCATGACCGGCATCATTGACTGTCTTCTTTAGGATTCTCAATATGTTCTTGTTTGATGCTTCAGCCTGACCATTTCCTTGTGGGTAATAGGGAGTGGAAAAGTAGTGTTGGATGTGAAACTTCTCATAGGGTTCACGGACATCCTAATTTTTGAAAGGAAGACCATTATCTGTGATGATGGACATGGGTACACCATATCGACAGATGATTTAATTAATGATGAATGAGGCGATCTTCTTGCTAGTGACTTTGGTAAGTGGAACAACTTCGATCCACTTTGTGAAGTATTCGGTGGCAGTAATAATGAATTTGTGACCATTGGAGGAAGGATGGAATTTACCCACAAGGTCAAGTCCCCATTGGCAAAAGGGCCATGGTGTTGTGATTGGTTGCAATTCCTATGCTGGTGCATATATCAGGTCGCCATGAACTTGGCATTTCTTGCACTTACTGACAATGTAGTATGAGTCTTTTTCCATAGATGGCCAATAGTATCCAGCTCATATGATCTTCTTGGCTAGTGACGGGCTACTTGCATGAGTCCCACAAATTCCTTCATGTACCTCTTCCAAGGCCTTTGTTATCTCATCTTGTTCCAAACATCGAAGGAGAGTACCATCAAGACTGCGTTGGTATAGGGTTTTAGCAATAATGGTATATCGAGCGGTTTGGCAAATGAAGGTTTTATGTTGGTTATTCGATTGGTTAGGGGGAAGGGTGTGATCGGGGAGGTAGGTGTAGAACTCACCGTACCATGGGGATTCAAAATCGACAAGGCGACATATCATCTTGGATTCAAGGATATCATAAGCGGGAATCCAAAGTTGTTCGACCAAGAACTCATAGCGTGTTGAAGTTTTTGGAAGATCTAGGAGAGATGCAATAGTAGCCATAGTGTTAGCAGCTCAATTCTAATCTCTTGTTATTTGCTCAAAGGTGATAGTAGTAAATGATGCCTTTAGACTATCCACCATTTGCTTGTACGGCATGAGGTTGTCATGCTTGGTCTGATATTCATCTATTGCTTGTCGAATGACCAGTTTGGATTCACCCTATACTCGTAGTTCTTGTAACTTCCATTGTATGGCTAACCTGAGTCCTATGATCAAGGCCTCATATTCAGCTATGTTGTTTGTAGATGGAAATGTAAGCCTGTAAGACTTTGGGATGTTGTCACCTTGAGGTGTGATAAACAGAATTCCTACCCCCGAGCCATGCCTAGTGTATGAACCATCAAAGTATAGTTTCCATGGTTGTGCTGTTGTGATCATGAAGATCTCTTCATCTGGAAAATTGGAAATGAGGAGATGATCACCTATGAGGGGTGCATCGGCCAATTGATCTGCAATAACTTTTCCTTTGATAGCCTTACGGTCCACATACTCGATGTCAAATTCACTCAGAATCATCACCCATTTGGCCAAGCGACCAGTCAATGCTGCTTTGCTGAGTAAGTACTTTAGTGGATCGATCTTGCAATGAGTTGTACCTTGTGTGCTAATAGATAGTGCCTAAATTTAGTGGCTACCAAGATTACTGCTAGGCAAGCTCGCTCAATAGGTGTGTAATTGAGTTCATAGCCAACCAGTGTGCGAGAGATGTAGTATATAGCACATTCTTTGCCTTTTTCATTGTGTTGAGCCAATAGAACTCCTAATGCTATATTAGTTGCTGATATATAAAGTAGTAGAGGCTTACTCAGATCCACTGGGATCAGCAATGATGTATTCATGAGATAATCTTTAAGCATCTAGAATGCTTGCTGGCATCTAACATCCCACTGAAAATAGATATTTTTGTGTAGCAGGTGTGTAAAAGGATGGCACTTATCTGCCAGTTGTGCAATGAATCTACGGATAGGTTGAAGCCACCCTTGTAATGTCCTTAGCTGACTAATGTTCTTTGGTGGTGGCATGTCCATGATTGCTTTTACCTTTGCAGGATCAACCTCAATACCTTTACTTGAGACAATGTATCTTAGAAGTTTCCTTGAGGTTACTCCAAAGACACATTTCTTTGGGTTGAGTCGAACATGATATTGTTCCAGTCTATCAAAGATTTTCTCTAATATTTCTAGATGACCTTCTCTTGCGAGTGATTTGGCCAGTAAGTCATCAACACAATCTTCCATTATGGTATGCATCATGTCATAGAAGATGATTGTCATTGCTCATTGATAGGTCACTTCTGCATTCTTGAGACGGAAAGGCATTACATTCCAGCAGTATGTGCCCCATGGACATGTGAAGGCTGTCTTATGTTGATCCTCTGGTGTGATCTTTATTTGATTGTATCCTGAAAAGCCATCCATGAGAGAAAGCATGGCATGTCCTACTATTAGGTCAACTATTATGTCGATGTTTGGTAGGGGGAAGTCATCTTTAGGACATGCCTTTTTCAAATCTCTGAAGTCTATATAGATATGGATGCCCCCATTTGGCTTGCCGACAGACATAATATTGGATATCCAATCTGCATAATTAATTGGTCTAATGAAACCAACATCTAGGAGTTTCCTAAGTTCTTCTTTGACTAATACTGCAATCTGAGGATGCATCTTACGAAGCTTCTGCTTGACAGGCTTGGCTCCTTCTTCTATGGTGAGGTGATGCATGACTAAATCAGGATCAAGCCCAGACATGTCTGCATATGACCATGTGAAGTTGATCTGATGCTTCTGGAAGAACTCTACAAACTTAGGATGTTCCTTTGGAGTTAAAAGAGATGCCATATGTATGTGGTGAGGTGTTTCAGGAGTCCCCACATTGTATTCTTTTGTTTCCTCAATGAGAATTGTTGATCGTTCCTACTATGTACTAGAAGGGAGAATGTCAAACCTTTCATCCTCCGACGTCTCAGAGATGTTTTCACCATTGGATACGCTCTTTCTTTTTACTTTTGTGGGATCAAACAGTGCCACAGTGTGGTTTTCACTGGAAGATCCATGTTTTATTGTTATATTTTTGCAGCTGAAAGCTTTGGCATTTGCCCCGAAGTATGCTGCACTATTAAGTTCAATGGCGAATCTAGCTTTGTGATCCCCACTTGGTATGTTATCTCATAGTTCCAAAAATTCAATGATCGCCTCATCGTTTTGGAAATGGTCAAGACATGGGGGATTAGATTGGACATAAAAATAATCAAAATATTGAATGTTTTTGGATTTTGTGAGATAGTTTTGAATGAAGAATCAATGAATCACAAGTAATGCAGAATCCACTTCCATCAAATAGGTTAAGGGTATTGCCCCCAATTTTAGGCATGACTCTGAAAAAGAGAGATGCAAGACGCATGAAGTACTATCCTTAATTGCAGATCAATAACGAGTCATAGTTTGGACAGATGGATGAGTGAATGTAGTGAATGTGATCGCAACAAGTCTGAAAGAAAATGGAGCCATAGCCTTTACGAGTGGCGCCTATTTGCCAGGTTTTCACCATCGCACTTACCCAAGGTGCCACCGGAGTGGTTTGTTCACTATTTGGATGCATGATTTTTCTCTTTACTATTTTGATTTTCTTGTTTTTTTTGTATTTTCTTCAAGACATTTATCTGAATGTTTTTTGATGTTTTTTTTCGGTATTTATGGGATCTTGATGCTCTGTGCAGCTTATGTATAAAACCATTTGAGGTGCATGTTGTTGATCAGATCTGCTAGTAGTTCTCCTTCGAAAGTAGCCAACTGATATGCCCCAGACCCAAATACAATAGTGATAACATATGGACCCAGCTAGTTTGATTCAAACTTCCCCTAATGTTCTCGGTTTGGTTGGTTATGAGGAATCCCTCGAAGAACAAGATCACCTACCACAAATATATGAGGTCGAACATGATGATTATAACTTCTGCTCATACGTTGCTTATAGGCCTTGAGGTGATTGTATGCAGCTTGTCATTTCTCATCAAGTAGCTCTAAGTCTTGTAGATGGGATACTCTATATGCTTCATCATCGATGAGATTGTGCAAGGAAACCCATAGAGATGGTATCTCAACCTCGATAGGTAAGATAGCTTCTGTGCCATAGACTAGTGAGTAGGCAGTTGTGCCTATAGGGGTTCGAATGCTAGTTCGATACGCCCATAGTGCTGGATTCAATTGAATGTGCCAATCATGACCGACATCATTGACTATCTTCTTTAGGATTCTCAATATGTTCTTGTTTGATGCTTTAGCCTAAGCATTGCCTTGTGGGTAATAAGGAGTGGAAAAGTGGTGTTGGATGTGAAACTTCTCACAGAGTTCACAGACATCCTGATTTTTGAAAGGAAGACCATTTTTTAGTGATGATGGACATCGGTACACCATACCGGCAGATGATGTAATTAAGGATGAATGAGGTGATCTGCTTGCCAGTGACTTGGGTAAGTGGAACAACTTTGATCCACTTTGTGAAGTATTCGGTGGCAGTAATAATGAATTTATGGCCGTTGGATGAAGAGGGATGGATTTTACCCACAAGGTCAAGGCCCCATTGACAAAAGGGCCATGGTGTTGTGATTGGTTGCAATTCATGTGTTGTTGCATGTATCAGGTCGCCATGAACTTGGCATTTCTTGCACTTTCTGACAAAGTAGTATGAGTCTTTTTCCATGGATGGCCAATAGTATCCAGCTCCTATGATCTTCTTGGCTAGTGACGTCCCACTTGCATGAGTCCCACAAATTCCTTCATGTACCTCTTCCAAGGCCTTTGTTATCTCATCCTATTCCAAACATTGAAGGAGAGTACTATCAAAATTGCGTCGGTATAGGGTTTCAACAATAATGGTATATTGAGCGGTTTGGCGAATGAAGGTTTTACGTTGGTTATTCAATTGGTTGGGAGGAAGGGTGTGATCGTAGAGGTAGGTGTAAAACTCACCATACCATGGGGATTCAAAACCAACAAGGTGACATATCATCTCAGATTCGGGGATATCATAAGCAGGAATCCAAAGCTGTTCGACCAAGAACTCATAGCGTGTTGAATTTTTTGGAAGATCTAGGAGAGATGCAATAGTAGCCATAGCGTCAGCAACTCGATTTTGATCTCTTGGTATTTTCTCAAAGGTGATAGTAGTAAATGATGCCTTTAGACTATCCACCATTTGCTTGTATGGCATGAGTTTGTCATCCTTGGTCTGATATTCATCTGTTGCTTGTCGAATGACCAGTTTGGAGTCACCCTATACTTGTAGTTCTTGTAAATTCCATTGTATGGTTAGCTTGAGTCCTTTGATCAAGGCCTCATATTCAGTTATGTTGTTTGTACACATAAATGTAAGCCTATAAGACTTCAAGATGTTGTCACCTTGAGGTGTGATAAACAGAATGCCTACCCCCGAGCCATGCCTAGTGTATGAACCATCAAAGTATAGTTTCCATGGTTGTGTTGTTGTGATCATGAAGATATCTTCATCTGGAAAATTGGAAATGAGGGGATGATCGCCTATGAGGGGTGCATCGGCCAACTGATCTGCAATAACTTGTCCTTTGATAGCCTTACAGTCCACATACTCGATGTCAAATTCACTCAGAATCATCACCCATTTGGCCAAGCGACCAGTCAATTCTGCTTTGTTGAGTAAGTACTTTAGTGGATCGATCTTTGCAATGAGTTGTACCTTGTGTGTTAACAGATAGTGCCTCAATTTAGTGGTTGCCAAGATTACTACTATGCAAGCTCACTCAATAGGTGTGTAATTGAGTTCATAGCCAACCAGTGTGTGAGAGATGTAGTATATAGCACATTCTTTGCCTTCTGCATTGTGTTGAGCCAATAGCACTCCTAATGTTGTATTAGTTACTGATATATAAAGTAGTAGAGGCTAACTTGGATCTGGTATGATCAGCAATGGTGTATTCATGGGGTAATCTTTAAGCATCTGGAATGCTTGCTGTCATCTTGCATCCCACTAAAAGTGGATATTTTTGTGTAGCAGGTGTGTAAAAGGATGGCACTTATCTGCCAGTTGTGCAATGAATCTTTGGATAGATTGAAACTGCCCTTACAATGTCCTTAGCTGACTTATGTTCTTTGGTGGTGGCATGTCCATGATTGCTTTGACCTTTGCAGGATCAACCTCAATACCTTTACTTGAGACAATGTATCCTAGAAGTTTCCATGAGGTTACTCCAAAGACACATTTCTTTGGGTTGAGTCGAACATGATATTGTTCCAGTCTATCAAAGATTTTCTCTAATGTTTCTAGATGACCTTCTCTTGTGATTGATTTTGCCAGTAAGTCATCAACATAATCTTCCATTATGGTATGCATCATGTCATGGAAGATGGTGGTCATTGCTCGTTGATAGGTCACTCCTGCATTCTTGAGACCGAAAGGCATTACATTTCAGCAGTATGTGCCCCATGGACATGTGAAGGTTGTCTTATGTTGATCCTTTGGTGCGATCTTTATCTGATTGTATCCTGAAAAGCCATCCATGAGAGAAAGCATGGCATGTCCTACTGTTAGGTCCACTATTATGTCGATGTTTGGTAGGGGGAAGTCATCTTTAGGACATGCCTTGTTCAGATCTCTAAAGTCAATACAGATACAGATGCCCCCATTTCGCTTGCCGATAGGCAGAATATTGGATATCCAATCTGCATAATCAATTGGTCTAATGAAACCAACATCCAGGAGTTTCTTAAGTTCTGCTTTGACTAGTACTACAATCTGAGGATGCATCTTGCAAAGCTTCTACTTGATAGGCTTGGCTCCTTCTACTATGGTGAGGTGATGCATGACTAAATCAGGATCAAGCCTAGGCATGTCTGCATATGACCATGCGAAGTTGATCTGATGCTTCTGGAAGAACTCTACAAACTTAGGTTGTTCCTCTAGAGTTAAAAGAGATGCCAGATGTATGTGGTTAGGTGTTTAAGGAGTCCCCACATTGTATTCTTTTGTTTCCTCAATGACAATTGTTGATCGTTCCTGCTGTGTACTAGAAGGGAGAATGCCAAACATTTCATCCTCCGGCACCTCAGAGAGGTTTTCACCATTGGATACGCTCTTTCTTTTTACTTTTGCAGGATCAAACAGTGCCACAGTGTGGTTTTCACTGGAAGACCCATGTTTTATTGTTATATTTTTACAGCTTAAAGGTTTGGCATCCACCCCGAAGTATGTTGGGCTATTAAGTTCAATGGAAAATCTAGCTTTGTGATCCATGCTTGGTATGTTATCTCGTAGTTCCAGAAATTCAATGATTGCCTCATCATTTTGGAAATGGTCAAGACATGGGGGATTAGGTTGGTTCCATTTGATGAGTTCAGGATGGATAATGGGCATTACTTCATTGATTAGGTTAAGTTCGTTAGATTTGTTAGTGAGGGTTAAAATGTTGTGGTGAAGGTCATTGATGGTATTCTCCCTGTCAGAATCAGGCATAGGATGTGACGTAGGGTCTGTGGAAGACGTTTCCAGCTCAGGAACCCAAGAGGTCTTTATCTGTGCTTCTCTGTAAACAGAGATGTCTTTTCCAGGTGGAAGTAGTGATGTGTTTTCCTCATCTGAAGTATAAATTCTCATTCATGTGAGTTTGTCTCTGAGTCACTTTCCAATATCCAATTACTGTACCATACTAGGATGTCCTTTGAGTTAAACACTACAGGTGTGACTGGTTTTGTAGATGAAATGATTGGTGCTGCAAGAAGGATTATGGGGATCAATGAATCCGATAATGGGAGTATCGGTAGTGTTGACTCTACTGCTTCTGCTAGAATGACTGGTGTCATAGATACTGTTGTGGGTTCTGGTACAGTTGCTGCTGCTAATGGTGCTATTGATATTGTTGCTGCCGATGGGATCACTGGTTTGATTGGTGGGATGAAGGGTGTTGTAGATGGTTTTGTTGGGATTTTTAGCCTCGATGGGGTAGTTGCCATGGTGTTTGATGCTACTTTTATAATCAAAGGTGACCTCTTTGTAATAGGCTAATATAGAGGTTGGCTGGGTTTACCTTTGAATCTGAGCTTATGACATATCTCCTTTTGAAAGCCTAGACCTGTATTATCCTTGGGCTTTAATTCTGGCTACAATGGTTCATGTCTTCCTTTCTTACAATGCCCTAAAGCCTTTGACCATCATATCCTATTCTTTGCATAATGAGAAGGCCTTTGCCATACTGATTTGTGAGAAGCTTAGCTTGCAGAATATAGGTGGTGATGGGATCTTTATAGGTCCATTCTGTTAAGTCCTCATCTCTTTTTTCTTCTTCTTGACTCTTTCCCATGATGAATGGTGACAAAGGACATGCTGGCTTGTCCAGTGGCTTTCCATTTCTCCGTATTCCCTCTATTTTCTTCCATTCTTTCACTGGTATTGCTAATTTCTTCTATTCTACCTCCCCTCCACTTCTCGTTCTTTTTCGAGAGATCGTTTGATTTTTCAAAAAATTTCGACCCATCTCTTGAGGAAGCATACCACACACTAAATTAACAACACCCTTCATTCCTTCATCCCACAAAGTCAAATGGTTAAATGGTTACCTTACTCAAAGAAATAAATGCTTTGAAGAGACCCATGAGTCAAAAGGATGGTTAAGTTAGAGGAAAGTCTCTAACCAAAGGTAAAAGGTGAGTTAACCATTTATGGTTATGTAAGAGCCTTTAATGGTTTGGAAGTCTTTATAGGTTAACTATTTGAAGACTTAAAGCCTTAAATGCCTTTCAAAGACTTTGAGGGCTTTGAGAAGTGACTCCAAGTTGCTTAGGAATGTGACAATATTTAGGGGGTGAATTAGGCTAATTAGAAGGAGTTAGGTTAAAGCATTTATTTCTTTGACTGTACCATCTACAACACCCTTCATCCCACCAATCAAACCAGTGATCCCATTAGCAGCAACAATATCAATAGCACCATTAGCAGCAGCAACTGTACTAGAACACACAAGCAACAAGGAGCACTAGCGATCCTTAATAATAGGAGAAGAGGGTTAAGATGAATTAATTGAATATTAATTTAATTAATTATTGATTGATGGTTAAATAATCAAATAAATACTAAATATTCATTTAAATTAAGTGGACAGATTTATGTGACTACAATAGGGATACTAAGATTAACCTATCTTTTTTTACTAGCATTATCCCAACTAGAAAAGGAATAATTCTTCTTATCCAATTGCTTTGAATTGGCTTTTTTCACAAATACCCTCCTTAATTTTATTGATCAAATCTAAAAATTTCATTTGTTGTTCTTTAAATACCCTCCTATTTTGTTCTTTCTATATGTACCATACAATCATTGATGGGGAAATTGTTGAAATATATCCCCATGCTTCCTAAACACCCAATTTTGGCCAACTTTTGTAAGAAATAAAGAAGATCCTCATATTGCCTAGCAACACTCCATCTAACCTATATAATGATGCACCAATAACATCAATAGCACCATTTTCTTTGAAGGTTAACCATTTGAAGAATTAAAGCCTTAAATACCTTTCAAAGACTTTGAGGGCTTTGAGAAGTGACTCCAAGTTGCTTGAGAATGTGACAATATTTAGGGGGTGAATTAGGCTAATTGGAAGGAGTTAGAAGAATCTAGAAGGGATTTAGACATGCAAGTGGATTTTGTAGGAGAATGCACGTGGGAGGAATTTTGGGATTTTCAATTGAAATAAAATCATTTATTTCAATTGAATGGTATAATTTACATTTGGATAGATATTTAAATAAACAAAAAGTTTTGTGTCTTCCTCATTTGAAGTATTAAGCTGGATGGAATCAAATTCCCATTCATGTGAGTCAGTCTCTGAGTCACTTTCCAGTATCCGATTACTATACCATACTGGGATGTCCTTTGAGTTAAACACTGCAGGTGTGACCGGTTTTGTAGATGAAATGATTGGTGTTGTAGGAAGGATTATGGGGATCAATGAATCCAATAATGGGAGTATTGGTAGTGTTGACTCTATTGCTTCTGCTGGAATGGCTGGTGTCGTAGATACTATTGTGGGTTCTAGTACACTTGCTGCTGCTAATGGTGCTATTGATATTGTTGCTACTGATGGGATCGCTGGTTTGATTGGTGGGATGAAGGGTGTTGTAGATGGTTTTCTTGGGATTTTTAGCCTCGATGGGGTAGTTGCCATGGTGTTTGATGCTGCTTTTATAATCAAAGGTGACCTCTTTGTAGTAGGCTGATATAGAGGTTGGTTGAGTTTTCCTCTGAATATGAGCTTAGGAAGTATCTCCTTTTGAAAGCCTAGACCTGTATTATCCTTGGGCTTTAATTCTGGCTGCAGTGGTTCATGTCTTCCTAAATTGTCTAAATATATCCCCATGCTTCCTAAACACCCAATTTTGGCCAACTTTTATAAGAAATAAAGAAGATCCTCATATTGTCTAGCAACACTCCATCTAACCTATATAATGGAAGCAACACCTACGGGTATTCACTGGTTTTCCTGCATAACCTACGGGTACTCACTGGCTTTCCATTTCTCTGTATTCCCTCTATTTGCTTCCATTCTTTCACCAGTATCGCTAATTTCTTCTATTCTACCTCCCCTCCGCTTCTTGTTCTTTTTTGAGAGATCGCACGATTTTTTGAAATTTTTCGGCCCATCTCTTGAGGGGGTATACCACCCACTAAATTAACAACACCCTTCATCCCTTCATCCCACAAAGTTAAATGGTTAAATGGTTACCTTAGTCAAAGAAATAAATGCTTTGAAGAGACCCATGAGTAAAAAGGATGGTTAATTTAGAGGAAAGTCTCTAACCAAAGGTAAAAGGTGAGTTAACCATTTATGGTTATGTAAGAGCCTTTAATGGTTTGGAAGACTTTAGAGGTTAACCAGTTGAAAACTTAAAGCCTTAAATGCCTTTCAAAGACTTTGAGGGCTTTGAGAAGTGACTCCAAGTTGCTTAGGAATGTGACAATATTTAGGGGGTGAATTAGGCTAATTAGAAGGAGTTAGGTTAAAGCATTTATTTCTTTGACTGTACCATCTACAACACCCTTAATCCCACCAATCAAACCAGTGATCCCATCAGCAACAACAATATCAATAGCACCATTAGCAGTAGCAATTGTACCAAAACCCACAAGCAACAAGGAGCACCAACAATCCTTAATAATAGGAGAAGAGGGTTAAGATGAATTAATTAAATATTAATTTAATTAATTATTGATTGATTGTTAAATAATCAAATAAATACTAAATATTCATTTAGTTAAGTGGACAGATTTATGTGACTACAATAGGGATTCTAAGATTAACCTATCTTTTTTTACTAGCATTATCCCAACTAGAAAAGGAATAATTCTTCTTATCCAGTTGCTTTGAATTGGCTTTTTTCACAAATACCCTCATTAATTTTATTGATCAAATCTAAAAATTTCATTTGTTGTTCTTTAAATACCCTCCTATTTTGTTCTTTCTATATGTACCATACAATCATTGATGGGGAAACTGTCAAAATATATCCCCATGCTTCCTAAACACCCAATTTTGGCCAACTTTTGTAAGAAATAAAGAAGATCCTCATATTGTCTGGCAACACTCCATATACCCTATATAATGGTGCACCAATAACATCAATAGCACCATTTGCTTTGAAGGTTAACCATTTGAAAACTTAAAGCCTTAAATGCCTTTCAAAGACTTGGAGGGCTTTGAGAAGTGACTCCAAGTTGTTTAGGAATGTGACAATATTTAGGGGGTGAATTAGGCTAATTAGAAGGAGTTAGAAGAATCTAGAAGGGATTGAGGCATGCATTTTGTAGGAGAATGCAAGTGGGAGGAATTTTGAGATTTTCAATTGAAATAAAATCATTTATTTCAATTAAATGGTATAATTTGCATTTAGATAGATATTTAAATAAACAAAAAGTTTTGTGTCTTCCTCATCTGAAGTATTAAGCTGGATGGAATCAAATTCCCATTCATGTGAGTCGGTCTTTGAGTCACTTTCCAGTATCCGATTACTATACCATACTGGGATGTTCTTTGAGTTAAACACTGCAGGTGTGACCGGTTTTGTAGATGAAATGAGTGGTGTTGTAGGAAGGATTATGGGGATCAATGAATCCGATAATGTGAGTATCGGTAGTGTTGACTCTACTGCTTCTGCTGGAATGGCTAGTGTCGTAGATACTATTGTGGGTTCTGGTACAGTTGCTGCTGCTAATGGTGCTATTGATATTGTTGCTACTGATGGGATCGCTGGTTTGATTGGTGGGATGAAGGGTGTTGTAGATGGTTTTGTTGGGATTTTTAGCCTCGATGGGGCAATTGCCATGGTGTTTGATGATGCTTTTATAATCAAAGGTGACCTCTTTGTAATAGGCTGATATAGAGGTTGGTTGAGTTTTCCTCTGAATCTGAGCTTTGGAAGTATCTCCTTTTGAAAGCCTAGACCTATATTATCCTTGGGCTTTAATTCCGGTTGTAGCGGTTCATGTCTTCCTAAATTGTCTAAATATATCCCCATGCTTCCTAAACACCCAATTTTGGCCAACTTTTGTAAGAAATAAAGAAGATCCTCATATTGTCTGGCAACACTCCATCTAACCTATATAATGGAAGCAACACCTATGGGTACTCACTGGTTTTCCTGCATAACCTATGGGTACTCACTGGCTTTCCATTTCTTCGTATTCCCTCTATTTGCTTCCATTCTTACACCGGTATTGCTAATTTCTTCTATTCTACCTCCCCTCCACTTCTTGTTCTTTTTCGAGAGATCGCACGATTTTTTGAAATTTTTCAGCCCATCTCTTGAGGGGGCATACCACCCACTAAATTAACAACACCCTTCATCCCTTCATCCCACAAAGTCAAATGGTTAAATGGTTACCTTAGTCAAAGAAATAAATCCTTTGAAGAGACCCATGAGTCAAAAGGATGGTTAAGTTAGAGGAAAGTCTCTAACCAAAGGTAAAAGGTGAGTTAACCATTTATGGTTATGTAAGAGCCTTTAACGGTTTGGAAGACTTTAGAGGTTAACTATTTGAAGACTTAAAGCCTTAAATGCCTTTCAAAGACTTTGAGGGCTTTGAGAAGTGACTCCAAGTTGCTTAGGAATGTGACAATATTTAGGGGGTGAATTAGGCTGATTAGAAGGAGTTAGGTTAAAGCATTTATTTCTTTGACTATACCATCTACAACACTCTTCATCCCACCAATCAAACCAGCGATCCCATCAGCAGCAACAATATCAATAGCACCATTAGCAGCATCAATTGTACCAGAACCCACAAGCAACAAGGAGCACAAGCAATCCTTAATAATAGGAGAAGAGGGTTAAGATGAATTAATTAAATATTAATTTAATTAATTATTGATTGATGGTTAAATAATCAAATAAATACTAAGTATTCATTTAATTAAGTGGACATATTTATGTGACTACAATAGGGATTCTAAGATTAACCTATCTTTTTTTACTAGCATTATCCCAACTAGAAAAGGAATAATTCTTCTTATCCAATTGCTTTGAATTGGCTTTTTTCACAAATACCCTCCTTAATTTTATTGAACAAATCTACAAATTTCATTTGTTGTTCTTTAAATACCCTCCTATTTTGTTCTTTCTATATGTACCATACAATCATTGATGGGGAAATTGTCAAAATATATCCCCATGCTTCCTAAACACCCAATTTTGGCCAACTTTTGTAAGAAATAAAGAAGATCCTCATATTGCCTGGCAACACTCCATATAACCTATATAATGGTGCACCAATAACATCAATAGCACCATTTGCTTTGAAGGTTAACCATTTGAAGAATTAAAGCCTTAAATGCCTTTCAAAGACTTGGAGGGCTTTGAGAAGTGACTCCAAGTTGTTTAGGAATGTGACAATATTTAGGGGGTGAATTAGGCTAAGTAGAAGGAGTTAGAAGAATCTAGAAGGGATTGAGGCATGCAAGTGGATTTTGTAGGAAAATGCAAGTGGGAGGAATTTTGGGATTTTCAATTGAAATAAAATCATTTATTTCAATTAAATAGTATAATTTGCATTTAGATAGATATTTAAATAAACAAAAAGTTTTGTGTCTTCCTCATCTGAAGTATTAAGCTGGATGAAATCAAATTCCCATTCATGTGAGTCGGTCTCTGAGTCACTTTCCAATATCTGATTACTATACCATACTGGGATGTCCTTTGAGTTAAACATTGCAGATGTGACCGGTTTTGTAGATGAAATGATTGGTGCTGTAGGAAGGATTATGGGGATCAATGAATCCGATAATGGGAGTATCGATAGTGTTGACTCTGCTACTTCTGCTGGAATGGCTGGTGTCGTAGATATTGTTGTGGGTTCTGGTACAGTTGCTGCTGCTAATGGTGCTATTGATATTGTTGCTACTGATGGGATCACTAGTTTGATTGGTGGGATGAAGGGTGTTGTAAATGGTTTTGTTGGGATTTTTAGCCTCGATGGGGCAGTTGCCATGGTGTTTGATGCTTCTTTTATAATCAAAGGTGACCTCTTTTTAATAGACTGATATAGAGGTTAGTTGAGTTTTCCTCTGAATCTGAGCTTAGAAAGTATCTCCTTTTGAAAGCCTAGACCTGTATTATGCTTGGGCTTTAATTCCGGCTGCAGTGGTTCATATCTTCCTAAATTGTCTAAATATATCCCCATGCTTCCTAAACACCCAATTTTGGCCAACTTTTGTAAGAAATAAAGAAGATCCTCATATTGTCTAGCAACACTCCATCTAACCTATATAATGGAAGCAACAATAACATCAATAGCACCATTTTCTTTCAAGGTTAACCATTTGAAGACTTAAAGCCTTAAATGCCTTTCAAAGACTTTGAGGGCTTTGAGAAATGACTCCAAGTTGCTTAGGAATGTGACAATATTTAGGGGGTGAATTAGGCTAATTAGAAGGAGTTAGAAGAATGTAGAAGGGATTTAGGCATGCAAGTGGATTTTGTAGGAGAATGCAAATGGGAGGAATTTTGGGATTTTCAATTGAAATAAAATCATTTATTTCAATTAAATGGCATAATTTTCAGTTGGATAGATATTTAAATAAACAAATAGTTTTGTGTCTTCCTCATCTGAAGTATTAAGCTAGATGGAATCAAATTCCCATTCATGTGAGTTGGTCTCTAAGTCACTTTCCAGTATCTGATTAGTATACCATACTGGGATGTCCTTTGAGTTAAACATTGTAGGTGTGACCAGTTTTGTAGATAAATTGATTGGTGTTGCAGGAAGGATTATGGGAATCAATGAATCTGATACTGGGAGTATTGGTAGTGTTGACTATGCTACTTCTACTAGAACGGCTGGTGTCGTAGATACTGTTGTGGCTTCTGGTACAGTTGTTGCTGCTAATAGTGCTATTGATATTGTTGTTGCTGATGGGATCGTTGGTTTGATTGGTGGGATGAAGGGTGTTGTAGATGGCCTTGTTGGGATTTTTAGCCTCGATGGGGCAGTTGTCGTGGTGTTTGATGTTGCTTTTATAATCAAAAGTGACCTCTTTGTAATAGGCTAATATAGAGGTTGGCTTGGTTTTCCTTTGAATCTGAGCTTAGGAAGTATCTCCTTTTGAAAGCCTAGACCTGTATTATCCTTGGGCTTTAATTCCAGCTGCAATGGTTCATGTCTTCCTTGCTTACAATGCCCTGAAGCACTTTGACCATCATATTCCATTCTTTGCATAATGAGAAGGCCTTTCCCATATTGATATGTGGGAAGCTTAGCTTGCGGAATATCAGTGGTGATGGGATCTTTATAGATCCATTCTTCTAAGTCCTCATCTCTTGTTTCTTCTTCTTGACTCTTTCCCAGGATGAATGGCATCAAAGGACATGTTGGCTTGTCCAGTGGCGTTTGAAGTAACAGTTGAGGTTTGCCATGTGTTCTAGGAGAAGTAGGCATTTGTCCCACACAAAAGAGTTGGCTCAAATTATATTTCCCAGGACCTTCCTCTCCTATTTTCATCTTGAGCTTTTCTTGCTTGGGTATAGTGGTGTTTGAACTAGCAAGAGAGGCTATACTTATGTATGATGTGGAGGAGATGGATTCTCTATTGTTAGGAATGGTAATCTTTAGTTGATGACTTATATTATGACAATATGCAAAGGAGTTTGCATCTCCCAGGATTGTGATCTCTACACCATTATGCGGGAACTTGATACACTGATGGTAGGTGGATGGAATGGCTTGCATGGCGTGTATCCAAGGTCTTCCTAATAATAAATTGTATGGTAGAGGAAGGTCCAAAACTTGATAGATGATGTGTTTCACCACAGGGCCCACTCGGATTGGTAGCACCACAGTTCCTTTGGATGAATGCTCTGCATCATCATAGGCTTTGATTGTTATCTTCTTGCGAGGATCCACTGATTCAATTGCATATCCCAAAGTTGTGACTAATTGTAGAGTACAGATATTCAGGCATGCTCCATTGTCGATCACGACTCACTTGATCCTATGCTGGTTGATAAACCCTTCAATATGGAGTGAGGCATTATGAGGTTGCTGGAAGGAGGAGTTGTCACTTTCCGAGAAAGTGAGACAAAGTGATGATCTTAGATTTCCGACCATGGCTCTGAACTTATCTGTATTTAGGTTTGCAGGGACTGACGCCTCTTGGAGAGATTGATCCAAGATTGTTTTATGGGATGGAGATAGGCGCAATAGCTCTAAGATAGATATCAGTGCGGGTGTTTTGTCTAACTGTTCCACAAAGTTATACTGCTTTGGGATAGATAGGGTGCCTTGTGGAGCTGCTTTTATGATAATCTTGCTGCGATGTGTAACAATATTGCAAGTGGAGCTAGGATTTTTGATGGTTATAGTTGCAATCTGTTCACTGGCATCGTATAGGTGATTCATAGTGTAATTATACGCGGCTTGCGTATAATTACACTGCTTTTATGGTAATCTTGTTGCGATGTGTAACAATATTGCAAGTGGAGCTGGGATTTTTGATGGTTATAGTTGCAATCTGTTCACTGGCATCGTATAGGTGATTCACAATGTAATTATACACGGCTTGCGTATAATTGGTGGTATCTGTGTTTCACCCTGAAGTGGAAGGACCCCTTTGATCTTGTGATGGAAGTGGATTTTTAAACATGAGATGATCATTGTTTGTTGTCTTTGGGTCATGTCCTTCAATTTTGATTTCACCTCAGTCAATAAAATCCTAAATAAGATTTTTCAATTTGTGACAATTGCTTGTCTTATGTCCTTTCCCTTGATGGAAATCAGAATGTTCAGTATCCCTCCACCATGAAGGTTTGACTCGAGGTTCATAATTTGTTGTTTTGGGTAAGGTCACCAGATTTTGAGAAACCAACTGACGTAACACCATTTCAATGGGCTCCCAACTGAGGAGAGATAAGGAGCATTAAATGTTTGAGGGGACATGATGGTTACCCTAGGGGGTTGGGTTAGGGTTAGGTTAATGGATATTCCTTTTATCCAAGGGATAAATGAATGTGAAAGGGTTAAATGGTTCTCTTAGTCAAAGAAATAAATGCTTTGAAGAGACCCATGAGTCAAAAGGATGGTTAAGTTAGAGGAAAGTCTCTAACCAAAGGTAAAAGGTGAGTTAACCATTTATAATTATGTAAGAGCCTTTAATGGTTTGGAAGACTTTAGAGGTTAACCATTTGAAGACTTAAAGCCTTAAATGCCTTTCAAAGACTTTGAGGGCTTTGAGAAGTGACTCCAAGTTGTTTAGGAATGTGACAATATTTAGGGGGTGAATTAGGCTAATTAGAAGGAGTTAGAAGAATCTAGAAGGGATTTAGGCATGCAAGTGGATTTTGTAGGAGAATGAAAGTGGGAGGAATTTTGGGATTTTCAATTGAAATAAAATCATTTATTTCAATTAAATGGTATAATTTGCATTTGGATAGATATTTAAATAAACAAACAATTTTGTGTCTTCCTCATTTGAAGTATTGAGCTGGATGGAATCAAATTCCCATTCATGTGAGTCAGTCTCTGAGTCACTTTCCAGTATCCGATTACTATACCATACTGGGATGTCCTTTGAGTTAAACACTACAGGTGTGACCGGTTTTCTAGATGAAATTATTGGTGCTATAGGAAGGATTATGGGGATCAATGAATCCAATACTGGGAGTATCGGTAGTGTTGACTCTGCTGCTTCTACTGGAACGACTAGTGTCGTAGATACTATTGTGGGTTCTAGTATAGTTGTGAGAAACCAACTAAGGAGAGATAAGGAGCATTAAATGCTTGAGGGGACATGATGGTTACCCGATGCTTGTGGGTTCTAGTACAGTTACTGCTGCTAATGGTGCTATTGATATTGTTGTTGCTGATGGGATCGCTGGTTTGATTGGTGGGATGAAGGGTGTTGTAGATGGTTTTGTTGGGATTTTTAGCCTCGATGGGGCAGTTGCCATGGTGTTTGATGTTGCTTTTATAATCAAAGGTGACCTCTTTGTAATAGGCTGATATAGAGGTTGGGTTAAGATGAATTAATTAAATAGGAGAAGATGGTTAAGATGAATTAATTAAATATTAATTTAATTAATTATTGATTGATGGTTAAATAATAGGAGAAGAGGGTTAAGATGAATTAATTAAATATTAATTTACTTAATTATTGATTGATGGTTAAATAATCAAATAAATACTAAATATTCATTTAATTAAGTGGACAGATTTATGTGACTACAATAGGGATTCTAAGATTAACCTATCTTTTTTTACTAGCATTATCCCAACTAGAAAAAGAATAATTCTTTTTATCCAATTCCTTTGAATTGGCTTTTTTCACAATGAGGAAGAAAGAGGTCGAGATCCCATCAGATACAACCTTCATCAAGGTAATCCACCTCCTCCTCCTCCAAATGAAATAGAAATATTGCAGCAACAAGTTGAGAATCTCGCCCAACAACTTCATAGTGGTGTGAAAACTAATCAGTTTTCACTTGATGACATTTGTCCCTGTCCCTTTGATAGGAATATTCATATGCCACCTTTTCCGCGAGGGTTTGAAACACCCAAGTTTGAAAAGTACCAAGGAAAAGGAGATCCTCGTGATCATGTTAGAGAATTCCATTCAGCTTGCCTCGAAGTGGCATACGAGGATACATACCTAATGCAACTTTTTCCCCAAAGCTTGGGAGGAACAACCACATCATGGTTTTCCTGATTACCAGGTGGCATTAGGACATTTGAAGAACTCATCCAGAAATTCCTGGCACATTACTCACACAACATTGAACGTGATATCACCATGGCTGATCTATGTAACACTAAACAAAAACCAGGTGAGCTATTTTCAGTCTTTCTGCAACGATGGCATCAAATGTCTAGCAGACGTTCTCTTCAGTTACCTGAACAAGAACTAGTGGAAATATTTATTTCCAACTTAAACGAAGAAATGGAATTTCACCTAGACGTCAAAGACACAGACTCTTTCAATGACATGATCACCAAAGGTTTAAAATGTGAGCGGGCTCTCATCAAGAAAGGACTTATCAAAATCTACAATGAGCCAAAGGATGGCCCTCATCCCCACTTCAATAGTGACAAGCCTAACTTCTGGAACAAAAACAAAAATGTCATCAACGATGGGGTTGTGGATGCAAGAACTATCAAAAGTGCACAACCTGTGGTTTGATTTGCAGGACAGAACCCCCCACCCAAGAATAACATAGTTACTCTTCCAAATCAAGGATGCAATACATCTCAAGAGGAACCCAGACAACGTCAACAAAATTTTAAACCAAAACGAACATACACTCCCTTAGGGGAACCCATCAAAATAGTGTTACGTCAGTTGGTTTCTCAAAATCTGGTGACCTTACCCAAAACATCAAATTATGAACCTCAAGTCAAACCTTCATGGTGGAGGGATACTGAACATTGCGATTTCCATCAAGGGAAAGGGCATAAGACAAGAAATTGTCATGGATTGAAAGATTTTATTCAAGATCTTATTGATCGAGGTGAAATCGAAATCGAAGGACATGACCCAAAAACAACAAACAATGATCATCTTATGTTCAAAAATCCACTTCCATCCCAAGATCAAAGGGGTCCTTCCACTTCAGGGACAAACATAGATACCATTGATTATATGCAAGCCGCATATAATTACACTGTGAATCACCTATATGATGCCAGTGAACAAATTGCAACTATTACCATCAAAAATCCTAGCTCCACTTGCAATGTTGTTATATGTCACGACAAGATTACCATAAAAGCATCTCCACAAGGCACCCCATCTATCCCAAAGCAGTATAACCTTGTGGAATAGTTAGACAAAACGCCTGCACTGATATCTATCTTAGAGATATTGCGCCTATCTCCATCCCATAAAGCAATCTTGGATCAAGCTCTCCAACAGGTGTCAGTCCCTCCAAACCTAAATACATATCAGTTCCAAGCTATGGTTGGAAACCTAAGATCATCACCTTGTCTCACTTTCTCTGAAAGTGACAACTCATCCTTCCAGCAACCTCACAATGCCTCACTCCACATTGAAGGGTTTATCAACCAACATAAGATCAAGTGAGTCCTGATCGATAATAGAGCATGCCTGAATATCTATACATTGCAATTAGTCACAACTTTGTGATATGCAATTGAATCAGTGGATCCCCGCAAGAAGATAACAATCAAAGCCTATGATGATGCAAAGCGTTCACCCAAAGGAGATGTTGTGCTACCAATCTGAGTGAGCCCTATGGTGAAACACATCATCTATCAAGTTCTGGACCTTCCTCTGCCATACAATTTATTGTTAGGAAGACCTTGGATACACGCCATGCAATCCATTCCATCCACCTACCATTTGTGTATCAAGTTCCCGCATAATGGTGTAGAAATTACAATCCTGGGCGATGCAAACCCCTTTGCATATTGTCATAATATAAGTCATCAACCAGAGATTACCATTCCCAACAATAGAGAAGCCATCTCATCCACATCATACGTAAGTCCAGCCTCTCTTTCCAGTTCAAACACCACTATACCCAAGCACGAGAAGCTCAAGATAAAAATAGCAGAGGAAGGTCCCGGGGAATACAATCTCAACCAACTCTTTTGTGTTGGACAAATGCCCACTTCTCCTAAAGCACATGGAAAACCTCAATGGTTAATTCAAACACCACTAGACAAGCCAACATGTACTTTGACACCATTCATCCTTGGAAAGAGTCAAGAAGAAGAGACCAGAGATGAGGACTTAGCAAAATGGATCTATAAAGATACCATCACCACCGATATTCTGCAAGCTAAGCTTCCCATAGATCAGTATGGGAAAGGCCTTCTCATTATGCAAAGAATGGGTTATGATGGTCAGAGTACTTTGGGACCTTGCAAGAAAGGATGACATGAACCGGTGCAACCGAAATTAAAGCCGAAAGATAACACAAGACTAGGCTTTCAAAACGAGATCTTTCCTAAACTCATATTCAAAGGGAAACCCAAAAAACCACTATATCATCCTATTACAAAGATGTCACCTTTGGTTATATCAGCAACACCACACACCACACCAACTGCTCCATTAAGTCTAAAAATCCCAGCAAAACCATCTACAACACCCTTCATCCCACCAATCAAACCAACGATCCCATCAGCAGCAACAATAACATCAATAGCACCATTAGCAGCAACAACTGTATCAGAACCCACAACAGTATCTATGACACCAATAGTTCCAGCAGAAGCAGCAGAGTCAACACTACCAATACTCCCCGTATCGGATTCATTGATCCCCATAATCCTTCCCGTAGCACCAATCATTTCATCTACAAAACTGATCACACCTGTAGTGTTTAACTCAAAGGACATCCCAGTATGGTATAGTAATTGGATACTGGAAAGTGACTCAGAGATTGACTCACATGAATGGGAATATGATTCCATCCAGCTTAATACTTCAGATGAGGAAGACACATCACTACCTCCACCCCGCAAAGTCATCCCTGTTTACGGAGAAGCACAAATAAAGACCTCTTGGGTTCATGAGCTGGAAACATCTTCCATAGACCCTACGTCACTATGCCTTATTTTGATAGAGAGAGTACCATCAACGACCTTCACCACAACATCTTAACCCTCATTGACACATCTAACGAACTTAACCTAATCGATGAGGTAATGCCCATTATCCATCCTGAACTCATCGAATGAAACCAACCTAATCCGCCATGTCTTGACCATTTCCAAAACGATGAGGCGATCATTGAATTTTTGGAACTACGGGATAACATACCAAGCAGGGATCACAAAGCTGGATTCACCATTGAACTTAATAACGCAGCATACTTCGGGGCAGATGCCAAACCTTTCAGCTGCAAAAATATAACAATAAAACATGGATCTTCCTATGAAAACCACACTGTGGCACTATTTGATCCCACAAAATTAAAAAGAAAGAGTGTATCCAATGGTGAAAACCTCTCTAAGACTCCTGAGGATGAAAGGTTTGACATTCTCCCCTCTAGTACACAGCAGAAACGATCAACAATTCTCATTGAAGAGACAAAAGAATACAACGTGGGGACTCTTGAAACACCTCACCACATACATCTGGCATCTCTTTTAACTCCAAAGGAACATCCTAAGTTTGCAAAGTTCTTCCAGAAGCATCATATCAACTTCGCATGGTCATACACAGACATGTCTGGGCTTGATCCTGATTTAGTCATGCGTCACCTCACTGTAGCAAAAGGAGCCAAACCTGTCAAGCAGAAGCATCACAAGATGCATCCTCAGATTGATTATACAGATTGGATATCCAATATTGTGCCTATCGACAAACCAAATGGGGGCATCCGTATCTGTACTAACTTCAGAGATCTGAACAAAGCATGTCCTAAAGATGACTTCCCCCTACCAAACATTGACATAATAGTGGACCTAACAACAGGACATGCCATGCTTTCTCTCATGGATGGCTTTTCAGGGTACAACCAGATAAAGATCGCACTCGAGGATCAACATAAGATGACCTTCACATGTCCATGGGGCACATACTGCTGGAATGTCATGCCTTTTGGTCTAAAGAATGCAGGAGCGACCTATCAAAGAGAAATGACCACCATGTTTCATGACATGATGCATACCATAATGGAAGATTATGTTGATGACTTATCGGCAAAATCACTAACAAGAGAAGGTCATCTGGAAATATTAGATAAAATCTTTGATAGACTAGAACAATATCATGTTCGACTCAACCCAAAGAAATGTGTCTTTGGAGTAACCTCAGGGAAACTTCTAGGACACATTGTCTCAAGTAAAGGTATTGAGGTTGATCTTGCAAAGGTCAAAGCAATCATGGACATGCCACCACCAAAGAACACCAGTCAGCTAAGGACATTACAAGGATGACTACAATCCATCTGAAGATTCATTGCACAACTGGCAGATAAGTGTCACCCATTTACACACTTGTTACACAAGAACATCCGCTTTCAATGGGATACCAAATGCCAACAAGAATTCCAAATGCTTAAAGACTATCTCATGAATACATCATTGTTGATCCCACCAGATCCGAGTAAGCCTTTACTACTCTATATATCAACAACAAATACATCATTGAGTGTACTATTGGCACAACACAATGCAGAAGGGAAAGTATGTGTTGTTTACTACATCTCTCGCACACTGTTTAGCTATGAACTCAATTACACACCTATTGAGCGAGCTTGCCTAGTAGTAATCTTGGCAGCCACTAAACTGAGGCACTATTTGTTGACACATAAAGTACAGCTAATTGCAAAAATTGGTCCACTCAAATACTTACTCAGCAAAGCAGCATTGACAGGTCGCTTGGCCAAGTGGATGATGATTCGAAGTGAATGTGACATCGAGTATGTGGACCATAAGGCTATCAAAGGTCAAGTTATTGCAGATCAGTTGGCCAATGCTCCCCTCATGGGTGATCATCCTCTCATTTCCAATTTTCTAGATGAAGAGATATTCATGATCACAATAGCACAACATGGAAACTATACTTTGGTGGTTCATACACTAGGCATGCCTCGGGGGCAGGCATTCTATTTATCACACCTCAAGGTGACAGTATCCCGAAGTCTTATAGGCTTACATTTCCATGCACAAACAACATATCTGAATATGAGGCCTTGATCATAGGACTCAAGCTAGCCATACAATGGAAGTTATAAGAACTACAAGTATATGACGACTCCAAACTGGTCATTCGACAAGCAACAGATGAATATCAGACCAAGGATGACAAACTCATGTACAAACAAATGGTGGACAAATAAAAACACCATTCACTACTATCACCTTTGAGCAGATACCCAGAGATCAGAATCGAGCTGCTGACGCTATGGCTACCATTGCATCTCTCTTAGATCTTCCAAAGAATTCAACACGCTATGAGTTCTTGGTAGAACAACTTTAGATTCCAGCTTATGATATCCCCGAATCCAAGATGATATGTCACCTTATCGGTTCTGAATCCCCATGGTATGGTGAGTTCTACACCTATCTCTGTGATCACACATTTCCTCCTAACCAATCAAATAACCAATGTAAAACCTTCATTCGACAAACCGCTCGATATACCATTATTGTTGAAACCCTATACCAACGCAGTCTTGATGGTTCTCTCCTTCGATGTCTAGAACAGGTTGAGATAACAAAGTCCTTGGAAGAGGTACATGAAGGAATTCGTGGAACTCATGTAAGCGGTCCATCCATGGAAAAAAACTCCTACTACTTTGTCAGAAAGTGCAAGAAATGCCAAGTTCATGGAGAACTGATACATGCACTAGCATAGGAATTGTAACCAATCACAACACCATGGCCTTTTTGTCAATGGGGCCTTGACCTTGTGGGTAAAATCCATCCATCTTCATCCAACAACCACAAATTCATTATTACCGCCACCAAATACTTCACAAAGTGGATCAAAGTTGTTCCACTTACCCAAGTCACCGGCAAGAAGATCGCCTCATTCATCCTTAATTACATCATCTGTCGATATGGTGTACCCATGTCCATCATCATAGATAACGGTCTTCCTTTCAAAAATCAGGATGTCTGTGAACTCTGTGAGAAATTTCACATCCAACACCGCTTTTCCACTCCCTATTACCCACAAAGCAATGGTCAGGCTGAAGCATCAAACAAGAACATATTAAGAATCCTCAAGAAGACAGTCAATGATGTCGGTCGTGATTGGCACGTTCAATTGAATTTAGCACTATGGGCGTATCAAACTAGCATTCGAACCCCTACAGGCGCAACTCCCTACTCACTAGTCTATGGCGCAGAAGCTATCTTACCTATCGAGGTTGAGATACCATCTCTATGGGTTTCCTTGCACAATCTCATCGATGATGAAGCATACAGAGTATCTCGTCTCCAAGACTTAGAGCTACTTGATGAGAAATGACAAGTTGCATACAATCACCTCAAGGCCTATTAGCAGTGTATGAGCAGAAGGTATAATCATCGAGTTAGACCTCGCACATTCTAGGTAGGTGATCTTGTTCTTCGAGACAATCCTCGTAACCAACCAAACCGAGAAAATTAGAGGAAGTTTGAATCAAACTGGCTGGGTCCATATGTTATCACTACTGTATTTAGGTCTGGGGCATATCAGTTGGCTACTTTAGAAGGAGAACCGCTAGCAGATCCAATCAACAACATGCACCTCAAATGGTTTTATACCTAAAAGCTGTACAGAAAAAACACCAAAAACACTCAGATAAATGTCCTGAAGAAAATACAAAAATATCAAAATAGTAAAGAAAAATCATGCATCCAAATGATGAACAACCACTCCGGTGGCACCTTGGGTAAGTGCGACGGTGAAAACCTGGCAAACAGGCGCCACTCGTAGCAGCTATGGCTCAATTGTCCTTCAAAATTGTTGCGATCACATTCACATTCATCCACTCATCCATTCGTCCAAACCATGGCTGGTTATTGATCTGCAATCAAGGATAGTACTTCATGCGACTCGCATCCCGCTTTTTCATAGTTGTGTCTAAACTGGGGGCAATGCCCTTAATCTGTTTGATGGAAGTGGATACTACATTTTTTTGTGCTTCATTAAGTTCTTCATTCAAAACTATCTCACAAAATCCAAAAACATTGAAAACAATCATCACAATACCAAAAACATTGGAACAATTGTCTCAGAAAATCCAAAAACATTGAAAACTATCTCGCAAAATCCAAAAACATTCAAAATTGTCTCTCAAAATCCAAAAACATTGAAAAACTATCTCACAAAATCCAAAAACATCAGAAAACATCAAATCAATCAAAAACATGGCAACACCTTGTACATACGTTTTTCAAAGAAGATACCAAACAAACACTGTGACATACTCAAAACGATCACCACTTATCACATCAACCCAACAATCAACATCGACGCAAAAACTATCTTCACAAGGATGCATCCTTCCTTACCAAAACGAAGACAAGATCGTGTTTTCTTTGACAAGAAATTTCTGTTTAAAGCTATCAAGTACTTGGTTCAATTTGTGGGTTATTTATTTATATTAGGTTCCTACGCTACTCCGGGATATCCATAAGTGATTAGAGTGGCCAGGATGGTTCCTAAGAATTGTTTGTATGTCTTCTGCGAATTATTCCAATGACGTTTTGGGGCATGTACTAATGGTGTCTACGTGGGAAGTTCACTAAGCTACGTGATCTTATGCAAAATACAGTCATGGATCACTATGGCTTGCTGACTACAACGTATACCTCGACCATATGAGCATGAACCATTATCGAGGGTCCATATTCTTTATTCTTTATATATGTTGTTTGCTTAGAGGTACAATACTCCATCTTTGGTTCCTACTGCCTCATCCAAGCTCGATAATGGTTTTATCTCTCACTACGGTATGAACTTGTCTCAGGATATGATCGGCAAAAGATCAAGGAAGACGTTCCAAGTCATGCATGAAAGGAGATAATCCTTGTTTGTTCTGCAAGCAATACTCAGGTCAACTTGATCCATTATATCAAGTTGCTTGTATTAACTTGCTATATCAAAATCCATGAAAGGAATATGTAGGTCATCTTGAATCATTATGTCTAGTTTCTTGTATTTTTCTTACAACATTTTAAAGCTCAATGATGAAAATAAAGCACTATGGATCGTCATTCCATCTCATCTGTATATATTGCATTCTGTTGCATTCCATCCATACATTCATAATAGATGCATATCATGCATACATAGTAATGACAATAGATACTCTATTTTCCTCTTCTTCCATAGGAATGCGTCATAGGTCCTCCATTTCTTCTATCTAACATCGAACCCCCCCTCACCCTCCCCATCTTGATAATCAGCATCACATACCCTACATCATCTCCCATCAACCCAATCAAACCAATTACTCTGTCTACACAGGCACGTCGACTCATGCACACCTAGACTATCAACATATATTCTGATCAAGTATCTTCGGGTCTCAATAGGTAATTGATTATGAAAAACCTAAACTACAACAGGCATTTATCATAATGACCTAGTCTCAATGGGGCTACTATGATTAACCACAACCATCCATCACACGCACACACTATCGATTGATCAACCAATCAAACACAATCCAACAGACAATTACATCAATTGTCTAAGTCTCAACGAATATTTTGCTTCAAATACCTTGATTTCGTCAGGCAATTACATCAATTGTCTAAGTCACAATAGGTCACTTTGATTCACTTACTCAGACTTTATCCTATCCAAGCGAACAACTGACATCAACTGTCACGCTTTGACTCGACCAGGGCAGTTTAACCAATTGCACCAGATTGTCCAACCATTTTGATCAATTATATAGCATCAATCAAAAGCACAACACCACATTTGCACAATATCTCCTACATAACCTACGGGTACTCACTGGCTTTCCATTTTTCCACATTCCCTCTATTTTCTTCCATTCTTTCACCGATATTGCTAATTTCTTCTATTTTACCTCCCCTCCACTTCTCGTTCTTTTTCGAGAGATTGTCCGATTTTTCAAAAAAATTCGGCCCATCTCTTGAGGGGGCATACCACCCACTAAATTAACAACACCCTTTATCCCTTCATCCCACAAAGTCAAATGGTTAAATGGTTACCTTAGTCAAAGAAATAAATGATTTGAAGAGACCCATGAGTCAAAAGGATGGTTAAGTTAGAGGAAAGTCTCTAACTAAAGGTAAAAGGTGAGTTAACCATTTATGGTTATGTAAGAGCCTTTAATGGTTTGGAAGACTTTAGAGGTTAACCATTTGAAAACTTAAAGCCTTAAATGCCTTTCAAAGACTTTGAGGGCTTTGAGAAGTGACTCCAAGTTGCTTAGGAAAGTGACAATATTTAGGGGGTGAATTAGGCTAATTAGGAGTTAGGTTAAAGCATTTATTTATTTGACTATACCATCTACAACACCCTTCATCCCACCAATCAAACCAGCGATCCCATCAGCAGCAACAATATCAATAGCACCATTAGCAGCAGGAACTGTACCAGAACCCACAAGCAACAAGGAGCACCAGTGATCCTTAATAATAGGAGAAGAGAGTTAAGATGAATTTAATTAATTATTGATTGATGGTTAAATAATCAAATAAATACTAAATATTCATTTAGTTAAGTGGACAGATTTATGTGACTACAATAAGGATTCTAAGATTAACCTATCTTTTTTTACTAGCATTATCCCAACTAGAAAAAGAATAATTCTTCTTATCGTATCAGATAAGGTGAAGGTTTATGATCCTGCAACAAGAACCTTTCATAACAAGCTTAAAGTTGTCCGTGAATTGGAAGACCATGATCAAGGGATGATTGCACTACAAAATGCAACTGCTGAAGTAGCTACAGTTCTTGATGGCACCGAGGAAGTACAACTGCATGGTGATAGTAATCTTCATTCTGCACATCCAGGGAATGAAGATGAATTCTCTGTGGAATGGCTTGAAAATTTTCTTTCGTCTGAAGATGACGACAAGGATGGACATAATTCCCCTGTTCCTACATAACAAGCTTGAAGAGCAAGGGATAATTGAGGAGTCTTTATGTGCAGCTGCACTACAAAATACAACTGTTGGAGCAGCTACAGTTCTTCATGGCACCAAGGAAGTACAACTGCTTGGTGATAGTAATTTTAATTCTGCACATCCTTGATGATGACAAGGATGGACATAATCCCTCTGCTCATACATGAGTTTCATAATTGTACTTCTTGAATTCTTGCTACTGTAAACCCTTATCATTAGATTGAGTTTATTGAACAATGATTTTAAATTGTGGAATTGAAAAGAGAAGGTTTGTTAAAAGGCATTGGTTATTGTGTGCAAGATCCATCTGGAGAAATGGAATATATTTTAATGTTGTCTTATTCACACATTTGCATAAATGTTGATTGTGCACTATCCACTTCGTTGTCTCTGTCATACCCACTATATCTCAGCAGTGATCTAATCCTGTGCAAGAAACCTCATAAAACAAAACTTTGTCTTTTGTGTTAATATCTGTATTTCTTGTTTCTAATAAAGACTAATTCTTTTATGCCATCATATTCAAAAAATGAACTTTTTCCCTCCACTCCACAAGAGGAATAGTTTTGCATGCTGTCCTGGTGTATAAATTTCCAGAACAAGTAGAGATTGATTATCATCAATCAGTTCAGGGGCAGGACTAATCTCTTCAATGAATCCTCAAGCATAGAATACTCCAATTGATAGTCTTGCCTTCTCCTTGTTCATTCCATTTGGCATAATTCAGCTTGACAATTCAAGTAAAAGAAATGGGGGCTCATAATTTAATGTATTCAGTCATTATAGTGACTCTCTTTTGTATGCATTGGCAAGCAAGAGGATAAGAGGAAGACGAACCACATTCATCCTTTGATTTCCTATTTTCAACTTTTTCATTTCTTAACACTGTGTCTTGGATAGCGATAAGGAGATTTGCAATATTAATGACCAGGGCATTAGGAACTGGTTTCTTCAGATCTCCATTGGTCATCCTTTTGAATCTGCATTTTCAGTGTTACATCATCTAATTGGTCATCCTTGGTAGCACTAGAGCCCAGTACTACATCATCAAATTGGTCATCCTTGGTAGCAGTGGAGCCAGTGCTACCATGTATGCTTTTGCTCTTATTCCTGGAACAAGATCTGGACTAACGCAGGGAGGATAGTAATTCATCTTCATTCTTTTGAATGAATAGTCAAATTTCTTTTCAGGGTGGCAACTACAATGTCTCAACAATCTAAACAAGTGAAGGTAAATGTTATATCCATGGATTCTTCATTATCTTGTTCATTTGGTCTTGAAATATTTCTTTTTTTACTTGATATATCTTGTGGATATATCAAAGGGTAACAAGTGAAGGTTGAGGGCCACTGCAATTTGCATAAGATTGGGTGTAAGAAGTAAGAGGGATGGAAGGGGTTATATATTTGGAAAGAAGCATAATAAGAAAAATACCTGGAGGGAATTCATGGATATGGATGGAGATGTGAAATGAGGGATGGACATAATATGAGAGGTAGTAGTAGATATGGGAGTGGTGTGACTAAATGGGGTGGTAGTTGATGAAGGAAGAGAGGTGTGGCACATCATGAGGGAGGTAAGAATCTCAAAAGGAATGAAGTTAGGAGGTATGACATAAAGAGGGGGAAATTGGAGAAAGAATGGGGATAATGTGGTAGACGTTGATAGCTTTGGAATCATGGGGATTAGAATTAGTAGTGAAAGAAGTAATGGTAGGGGATGTATTGATTTTTTAAGAGAAAAAGAAAGTAGATTGAAGTTTTTTTAGGATGCTCACTTCTTATATCTGAATGGTATTTGAAATATTCTTATGGATGGTAAATGAATGTTATTGAATATCTTTAAAGCAAATTAAATATCAATAAGTTGTATGAATGTGTGCTAAGTCCATTGACAATGATTAGTTAAATATGCAAGTTTGAACAAATTTTAATTTTAATTTTAATTTTAGGACTTAACGGTTAGATCTATGATCTACAATCGCTCATGCCTTTATGGGAATGACTCGGTTTATAAAGCAATGATATCTATACCTAGAATAAATGTTCATGGCAGGTGCAATAAATATGACAATATGAATGTAGATGGTAAGATATGGTCAAAACAACAATAGAAAATATATAAATGTGAATAGGTTTAGGTTAGAAAAGTAAATCTATTTTTACACAAAATCACACCATTTAACATTATATCAATATATTGAATAGTTTTCTCAAAAATATATACAAAATTATTTGAAAATTTTATGTATATATTGTATATATAAATTATATAATATTAAAATAAATAAATAATATACTTTTTATTTGAAATATATTCTAGAATATATATAATGAGTTAAAAGCATGCATACATACAAACATATATATATATAGTTTTTATTCTAAAACATTCTATATATAATTAAAAAATATATTATTTATAAAAATAACACATTATTTATATTATAAAAATAACATATTATTTATATTATAAAAATAAGATATTATATATAAATAGAATTTTTATTAATATAGAATATAATATGAATATTTATAAGTGTGGATTTTCCCTAGGTCTTTCTGAGGTCGGCTCATCACTGAGTGTTTAGTGTATGCAAGCAACATATTTATAAGAGTGTGGGGTGATTGAGTGTTTGTTTAGTGTAAGCAAGCAACATCAACATCAACATTGTCTGTTCAACAAGTCGTGAGATGGGGAAAAAAAGGCTTCCCACAGGCAAGAGGAGCGCTGCTTTTGCTTTGTTGAAGAAAAAGAAAGCTTCTTCTGCTGATTCTGAATTCATTACAGCTGCATTCCAAAAGTTCAACTTACAGTCAGATGAAGAAGATTCCAACAAGACCTCTCATGGATTGAAAGAGGAAGAGATGGGTAATAAACAGTCTTTAGTGTTAGTGGAATCAAGCAACATGGTCTGTTTAAGAATGGGAAAGAAGAGGGTTCTTAGAATTCATTTTCAAAACAGGGGAAATAATAGGGTTAGAATTCATTTTCAAAAGAGGAGGAGGAGCCCTGGTCTGTTGAAGAAAGCTTCATATTGCTGTAAAAGTGTTGATTCTGAATTGATTACATCTGCATTCCAAAACCTCAAGTTATCAGGTGAAAGTTTAGAATCCCCCAACAGTAACAGTAAGAGTAAGAGTAAGAGGACCTCAGACTCTCATCACAGCCTTCAACTTGTCCATGGATTGAAAGAGGATGATCAGCAGATTAGTGATAACTACTATTTATCTGCAGCTCTTCATCACAGCAAGGAATCACAAGCACATGGTAATAGAATTTTCAATCTGCATATCCAGGGAATGAAGATCAAATATTCTCTGCACAATGCCTTCTAAGGATTGTTGAGAGGTGATACATGAGCCTCACCTGTCCAAGTTCTGCCCTGTAATCACCATTGTACAGTTTAACATTCAGTTAAGATTTATTTTGCATTAGTTTATTTTTATAACTGCTGGTTAAAAGAGCAGTCCGAATAATGCATGATAGTTGCATGGATCAAAGATTTGTTCAATTTCAGTCTATTTTTAGGGGCTAGTATCTCTTCAGAGAGATCCCCTGTTAAGTCTGATTTCTATTGAGCAGAGAAAAAGACCTATTTTGTTTAGGGCCAATGTAATAAGTTTCAGAGATTGAATAAATGATTTATTTGTGTGTTAATTGTGTTTACTGTGTTATTTTAGTTCTGTGTTTCTTTTGTGCAGCTGTGTTGAACAAATTAGTGCTGTCAAAAGTTTGGACGATTATTAGTTTTTCCAGCCACTGACTAGAAATTGATGTTTTTTTAGCTGTTAATAACTGGAACTTGAATGTAAACTAAAAGTTTAACTTAAGAAATACAAAATTTAAAAGTTATAATTTAATTAATTGTTTAAAAAAATTAGAAATTCCAAAGCTATGAACACTTAAACTCTTTAAGCTTCAAACATCTAATTTAATTTTTATTTATTAGTATAAATATCTCTAGACATTTATTTATAAGCTATAATTAATTTAATATAAACATGTCCAATATCAATTTGCATGTAACTTTTGAGCGATCAAAATTCAGTGCTGCATGTAAATTTGAGGAAGTTTATATTTGTAAACTCAACAATATTAAATTTTATGAAAGTTTTATATTTTTTATTGTTTCTTTAATGTTTCATGTTTTAATTATGTATACATTTTTTTTATCTAAAGAAGTTTATATGATCAAATTTTTACAGTCTAATATTGAGTTTTTTTAAAACAATTGATTTTGATTGTATAAACATTTTTTCATGGATTATATCTTAAGAAAAACAGGAGATCATAAAATTTTATTGATTGAAAAATGTTTTCACTGTCAAATTCAAAAATTCCAATACATAATATTTTGAAGTTTGTTTCTTTTTTAACACCAAAGATGAAGATGATAGTGCTGAAATTTTGTTAGATGAATAGAGTGGAGATAAAAAAGTTAAAGATAGTGTTAAAAATAGAATGAATGGTTTTACTTCAATTATACCATTTTTTTTCTTGTAGGGATCCACTATTTTGAGACCTAACAATTTTCATTATCATAAAATTAATCTAATTAAGTGGATAGAAAAAGTCAATAATTTAACATATCAAAATTATGCATAAAAAATTAGATCCATGTGATGTGGACTTGATTTGACAATAATTATAGTTTTATATAAAATTTGAAATAATAAAGATACCCATAACATCTATTTTTTATTATTATTCCACAAATAAAATACCTGAATTTCTTATATATAAAAATTTAACTTTCTAATTTTTATACGTTATTTATCTTTATTAATTAATATAAAAAATTAATTTTCTTTCTAATAATTGACATAGATCCACCTCAAATATTAAATGCTTACTTTATACATTATCTATAACAAATCTTTAATAAAGAAAAAAATATTGATATACTATTTAAAAAAAAAGATAACTAATTTCATTTATAAAAAAATGACATTTTTATGTAATTATTATGTTTTGTAATTTCAAAATGATATTCTCAATCCTATCTACAAATTTTGAATTTAATCAATACTAAACTAAAATTCATTATATATTAACATAGATAATTATAGATCTATTAAAGAATTATTTGATTAAATTCTTTGTAACAACCTAATACCAAGTTTATTTTCATATAAAATATTATTTTGTTTTACAATAATTAAAAAATTTAGTTTCATGCACATACATTGAGCTATAAGCTATTTTATATTATATTAGATTTTAGTCTATTTATAAATATTTATTTTATGTAGAAGCATCTTCAATAATCTTAAATTGTATTGATTTTAAAATAATTATTTATAAATATTTAATAGTTTTAATTTTATAAAGTATGTCAATTTAATATTTTTTATGTGTTTGTTTTTAATATTAGATTTTATTCTATTTGTAAAGATGAAAATTTAATCAATAATTTTAAATTGTATTGATTTTTTAATTTTAATTTTTTTTTTAAACAAGTGCTATCAAGTTGGGGATAGTGCCCTATATTAATCAAAAAAGAGATTACAATATATATTCGTTTGACAAAACCAAACCAAACATAACATAACCTAATTACAATAGCCTTAAAATGGTGGCCACCTGCACTCCAATAGTCACCACCTTCTCCATGCTACCTTCTGAAAGCCAACCATCTTCATTCTTTATCATCCTCCTAAACGGGCCCATGTCTGCATTCGTGACCCCAACTCGGAAGACTTCCCAAGCTTCTGCCATAAACTCCTCCTTCCTGTTCCTAAGCGCTACTGCTGCTAACTGGGCTTCATCCTCTAAATCTGAACACTCTACATCTGACAAGATAACTACGGGATTGAAATAGGGGCCTAGAATGCTGGCCCACTCCTCTTCCACCTCCAAAATTGCACCCCCCACAACCTCCCCATCTTTTTCCCTCATGAAACCTACCATTTTCTGCATGCATGCTTCTTTCGACGGCAGAACATCAACCGGTAGGCACAAGATGATTTCATAAATATAACCGTCGCACCAGTGCCTCTCCTCACTGAACGCATCCTCTAACAAACCATGAATGGCATTTTGACCTTTTGTATCTATATCAAAAAGACTTTCGCACTGGGCTTCCAAACACTCCTTGCGGCAAAGACAACTTAGACCAAACCGATGCACTATTTTTTCTTCTGAAAGATGCTTGCTCCACCCAGCATAAACTTTGCATTAAATAGACCTAACACTTCTAGAACCCTCCTTCTAACACTCCAAACCCGCCTTCTCTTTTCCCACTCGGTTCTCAAAACCAATCACAACACAGTCTAGGAATGTCGCAGTAGCTTCTATCCAACCTGCATGAATAAAGCTGATAAGAGTGTACCTCTCTTATCCTAAAGATAAATTTTATAATAATACTTCACCCAATCCACATCTTTGAGAAATGATCTATGTTGTTATTCATGATATTCTGAAAATCTCTGCTCCTTGCATCTACCGATGACATGACTACTGGCAGAGACTCTGCGATGCCTTGGTTGGCAAGAAAATTTGCCACTTGATTACCCTCACGAAAAATATGGTGAAGATGGTAATCCGTCAACTTTTGAAGCAAACAATGTATCCTCGGGATCCAAGCGTTTAACCTTGAATTCGTGAATCTTTTTTTGATAATCCCACTTAGGATGACTTGTGAGTCACCCTCTATCATCACCTTCGATACTCCATTAGATGAGGCCCATTTCAAACCTTCCTCTAATGCAGTGATTTCTGCTACGTTATTAGTAGCAATTCCCTCAAGACCACATACTGCCCCAACTAATCTACACTTCTCATCTCTAACTACTACACCAAAACCAGATAATCCTGGGTTTCCTCGACTAGCTCCATCGAAGTTCAATTTTTTCCAACCCTAAGATATTTAATAGGAAATTTGCCTTGCCCAAATTACAACAATCCCTCTATCTTTGACTGAGTCCTCTTGTTTGTGTTGAGGAAGTATATCCTTGATTTTTTCTTGTTCATGCACTGACTTGAATCCTTTTCATAATCCTCTAACACATTCTTAATAACATGAGCTTCTCTCTTCATAGTTGTGCCAAAAAGGATAGTGTTGTCCACGAATTGTGAATGGGAGATCGGATCCAAACTTTCATGAATTAAAAATCCTTTCCATAGGCCTCGCCCGACCTTGCTTTTTATCTGCCTACCAAGCACTTTTTCCATAAGAACAAACAAAAAGGGGGACAGAGGGTCTCCTTGCCGAAGCCCATTAGTAGCTTGGAAGAAGCCGCATGCGGAACCATTAACTATGATTGAAAAGTTTACAGATGAAATACAATGCTCAATACATTTCAACCATATTTTATCAAAACCAAATTTCCTAAGAACCTCAGATAGGAAGCTCCACATAGCTCGATCATAAGCCTTGGACACATCTAATTTAATGATCATACCTTTGAATTTGGAGGTGTGCATTGAATGAATAGTTTCTGCTGCCATGATTATGCTATCCATTATTTCGCGGCCCGAGGTGAATCCATGCTGTTCTGGTGAAATGATCTTCATCGAGATGGATTTTAACCTATTCACCATGGCCTTGGAAAGAATTTTGTAAATACAATTACATAAGGAGATGGGCCTAAAGTCCATAATGGAAGAACAATCCTGCTTCTTAGGGATCAAAGCAATGTTGGTATGATTAATTTCCTTAACAAACCTCCCCTATTTTCTAAAATCTTCCATAATTCTGAGAATGTCATTTCCCAAAAACCCCCAACATTTTTGAAAAAATTCCACGGTTAACCTATCTGGGCCAGGAGCTTTGTTTGGATGCAAGTTAAAAATAGCCTTTTTTACTTCCTCTAGTGAATGGACAACATAATAATTTGTTGTCCTCCTCTGAAATTTCCTTAAGGATAATATTTGTCATCAGATGAGGTTGAGTTGGTTTGTGCTTGTTAACATTGCCCAGCAAATCCTTGAAAAAGTTCACCACTACTTCCTCAATAGCTTCAAGAGAAGAATGTCTCTTGCCTTCCTGATCCTATTAGTCTTTACCGAAGCATGGAAAAATTTAGTGTTCACATCACCCTCTTTGATCCAAAGCTCTCTGGATTTTTCACGCCAATAAATTTCTTCTCTAAGAAGAATCTCTGTCAATTCCTTCTTGAGAGATATTTCTTTGTGATACACATCATTAGACATCTCAGAGGTATAGTGACAGAATTTAGTCGAGATAGTTCCTCCTCAACTTGATTTCTTTCTGCAAATATATTTTTGAAAGTATCTTTATTCCATACTTTAATCTTATCTTTTAAATATTTTAGTCTTTTCACAAAGCTATAACTCAGAGTTCCCCTAAATATATTACTCTCTTTCCACCATTGATCGAGATGTGCGATGAACTCACTGTCTCTTCACCACATACTCAAAAATTTGAAGCTACTGCTTCCTTTAGTTAGAGCCTCGCTCAACTTAAGCTCCACAGGAAAATGATCCAAGAGAGAAATTGGGAGAATGGATGCCTCTACCCGAAAAGATGACTCCATCTAGGATTCTCCAATGAGATGTTTGTCCAATCTTTTCAAAATGTGTGCAAAATTGGCCCTTCGATTAGTCCATGTGAATAGCCCATTCTTTGGGGCAGCATCCATCAAATGATTATGTACTACAAATTCATGAAAATCTTCCATGACTTTGTTTGACATTCTCAAACCTCTCTTCTTCTCATCTAAATTAAGTAATGCATTAAAATCGCCAACCACTACTATCCTATCATTTCTCATATTGGAGATTTTGTTTGAAAGGACATACCAAACATGGGACTTTTCTAGAGTTTTTGTAGGTCCATAAACATTTATTAAAGGAAATTCCATGTTCTCCTTCAAATTGTAAATGGTGCAGATCATCTAGTGTTTAGCTTTCTCTAATAACATAACTTTCACCAAGGAAGGATTCCATCTAACACCCAGTCCACCTGTGACTCCATTGGCTTCTTGAAAAACACCCTCCCGTACTTTACAAGACTTAATGAAACAAATCGCATTCTCTGTACTAAGCTTTGTTTCCTGGATGGCAATGATATCACAGCTACATCTACAAAACGCTCGTTTCACCAAGCATCTTTTGTCAAGGGCTGAGAGACCCCTAACATTCCATGTAATGATCTTCATCTCTTGCCAAGGGAGGGCCCTTCTCCCTTAGCTTTCCTCATGAAATCAAATACACTAGCGATTCCCTTCTCTTTTGCATTGTCTTCCCTTATTTGACAATTGCTCCGCCTGCCTCTGAATCCTTTGGCTTTACCAAGTAGGATGTTAGTCGACTGACTAATGCATCTCAGATCTACACTCTCCAAAGCATCCTCTTGAAATAATTCCTCCTCAAAGTTCTTATCAAGTTCAAATTCTGTGTCAGATAACCATTTGCAAAAATTGTTGATTCTAGGGGATAACGGATCTTCACTTCCCTCCTTGATTTCAAATAATTTCTGCCTAGAAGTCTCCACTCCATCATCAGGACAACTGTTAATGACTACATTCCTATTCTCCAACTGAAGCTCTTCCCTATCTTTTAACAATGATAATGAACCTTTCTTTTGTTGCTGCAAAGGAGATCTTGTTTCTTGATTCTTTTCAACAGAAACCAAAACCGTTTTCAATGGTTGTTCTAACTTTCACCTCCATTTTTGTGCTGGTCTCCTAAGAGGATTCCTAGCCTTTCTAATGAACATTCTACAGTCCTCTACACCATGAAACTTGCTACCGCATTTGGGACAATGGCAGATCTCTTTTTTAACTTCTATCTGTTGCCTCCATGCACCTTTCAATGTATGTAATGTAATATACTTTGGGATACGCCTGACTGCCGCTATCCTTAATCTAGCATACTTACACAAATCATCCTCATCATCAATGTCTATCTCCAACACCGTCCCAAGCATTATGTCAATCTTCTCCAGAAAGACCTCACCTCGGTATTCAATCGGCAAATTATAAAGGCTTATCCATTTCGGGCATGAATAGATTGCCTAAGGGATGGGATCAAAATTTGGTGTGTAGGGTTATAGATACACCGCATGCTTGTCTGCAAACCAATTCTCCTGATTAAGGATTCGATCTCTTTCAAATCATTTTTCAAAGAGAACCACAAAGAGACCATTTGGTATAAATTTGATCACAATACGATCACCGCACTTCTCTTCAACCCACGATCTGATATTTTTCCTTGACCAATTGAGGTCGATTATCCTTGCGATCACCGCTTGTTCTTCCCAAAATTGTCTATCTTCCTCCATTTCCTCCATGAGATCCACCACAATCTCACTTTCTTCTACATACAACCTCCCACTCGATTTCCCTGTAAAACCATCTGCATCGCCATTAATGTCCAACTATTTTTGCAAAGTCGGTTCCTTCATCAGTTTCTTCTTAAAGTAATTTTTAAATAATTTATTTATCATTATTTTAATTTATTTTTTTATAATATGTAAATTTTTTATTTTTTTATATTAGAATTTTTATTATTTTTATTTTCTATTGGATCTTATGGCATGCATTTGGTATTGTGGAAGCATCCTCAATAATTTTGAAACTTTATTATTTTTTAAAATATTTTATTTATGAGCATTTTAGTCTATCAACTTTTAATCTATGATATCTTCACTTAGATTTTCATCCATCCTATCTAAATTCTATATTAATTACATTCTCAAAACACAAAAAAATAATTCTAGATATCTTGTTATTTTAGTTTATGCCTTAATAAAATTATTGGTATCGTCCTTTTAATTAAATAAATATATTTAATAAAAAAATTAAAATAATTTAATATTGATCCATAAAAATTTTTAAATTTATAAGTGGGCCCCAATCCACAATTTGCATATAACAAATTAAAAAATCATTTTAAAATTTTAAGAGTTATGACTAATTTTATAGTTAGAATTTAAATAATATAAGTTTATGATAATAATAATTCACAACTATATCTACTAGTAATTTAATTATTTATGATTAGAATTAGGATTAGAGTTATAATTAAGATTAGGATTGTAAGTAGGATAGAATGAGGGTTATATAATTGGGGGTAGAATTGACCTAACCGTAAGGGTTACAATGAATTTATGATCATAATTAATTTCACTAATAGGATTAGGGTTAGGGATGAAATCAAGGTTATAATTATAATTATATAATCAATGTTACAATTGAAATTACACTAAGGATTAGGATTAGGGCTACATTAAAATTTGGATTACATTTACAATTAAAGTTATGATAAACGTTAGAGTTAGGGTTAGAAATAAGATTAGGGTTAGAATTAGCATTATGATTACAACTAGGACAAAAGTAAGAATTAGGGTACAATTAGAATTAAGGTAAGGTTGAACTAAGGTAAGGAGGAAGGTTATAAATAGAGTTAGTTTTAAGGCTAACTATAGAGTTAGAAGTAAAATTAGACATACAATTATCGTTAAGTTTAGTATTAGGGTTATAATTACCCTTGAAATTGTAATTAAGCTTAGGGTTACAATTAGAGTTAGTGTAAGTCTTAGAATGAGAAGTATGATTAAATTTAGAATTTTGTTTAATTTTAGAATTAGAATTAGGTATATAGTTAGGGTAAGGGTTAGAATAGGGATCACCGTTAATTTTAGGGTTAGAGGTAGAATTTGTTAACAAGTTTTGATTCCAATTGTTAGAATAAACCAGAGGAAAACTGAGAGGGGTGGGGGGGGGGTAAATTAGTTTTCCACAAGTTAAACAATTATTGCAAATTATAAACCTTCTACCGCAACACAATGAAAACAACACGGTGAAAGATAAACCATGAAAGTACAAAACACACAACACCAATATTTTGACGTGGAAAACTCGGTTAAGGAAAAAACCACATTGGGAAACCCTACACATAGTCATATAATACTTCTGCAGCAGTATGTGAAATATTACAATGGGGATTGCACTTGCAATTAGGCCAACCACCTATCATGCACTGCTCAACATAAAAGGGAAGTCTCACTGACTTACATTAACATCGAACTACAATCTGGAGGAAATGAACGATGAAAATAGCATCTCCTAATGCTTGATACAGTTTTGGTAAAGCATAGATGTCTGCCCTACAATACCAAACTCTCCTCAAACCTTCATTGAATGATATAACCTTGTTCATACATAAAACACTCTCTGATAATACAGACATAACCATACCATCCTATATAAATTACATTAATATATCACCTATATATACCAATCATCAGGCTTGATAAACAAGGTTAGCTAAACCCTAAACCCATAACACATAATTACAAAAATTACATCACATGATACCATCGGACCAATATTATGATTTACATTATAGAGTATGGACCTAATTCAAATTCCCAAACAATTATAACCACCGAAAATTCTACCAAGACCAAATGCAACGCGTTTCACCAACTGGTAGAAACCCTTAGTGTCAATAATATAGAATAACCAACCAAATCCAAATAGGATCACCAAATCATCACGCCAGCCAATGCGAAGCCACCAAAAAATTAGGACACAATCAAGAAAACCTTCAGCATGTTATGAACCATTTCTAGAAGCCAAACCAAAACCACTTAGCCATTTCACCAAATATCACCAACTAGTATTGCCAATCGGTACCAAGAATATCAACCGACAAACCAAAACATAAATGATAGCTTCCAGAGCACCAAATCATGAACCAAATGAATATGACAAGCATATAAACATCTTGAATAACCATCCAAAACCAAATCTAACAATCTTATCATACCATATCAGAATCTATGATAAACTCAGCCAAAACCATGTCAAACCGAAACAAGTCAGCAGCCAACCAGAGCAGGTCAGTAACTAATCACACCAATGTTGACATCAATGATGACACATAATCAATTCTTGCATAATGCCAAAAATCTCTCCCTTTGGAATTCATGGCAACACTAAATGTGAAAAACATCCAAGTGAAAAGGAATGCCAAACAATCTCCCAAAACTGAACTGAAATATCTCTCCCCCCAAGATTTTTTGATTTTCACATGAGCAACTCTCCCCCTTTGACATCAATGACAAAGGAATTAAGTCGCCAAACCAAACAACTGACTACTCCCCCTGAGGATCAGCATCATCCCATCAACTCGGATCAGAAGACATTTTTGATAAGCTCACCAGATTGATGCATCCCTGCATCTCTAACTTTCTTCTGAAGGGGTGCTGACCCCCAATTGATCTCTCAGATATTCAAAAGTATCTTTAGGCAATAGTTTAGTTAGAATATCTACTTTTTGTTCCTTAGTGGATACATAAACCAAACTAACTTCCTTTGTTTCAACCTTTTCCTTCAAGAAATTATAACTTATAGAAATGTGTTTTGATTTGGAATGAAATACCAAATTCTTTGACATATCAATAGCAGTTGTGTTATCACAGTGAATAAAAATAGGCTCATCATAAATTACCCTTATATCTTTCAACATTTGCTTCATCCATAAGATCTGAGTGTAGTTAGCTGCAACAACTACATATTCAGCTTCAGTAGTAGATAATGAAGTGCATGATTGTTTCTTGCTAAGCCATGAGATCAATTCTTCCTAAGAAAGAATGCACCACCTGTAGTGCTCTTCTGGTCATCAACATATCCTGCCTAATGAGAATCAGTATAGGCACATAATCTGAAATCATCATCCTTTGGATACCATAGCCCATAATCTATTGTTCCTGCCAAATACCTGGATATCCTTTTAACAACAATATCATGAGTTTCTCTTGGATCTGACTAAAATCTAGAAGCAATGTAGACAACATTCATTATATCTGGTCTAGTCTAAGTTAAGTACAGTAATCTACCAATCATTGATTTGTATCTACTTGGGTTCACTCTAGGAGATTCGTCTTCTTTTGACAGTTTGCAACTGGTTATCATAGGGGTTCCAACAAGTTTTGAGTTTTCAAGTCCAAATTTCTTTAACAATTCACATATTTAGTTTGACAAATGAAAATATCTTTATTAGTCTGAGTAATCTGCAAACCTAAGAAAACTTTGATCTCACCAATCATAGACATTTCAAATTCATTTTTCATGTCATCAACAAATCTCATTCATAGACTTTCTTCTCCTCCAAAAATGATATCATCAACAAAAACTTCAATGATCAGAATATCATCATCCTCAATCTTATAGTATAAGTTACTATCACTGTTACCTTTGCTAAATCCGAGATTTTAAAGATATTTATCCAATCTAGCATACTAGGCTCTAGGGGCTTGTTTCAATCCATATAAAGCTTTCTTCAATCTACAAACCATGTCCTTGTCGTTTGATAATGAAAATCCATCAAGATTCTCAATGTAGACTTCTTCTTCAAGATCTCCATTTAAAAATGCACATTTGACATCTATTTGATATACCTTGTAATTCTTGTGCGTAACATAGGCAAGAAATAGTCTTACTGCTTCAATTCTTGCAACCAGAGCATAAGTTTCATCATAATCAATTCCTTCTTACTGTGAGTAACCTTTGCAAACCAATCTAGCTTTTTTTCTTACAACCTGACCTTCCTCGTTTAATTTGTTCCTAAAAACCCATTTAGTTCCAATAATATTTTTATCTTTAGGCCTAGGAACCAATTCCCATGTTTTATTCTTTTCTATCCTATTCAATTCTTCTTCCATTGCTTTCATCCAATTCTCTTTTTTTAGATGCTTCAATAAATGATTCCAGTTCAATTTGAGAAGTTAAGCATACCTCTTTAGCAGCTAACCTTCTTCTTGTCATCACACCTTTCCGCTTATCTCCAATGATCTGATCTTCAAAATGAGTCAAATTAACATACCTAGGAGTCTTTGGATTATCTTGACTTTCTGACTCTTTATTCATTAGAGATCTAAAATAAAAAATTCTCCAGATAATTATATATAATTTAAACTATTGCTCGATTAAAATCCCACCTCTCAAATTTGACGCCAAAATTGATGTTCAGCACTAATTCTTCTTCTAAATCTGACCACAACACTTCTAGATTTCCAATGCTTTTCTTTCTCTATGTTTTACAATTCCTTTTGTTGTGTTCTTTTCATCTCCATTCTTTGTTCTACCATCTCTATTCTTTATTCTATCATCTCTATTCTCTATTCTTTCATCTATATTTTCTGCATATTTCTCCCTCTTGTTTTTTCCTCCAAAACCAACAGTCTATATAGTGACCAAATCTATATTAATTCCTATTTTCGAGCCTCTCTCATAGTGGTGGACTAATTTATTGGTATCTAAGTGACACCACACATTGTTTAACTACAACATCACAGTCCTAAATGGTTTTGAACACTTATGTGTTCTCCATGCAATGATATTCATTGTGACACCAAACTGCTCAAGCCATTAAGTTCATTATTACTGGTGTTATTACGTAGGCTAGGCAATTGCTTAGTCGATATTACTATCAACTCTTACTGCTATCAATGCAGTTTGTTAGCTTCTCATGCACCACCGTTGGTATGCGAATTAGTTTTCATGCCATGCCATGCTTATTCTAACGGTTCTAACCACATTGATTAGTCTGTATTCACCCTACAGTCTATGTTCATCTTGAACACTAAGTTTTGTTTGTAGCATGGTCAATATACTCATCGAATCCTACATGTAAGGTATTTAGTTTTGTAGGATAGTCCCCGTGGTGCCCACCTTTCACGCACACAGTTCTTATTTCATTCGAACTTAATGAGTTTGACATGGTGTTTAGTCGATATTAATACTAATATTATGTAAAAATATTTATATGTTGAATAGTTTTTTATTTTTTTACATTAATAAATTAATAATATATAAGATTTACAAAATATTTACAAGTTAATAATTTTTTAATTTTCTAATTATAATATTTATTTGATTTTTTATATACAATTTGATTTTATAATTTTTTAATAGTTTTTTATTTATTATTAAATTTGAAAACTACTTTTATTTTTAATTGAATAAATTTATTATTTATAATTATTCTTTAATTTTTAGGATTTGGTTAGAAAATAAAGAAATAAAGGATCTTGAGGATATCAAGGAGGCATTCTTCCAATTCTACAAAGGTCTCTTCACATCTGAAGATTCTGCTAATTCCCGGGAGGCAAGAGAAAAATGCAGAAGGATTATCCCCTCCAAGATTTCAGTGGAGGATGCACAGTCATTAAGGGGGTCCATCACTCTGCAAGAACTAAAAGGTGCCATTAAAAGCCTGAATAATGATAAATCTTCGGGCCTGGATGGTCTGGCAGTAGAGTTATACAAAGCTAATGAGGACTGGGTATGTCAAGACCTGTATGAGCTTTATCCTGAGGCCTTTATCACTGGTTCTTTAGGGGAATGAATTAACAGTGGGATTATCAAACTACTTCCCAAGGATGGAGACAAGTCTCTTATAAAAAATTGGAGATCGATAACACTTCTTAATGTATCTTACAAAATATTGGCCAAGACACTTGCGATCAGATTGGAGAATATACTTCCTAAGTTCATTTATTCAACACAAACATGCTTTATCAAAGGAAGATATATCCTAGAAAATCTAATTACTAGTTGGGAAGCCATGGAATGGGTGAGGACTTTAGGATAGAACGCAACCATGTTTCTCCTAGACTTCGAGAAAGCATACAACAGGGTAGAATGGGGGTTCATTATGATGATGTTAGAAATATTTGGTTTTCCATCAAAATTCTGTAAATGGGTTAAGGTTTTACTCAAAGATGCTTCAACCTAGGTGAAAGTTAACGGGTCCCTATCATAGAACATTACTCTAGGCAGATCTATAAGACAGGGCTGCCCCCTAGCCCCTGCTCTCTTTGTTATTGCAGTCGATGCTTTGTTTTACATTCTAAGAGACTCTACTATCTCTCCTAAAGTTCAGGGGGTCCAACTTCCAAATGGTGAGGAATTGATTAATGCATAATTTGCTGATGACACGACACTCTTTATAGAAACCCGTAAACAGAATATGGAGGCCCTGGAAGGAAAAATCAAATTCCTAGGAGAAATATCAGGGGCTAAAATATCATAGAGAAAATCTATCATGCTTGGGTGGGAGGAGCGGCCTCCTGAGTGGCTACAACAGTTTGGGATCCAATGGGGAGGACCCAACAAAATAGTCAGATACCTAGGAATTTCATTTGCCATATCCCCATCCCTCAAAGAGATGTGGCATTGGGTTAGAAGCAAGATAGACAAAAAGCTTAATAAGTGGGATAATAGGTATCTCTCACTCGTCGAGAGATTGTAGGTGTGTCAAAAAGTTCTCTCATCATAGAACATCTACTACTCCTCAGTATGGATGTTCCCAATTACCAGATCCTAGAGATACAAAAAACCATTAGGAACTTCCTATGGTCTGATGGAAATGGTAAAAAGAAGATTCATTCTGTGAAATGGGAATGGTGTCATAAGGACAAGATTTTGGGAGGGCTAGGACTAAAAGACTTGAGAATCCAAGGAATTGCTCTTGCAGCAAAATGGATATTACATGCACTAGATGGGAATGAACCTTGGAAGGTTCTAGTTAGGAATAACATTTTGAAGGCTATACCGAAAAAGGCCAAAACTTGGAAATCCCTACCTTTCTGTGACCTTGTGGCTAGGGACTTCAAGGTCTCAATACAAGGATCAAATGTCTTCAAGTCTATCTGGAAGGCCTGGGATAGTATTAAGCCCTTCATCAACAATAATAGAGTCAACAACAATGAGCTAATCCATGGAGGTAGATCCATTTGGTGGAACCTCTTGCACGCCTCCAAACCATTGGCTCTTATGCAGGGGTGCTCTACCAAAGCATGGGCGGCAAAAGGCATTTGCTGCTTTAAAGACATTATTAAGTATGATGGGCTGCTGGACTAGGATACCCTCAGAGTTAGATTTAACCTTCAAAGCTCCCATAAACGAACTTATAATATGATGGAAAAAGCTTGCGAGAAACTTTACTTGCCCAAAAAATGCAAGAATGATATTGACTATTGTAAGGAACTTTTGTGGAATAGTACCATCTTTGTATCTAATATTAAACCTAGCATTATATATAAGACATTAACATATGATGAAACAATAATTTCTCATGTTAGTAAACTGTGGTTTGCAGATTTTTCAATTAAACAATGGCAAAAGGTTTTTACTAGACTATGGAGTAGCCCTGTTGTTCCCAAAGAGGAGTGTTTTAAATGGCTAATGATTATTAACAGGTTGCCACTCAGAAAAGATCATAACAGCTGTGATATTGGTAATATTTGCAGGGTTCCTGAATTAGTTAGACATATTTTTTTTAATGTAGCATTGCTAAAGAAATCTAGTTATTGTTTGGTATTGCTATTCCTAATCAGTTTATTGTGCTTGATGTTATAATCGGGTATATTAAGGGTCTAAAAAAGACACTAACCTCTTTTGGTATGTTCTTACTTTTGAGATTTTATGGTACATTTGGAAAATAAGAAATGAAGATAAGTTTCAGGGCTTAGGTAGGGCCCTTACTGAGTCTTTTCATGGACTCACCCTTCACTGAATTCTCCTGCAAGTATTAGTAATGACGAATGTAGAAAAGAACAAATTCTTCAGGTTCATAAAAGATGGAAACACAAGGATGTTCCTTCAAGAGATGGAAAACGGATACAAATGGAGGAAGGCAATCAGAGGAAAGCAAGATGTAGACCTGGCTTTGGAGTCCCTGGGAGCAGAGGTTGCCATAGTGAGAGACCCTGTTAAAGACCAGATATAGATGCTCACAGAACTTCTTGAGGAAAACAAGTCGTCTGGATGGAGGGCCCCAGGGGATGGACTGTGTGGATTGATGCACCACAGGAACAGATTCTGCAAGGATAATCAGCTAGCAACTTTGAAGATAGTGGTTTTGTTTTTTATAAAATATTATAGTCTCATGCTCTAGAAAATGGTATTCCTCCATGTAAATGTGGACCGAGGGTCCAAGTAGACACTCCGGGCAACCTTTCTGTAATAGCCTTATTTTCCTATATGCAATATAAAAAAAAATATTTTAATTTGATATATTTTATAATTTTTAATTTAGATTTGATTTTTATATATGTTACTTAATTATCTATTAACTTAATAAAATAATTTTTAATATTAATTTTATAAATGATTTTTAATTTATAATATTAATTTAATTAATTATTTTTAATTTAAAATATTAATTTTACAAAAAAGAAAAAAAATTTTAACATTTAAATTTTGATATATTTTGATTTTGAATTTTAATTTTGAAAACTAATTTTGATTAATCATCATGTGTTTATTGATTCATTGGAAAACTAATTAGATTTAGAGTAATAACCATATAAATTAGGTCCAATAAAAAAATTAGGACTTTGTAAAAAATCAATGTATTAGCCATATGAGATGAAATTAAGCAACCAATAATTCATAAAACCTCTACTTTAGACGAGTTTTAATATCCAATTTCAATTTCATAAAACCTCTACTTTAGATGAGTTTTGAGTTTTGATATTATAAATCTAAATAAATAACATATTATTAAGCTGATAGTTCCAAGTGACTTGCATGTCCACTCATAATCATACTGTCCACTAGGAACATGTCCACTACGAGTTTTGATATCCAATTTCAATTTCATAAAACCTCTAGTTTAGACGAGTTTTGAGTTTTGATATTATAAATCTAAATAAATAACATATTATTAAACTAAACTGATAGTTCCAGAAAACTGCGGACATTTTTCAATTAACACTATTATTCTACTGAAGTTAAGTGAGAGCTCCAAAAATTCATACAGTTTACTATTCTTAATTTTTGGATTTTTGAAACATGCAGTTTTCTATTCATAGCGACTTGCATGCTCAATTTCATAGTGTCAACTGGAGACATATACTATAAATATTCATACTCTCCATTGCAACGATCATTGTCAATTCATACTCTCAACTGCCGACATAGCATATTGTCAATTCTTCACTCACCATTTCCTTGCTACCTCTGCTCTCGCCAAGTTTCTTTGGATTTCAGGTTAGAAACCATAGAGGAGTTATCAGATGGGAAAGAAAAAGATTCCCATTACTTTCGTTGAAGATCCAGTGAAACGCAAAATTCATTTCCATAAGAGGGTCCATGGATTATTCAAGAAACTTCATGAGCTATCTGTTCTTTGCGGAGCTCCGATGTGTTTGATTGTTGAAGATGAAAATAAAATTCCATATTGCTATAAAACTGATTCAGGAGGACATTCCAAGTTCATTGCTGCTGAATACGACAAGCTCAACGTATCAGATAAGGTGAAGGTTTATGATCCTGCAACAAGAACCTTTCATAACAAGCTTAAAGTTGTCCGTGAATTGGAAGACCATGATCAAGGGATGATTGCACTACAAAATGCAACTGCTGAAGTAGCTACAGTTCTTGATGGCACCGAGGAAGTACAACTGCATGGTGATAGTAATCTTCATTCTGCACATCCAGGGAATGAAGATGAATTCTCTGTGGAATGGCTTGAAAATTTTCTTTTATCTGAAGATGACGACAAGGATGGACATAATCCCCCTGTTCCTACATAACAAGCTTGAAGACCAAGGGATAATTGAGGAGTCTGTATGTGCAGCTGCACTACAAATTACAACTGTTGGAGCAGCTACAGTTCTTGATGGCACCAAGGAAGTACAACTGCTTGGTGATAGTAATTTTAATTCTGCACATCCTTGGTGATGACAAGGATGGACATAATCCCTCTGCTCATACATGAGTTTCAGAATTGTACTTCTTGAATTCTTGCTACTGTAAACCCTTATTATTAAATTTGATTTAAAATTGTGGAATTGAAAACAGAAGGTTTGTTAAAGGCATTGGTTATTGTGTGCAAGATCCATCTGGAGAAATGGAATTCATTTTAATGTTGTCTTTTTCTATATTGATGTCTCATTCTTATATATAAGAGTGTGAGGTGATTGAATGTTTGTGTAGTGTAAGCAAGCAACATCAACATCAACAAGTCGTGAGATGGGAAAAAAAGGGTTCCCACAGGCAAGAGGAGCCCTGCTTCTGCTTTGTTGAAGAAAAAGAAAGCTTCTGTTGATTCTGAATTATGGGTAATAAACAGTCTTTAGTGTTAGTGGAATCAAGCAACATGGAAAGAAGAGGGTTCTTAGATTTCATTTTCAAAACAGGGGAAATAATAGGGTTAGAATTCATTTTCAAAAGAGGAGGAGGAGCCCTAGTCTGTTGAAGAAAGCTTCATATTGCTGTAAAACTATTGATTCTGAATTGATTACATCTGCATTCCAAAACCTCAAGTTATCAGGTGAAAGTTTAGAATCCCCCAACAGTAACAGGACCTGAGACTCTCATCACAGCCTTCAACTTGTCCATGGATTGAAAGAGGATGATCAGCAGATTAGTGATAACTACTATTTATCTGCAGCTCTTCATCACAGCAAGGAATCACAAGCACATGGTAATTGAATTTTCAATCTGCACATCCAGGGAATGAAGATCAAATATTCTCTGCTCAATGCCTTGTAAGGATTCTTTTTCCTCAAGTCCCTCTGTGCCTACAGATCATCAGGTCCATATTTTTAGCTGTTGCAGGATTGTTGAGAGTTGATGCATGAGCCTCACCACTCCAAGTTCTGCCCTGTACAGTTTAACATTCCGTTGAGAATTATTTTGCATTAGTTTATTTTTATAACTGCTGGTTAAAAGAGTTGTCCGAATAATGCATGATAGTTGCATGGAGAAAAAAGACCTCTTTTGTTTAGGGCCAATGTAATAAGTTTCAGAGATTGAATAAAAGATTTATTTGTGTGTTAATTGTGTTTACTGTGTTATTTTAGTTCTGTGTTAATTAGAGCTGTCAAAAGTTTTTCTAGCTGTCAAACGGTGTTTTGTTAGATGTTAATAACTGGAACTTGAATATAAACTAAATATTAACTCAAATGATTTATAAGAAATACACAATTTAAAAGTTATAATTTAATTAATTTTTTTAAAAAAATTAGAAATTCCAAAGCTATGAACACTTAAGCTCTTTAAGCTTCAAACATCTAATTTAATTTTTATTTATTAGTATAAATATCTCTAGACATTTATTTATAAGCTATAATTAATTAATATAAACATGTCCAATATCAATTTGCATGTAAAGTCATCAATATTAAATTTTATGAAAGTTTTATATTTTTTATTGTTTCTATAATGTTTCATGTTTTAGTTATGTATACATTTTTTTTCATCTAAAGAAGTTTATATGATCAAATTTTTACAGTCTAATATTGAGTTTCATGCACATACATTGAGCTATAAGCTATTTTATATTATATTAGATTTTACTCTATTTATAAATATTTATTTTATGTAGAAGCATCTTCAATAATCTTAAATTGTATTGATTTTTAAAAAATTATTTATAAATATTTTATAGTTTTAATTTTATAAAGTATGTCAATTTAATATTTTTTATGTGTTTGTTTTTAATTTTGTGTTTTTAATATTAGATTTATTCTATTTGTAAAGATGAAAATTTAATCAATAATTTTAAATTGTATTGATTTTAAATAATTTATTTATCAGTATTTTTATTTTATTTTTTTATAATATGTCAATTTTTTATTTTTTTTATATTAGAATTTTCATTATTTTTTATTTTCTATTGGATCTTATGGCATGTATTTGATATTGTGGAAGCATCTTTAATAATTTTAAACTTCATTATTTTTTAAAATATTTTATTTATGAGCATTTTAGTCTATCATCTTTTAATCTATGATCTTTGAGAGAAATAATCTTCACTTAGATTATCATCCACCCTATCTAAATTCTATATTAATTACATTCTCAAAACACAAAAAATAATTCTAGATATCTTGTTATTTTAGTTTATGCCTTAAGAAATTATTGTTATGATCCTTTTAATTAAATAAATATATTTAATAAAAAAATTAAAATAATTTATATTGATCCATAAAATCTTTTTAAATCTATAAGTGGGCCCCAGTCCCACAATTTGCATATAACAAATTAAAAAATCATTTTTAAATTTTAAGAGTTATGACTTATTTTATAGTTAGAATTTAAATAATATAAGTTTATGATAACAATAATTCACAGCTATATCTACTAGTATTTTAATTATTTATAATTAGAATTAAGATTAGAGTTATTGTATATGGTGAAAATGGATAACAATAACAACAATATTGAAAGGCTAAATGAATCCAACCACTAAACCCTAGCCTAACAATGAACAAAGATCCACCATAACATATGAAGATTACCTAAGACAATGCAAATAATTCAAAATCACAAAGATTATACCAATCACATGTCTAATAGGGTTTTGATCTCCATTCTTCCTATCTCCATTGATCTTGCTTGATGTATATTTGCTCTCAAATTTTTGTATGCACAAGAGCTCAACAAAGAACGGAATGTGGTTGCAAGTAGGATCGTAGTGTAGCCAAGTTCTCCAAAATTGATGATTAGGGTTTGACAATGAAGAAAGCATCTTCTTAAATAGAAGACACAATATGAAATGGAGGGTTAAGATTGAGAGGTGTAAAAAGAGAGGTCGGCTAGGATTAGAGGGTAGGTAGAGGAAATACCAAAATAATGAAAGAGGTAGGTAGTGTAGGAATTAAGAGATGAATGACATGTGTCATGTGTATAAAAAGATAATGAATTAATTAAATAAATAAAGATTTATTTAATTAATAGAAGAAATAGGACAATTAAATAAATAAAAATATTTATTTAATTTAGGAAAGGGTAATTTAAATAAATAAATGTATTTATTTAAATGAGAAATAAGGCTAGAAGAGGATAAATGAATTAATTAAATAAATAAAAGTTTATTTAATTAATAGAAGATTTAGGCTTAGATAATTAAATAAATAAAATATTTATTTAATTAAACATGACAATTTTGGGTGTCTACATTTTGCCCCTCTTTGAGACAATGTGGCTTGTCGCGTTGTTTCAAAGAAGATAAGATGAACTGATACAGCGTTGCCCCAGAATGGGAATAATATGCCCCCTCGAGAGATTGGATGAAAATGTCTGAAAAGATTGCAGACAATCTCTCGATAAGAAAGAAAGGCTAGAATGGATTGACCGGATAAAGTGACAAAGTCATGGGATGAGAAAGACTGACTCGGGAAATGAAGGCCAGGGCTAGGGTAGGCTATAAGATAGACCACGGGCAAAAGACATCCTCATTGTCATCTACACCCTCACGAGATCACAGTGCAGAGCGAAAAAACAGCAGCAGCAGTCAGCAGCAATGGCCTTTGTACACAAATTCGACCGCGTTCGCCGATTTCAAAGGCCAGCAGAGGCAGGAGAGCCGGTAAGTACCACCAAACCTCCTCGTACTTTGACGCATTTGCTTTTTTTGTCATTAATGCATAGTAGGTAGCAATAAATGCGCTAGGAATAGGGTACCAAAAAAATGCTAAAATGCGCAACCGCGTCTGTGTCGGTGCCAGGCGCGTTTGTGTCCAACAAGCACGTCTGTGTCGGTTCCAGGCGCGTATGCATCTGGGACCGCATTTGTGCTTGATGCGGGCGCGTTTAGGTATTGTAGGGGCGTTTATGTTCCAAAATCGCGTCTGTGCACAATTTAGGCACGTTTATGTCTAGAAGGCGCGTCTGTGTTTTTTAGGCGCGTCTGTGCAGTCTAGAGGGGCTTTTGTAATTTAAAACGCGTTTATGTATGAAAATGCATGGTTTGGGTCTTCTAGGTCAAATCGGTAGTTCTGTGATGAACATATGTTGTCGATTGGATAAGCTGTTGAGAGAATACACTCAAACAGGTCCTCTAGGACGACTAGGATAGATCAAGGCACTTTGTGATGAACAGGGAGCACCAAGATAGAGTACTTTGTGATAAACAGGGAGTACCCAAAGCAGCACTTTGTGATGAACAGGGAGTGTGAGATGTGAGTAACACTTTGTGATGAACAGTGAGTGCCACACACGTAGTACTTTGTGATGAACAGGGAGTGCTACTAGGATAGATAGCAACACTTTGTGATGAATAGTGAGTGTCACTAGGATAGATAACCATATGCATTTATATAGCAAGTAGCATTCTGTGAATGCCACGATAACTGACATGATTGATTGTGTGACTGTAGGAGTATCTGCCTATGTTAGAGTCACAGGAGAGATTCCCGTCTACATAGAGATTGCGACCAGAGTTGTCGTTTGAGGAGAGAGCAGCTATTGAGGAGATGGGCCTCCGACATGTACTATATGTGCCTGAGTTTCGGGCAAACATGGGTTTGCTGACTGCGCTGGCGGAGAGATGGCACTCCGAGACTTGCACTTTCCACTTGCCGATGGGGGAGATGACAGTGACCCTTGAGGATGTATACAGGATACTGCACATACCGATTGATGGAGAGCTGATCCCATATGATCGAGATGGAGATAGGGAGGCGTTGAGACGGGTATTTCAGGACCCTAGATTGGAGATGAGAGCAGGATACGTGGCATGGGATACCATGACCGCGAAAGGTTTAGCGTTGCCAGCTGTGATTGGAGGAGCCATCAGTGGGTTCTTGTGTCCAGACAGAGTGACACAGGGGTTGGCAGTGGCCTGGGGAGGAGCACTGGAGACATTGGTGACCGAGCACACCAGATATGCATGGGGTCCATGCGTCTTGGTGCATCTATATTATGAGCTGCACCAGTTCGTCTATCATGGATCAGTGGGCTTGGGTTGCGGAGTGACACTGCTACAGGTGTGGGCATATGAGCATCTGCCGATCACACGGCCGATACACTTCAGAGGCAGGGGTCACAGACGAAGCTTTGTTCACTTGTATGATATGATCACTTCACAGCCTCGGATTGGCAGGTTAGAGCACTGGAGGCGTGTGATAGATGATATTGACACAGTCATCTGGAGGCCGTACCTACGGTGCGAGGAGTGGGAGGATGATGTCGTGGAGCTGCCATATACCTTCAGGAGCAGATATCTGATTGGGCAGACGCCCTACATATTGGAGAGGCAGCTTGTGGACAGGGTTGGCAAGCAGTTTGGCAGAATCTAGAGGATGCCACGAGGCTCGGGTATGTATGCCAGTACAGTCAGGGATCAGGCGCAGTTTAGACCACTGTTATCATATGATCAGGCTGTCACACAGCTGGCAGAGATGATGCCACTACCTTGGGATATGTGGCCGGAGATTGAGGATGCAGGCATGGATGCAGAGTACTCCGCGTATTGGGCAGAGCATCCGTTTCCGCGGTTGACAGATCCGGGAGAGCTGCTGGAGGGAGAGGTTGGAGGGGATGATGATGATGATGGTGGAGGGGATGGAGGTCGAGGCCGACGGAGGTGGAGGAGAGTAGTGGGGGAGAGGAGGGTAGCACCTCGAAGAGAGGGGGGATAGGAGGGACCAACCCAGGTGGTGAGGGGTCATGGTGGATTGCCCCTGCAGGTACCAGCAGCACAGGGTCCTAGAGCACAGGGACTGAGATAGGTACAGGTGCAGGGACAGGTACAGGGACAGAGATAGGTGCAGGTACCCAGGCATGCATAGAGACAGGCACCGATTCAGGCACCGAGATAGGTACAGGGGCAGGCACCCGTAGAGGAGGAGCCACAGGCAGAGGCTGAGGGTGGGGACCCAGAGGAGGATGAGCTGCTAGAGCTGAGGGAGATCTGCCAGGGTCAGACAGACGAGATCCAGGAGTTGGAGCAGGAGAGGGATCGTCTCAGGATCAGGCTCAGAGATACTGAGTGGGAGAGGGATCAGGCTATCCAGCGCTATACTGAGGCTAAGACAGCTCTGAGGGAAGGGAGGCAGGCGATAGAGAACGCAAGGGCAGGCTATGCATATGTCTTGCGAGCCGGAGAGGAGATTGGTTACTGGAGGGACCTCTACTATGGTGCAGTGCCAGCAGATCAGTGGGCGAGGAGCTTCCATAGACCATCGCGGACAGTGACGGCTATGGGAGGGAGTCGGAGGAGGCAGGCATCTAGTGGTGGGGTCATGGGTCCTCCACCACCACCAGACAGGCAAGGTGATCCTGGAGTGGGTCCTTCAAAAGCTCAGTGTCCATCGAGGCCAGGCGGCTCCGAGGGAGGGAGTTCATCATAGCCATAGAGGGCTCCCCTTTGTATCAGTATATGTACCATTTTTGTATTGTAGACACCTACGGGTGATTTTGTAGCCATATGATTCTTTTGACATCATTGTATCATGACACATTTGATTATATATGAGAGATGATTCATTTTTTGCGGCAGCTATATGCATGTGTACCTATATGTGATGAGATGTTCTTATGTGATACATGTTTTATGATATGGATGCTTATATGATATGATGCAATGCAATATATTTTTGTTCTTTTATGTTTTATATGTGATGCATGATGCAAATGTGAATGTATGTAATGCAAATGATTATGATAATGCAAACGATTATTTACATGATGGAAATGTAATATGTGCTAACATGTGTTGTATGCAGGATGTGATGCAATTGTGATATCTATATGTATGTATGAAATGCTTATATGTGGTGATGCAGGTGTAAACTATATGAAATGCAAGTGTTTTTGGTGTGTCATTATACTGAGTCATGTGATAGCGGGCTACGCGGACTCGAGAAGGACGATGGAAGTCAATCGAAAAAGGGGGATGGAAGACAGAAGATATGAACGTGAAAGAGCTTCTTGTACGTTATCATCATTGAGCTTTATTATGGCAAAATAGGTTATGACAATCGAGGCATTTGTTCGACCCAAAAAGTCATTGTACCTGTTTGCATGGAGATAAGACAGTCACAAACAAGGAATGCCCCAGTTCATACTAGACTCACAGTGTCCTCATATCCTTGGACAAGTCATAGCATTACTAAGAGACAATCCACAGACAACAAACAAAATAGGTGACGATACCCCATCCTCGCTTTTCTAGTCAAAGACATCCTAGAGATAGTATCTCTAGTTAGAGACATCCTGGAAAAGCTAAAAGACATGTCACCAAAAAGATGAAATCAAAAGAAAGCCAAGACTCGACACCAACATCCACTATAGTCCTCAAGTTTAGTGTCTCTTGTCACTTGTATAAGTCATGTCTGATTGTGGTCACAATGTTCACTTTCACAAAAGGGATAAATTAACACTAAACCATATGTTGTCTGAGTCTGTTGAAAGATTTGATTTTGTTGAAGCCCATTGTTGCTGCTGTGTCTCATCTGAAACTGACTGAATCCATGAAACTGATACTTTATTGTGGAGAAGACGAAACTTTATTGCGGATCTGCGATGCAAATGTTGCTTTATTGCGGATTGTGCGCGAATAGACTTGAAGAAAACTGTACTCCTCGAAACATGCGATGTTCTTAGTTCCACACCCATCACTAGATGTAGGATTTGCCTTAGTCACAGATAGGATCTGATTTTATTATGGATGGAAAGGGAGTGAAAAGGGAGGGTTATGGATGGCTAACCAATTCTTAGGTAGATCAATAACAAGCCATGATAGGAATGGGTAAGTTTATTGTGAGTGAATAGGTTGTGAGTGTGTGCAATGTGAAGGATGAAAGAGAATCCTGAAGGAGAGAGGAGCAAAGTCTCTACACATGGCGCTGGTGACCCAGTTTTCACCATGGTACTTGCCCAGGGCACCACCGAAGTGGTTTTCACCGTTGGACGAAATTATTTCTCTTTACTTTTTTGATTTTTCAGTTTTTTTGTGTCACAAGGCGCCTGTTTGCCAGGTTTTCACCAAGTAACGATTTTTTTGTTTTTATAATTTTTTTGTATTTTTGAAGTTTTTGATTTTTTTGTATTTTTGAATTTTTTGATTTTTTTTGTATTTTTGAATTAAGATGTTCTGAAAAGCTATGTGTAGAACCTGCGAAGGTGCATGCTGTTGATAGGATCCTCCAAAGGTTCACCTTCTATAGTTGAGAGCTGATATGCCCCAGATCCATATACCGCTATGATGATGTAAGGACCAAGCCAGTTTGGTTCAAACTTGCCCTTCTTATCTCTGTCTTGCTGATTCTTGGGGTTCTCTCTGAGGACTAAGTCAACTACCTCAAATGTGCGAGGCTTCACCTTGTGATTGTAGCTGCGACTCATTCTTTGTTGGTAAGCCTTGAGATGATTAAAAGCAGTGTGTCTTCATTCATCCAGCAGTTCTAGTTCTTGTAAGCGAGAGACCCTGTAATCTTCATCGTTGATTATGTTTCTCAAAGAGACCCGTAAAGAAGGTAACTCGACCTCAATAGGAAAGATGGCTTCAGCACCATAGACAAGTGAGTAGGGTGTAGCTCCTATAGGTGTGCGGACACTTGTGCGATAGGCCCAAAGTGCAGGATTGAGTTGGATATGCCAATTACGGCCAGCGTCGTCGACTGTCTTTTTGAGGATTTTAAGAATTATTTTGTTAGACGCCTCAGCTTGGCCATTACCTTGGGGGTAATATGGTGTGGAGAAATGATGAGAGATATGGAAGCGCTCACAGAGTTCACGAATATCCTGATTTTTGAAGGGACGCCCATTATCAGTGATAATAGAAGTGGGAATACCATATCGGCAAATGATGTAGTTCAGGATGAAGGTAGCAATTTGTTTCCCAATGACTTGTGTGAGAGGCACGGCTTCAATCCACTTTGTGAAATACTTTGTAGCTGTGATAATGAATTTATGACCATTAGAAGAAGGAGGGTGAATCTTGCCTATGAGATCGAGTCCCCACTGACAAAAGGGCCAAGGAGACGCAAGTGGTTGTAATTCTTGTGCTGGTGCATGTATTAGGTCTCCATGAATTTGACACTGCTTACATTTCTTGACAAACTGATATGAATCTCTTTCCATAGTAGGCCAGTAGTATCCAGTCCTAATGAGTTTCTTGGCCAAGGTAGGACCACTAGTATGCGGACCACATATCCCTTCATGCACTTCCTGTAACACAATCTGAGCTTCGTCGCTGTCTAAACATCTAAGAAGAGTGCCATCTAGACCTCGTTGGTATAGGATATCAGCTAGAATGACGTATCGAGAAGATTGGCGAATGAAAGTGCGGCGTTGGTTGTTTGATAGATCGGGAGGTAAGATATTGTCGCAAAGGTATGTGAATATGGAACCATATAACTGGGATTCAGGACCAACAATGCATATCATTTCAGTAGGAGTGATCTTGTATGAGGGAACCAGCAGGTTGTCTACCAGGAACTCATAGCAGGTCTCATTTTGTGGTAGATCAATTAACGAAGCAATTGTAGCCATAGCATCTGCAGCACGATTCTGTTCTCTTGGTATCTGCTCAAAATCTATCTTTGTGAAGTGTTGTTTCAAATCATCTACCAGTTGTTTGTAAGGCATTAGTTTTTTGTCTTTTGTTTGGTAATCATCAGTTGCTTGACGGATGACAAGTTGAGAATCCCCAAAAACACGAAGTTCTTGGATCTTCCACTGAACTGCCATTCGTAATCCAGTTGTTAATGCCTCATATTCTGCTATATTGTTAGTGCAAGGAAATGATAAGCGGTATGACTTTGGTATAGAATCACCCTGAGGAGTTATAAAGAGAATACCAACTCCTGCCCCATGCTGTGTGTATGAGCCGTCAAAGTATAGTTGCCATGGCTTTGCATGTGATATTGTTAAAATTGATTCATCTAGAAATTCTGACTGTAGAGGAACATCATCTATCATGGGAGCATCTGCTAATTGATCTGCGATTGCTTGTCCCTTTATTTCTTTTCTGTCCACATACTCGATGTCGAATTCACTCAGGATCATTACCCACTTGGCCAGTCGACCAGTAAGTGTAGCTTTGTTGAGAAGATATTTTAGTGGATCAATTCTTGCAATTAACTTAGTTTTGTGAGTGAGCATATAATGTCGTAATTTCTGTGAAGCAAAGACCACAGCGAGACATGCACGCTCGATTGGTGTGTAGTTTAGCTCATATCCCACCAATGTGCGACTGATATAGTATACTGCTTTTTCCTTGCCGTCAGCTATTTGTTGTGCTAGGAGTGCCCCCAGTGCTGTTGGAGTAGCTGATATGTATAGTAGAAAAGGCTGATCTAGAATTGGTGGCATCAAAACTGGCAGATTCAAAAGATAGTCTTTGAGCGTCTGAAAAGCTTGTTGACAGTTCTCATCCCATTTGAACTTTATGTTTTTATGTAGCAGGTGCTGAAAAGGATTACACTTATCTGCAAGTTGTGCTATGAATCTTCGTATGGACTGGAGTCTCCCTTGTAAAGATCGAAGTTGACTAATATTCCTTGGTGGCGGCATGTCCAAGATAGCCTTGACTTTTGCTGGATCGGCTTCGATTCCTCTCTTAGACACAATGAATCCTAGGAGTTTCCCGGAGGTTACTCCAAAGACACATTTCTTAGGGTTTAATCTTACCTTGTATTTTTCCAATCGATCAAAGATGACTGAAAGTATGTCCAAATGTGTATCTCTGTCTATTGATTTTCCCAAGAGATCGTCAACATAATCTTCCACAGTTATGTGCATGAGATCATGAAAGATAGTGGTCATCGCTCTTTGATATGTAGCACCTGCATTTTTCAGCCCAAAGGGCATGACATTCCAACAAAAAGTTCCCCATGGACAAGTGAATGATGTTTTGTGTTGATCTTCAGGTGCAATCCTGATTTGATTATAACCAGAGAATCCATCCATTAAAAATAACATTTCATGACCTACTGTAAGATCAACGATCAGGTCGATGTTTGGTAATGGGAAGTCATCTTTCGGACAAGCTTTGTTGATGTCTCTGAAATCTGTACATATTCAGATGCTGCGATCTGGTTTACTGACAGGTACTAAATTGGAGATCCATTCGGGATAATCAATTGGGCATATGAATCCGACATCCAATAATTTCTCCAGCTCTGCTTTAACTAGTAATGCCACTTGCGGATGCATTTTCCTTAATTTCTGTTTTACTGGTTTTGCCCCCGGTTTGACTGTCAAATGATGCATTACCAAATCCGGATCTAGTCCAGGCATATCAGCGTATGACCATGCAAAGTTGATTTGTCATTCCTTGAAGAAGCTTATGAATTTTGCCCTTTCGGACTCTGTCAATGATTGAGCCAGGAATATGTTGTGTGGAACCTCTTCTATACCAATGTTTGTCTTTATAGTCTCCTCTACCAACATGGATGATTTTTCCTCATATGATGCTGGGAGAATGTCGAGCCTTCCATCTTCGGGTGCCTCAGAGAGGTTTTCGCCCTCAGATACGTCCTTTCTTTTTACTTTTTTGGGATCAGATAGCACCACAGTGTGGTTTTCGCCATAAGATCCTTGTTTTGTTCTTATTTTCACATTTTTGCGACTGGAAGGTCCGACACCCTCACCAAAGTATGCCATGTTGTTGAGTTCTATGGTGTATCCTGCTTTGTGGTCTCCAGGGGGAAGATCATCTCGTATGCCAGGATAGTCGATAATAGCTTCGTCATTTTGAAATGTATCAAATTGTGTTGATCCTTCATAATCCCATTCAATGAGTTGGGGATGAACAAGGGGAAGGTCTTTAATGTTTTCAGAGTTTGTAGGGCTAAGAGTGAAGATGTGGTTATATTCGGGTATATCGAGGCAATCGTCGAGGTCATCGATGGCACTCTCCTCATCAGTTTCGATCGTGAGAGAATCCAAATTGTCATCACTAGTAGCACCTTCCGGGATAGGTGTCCTCATCCTATGTGATTTCGACCTAAGACCTTGAAACGAAGATTGTGGGAAATCCCTATGGGTTGGTTCTTGACCAATTCTGAACTTTTTGTAAAATTCCTCCTCTTCTGTGGGTTCATCTGGCTCTCTGAATGTCTCGGTGAGCTCATAGTCACTGGAGGATTTGTCTGAACCCCATTCCCATTTGTTGGAATCTATGGAATAGTAATTCTCTTGTTGAATTTCGGCAACTTTGATTTGTGAGGTCCTTTCTGTTCTTTTATTGTGTCTCTTAGAAGTCAGAAAACCAAGTCCCTTTGAGCGTTCCCATCTTACAGTTAATTCAGGTTGTAAGGGCTCCATGACGCCTTCTTTGCGTAACCCGAGAGGGCTTTTTCCATCATACCTAAATCTTTGTAGAATCTTGAAGCCTTTGCCATAGTTCTCACAGGGTATATTAATCTGATCATGTGTGTCCTCTTCAATGTCTTTATAGAGCATTTTATATAAATTTTCTTCTTCTAGTTCACCCCATCTTTGAAAGGTAGTAGGATCCCATTTGAGTATCATGATGGAGATTTGCTTGTTAGGATGTGGCCTCCCATATTCTTTTGGAGAACTAATGACTTGTCATAAAAACATGGTCTAATTCAAAGTGTATTCTCCCATGCCTTTGTCTTGAAATTTGCCTTTAAGTTCACCTTGTCTTGAGGTCGAAGGTTTCAATGACTCAGGATCAATGTATGCCGAAGAAGGAGTAGCCTCACGATTACTGGGAATGATGGTCTTAGTATTGGATCTCAAGTTATTGCAATATATGAACGGATTTGGATCACCGTTGACTGTTACCTCGACTCCATTATGAGGAAACTTAATGCATTGATGATATGTTGATGGGACTGCCCTCATTTCATGAATCCAAGGACGTCCTAGCAATATGTTATATGTGAGATCTAGATCTAGGACTTGACAAACCACATCCTTTGTGACTAGCCCAATTCTTAGTGGTAAGGTGACTGTGCTCTTGGACGAGCGCTCTTCATCATCATATGCCTTGATGGTGATTTGATTTGTAGAATTCACAGCCTTGTCAGAGTATCCCAATTGTTTAATGGTGCTCAAGGTACAAATGTTTAGACCTGCTCCTCCATCTATCAGGACTCGCTTTATTCGATGTTTGTGTATAAAGGCTTCAACATGTAAAGGTGCATTATGTGGCTGACTTACGGAGGCGTCATCGGCTTCTGTGAACGTAAGGGAATGCGGAATGGAAAGGTATCCCACCATGGCTTGAAACTGGTCCACGTTCAAATCCGTAGGAACGACAGTGTCTCTCAAGATTTTGTCAAGGATAGCTTTATGAGAAGGGGATATGCGTAAGAGCTCAAGAATGGAGATGAGCGCGGGTGTCTTCCCTAACTGTTCTACAAGGTCATACTCAGGTTTTGTAGATGAAGAAGCGGTGTTTTTAGTTGAGGCACCTGGCAACGTAATCTTACCTTGACGGGTTGTAACATGACATTCGAAGGTAGATTCGGACGAAGATCCAACACCTCTTTGGACAATCTTAGGTCTCTGAGAAGGATTCTCAGGATTTTTGTTCTTGATAGTAATAGTAGAGATATGATTGTCCATTGAGATGTGGTTGATAGTAGAATCATAATTATAAGGTGCTCTAGTGTAATTGGCTTGATCATCTGTGACTTTGGCTTTTCCTTTGTCATGTTTTGGGAATGGTTCCTTAAACATCTCATGTTCTTGATTAGATGAATGTCCCTCAATCTCAATATCACCCCTATCAATGAGATCTTGCACAATGTTCTTCAATCGATGGCAATTACCTATCTTATGACCCTTTCTCTTATGAAATTCACAATACTCGTCATCATTCCACCAATTTGGTTTGACCTTTGGTTCATATGGAGGAAAATCTGGAACTGTGATCACTTTGTTTGCCACAAGCTTTTTGAATACTGATTCAAGTGGTTCTCCCAATGGAGTGTACTTCCTTCGTGGTTTAGAAGTTGTTTGAGCGTTCACTTGATTGTTTGTAGAACTCGATCCAGAAAAGATGAACTTTGGTCTCACTGTGTTGGCATCAACAACACCATCATTAACTGTGTTCTTGTTCTTATTCCAAAATCTTGGCTTGTCTTTTCCTTTAAAGTCATCTTTGTTTTCTTTGAATATCTTGATGACTCCTTGTTCAATTAAGACCTTTTCTGTGGCTAAGCCCTTTTCAATAACATCCTTGAATGTGGATAAACAAGCTTTCCTGAGATCATATCCAATGTCCTTATTAACGTTTTGAGTGAACATTTCCACCATTTGTTTCTATGGGATTTCGCAAGAGCATCTGCTAGCTAGATTTCTCCATCTTTGTAAAAATGTTGCGAAAGATTCTCCTTCCTTTTGTTTTGTATTGCACAAGGTAGTGACTGAGACATCTGTTTCTATATTGTAAGAGAAATGCTGAATGAATGCCTCTGTTAAGTCGCCCCATGACTTAATACCAGGGGGTAGTTGAGAAAACCATTCCATATCTTGATCGCCTAAGCTCTACGGGAACAACCTCATCAAGTATGTTTCTTCTGCCACTACCTCAATGCAAGCTGTGAAGAATTGTCTTATGTGTGCCTTGGGGTCTCCTTTCCCTCTATACTTGTCAAATTTTGGCATCACAAAGTGTGTAGGAAACGGAGGCATTGGAATGCTCTTATCAAAGGGATAAGGACATATATCTCTCATAGTGTATGTTGGTTTTGATGTACTCATGTCCTCCATTTTCTTTTGTAGATCTCTTATTTGTTGCTCCAAATTATTCTTGGGAGGAGATTGATTTCTTGTAGCATACCCCGTGTTTGAAACACCCATTTGAGGAGGAGCTTGTTGCATGTATGGATGATACTGATCGTAAACATGTCCATATGGAGGTCTATATTGATGCGGCATATATGGAGCACTTGGCATAACTTCATGTTGAGGGACCCCATATCTATTTTGTGCATATATACCATATTCAATTGGCATTTCATTTTCCATTGTGTTGCCCCCAATTTTGACATGAGGTTTCCTTGTGTCAAAATTTTGAGGATGTCTTTGAGTATCCACTTGTTTTGATTGATCCATACCTTGAGCATGTGATTGAGCATATCTATCCACATAAGGCTTCCATGATGGTCTTCGAAGGTAAGTATCATATGTTTGAGCTTGTGTATGTGGGATTTCTGGTTTTTGAAGCAAAACTGATGGTGACTCAGGCATCATATTCGGTCCTCTATTTCCTCCACTATTTAGTCTCCTTTGATCCATGTTGGATTGAGTTTGTTGTGAGGGTCGACTTTCCATAAGTTGAGACATGTCAAAGTCATGAGGTATTTTAGCTCCACTTTGTGCCATCATGTGTAAGAAGTATTGCCGATCTCTCCTCATTATCTCTTCAACCAATCTATTGAAATGAGGATTCATTATGGATTCTTCTATGTCTGTTGATAGTATTGAAAGGCTGTCCACATTGTCATTGCGTGTAGCATTGTTGTTTGTAGTGTTTGTGTTTTCCACATTGAGATTGTTTCTATAAACATCCATGTCTGGTAATGTAGTGTGCTTAGGATTATAAAATAAATCATTGTCATACTCATAAGAACTCATGTTTGCGGATTCTTGAGCTTCTTTAGCTATTCTCCTAGATTTTTGAAGGCGGGTTTCAACCATGAACTAGGTGTTTGACCAATATGTGAGAGACTAGATGAAAAATATGAAAAGAGTATGGAAGACCAAGAGTTGTATGGAGTGTAAATGAATCTTGAGGTGTACTTGCAATGTCCAAAGTGTAAGACCAAGTATGTAAGTAGTAGAGTAGGTGTGACTTCCAAAGAGATGATTGTTTCTCTTGATGAGGTAAGCTGACCTTGACTCTAAGTAAGACCAAATGAGACCCAAAGGTAAGAAACCTTGATGAGGGACCACTTAGCAAAGTGTAGTTGTATGTAGTGTGTTGAAAAAGTATAGTGAGGACAAGCAAGTGACCTTTTTGACCCAAGTTTAGACAAGTATGAATGTAAAATGAGATGTGAAGCAATGATGGACTGTATGAGACCTTAGGACAGGTTGAATGCCAGATGAAACCTGAAGAGACAACCTAGGAAGCTCAAGTATGCCGAAACCGATTTCCTTTGTTTGCTGGACTGTCAAATTTTTTTTTTTTCAATTCCTGACACAGACACCTCTGTATACTTCACAGACGCGACTCCCAGACACAGATGCTTCTCTGTTAGACACAGATGCTGATAAAAACACAGACGCTATTCTTCCCTTCACGAACGCGCCTATATGACCCAGACGCGGTTAAAACAGACACAGACGCGTTTCTATAAACTTCGTGCAATTTTCCCAATCTGTGAAATTGTTTTGTTGTGACCAAATCCGACTGTTTGACTGTTTTTCGTGACAAGAGGACACAATGTTGATGAGGACTCAATGTTTACAAGTGTTTAAACTCCAAAAGTGTGTTGTTTGATGTAAAATGTTTTGCATACACTTGAAGACACAAAAGACACAATGTTTTGTTGTTTGGTCTTGAATGTTTGAGTGTTTAGCATAAGACAAGCACGAATCTTAAGGTTGGCCAAGACAATAGTTGTTGATCCCACATAGGGTTTTACCCCCGAGGCTACGCTATTCAGAGCGGATACTTAGATGCTTGACCTCACTGGCTCCACCCTCGGCACTCACTTCTCGGGTCAGCCAAGCATCAGTCCCCATGAAAACTCCCCATGGCGAACTTTGTATCTCTACTAAGAACCGTATGTGTGTGGGCCGCTACCAGAGGTCCGACCTCCTGCCTCAACAACTAGAAGGATTTGGGCTTCTAAAACAAAAAGGTGCTAGTAAGGGCATCCGCTCGTGTGGCCATACATGCGACACTTTCAGCTCTGTAAATACAGAAGGCTCCCAGTCGGTAGGGGTTATGCCCTACAAATGATCAAATAAATTTGATCAAACGGGTTTATGGGGAGACATAGTGTCGGTATGAACTAATCAGCACACGTTATTCATAGTTTTCACCATGAATACATTTGATTATAGTGGCTTGGAAGAAGATGGCTTTTATTTTGCTACCACTTGGGTCGTTCTCTTCTCACTAGTAGTCCTAATGACCACACGGGAAGACAGGCCCTCTAAAGATTAAACAAAAAAGAGCCTATTGCTCAAGACACAAAAGACAATGATTCAATTTTAGTGCACCAATGGAAGTGTTTGCTAACCTATGAAAACAAGGCACACAACAAAATTACAAAACCCTAGCCAAGGCCCTACAACAAAATTTGTTAGTAGTTTGGGTTGTTTCAAATGATAACCCCTTCCTGCAAGCACACAAGTTAGGTAAATTTTAGAAAAACCCAAAAGACTTTGTGAAAAGGGGCCTTCAACAAAAACATTTTTTTTTTGCTTCCAAAACAAGCTGCACAAACTTGGTTAGCTCTGCAAGGGTTAGTGCAAAAAATAAAACCAGATCTGAAACCCTAAGCGCGAAATCCGAAAAATTGAATCAATGAAAAATTGGAAATTTCAAAACAGTAAACACAGACGCTGTTATACCAGACACAGATGCGTCTGTACGACACAGACACGGTTCTGTGATTCACAGACGCGCTCAGAACACACAGACGCTCTTCCAGGATGCAGACGCGATCAGATGCAACACAGACACGTTTCGGATACACAGACGCGGTTTCGAAAACCTGCAAAATAAAAATTTGGCAAAAACACAGGCGCGATTCCCGATCCCGCAGATGCTTCTGAAACCCAGAGACGCGATCCGAATGCTCACAGACGCGGAAATACCTAAAATGCCGTCGAAAAAAAAGTCCGATCTGCAACTTCAAAAATGCAAAATCTGCAACAAAAATGTTAAATGCAAAGGGACAAGAGTCCCACCGGGCGTGCCAAAATGTATATGGTGAAAATGGATAACAATAACAACAATATTGAAAGGCTAAATGAATCCAACCACTAAACCCTAGCCTAACAATGAACAAAGATCCACCATAACATATGAAGATTACCTAAGACAATGCAAATAATTCAAAATCACAAAGATTATACCAATCACATGTCTAATAGGGTTTTGATCTCCATTCTTCCTATCTCCATTGATCTTGCTTGATGTATATTTGCTCTCAGATTTTTGTATACACAAGAGCTCAACAAAGAATGGAATGTGGTTGCAAGTAGGATCGTAGTGTAGCCAAGTTCTCCAAAATTGATGATTAGGGTTTGACAATGAAGAAAGCATCTTCTTAAATAGAAGACACAATATGAAATGGAGGGTTAAGATTGAGAGGTGTAAAAAGAGAGGTCGGCTAGGATTAGAGGGTAGGTAGAGGAAATACCAAAATAATGAAAGAGGTAGGTAGTGTAGGAATTAAGAGATGAATGACATGTGTCATGTGTATAAAAAGATAATGAATTAATTAAATAAATAAAGATTTATTTAATTAATAGAAGAAATAGGACAATTAAATAAATAAAAATATTTATTTAATTTAGGAAAGGGTAATTTAAATAAATAAATGTATTTATTTAAATGAGAAATAAGGCTAGAAGAGGATAAATGAATTAATTAAATAAATAAAAGTTTATTTAATTAATAGAAGATTTAGGCTTAGATAATTAAATAAATAAAATATTTATTTAATTAAACATGACAATTTTGGGTGTCTACAGTTATAATTAAGATTAGGATTGTAAGTAGGATAGAATGAGGGTTATATAATTAGGGTTATAATTGACCTAATCGTAAGGGTTACAATGAATTTATGATTATAATTAATTTTACTAATAGGATTAGGGTTAGGGATGAAATCAAGGTTATAATTATAATTATATAATCAGTGTTACAATTGAAATTACACTAAGGATTAGGATTAGGGCTACATTAAAATTTGGATTACATTTACAATTAAAGTTATGATAAGCGTTAGAGTTAGGGTTAGAAATAAGATTAGTGTTACAATTAGCATTATGATTACAACTAGGACTAAAGTTAGAATTAGGGTACAATTATAATGAAGGCAAGGTTGAACTAAGGTAAAGAGGAAGGTTAGAAATAGAGTTAGTTCTAACGCTAACTTTAGAGTTAGAAGTAAAATTAGAGATACAATTATTGTTAAGTTTAGTATTAGGGTTACAATTACCCTTGAAATTATAATTAAGCTTAGGGTTACAATTAGAGTTAGTGTAAGTCTTAGAATGAAAAGTATGGTTAAATTTAGAATTTTGTTTAATTTTATAATTAGAATTAGGTATATACTTGATTTGTATCTACTTGGGTTCACTCTAGGAGATTCATCTTCTTTTGAAAGTTTGCAACTGGTTATCATAGGAGTTCCAATAGGTTTTGAGTTTTCAAGTCCAAATTTCTTTAACAATTCACATATTTAGTTTGACAATTTAAAATATCTTTATCAGTTTGAGTAATCTGTAAACCTAAAAAAAAATTCATCTCACCAATCATAGACATTTCAAATTCATTTTTCATGTCATCAACAAATCTCATGCATAGACTTTCTTCTCCTCCAAAAATGATATCGTCAACAAAGACTTCAATGATTAGAATATCATCATCCTCAATCTTATAGTATAAGTTACTATCACCATTACCTTTGCTAAATCTGAGTTTTTAAAGATATTTATCCAATCTAGCATACTAGGCTCTAGGGGCTTGTTTCAATCCATATAAAGCTTTCTTCAATATGCAAATCATGTCCTTGTCCTCTGATAATGAAAATCCATTAGGCTTCTCAATGTATACTTCTTCTTCAAGATCTCCATTTAGAAATGTACATTTGACATCCATTTGATATACCTTGTAATTCTTGTGCGCAACATAGGCAAGAAGTAGTCTTACTGCTTCAATTCTTGCAACCAGAGCATAAGTTTCATCATAATCAATTCCTTCTTACTGTGAGTGACCTTTGCAAACCAATCTATCTTTGTTTCTTACAACCTGACCTTCCTCGTTTAATTTGTTCTTGAAAACCGATTTAGTTCCAATAGCATTTTTATCTTTAGGCCTAGGAACCAATTCCCATGTTTTATTATTTTCTATCCTATTCAATTCCTCTTCCATTGCTTTCATCCAATTCTCATCTTTACATGCTTCCATAAATGATTCCAGTTCAATTTGAGAAATTAAGCATACCTCTTCAGTGGCTAACCTTCTTCTTGTCATCACACCTTTCCTCTTATCTCCAATGATCTGATCTTCAGAATGATTCAACTTAACATACCTAAGAGTCTTTAATTTATCTTGACTTTTTGACTCTTTATTCATTAGAGATCTAAAATAAAAAAATCTCTAGATAATTCTATATAATAAATTATTGCTCAATTAAGAGCCTACCTCTTAAATTCGACGCCAAAACTGATGTTCAACACTAATTCTTCTTCGAAATCTAACTGCAACACTTCTAGATTTCCAATGCTTTTCTTTCTCTATGTTTTACAATTCCTTTTGTTGTATTCTTTTCATCTCCATTCTCTATTCTACCATCTCTATTCTTTATTCTATCATCTCTATTCTCTATTCTTTCATCTATATTTTTTGCATATTTCTCCTTTGTGTTTCTCCCTCTTGCTTTTTCCTCCAAAACCAACAGTCTATATAGTGGCCAAATCTATATTAATTCCTATTTTTGAGCCTCTCTCTCATAGTGGTGGACTGATCTATTGGTATCTAAGTGACAACACCTTGTTTAACTACAACATCACAGTCCTAAATACTCAAGCCGTTAAGTTTATTATTACTGGTGTTATTACATGGGCTAGGCAACTGCTTAGTTGATATTACTATCGACTCCTACTACTATCAATGTAGTTTGTTAGCTTCCCATGCACCACCGTTGGTATGCGGATTAATTTTCATGCCATGTGATGCTTTTTCTAATAGTTCTAACCACGCCAATCAGTCTGTATTCACCCTGCAGTCTATGTTCATCTTGAACATTAAGTTTTGTTTGTAGCATGGTCGATATACTCTCAACTCCTACATGCAAGGTGTTTAGTTTCATGGGATAGTCCCCGCGGTGCCCACATTTCATGCACACAGTCTTTATTTCATTCAAACTTAATGAGTTTGACATGGTGTTTAGTCGATATTAATATCAATCTCCCAATGCAAAACATTTTATATGAGTCTTAGTGATTTTCCAAATCTTGGTGGCATGCCAAGTCTTAGTGGCAGTTACAACACTTCAAGTTGACTCCACTTATGTCAACTTCCCTATAACATGCAATCTGATGCATTAATAAATCTGCCAATATCCCAAGCAAGTTGATATTTATATATCAACAAATATATATATATATATATATATATATATATATATATATATATATATATATATATATATATATATATATATATATAACATTAAACTCGTTAAACATGTTCTTTAATAAATCACTTTCCATATATATAACTATAGTAATAATTCAATTCAAATTTAATTATCTTTTCTTTTTCTAAACATTATATAAAAATCACCAAGTAGAAATATAAGCACGCTATGAAATTTATACATTATCTACAAACAAAATGCACATTCAAACATCAAAATACACGTATAATCATTTTATTTATTAATAATTAACTTTAAAAATCAATCTTTCTTCAAATTAAAGAAATGTCGATGAAAACTACTTATACCAAATTTATTATTCAAACAAATATTCAAATAAAGTCATTTAAATCATCTATCTTTGCAAGATGCAAATTATAAATCCTAATGTGGTGTGTGAGATTCTATCTATTCTAATGAAGTCCAAGAGCTAAAACAATTCTACCTGAACCATGTTCTCGCCTTCATTCGCGTTCACATGTTCCTGCATTCACTTGCACTCAATTGCTCATTAGCAATGACGATCCCAATTTCATAATAAAAACAATATTGATCATTCAATTTCATTTTCATAAATAAAAAATGCAAATCCTTTCATCGCATAGAATTTCCTATTTTATTATCATCTATTTCACTAAAAATTTCATTTCCATTTCATTTCAATTTCATAAATGAAAAATAAGCATTATTTTCCTAATAAATAATTACAGATAAATATGGTTTGTGACATCTTTCCCCACTTGGAAGAGACATCGTCCCGATGTCTTATTATTTTATCAATAAGTAGATAGTACCTCAATGTCACTACCCTCCTTTATTACTTTTTGATTTGATGCAATTCTATTACATTTTTGGTTGAGCTATTAAAAATGGTTGAATAAATGTTATAAAAGAATAAAAATGGACACACACGCACTTGGAGAATATAATTCAAAAGGCATTATTTTTATTTTATTTATTTTCCCACTCCCAAATATGGCACATGTTGTAGGAGGAATTAGAATCTTCTAGAGGAATCTTCAATGCCTTGCACGTAAGTCCCCCACTAGGTTTTAATCAATTTGCATGAGTCCAATATTGGAAAAGAATCTCATTTTTAATTAATCTCTCTAGATAGTGGAATTTAGGGATTTTTCCTATATATTGTATGCAAGTTTTCAAAAGAGGGAGTTGATTATGTTTTGAAAAAAAATTTCCAAGTTTCCTTGTTGTTAGTAGTAGGATCTTCTTTGGTACTCTCATTTTTTGTTGCAGGATTGTTAAGTTGTTCTTAAAGATTTCTCTCAAGTTGCAAGGAAGGATCTAGAAAGGATAGCTAGAGGATTCAACATCGAGCTTCGATAAGCCAGGTTCTCTCCTTCTGTCATCTCTCATTTACATATAAGAAATTTGTATTATCAAGTAAATATAGTTTCTAGATCTTCCTTTATTGTAAATCTTTTCTTCTTATTTAGGAATAAATATTGATAAAATACTTTCACATAATGCATGTAAAAGATAGCTTTATTATTTATTTAATTTTCTTTAGAAAAATATGCATATGATCTTGCTTTTGCTTTTCCAAAGATTTTAGATCTGTGCAAAAATCATATTTCCGTTATTTAAAATTATTTTTCTGAGATTAAAAAAAATCTTCCCTGTGTGATTAAATGATAACCATTTGTGTATGAATCTTATCTTTGTTATTCTTCTTTTAAATTCATTACTGGATTGGAAATATAAATGTAAATCTCATTTTCTTTAATTAAATCTTACTTCCCTATGAATAATCTTACCTTTGTGCGAATGCAAGTTTGATCTTCTCCATATAAAGTTATTTAAGTATTTTTTTCTTTTTCCGAATGTAGATTTGATCATAAATCTTAATTTCTTAAGGGCAGTCTTACTTCTCTGTGAACAGGAAAACGTCTAGAAATAGTCTAGAAATAGACTTCACTGTATCCATTATTCTCTGTGGAAATAAAATATATAAATCCCTCTCTGTGAATATTAGCTCCTGAAAAATCTTCTTGAAAGCTTTGTTATCTCAACATAATCATCTAATTTTCAGTTATCTATGCATTGCTGAAAAGTATTAATCTCTCTGTTTTATTTCATCTCTGTGATTAAATTCATACTCTCATAATAATATTCTTTTTTGTACATATATCTTTTATTTATATTTATATCTCTTTATGTTTTTAAATAAACTGGAAATAAGAAAAAAAAATCCACATATAAACACACACACACATATATATATATATATATATATATATTATTAAACTTATACCAAAATAAAACTTTTTTGGCCATGTATTATTTTCTATTGAGGCTTTTTCTGAATTTTGAAACCAAGCTTAACAAAGTAAATCCCTAATTTTGAACCCATCCATATAAATTCATCTTCTACCTTTTAAAGATAAATTATTTTGTTTCCTAAGATTTCCTTGAATGTGGTTTTGTCTGAATCGAGATTTGTTCAATGTTGATATCAATCCATTCATAATCAAGTCCAACCCTCCGCCATCTTCTATAACATAATCAACAACCTTTTCACCACAAGTATTGATGGTAGTCGAAATCCATGGAGGATCATTCAATAGTTCCGCCAATGGGATTTTTCCATTCTAGGAGTCCGTCCATAATTTGGCATTCTTCCCATTCCCAATATTCCATGGCACATGCTCTGTGATTAATTTCCTACTTTCCCACACAAACCGTCAAATTGGAGAACCACCACCAAAGGAATTAGCCTATGTTGGATTTCCAAGATAGGTTAGCTCCCAGCGCAAGGTTCTGTAAGCTCATCCTCCTTAGCACAACACTACCCGCCACCTTTGGAGAACATGCTATATCCCACCTTATCCCACCTTATTAGTGATATCTTTTTTGTTCCTCTGCCCCTTCCCATAAATTTTTTTTAGATAGCTTTCCAAACATCTAGTGGTCTTTTGAAGTGATCCTAAAACAAGACATGATTTATATGGGTACTTCTGCCAACATGGATTTGATCATTAACGTCCTGCCTGCCAAAGACAACCATTTGTTCTTACAAGCACTTGCTTTATTCTGACAAGTATTCAAAACCTCTTCCCAATGTGAAGTTCTGCATAGTCCTACAAAAAGCAGTGCCCCAAGATTTTTGGAATGGAGAAAACCAATAGAGATCTGCAATTCTATATATATAATATAAATAATCTAATTTTTATTCAATCTAAATTTTTTAAACACCATATTTTATTTCATATACATGTATAAATCTATATGAAATTCCAGGTTAGGAACCATTTTCTTTCTTGTATTTCTTGTCTACGTGATTTAGTTTTTTAATGAAGTTCTGTAAGTTCGTTTACTTGGAGTCTGTAGAAATCTGAAACGTTAATAAGTTCTTGCTAATAAGTATGAAATCCTATAAGAATACCTTAAGTGCGCTCCAAAAAGAATTCTCTGGATGTTTTTATGAAGAGGATGTTTGGAACTCCTCCTCTAAACCCCAAAATAGAAATAACCAATTCCTCCACCAGAAGAATAGAGCAGTCCAACAAACTGCTAAAACTAATTACTGAAAAGACTGAGCAACAAACAAATGTGGAGGAGGAATTTAAGACAGATGCAATGCATTAAGGTGTGCTATAGATTGGAATGGAAGACCATGTAGAAGCAAAAAAATGTTTGTTCAGCTACAGTGGCAGTTCTTGATCTCCCCATACTTCAACTTCAAATTGAGCTTGGATAATCTTATAGGTGCCCATCACTGACACCACATGTTTCAACTGGATGCCTCACAACTTCTTTGACTAATTCCAAATCTGCCCTTTGCTTCGATGCTCAGAATGGTTAGCCCAAAGAAGATATAAGGTATAGTATAGAGAACATAAGGGGTATTCAAATGAACAGTGGCAGTGTGTGTCAAACATTTTGATTTGTTTCAAGTTTACAGTATGTGGACAGCAGGTAGCACAAGATAAAACAGTGAGCAAAGCACTAAACATACAGCAAAAAGAATGAAGACCATCAAGTGTCCAAGTAAGCGGGGTTACAAATAACTCAGGAGTGTTTATGTGAGTCTGGAAAGACACAAAGCTAATAGTGCAGGTATAGAACAGTCAAGAGGAAAGATACTCATGATATGATAGTAATGGAGCATAGGATTGAGATGGTGCTATTTTGGTCTGTTGCACATCAGCTGCATTATTTTTTCTGCGTACCATTTTAATCTGCTCAACATTAGCCACATTAGCCTCACATTAGGTGCGTGGGATTGAGATGGTACCATTTTAATCTGTTCAACATTAGCTCCATTATTTTTTATGCCTCACATTAGGTGCATAGGATTAAGATGGTATCATTTTTTATGCCTCACATTAGGTGCATAGGATTCAGATGATACCATTTTTGAGTATTTTATGTTCACATGCACATAGTATGTAGACCAACAAACACTAAATCTACCATCTCCTTCTTTATAGTTCATTAATTTGCCCATCTCCTTCTTGACAATTTGTTAATTTGCCCATGAAAATGAATGTTGTGATAAGATACCTCCACCTTAACAGTAGAACATGTGTTGAGCTTGCTTTTATATGACACCTCTATTGCACTTGTCTTACCTGACATATCACAGACAAGTCCTACACACATGCAAGGTGGTTATAGTTCACAACTATCACTCATTTCATATGTTTTCTATATAATCAAGCTGCTCATATGTAATTACAAGAAATTTGGAATATAGTACATATTGTATAAATTATCATTACATTTTGGAATTGTTAGAAGTTTCTTGTAGAAGGCATATCTTTGTTTTGTAAGACGTATTGAGCTATGAGAGCATATCATTAATTTTTCTATTCATGATATCACCCTTTGAAAATTTATTTGGATTTTGATACTTTGAAGTATATGAAGAATTTTTACTAAATGATCTATATTTGAATATGTATATGTATATGCATATGAATGTGTGTGTGTGTGTGCGCGCGTGCGTGTGTGCGTGCACAAGAGAGAGAGCTTGTAACAATTTGGACTCACATGTGCACATTATTCCATGATATACATAAATATATTTAGGTACATGCTATATCCATGGATTCTTCATTATCTTGTCATTTGGTCTTGAAATATTTCTTTTTTCTACTTGATATATCTTGTGGATTAGTGCATTTAGGGTGGAAGATCAAAGGGTAACAAGTGAAGGTTGAGGGCCACTACAATTTGCATAAGATTGGATGTAAGAAGAAAGAGGGATGGAAGGGGTTATATTTGGAAAGAAGCATAATAAGAAAAATACTTGGATGAAATTCATGGATATGTATGGAGATGTGAAATAAGGGATGAACATAATATGAGAGGTATTAGTAGATATGGGAGTGGTGTGACTAAATGGGGTGGTAGTTGATGAAGGAAGAGAGGTGTGGCACATCATGAGGGAGGCAAGAATCTCAAAAGGAATGAAGTTAGGAGGTAGGACATAAAGAGGGGGGAAATTGGAGAAAGAATGGGGATAATGTGGTGGACGTTGATAGCTTTGGAATCATGGGGATGAGAATTAGTAGTGAAAGGGGTAATGGTAGGAGATGTATTGATTTTATAAGAGAAAAAGTTAGCAGATTGAAGTTTTTCTTGTGGATGATAAATGAATGTAATTGAATATCTTTAAAGCAAATTAAATATCAATAAGTTGTATGAATGTGTGTTAAGTCCATTGACAATGACTAGTTAAATATGCAAGTTTGACCAAATTTTAATTTCAATTTTAGGACTTAAGTGTTACATCTATAGATCTACAATCGCTCATGCCTTTATGGGAATGGTTGGGGTTCATAAATCAATGATATCTATACCTAGAATAAATGTTCATGACAAGTGCAATAAATATGGACAATATGAGTGTAGATGGATAAGATGTGGTGAAAACAACGATAAAATATATATAAATGTATTGAATAGGTTTAAGTTAAAAAAATAAATCCACCTTTACACAAAATCACACTATTTAACTTTATATAAATATATTGAGTATTTTCTCAAAAACATATACAAAATTATTTGAAAAATTTATGTATGTAAATTTTTTACCATCATACAAATTCTATTTTATATGTATCTAATAAAAATGAATTTTATGTACAATAGACAAACACCTTTTTAATAATATTTATAAAATGTATTATATTCCCTATACACATATAATGACTTAAAATATTTACAACCTATATTTTTATGTATATATTGTATATATAAATTATATGGATTTTCCCTGCCCCTTTCTGAAGTCGGCACATGAGTGTTTAGCCTAAGCAAGCAACTATTATTACTACAGTTGAGATTTATTTTGCATTAGATTGAATAAATGATTTATTTGTGTGTTATTTTAGTTCTGTATTTCTTTGGTGCAGCTGTGTTTGGCACAATGTAATTAGAGCTGTCAAAAGTTAATAAGTAGAACTTGAATATAAATACTAACTCTAATGATTAACAATAAATACACAATTTTTAAAAAAAGTTAAAATTTGGTTAATTTTTTAAAAAGCATTAGAAATTCCAAACCCATGACCACTTAAAATCTTTAAGCTTCAAACATCTAATTTAATTTTTATTTATTCCTATGAATATCTCCAGAAATTTATTTATAAGCTATAATTAATTTAATATAAGCATGTCCAATATCAATTTATATAGTAAGGATGGTGGCGGACATACCTGAATCCAGTTGTAATGAAAATTTGAGGAAGTTTATATTTGTAAAATGAACAATATTAAATTTTATTTTTGATTGTTTCTTTAATATTTTTTGTATGCATTTTTTTTCATTTGAATTAGTTTATATGATTCAATTTTTACAGTCTAATATTGAGTTTTTTTTAAAGACATTTTTTCATTGATTATATTTTATGATCCATTATCTTAAGAAAAAAAAGGAGATCATACAATTTTATTGATTGAACAATGTTTCCACTGTCAAATTCAAAAATTCCCTTTTAAATATACAATTTTATTGATTGAAAAAAGGAGATCATACAATTTTATACAATATTTTCCAAGTTCATTTCTTTTTTAACAGTGTCAAATTAAAGATAAATTCAAAAATTCTCTTTTAAATGCAAAAGTTAAACATAAAGTTAAAAATCGAATGAATGGTTGGAGGAAGTTTAAAAAATAAATATTAAATTATAAATATATTAAATTAAATTATATAAGAATTGCTTTTTCAATATAATATGTTTAGAGATATTTCATATCATATTTAGAAAACATAATAATTGCTTTTTCAATATAATATGTTTAGAGATATTTCATATCATATTTACAATATTAGATAGGATATTTAATATTTTTAAAATAGATTAAAAGTTAAAAAATATATAGAACTTTAGAAATAAAATGTAAAATAGAAATAATCAAAATAATGAAAAATCTAATGAATTAAAATTATATAATTTAATTTAATTCACAATTGAATTGGGATTCAGAGAAAGATAATGTCCTTTAATTTTTAAAAATGAAAGGGCAACACAAAATATTTTGAGGGAATTAAATTATTTATTACAACACTTTTACTAAAATAAAATAAAAATAATTGCAATAAATTTTCTTTACAATTATTCTTATGAAAAACAAAAGTGAAAAAGTTCATAAAACTATTTTTACTTCATCTAAATAAATAGTTGTAAAGTATAAAATAACTCTTAACCCTACAATTAAATATATCACTTTTATAATTTAATAAAATACTAATATTAAACAATTAAGCTTAGGGTTACATAGAGATTAGGATTTGGGTTAAAATTAGCATTTGTGATAAGGTTAACTATAGGATTGGAATTATGATTATATTCAGGGTCATGCTTATGTTTATGGTTAAGGTTAGGGTTCAATTGGGGTTACACTTACCATTATAGGTAGGGTTATAGTTAGTGTTAAGATTATAATTATAATTAATGTTAAACACTTGGGATTCAATTAAAGTTAGCATTCATTTAGAGTTACAATTAGGGTTAGGATTACATAGCAATCAATTAGATTTAGGGTAACTCTATTTTTATTAAGGTTTAATTAGGGTTAGCATTAGGGTTAAGGTTTAGGGATAGAGTTAGGATTAAGATTCAATTAAGGTTAGGATTCATTTAAGGTTCATTTAAGGTTAGAATTAAGGCCAGACATTCAAATGAAAATGTGTAGAAGATTTAGAAATATTATTTAAATTTCTAAACTCAATTTATTAAAAAAAGAGGATATTATTGATCTTTCAACTATTTTTTACTCTTTTCATCTTACAAGAGTAATTGATTTCAAATTTTGATTCCAAAGAATAAATTTATAAAGTAATACTTTTTTTTATAGATAAGTTCTACCAAAAGGGGGTAGATCCCATACACGGGGGGCTTCACTGGCTAGGCAATATTATATCATGTGCATTCATATTGGGGGGTTTAATATCCCAAAAATGAGGGTGCAATATATTGCCTATCAGTGAAAATAGGGGGGTTTTAATTCTAACTATTAAAAATATGATATTTGGTGAAAATAGGGGGACTTTTAATTTGACTTCTATATTGGGAGGGTGTGACAAAAAAGGAGTTTAGGATAATATTTTTTGAAAATAGGGGGATTCTTTAGTATGCCATGAACGCATGTGCTATAACCCAGGTTCTCTAAGTGAAGCCCTTGTGATCCCATACAATCAAGAAGATTTAAACATCCATCTACAAAGGGCCACAATCCCTTCAGCGAGTGTGTTCACATGTTCAATTTGAGAAGCATAATGTAGGTCATTATATAGGCTTACAAAGTTCCCAAAGATAGTCATTTCATAACCATCTAATCCCTCATAGAGAAGTTTCAAGGCCACACACATAATCTTATTTTTGGCAACAGCCACAGCTTCGAAAACACCCACAACAATATACCCTTCTTTAGGTTGTGGTTCATCTTGATCCCTTCGGACTTGATGCAAGTCCAACACTTAACATGATTTAGCTTGTTGACATCATTGTGACCCATAGCTTGAACCATTGCCAAGAAGAACCACTCCATCAAAATGCTATCGTGTAGGTGTCCATGGGAAGTGTTCTTAGATCCAATAACCCTTAGGATGCCCACACAAATCACATCATCCTCAATGACAAAAAAATGCCTAGGACCAACTCGTCAATCGTCTCCACCCTGTAATTGAACACTGTATTCCAAAATGTCTTCTTCTAGCCATGTCGCAGTTTGCAAACACCCACCCACATTGGATCTCTTTATGCAAAGAGTAGAAGCCTCTAGAAGCAACATGGTACAATTCCTATATCCACACAAAATTTGATTAGAGATAAGAAGGATAGATATTTGCTCAGTCACTACCAGTTTTTCTACCCAAAAATCACATGTTCTATTAGGAATGTGGAAGCATTAACCCAAAAACAATCAAATTAAAACACAAATTAGATGCAAAGAAGTAGTGAAAAATAAAGAAGAAGAATAGAACAAATGAGAATGCACAAATTTACGTGGTAAAACCTTGACAATATGCCAAGGAAACATCCACGGGGCAAGTATTGGCAATCTTATTGCTCAGGAAAAATAATTACATTTGTAAGCTTCACAACTGTTGCAATATTTCTCTTACAAAACATAATAATAATGCCTTCAAGAGAACAAAGATTTATAACCTCTTGAAGATAACAACAATCTCTTAACATAAAATAAAACCTGGTTTATTATTCGAAGAAATTGGAAATTTCCTTTCGAAAGTTAAAAACATTTTTTTATCTAAAATAAGAGAAAGATTGTTTTCACAATCTTGATTTTTTTGTTTTTCTTGTTGTCATAATCTTACAATCTTCACCTTGACAAAAATTTACCTAATACTTGCCCAAGCCCATGCATCACCCCTTTTGCAAACCAAGAGAAGCCACACTCCACTTTAGCTTCTCCATTAGTATATAGCATGTTGTATTAACCAGTTTACCAAATAGCTTGTTGTATTAACTAATCTTTCCCACAACCCTTGCTGCAATTTGACATTATCGAACATGCTCCTTTCTCTCTCTAGAAGAGTCCCATTCATGCATTCAACAACACCATTTTGATGAGGAGTGTAAATTGTGGTTTTATGCCTCACGATCCCATCTTCCTTGCAATAATTTTCAAAATCCAAAGATGTGAACTCACCTCTATTATCTGTTCTTAAACATTTGATTGATTTTCTAGTACTATTTTCAACTATAACTCTAAACTACTTAAATACACTAAACACATCAACTTTACTTTTAAGAAAATAGACCCACACTTTCCTAGAGTAGTCATCTATAAATGTTACAAAATATGATGATCCTCCAAAAGAAACAGTAGGGGATGGACCCCAAACATTTGAAAGGATGTAGTCTAAAACACCTTTATTTATGTGACTACCTAATTTAAACTTTTGCCTACATTGCTTTCCAAAGACACAATGCTTGCAAAAATTCAAATTCAAAGTTTTTAAATCTGGAAGTAACTTACGACTTACCAGTTTCTTTAACCTTTTCTCACTCATATGACCCATTCCTTGATGTCATAAATGAGTAGATTCATCTGCTTCCTTAGATACCACCATTGCCTCATTTATCTTAGTATTTCCTTCCAACCTATAAAGGTTCCCAACTTTTGTAGCCTTCATAACCACTAAAATTCACTTTGACACTTTAAGTACTCCACCTTGACAAGAGAATTTATAACCATGAGAATCCAAAACACCCAAGGAAATTAAATTCTTTTTTAGTTCTAATACGTTGTATGTGGGAAAATGTAGTGACGAAAATGAATAAATCAAATCCAAAAGACCCACACACCAATGAGACACTTGGTGCAAGTATGTGAACTAATCCAATTAGTTCAACTCCCCAAGGGGTGTCACATTGTTCTCTAACTCACATGATCCCTAAAGCCAATGTTTTTCTCTCAGATCATCGAGCAAGTGACTTAGGAATGACAACTCCAAGAACAAGTGATGTTTGATTTATATGCATGAATGCATTCTAAGATATATATATATATATATATATATATATATGATGTTAAAACTATGATGATTAAGCTAGTATGAAGATGATGATATGATAAAAGATTACCAAATTATCCTAGCATGATATACTATCCTAACATGAATATCTTATTAAAAATAATCTTAAATGCTATGATGATGTTTGAACAAAGAGAGGCTAAAATGTTTAGTAAATTAGACTATAATGTAGATGCATGAAAGATTGTTGATATGAAAATAAGGAATGAGAGCTCTATTTATAGGGAAAATATGGCAATGGATGGTCAAGATTGAATAATCTTAGCAAGGGATAGGATTGAAAGTTAATCAATCCATGCTTACAATTCTCACCAATGAAATGGTGACAATTGTCAACAGGAGGTTTCTTGAGAGAAGATGCAAGAAGCATTAAATGCTTGAGAAGACAAGAAGGTTACCCTAGGAGGTGAGGGTTAAATTTAGGTTAGGGTTATCCAATGGATAAATATTTTATCCAAGGGGTAAACTCTTGTGCAAGGGTTAATAGGACAACCAAGGTTAAAGCCATGAATGCTTGATGAGACCCTTGGGTTAGATGAGGGTTAAGTTAGTGAGAAAGTCTCTAACCATGCAAGAAGAATCTAAAGGTTGACAAACACCTTTTCAATAATATTTATAAAACGTATTATATTCCTTATACACATTATGAATTAAAATATTTACAGCCTATATTTTTATGTATATATTGGCCCTTTTTGAAGTCAGCACATGAGTGTTTAGTGTAAGCAAGCAACCATTATTACTACATATAAGAGTGTGAGGCAATTGAGTGTTTAGTGTAAGCAAGAAACATCAACATGGTCTGTTCAACAAGTCGTGAGATGGGGGAAAAAAGGCCTCCCAAGAGGAGCCCTACTTTGTTGAAGAAAAAGAAAGCTTCATTTTCTTGTAAAAATGCTGATTCTGAATTCATTACAACTACATTCCAAAAGTTCAACTTACAGTCAGATGAAGAAGATTGCAACAAGAACTCTCATGGATTGAAAGAGGAGGATGATCAAGAGATGATGAGTAATAAACAGTCTTTAGTGTTAGTGGAATCAAGCAACATGGTCTGTTTTAGAATGGGAAAGAAAAGGCTGCTTAGAATTCATTTTCAAAACAGAGAAAAGAATATGCTTAGAATTCATTTTCAAAAGAGAAGGAGCCCTGCTTTGCTCAAGAAAGCTTCATATTGTTGTAAAACTGTTGATTCTGAATTCATTACATCTGCATTCCAAAACCTCAACTTATCAGGTGAAAGTTTGCAATCCCCCAACACTAACAAGACTTCAGACTCTCATCACAGCCTTCAACTTGTCCATGGATTGAAAGAGGATGATCAGCAGATTAGTGATAACTACTCTTTATCTAGAGCTCTTCATGACATCAAGGAATCACAAGCACATGGTAATAGAATTTTCAATCTGCATATCCAAGGAATGAAGATCAAATATTCTCTACAGAATGGCTTCTAAGGATTCTTTTTCCTGAAGTCCCTCTGTGCCTACTGATCACGAGGTCCATATTTTTAGCTTTTCAATTCTTTAGATCCTGATTATTAGACTAATGAATGCATTGAACAATGATTTTTATGAAATAAATTGGAAACTGAAAAAATGCCAGGTGATGCATGAGCCTCACTAGTCCAAGTTTTGCCCTGTAATAACCATTGTACAGTTTAATATTCGGTTGAGATTTATTTTGCATTAGTTTATTTTTAAAACTGTTGGTTAAAAGAGTTGTCCGAATAACTGCTAGTTAGTTTATTTTGCATTAGTTGATTTTTATTTTGACAATGTTGATGTTGATGTTGATGTTGCATGGATCAAAGATTTATTCAGTTTCAGCCTATTTTTAGTGGCTAGTATCTCTATAGAGAGATCCCATGTTTTCAAGTCTGTTAAGTCTGATTTCTATTGAGCAGAGGAAAAAGAATTCTTTTGTTTAGGGCCAATGAAAAAGTTTGGTGGATTATTATTGAAGATCGTTGAAGCTTGGAGGTTTGTGAGTAGTTAATTTAGTTAATTTTTAAAAAATAATTAAAAAATTCCAAACCTATGAACACTTAAAATCTTTAAGCTTCAAACATCTAATTTAATTTTTATTTATTTATTTTGGTCGATAAAAGGTATAGCTAGAATAATATATTGATTTTTAATGCACCATGAAACCGCAGATTTCCAAAATGGCGTAGTGGGCCTAAAAACTGTGAAAATAAAACTATGTCCATGAGTATGCATAGAGAACGAAAAACCAACTCTAAAGCCCTAAAATTCTCTGAACTCAAAGTGGAATTTGAGTGTTGAATACACTTCAATTATCCTTTTTATAAAATCTCTTAAATCTTTCAAAATTTAAAAGTCTAAATCTTTATAAAATAATCTATGAAAGTTTAAAAATTAACAGAGAAATTAAAAAGAGCCAACTATGAGCTCTGTAATGTCCTTAAAAAAGGAAAAGACCAAATGGAACCTATTTGAATAAATCTCTCCTCCAAGCATGGGTGGAGGCATTGGGGCACGACCTCTTCCATGACCCCTACGTGGAGGATGACCCCTTCCTCGACCAGAAGCACAACCAGAACCTCGGCCACCACCATGCCTGCTCTTCTCCGTTTGGGGACCCTCTTCTTCTGCTTTGGGAGGTTGAACACCATTGAGTTTGGTGAAGTCTAGAAATTCTTCTTTCCTACCCATGTCCTCCGGATTGTCCCCCAAAAACCTCCATTTTAGAAATTTGAGGGTCATGCCTGCAAAGATTTTGTGCTTTTGTAAGTCCTTTCTCGTCAGGTCGAGTAGAAAAGGGTAGAATTTAATCAGCTCTCCTGGGATGTTGAAGAGGATTATCTCACTCGGTCATGGAGCACCCGAGTCATGTCACGCCTTGTTTAGGATTTCTTGCAATTCAAGCAAGATGTCACCTGGGAAGAGCCTTTTGGTGAGGGTCTAGACTTCTTGTTTATCAAGCTTGAGGTCCATTAAAGAGGCAACAAACTAAGATGAGATGCTTGTGTTGACTCGAGGGTATTCTTCTCTGTCAATATACCTAATACCAAGAATGAGCTTAACGGCCAGGATGACCTTTGGCTCAAGAAATAGGAGAAGCCTCTTCAATTTGAGGTTCGTGATTTGTCTGAAAGAGACTTGATGGGTAGAGGTCAAGAGAGAGATGGGAGTGTCTGCTCTAAAGCAAGAGATTGGTCTGGGGTAGACACTCATTATAAACCCAAATGGCTTCTCCTCAAATATAGCTTGGAGACCTCTAGTAGCTTAAGCTTCTGTGTCTACAGACGATTGCAGAGAGAATCCAATTGATAGTCTTGCGAAGGAAGCCAAATAAAAGCTAAGCATTGTCTTCAACATGCATTAATGAGAAATGCCTTGCAATGAATTCGTCTGCAAAGGTGGAAAGGGATATTTGTCCAACATCATGCCAAATATCTAGGCTTAAAAATTGGGCTCTATCCAACAGACAACACATGCTTTGTACCTGGAGTGACGGTGGATCACAGGCTATCATTTCAGGATGAGAGTGGGAGAATTCGCTATTAGAAAGGACAAACAATTGGTATTTTGTAATAAGTTCTATGAACTGATTGAATCTGGTTTTTGTATTGCTTTATGTCAAAGGGGGAAAGATATATATGGAAAAACACATTATCCTTTGGGGAGAGATTATTCATTGGGGGAGAGATTGTTACTCTCTATATCTGTATTTTGATTTCTGGTTAATGGTCTCTTTAAGAGATTGTTGGTTTTTGGTTTTTGACATTTCTGTTTTGGCACTTAGGTGGTTTTTCCATCTTGTGTTGCCATCAATGCCAAAGGGGGAGATTGTTGGTATTTTGGATGTGTTGCACTAGTTTTTTCATTGATGTCAACACTTTTCATCACCTATCAGGACTTGGAAATTCTTGGTTATGTTCACCGGCATGTTCAGTGACTTATGCACAATCACCAGTATCTGGTTCACCGACAAGTTATATTGTTCACTGGCACTAAGGATGATTTGGAGATTAATTGGTTATCTCGAAGATATTGTTTAGACACTTTGTTTTGATGATTTGGTCATTGGTCTAATCGGGTTTGCATATTTGTTGTTACTGGCAAATAGGTCTAGGTTATGCATCGGCAAGCGTTATCTATTCCAGATCAGCACGACACGTTATGGAGATGATTTGTTATTATTGTAAATGCATTAAGCCAACATAATGCATCACATATTGATTCATTTGTAATTGATTTTATTGTAATATCATTAGTAAGCCGACCTACACATTTGGTCTTAGGTTTTGGTATATATGTAAGATCTCATTTGTGAGATTAACATGACATGGGAATGTAATAAGTGGTAGAGCATAAGGTATTTTGGTATATGTGAATATAAGAAGAGCTATACATGCAAACATCATTCAAGGAATGTTTGAAGAAGAAAAATCAGTGCTTAACCGGTACTGAATCCAACATATAAAGATGTTGTTTTGAGCAGTACATTATCATTGGATTTAACCATCCAATTGAAGTCAGTGTGACTCCCATTTTATGATTGAGCAATGAGCTCTAGGTAGTTGGCCTTTCTTCATGTGTAGACCCCATTTGTACACACATACTATCTACAGTAGTATCATCTGATTGTGGGTAAGGTTTCCCACCGTGGTTTTTCCTCTTACAGGGTTTCCACGTACAAATATCTCTGTTATGTGTTGTGGATGTTATTTGTCTTTCTTTTTCATGCATTAAACTTTACCGACATTATAATTAACAGTTAAAAATGTTTACTGGCATAAAGTTTGGTTTACCAATATTATGCATTAAGTTTGGTTAAGTTAGTGTTGGCTTTGAAATTAATTAACTGATTCACCCCCCCTCTCAGTTGCCTCCGGGTCCTAACACAAACTTGAATGATGTCATGGTTGATGTGTCAGTTTCAATATTTTAAGCTAGTGGAAAAGTTTAAATTTGAAGAAATAGTCATTTGACCAAACTTGGTGAAAAAGTTTATGTTTGACGTATGAGAACAAGAAACCACTACTGATCAGATTTGATAAACTCTATGTAGCTTAACCATGGTTACTGCTGACCTTCTCTCACCAATATTAAGAAAGGTCTCCTATTGCAGTTTTAGAGAGAGAGTCTACCTCTGTGTTAGCCTCTTTGGCGGAATTGAAAAACTCTTTGTAGCTTAACCATGGTTACTGTTGTCCTTCTCCCACCAATGTAAAGAAATTCCTTCTACTATAGTTTTTGAAAGAGAGTATGCCTCTGTGTTAGCTTCTCTGTAGACATGTTTAACCTCTTATTGCTCTAAATTGCCCAAATTCTCAATTATGTTGTCCGAAATTGCCTGTAATCGCCATCTTGGTGTTTTTCTCAATTTAATTATATTGATTGCTATCTCTGAGTCTCTCTCTACTATGAGGTTTTTTATCTCATGATTGAGGCAATCAAGTAAGCCTAGAAGCAAAGCTTTGAATTCTGCTATATTATTGGTATCCGGTAGTAGTGGCATGGCCATCTTTCCAATTACCGATCTTGAATAATCTCTAACCACAAATCCTATACCCGAAGGACCTGGATTTCCTTTGGAGGCTCCATAAAAATTTAGTTTGAACCAACCCTGCTTAGGGGGGGACCAGATAGCTTCCTTTCTTGCACAAGGTTTTCTCCCTAAGTAAGGAGGAATCTTGATTCCTTGCCAATTATTTCTTATTCTTTTATCCCTAGAAAAGAAAATCTTGGAAGAATCTGTTGAGAAGGCTAGTTTGCAATTTACTATCTCAACAATTGAAGTTTCAATTGAGGATAAAACTGTTTCAAATCTTCTTTCTTTGTCAGCAAAAAGTCTTCAATTCCTTTCTTTCTAGATTTCGCAAACAAGGCAAGAAGGAGAGATTTCCAAAATTTGACTTAAAGTGCTTTCCTTAAAAGGAAGAGGCCAACATTGAAAAAGAGAGACTATATCATTAGGGAGGGTTGATATCCACCCGAATTTTGCACAAAGCCATCACCAACATTTTGAAGTAAATGGGCAGTTTAAAAGAAGATGGTCAACTGTCTCTACTTGAGCTTTGCACAAAATGCATCTTGAAGGCCCTTCATAGCCCATTTTAGTGAATCTTTCTATTGTGAGGATCCTCTTTTTGAAGGCTAACCATGCAAATATTCCTACTTTTGGGATAATCTTGCTGCTCCAAGAGTTTTAGTGGAATATCTTATTCCTCTTGATTCCCAAAGTTTGCTAGAACCCTATAGCCATCTTTTGCATTATATTGTCATGTTTTAGACCATGCCCATATAAGAGAATATTTCCCTCTTTCAGGATTAATATCTCATGCTCTTATGAGGTCTAATAGTTGATTGATTTCAACAATAGGAATAGGCAATCCCCCCAAAATATTCTAGCTCCATCCTTGCATGCTAGAAGTCCTTTCCAAAACCAAATAATCACTAACTCGAGATCCCCAGTGTTGTTGAATCTAGTTCTTGGTTGTTGGAATATTAAGAGAGCTTTCAATGCTTGGATATCCTCCCCATGAGTCTTCCCAAAAGAGGCTAGAGGATCCATCGTGTATATCCCAAGACAAGGAATTTGCGATTAAATTTCTACATGAGACAATTAAATTCCAAGTCCTAGAACCCTTTGGATGAGAATTAGATCTTAGAAGGTTTTGAGGATCCCCATCTGTAAGGTATTTAGTTTCCATCATCCTAACCCATATTGCTTTAGGGTCTTTAATGAACTTTCAAACTAGTTTAGTTTCCAAGGCTTTGTTTTGCAAGTAAAGATCTTTGATTCCTAGACTCCCCATGGACTTGGGTTTAATGATTTTATCCCATGCAATTAGGGCAATTTTCTATTTTTCTTTAGTTTTTTTCCAGAAGAATTTTCTCATCCTTTTAATGATGAAGGAATTTGCACTAACAGTGAGGGATAAGAAGGATAAAAGATAGATGGGTAGGGCAAAAATAACTACTTGGAGCATTACCAGCCTATCAGTCCATGAGAGCCATTTCACTTTCCAAGAATTTATATTATGATCCATCTTTAGCTTTAAAGGGTCCCAAATTTTTGAATTCCTCAATCCTCTTTCAATTGGAATTCCCGTGTGAATATAGGGGAGGATGCCTATTTTACAATTTAAAATTCTTTGGATCTTAACCTCTAGGGGGGCACGAGGAGGAGAAGAAATTTTTTTATTTTTCTTTGTTGATGATTTGGCCTAAGGCCTTTCCAAAGGATTCCAAAAGCATTTTCAGCTGATTTGCTTCCTTAATCTTTGTTGCACCTAGCAAGAGGTCATCATCTACAAATTGTTGATGTGTGACTACAAAATTTGAAGCTATTTTAACTCCTTCCAAGAGGTTGTTGGAATGTTTTGATTTGATGGCCCTCCCTAGAGCTTCTTCCATGATGATGTAAAGAAATGAAGAAATGGGATCTCCCTATTGAATGCCCTTTGATGAACAGAAGAAACCAACTGGCTTCCCATTTATCAAGAATGAGAATTTGGGCATAGAAATGCATTCAAATATCCAGTTGATCCATTTTTTATCAAACCCAAAAGCCTGCATAATTTTGCATAAGAACCGCCAATCCACATTATCATAAGCCTTTGAAATGTCTAATTTGATCATCATACCTAGTCTATTCATATTTTGGAGAGTGTGGATAACTTCTTTGGCAACAATGACACCATCTAGAATTGAACGGCCAAGGACGAATCCAATCTGTTCTTCTAATATAATGCAAGCCATAAGGGGTTTCATTCTATTTGTCATGACCTTTGAGAGAATTTTGTAAATTGTGCTGTAGAGTGAAATAGGCTTGAAGTCCCCTAATTTAGAAGCTTTCTCCTTTTTTGGAATAAGGGCTATGAACGTAATATTGATTTCTTTGAGAAAGTTTCCTGATCTTCTTATGAACTCCAGAGCCTCAACTAAATCTTGTCCAAAAATATGCCAACATTTCTTAAAGAAGTCTATAGGGAAACCATCTGGGCTAGAAGCCTTACTCGAAGGGAGTTGATTAAGAGCTTGAGTTACTTCTTCCAATAAAAATATCTCATTAAGCTTCTTGTTTTGTTCATCTGAAATGATCTTTGGAATCAAGGCCAAGAAGTTTCTCTACTCTGTAGGATGGGAACCATATTCATTCTTTAGTGAATTTGAGTAATATGAGGCTATTTATCTCTTAATCCCTTTAGGGTCCACTATAGATTGATTCTAATTCAAACCCAATTTCGAGATCCTATTCATGCTCCTACGAATCTTTGTCACATTATGGAAGAACTTGGTATTCTTATCGCCCATTCGAAGCCAATTTTCTCTAGACTTCTGCTTCCAGAAAATTTCTTCTTTAGATAGAATACCCTCATATTCTGTGAGCACCCTCTTTTCTTGTTCAAAAGAATCTTGATCCATGGCTTCAGAGATATTTTTTGCATTTGAATCAGCCAACCTCTCTTCCAAATATTTTTTGGAAGAGAAAATGTTTTTGAAGTGCTGGGAGTTCCATTGCAACAACTTCTGCTTGACATACTTTAACTTTGAAATAAATCAATAAAGTTTGGAGCCTTCAAATGTTTCTTCTTTCCACCAGGTTTCTATCAAGGTTAGGAAGTTTGAATCTTTCATCCACATGTTCTCAAATCTGAAAGGAGATTTGGAGATGTCTGAGACCCCTTGAAGGAATAACATAATGGGAAAGTGATCAGGCCCTAAGAAAGCTAGGACTGAGAACTTCAAAGAGAAGGGAAAGGAACTGAGATCCCCCAACCAAAAAAATCTATCAATTTTCTTTGCGATTTTTCTAAAACCTTTTCTCCTATTTGTCCATGTAAAATAATTGTCTCCTAAGTCAATATCTAAAAGCCCATTCCTATCTATCTAATCATTAAAATCTTGTTGAGATCTGCCTAGCTTGATAATTCCTCCCCTTAAATTTGATGAATTCCTGATAGCATTAAAGTCTCCTCCTATGATGAGTTGTTGATCCAAGAGTTGAGATATGACCCCATCAAGGGTTAACCAAAGGAGCTTCCTGTTTTGAGGAGATGTTGGTCCATAAGTGTTGATGATAAAGAAGGATGTATTTGTTTGCAAGTGTGTGATCTTTACTAGCTGCCAGTTTTTGTTAGAGGCAACACCTTCCACTTGAACTTGAGAAGGCTTCCAAATAATCATCAGACCCCCCAAGGCCCCCTCTGATGCAACTGATGATTGAAGAGAACCTTGAAAAAGAGGGTTGATTTCCAAACCAAAGCAAACTGCTAGCTAACAAAATAACTTAGTTTCTTGAAGGAGGGTGACATCTGCACTGACCAAGAGAATCCTTCTCTTAATCACCCTCTATTTGTTAGGGGCATTGAGGCCCCTAACATTCCAAGAAAGGATTTTCATTGTTGTTCAAGAAGGGTATTTCCCTTCCCTACTTTCCAAAGGTCTATGATCTTAGATTGGCTCTCCGCTACCCCTTCTTGTGTTCTTACTTCATTCAAAGATTTGCAACCCTTCTTGAGAGGATAAAGGCCATAATCAAGTGTCACCTTTCCATCTATCAACTTGTTTAATCCCAGTTTCCTTTTCTCCTTGATCTTCGAATACATTATAGAAAAGGGGGTTTCTAGAATAATATCCATATCCTCATCATCATTCATATAATCCTAGAGAAGTCTCTGAGTCTTTTGGTCCAAGTGCATTTCCAAATCAGGTGGCATCGTAGAAGGTGACATCAGAAGAGGGTTTGAAAGTTTAGAGGAAAGATTAAAGCATCATTTTGAAGATAGAGGATCTATAAGTGGGGATGCCAAGCAATCAAGATGCACCTTTGAGGGGATCTTCTTGGAGGGAGGTAGAGGGCTAAGAGGAAAAATGGCTTGAGCTCTATCTAAAGAAACCTTTCCATATGAGAGAACGAGATCATCTGCATCCTCCATGTCTTCTACTATGTCATTAGCAATAATTTCCTCCTCCTGTAAGATATTACTTAGGGACATGAGTTTTCATTTGCTTATCTCTATTAAAGATGGAGCACACCCTTCTCGCTTTCACCTAACTCTATTCCTCCTTTTGGAGGCCTTTCTAGGATTCTAAGAAAAAATATTGAAAGCTCCCCAAGTCAGAGAAGGGGTTTTATTTTGGCCAAACAAACTCCTCACAGTCTTGTTGCTTTGAATCTTAACAATGAGAGACAGGATGAGTGGGGGGATGGATGGAGGAGGCTGAGGAGAAGAGGGTGAAATAGAACTTGGAAGAGACTGAGATTTCAAATTCTCAATCAAAGCATCAGAAAGTTGTGAGGGCCTTGAGGTTTGAATATGGCATGAGACCACAACTGTAGGCAATTCTGTTGGAGACGCTAATCCTCTGTTCCCCATCTGAAGGTTCTTATCATCATTTTTTAGAATTGTAACTATTTGAAGGGGAGAGAGTGCGCCTCTAGCAGCAACCATAGAGAAGTTGAGCACTATTTGGTTCCAAAGGAAGCACATTTTCTAGGAGTCTCCTTCCCCAACCTCTGGACTTTCTGCTTCCATCTACCAACCTCTGAGATTATCTTTAATTCATTATAAAAGCCCTATTTTAAATCTATTTCCACATAGATATCAGCCACATCACCCTTAAGCCCATTCAAGAAGTCTTCCCCAATGCCCAATAGAGTTCCTAAAGCATCTCCTATCTTTAGAAGGGCCTCTAGACACCAAAACTAAGAAGGTAGACCAACTACAGAAAGCCATACTGGAGATTTATGGAACCTGTGATTAGCAGGGCCGAAACCTGGTTTTCAGTCAAAGAAATGGAAGGTCGAACCTGGAAAGAAGAGAGGGCTACCATTAATGATGGCTTCTTTCAGGGTGAAGTTTGTACATTCTAAAAAGAAAAAATCATTTTGTAGAGGTTTGATTGAGATCATTCCTAGGAACAAGGAAGTCCACTAGGACATGATTTCATTGATATCCCCTCGACAACCACACCATTGAGAAAATAGGGCATTCTCCTTAAGATGGGCAATTGTTGGGTTTAAAGAATTCAAGGGAAGGACAAAAAGCTTGCTCCCCATATCTTTCCTTTTCCATTTTTGTAGCTTATGATCGAAAGGAGGGACTTGCCAAGGAGGAAAGGATTTTCTAAAACCCAAAGCCACATGGTCTCTATGACTACCCAACTCTCTTAGAGCACTGAAATGAGGATGGAGGCACTGAAATTGTGTCTTCTTCTAGGAGGGAAAAACCTCTTTGGTCGAAACAAAGTTGGGCTTTCTTGTTTGAAGATGAATGCTATTTCAACCAGTTGCCACTTTGCTTGCCCAATAGTCCAAGTTAGAGAAATTGGAAGAAACAACATTCTAGTAAGGCTATGACCTTGAGACTTTGAGTGTCAAGAAAATCCATCATTATGAGACATATCATGGTTCCACCATTTCAAAATCCTTTTGCTTAGGCTTTCGCATCTCTCTTTGACCAAAAAATTTGATCATTTTCCTGCCATGGGTGAGGAAAGCTTTGATGCAGGGAGGAGCCCATCCAATCCGAGCGCTGAGGAAGGCCTACCTTGTTCCATGCCTGTTGGTTCCTTTGATTCTTCTGGAACCTTTGGTTCCTCTAGATCCTCTAGTTCCACTCCATGCTACTAAAATATACTAATAAATTTTTATTTATTAATATAAATATCTCTAGATATTTATTTATAAGTTATAATTAATTTAATATAAACATGTCCAATGTCAATTTATGTCTTTGCATGTAACTTTTGAAGTATGGTGATGGACATATCTGAATCAAAATCCACTACTACATGTAAACTTGAGGAAGTTTATATTTGTAAAGTCAACAATATTAAATTTTATGAAAGTTTTTTTATTTTTAATTTTTTCTTTAATGTTCCGTGTTTTAATTATTTATACGTTTTTTTCATCTAAAAATGTTTATATGATCAAATTGTTATAGTACAATATTGAGTTTTTTAAAACAATTGAACTTGATTGTATAATTTTTTTTTCATGGATTCTATTTTATGATCCATTATCTTAAGAAAAACAAGAGATCATAGAATTTTCTTGATTGAAAAATGTTTTCACTATCAAATTCATAAATTACAATACATAATATTTTAGAGTTCATCTCATATTTAGGAATTTGAAGTTTTGTTTTAGATTTAATTGACCATTACAGTAATCTACTCACAACTAGCATTGTTCTAGTTTCTATTAAAGATTCCTTTTCTATAAACCAATTAATATTTGTAGTTGATTCATTAAATACCATGTTTGTGTTGTAGGAAGGATGAAAAACCATCACATCCTTCATGTTTTAAGATATCTTTTCCATATCTTGTACATGCAAGATGTGGGTTACCTTTAGCAGCCCCATCAAAGTTGAGTTTCAATCATCCCCTAAGCAAAGCCTTCCATTTTTAGCCTCTGTTTTTTTTGTTCTTAGTCGATATGCTAACAATAGGGATTCTAATATTAACCTATCTTTTTTACTAGCATTATCCTAACTATAAAAAATAATAATTCTTCTTATTCAATTGCTTTGCTTTGGCCTTTTCACAAATACCCTCCTTAATTTTCTTGGTCAACTCTAAAAAATTCATTTGTTGTTCTTTAAATACCCTCCTATTTTGTTCTTTCTATATGTACCATAGAATCATTGATGGGGAAATTGTCCAAATATCTCCCCATGCTTCCTAAACACCCAATTTTGGCCAATTTGTATGAAACAAACAAGATCCTTTTGTCTAGTAACACTCCATCTGACCTCTATAAACCAATCCCAACAACAAGATACCCAAATGTAGTTCAAAAGTAAATGATTAGCATTTTCTTCATCGCTCATATACATTAGGAAAATATTAGGCCCTTCAATGCCAATAGTTTTCACCCTATCACCTATAAGAATCCTTTTATGCAATGTAGTCCAAACAAAGGCACTACCTTTAGGTAAAATAAATTTGTCGAGCAAGACAATGTTTTTGGCCATGTATTATCTACTATTGAGGCTTGATGAATTTTGAAACCAAGCTTAACAAAGTAAATCCTTGATTTTGAACTTGACCATATAATTTCATCTTCTACCTTTGAAAGACAAATTCGATTATTTCCACAGATTTCCTTGACTATGGTTTTGTTTGAATCTCGGGTTTGTTTGATGTTGATATCAATCCATTCATAATCAAGTCCACTCCTCCCGTCATCTTCTATAACATAATTACAACCATTTTTGCCACAAGTATTGATGGCAATCAAAATCCATGGAGGATCATTCAATATTTCTGCTAGCACAAAAATTTTCCATTCTAGGAGTTAGTCCATAATCTAGCTTTATTCCCATTCCCAACCATCTATAACACATGCTCTATGATTAATTTCCTACTTTCCCACACAAACTGCCAAATTGGAGAACCACCAAAGGAATTAGCCTATGTTATTATTCTATTTGGATCTTTGTAGTCTAGATATTTTTCCTACATTAGCTTCCACTAAATCTTTTCTAGATTTTTTAGGATTTCCAAGACAGTTTAGCTCCCAACATAAGATTCTATAAGGTCACCCTCCTCAACCCAACACCACTCACCTCCTTTGGAAAACATGCTATATCCCAACTTATTTGCGATATCTTTTTTTGTTCCTTTGTCCGCTCCCATAAAAAACATTTTAGATAGCTTTCAAAACATCTATTGGGCTTTTGAAGTGATCCTAATACAAGACATGATTTATATAGGTACTGTTGCGAACATGGATTCAATCATTAACATCATACCTACCCAAGACAACCATTTGTTCTTCCAAGCACTTGCTTTATTCTAGAAAGTATGCAATACCTCTTCCCAATTTGAAGTTCTGCACAATCCTACAAAAAGCAGTGCCCCAAGATATTTGGAAGGGAGAGAACCAATTGAGATAGACAATTCTATATATATAAAATAATTTAAAAGGTTTTTAACACATATTCTATGTATATAACTAATATATATTATACATATAATAGTATATTTTTAATTTGAAATATATTCTATTTATATATATTTCTTTAATATCATATGTTTCTACATATATATTCATAGATTTAATCTTAAATATTTATTAAATATATCACATTCTATCATATAAACAAATATAAATAGTCTAATTTTTATTTCAATCTATTTTTTTAATATATCATATTTTATTTCATATACATTTGTAATGACATTAAAAATTACGACATATATATTAAAAATCTAAATAAATTATATATTATTGAACTGATAGTTCCAAGCGAGTTGCATGTCCAAAACAGAAACAACCATTGTGAATGATAATCATATTATAAATCTAAATAAATAACATATTATTGAATGGATAGTTCCAAGCGAGTTGCATGTCCAGAACAACAACAACTATTGTGAATGATAATCATATTATAAATCTAAATAAATAACATATTATTGAACTGATAGTTCCAAGTGACTTGCATGTCCAAAACAACAACGACCATTGTGAATGATAATCATACTGTCTCAATTAACAATACTTGCATGCTCATATTCTCAACTGCTCCAAAAATTGATGTAGTTCAATTCATAGCGACTTGCATGCTCTCAACTGGAGACACATACTATAAATATTCATACTCTCCATTGCAACGACCATTGTGAATGAAAGTGGCAATATATTCATACTCTCAACTGCCGACATATCATATTGTCAATTCTTCACTCATCATTTCCTTGGTAGCTCTGCTTTCGACAAGTTTCTTTGGATTTCAGGTTATAAACCATATTCTTTCTTGTATTTCTTGTGTCTATGTGATTTTATTTTTAATGAAGTTTTGGTGCTTGCGATTGCATCCATTTGTGCATTGTATGTATTGAAATTAGTGTTTCATTGAATTTTGAGTAGTGGGGTTATAGTTTACAATCCCCTTGGTTAGCTATGTTCAAAACACCATTTTCAGAGGAAACCAAACTAGACAATATGGCTTAGGCCTTTTTATCGAGCAAAAAAAAATTAAATTCACATTTAATTAATGTATCCTCCATGTTCCAACAATTAATTAATATTTAATTAATTCTTCCCAACACCTTCTTCTATATTAATTAAATTAATTATTGAATTTATTTAAATTAATTCTCCTAGCCAATTTTAGACTATTAATTAAATAAATAAATCCTATTTATTTAATTAAAATTGTCTCCTACTTTTAATTAAATATTTTTTTCTCATTTAAATAAATTAACATTTATTTAAAATCCTAAATTCATCCCACTTGCACTTTCTAGAATATGCAAGTTGCATGCTTAACCTTCCTCTAAATTCTTCTAAACCCTTCTAATTAGCCTAAACTAAGGATTAGGAAGGAGTCACTTCTCAAACCATTAAAGCCTTTCTCCCTTGCACAATTTAACCTCCAAAGTCTCCCCAAGCCTTTAAGCCTAACTCACCTTTGACCCTTGATTAGAGACTTTTTCTCTAACTGAACCATTCATCAACTTGTCACTCGTTCTTTAGGTTGACATTATAAAGGTCAATTGCTCAATGATTTAGAGAGAAACCATGACTTGAAGAATCCTTGGAGATACAAGACAATGGAACATCTTGGAAGGATTGCTTATTTAACTTGTTTTATTTATTAGATCCTTTGCATATAATGTTTCATTGGTATGTTTGCTATTATGTTGTTAATTGACTAACACCACCTTTCAGGCATACATTTTTGGTGCCCACCGTGGGGCCCTCCCATGACTTTAACATTTTGTTACAGATTTTCACGCAAGCCTATAACACAGGATTTTCTAGAAAATTTGGCATAACTTCTGGCACATTTGATAACTCTTCTAGCACATTCGACAATTCTTCTGGCGCTTTTGACAATTCTCCTAGCGCATATAACAGTTTTTGTAGTGCTTTTGACATTTATGCTAGTGTTTTTAATCAACAAAAAAGAAAGGACCCAGGTTAATAAAAACCTTTGATATACATGGTAAATAGAAAGGAAGAACTATATATGTATTTTATAAATTGATAAGAAATGAACATAATAACTTAATAGAAAAACAAGGATAAAATAATCTAGGTCACACAATAAGGAAATTCCCAACCCACATCTTAGGAAAACAAACTTTTAATATTAACATGAAAATAATAAAGAATACTAGGTACATGTTGGCTTGTTAAAATGATGAATTAGGAATAGGCCCGAGGAGCAATCAGGGATTTTTCGATCTTTGATATTTTGAAAGTGGATGCTGCAGAAAAGTAATGTAGTGTCGAGTGGGAATAGAATTTGTACTTGAAGTGCAAATTCAATCTCTGAAAGTTGAGAGGAGCGTGCCCCGACGTCGCTCAAATTGCAGATTCAATCCTTCTTTTATGAATAACTGTCCAGATTGAGGTCGTTTCAGCAACACACATTTTACAATATTGTGAATTTTGAAAGGTTCCTCGTCACAAGCAATACTTATTACTTGCTCGAAATGGTTGCCAGTGCGTTGTGGCTATTATGGGGCTTGTTTTGACTTCTTTAGGGTTTGAAGAATCAACTAAGGGATGTGTGTGAAGATTAATGCAACTTCATGGACAACAATTCTAGAAGAGAACCATCAACTCTTGATAAAACGAAGGTGGTGGATAATGTGAAAACCAAAGGCATGAAGAAATCCTTCAAGGAGGTCGTTGCTCCACCACTTTCCACTATCACAGAAGGTGCTAGGTTTGTCTCTGTTGAACCCTTGGCAATAGGTGATAATGGAAACTCCAGTGGGAAAGGTAAGGACCCTAGTTTTTCCTTGGACTCCCTTTCTGTCATTCCTAATGATTCAATATGTAATGATATTTCTCTTGAAAAGAGTAGATTAAAAGATGTTGCCATTTTTTTCGCTATTGTTGATGTTGATAAATGTCCCGCCCAAAAATTCCTTGATGATTGATTTAGCAATGTCTGGAATATTAAACTTGGATTTCATGTTTCCTTCTGTAGATTAATTCAAAAAGGATTTTTTTTTTCAAAGATCAGAAGGCCCAATCTAAAGTTATTAATAAGCAATATTGGGCCATTGGTAGATGCACATTTTGTGCCCTAGAATGGTCTCCTAAAGCCATTAATGAAGAAATCTTGGCACTATCATGCCCTAGGTTGCTTCTGGTTAAAATTTTCCCTCCACTACTGTGGAGATTCATACCCCAACTGATTGAGCCAATTGGCAAAACCATTCGTATGGATAATTCGAGCTCCCTTATACCACATTTGGATGCTAGGGTTCTTGTTTTGATTAACCCTGGTTTAGATCTTCCTAAACTTCTCAATGTTAAATTAGGGGATGACATTGTCTCTTGCCCTATCAAAATTCTAAGAGGATTCAATGCCTTCTTCCTTTGCAAAAAAGAGAGAAATATTTGGAAGAATTTATAAATAAAAAAAAAGGTGTAGATAAACCCGAAAAGGGTGCTCACGACACCTCGTATGCCTCGAAGAATCATTTGCCCTTATCGGCCTCTATGCCTCTCTTGATAAACTTGACTCCTTAGTAAAAATGTTAAAAATGCTATGAGTGGAGCTAATAAAATGCTTCCCGAGTTTGATAAAAACGTAGATTTTGGGAAACTCAATGAAGTTCTCCCACCTCACTCTACAATCATAGAATCTCTAGAATACATGGATAAAGATCAACAAGAGGGTTTTCAAATGGCTGGAAAAAACCCTAGAAAGAGGAGGAGGAAAAATGCCCAGCAATTGGCGCTCAAAAAAATTAGAGCGGATAACCCCAATAGTAGTGAGCATAGTAAAGACAAAAATGTTGGGGAGAACAATTATGCTTCTCCTATAGAAGATGATGCATAGGAGATATCTCTCGAGAGGAGATTCTTAGGTATGAATGCAAAATGTTTGGTTAAGAATTTTGAAGGGAGAGACACAAATAGTAGTGAACTAGGTAAGGGAGGGAGCTCTAGTGGGGCACTCATCAAGCCTGTTGCTCATGGGGACCCTGTAGATATGGATGTATCGTATGAGATCTCTCTCCATCTAGTGACCCTGGATTAGATGAGGGAGCCCCCCTCTTACAAAATTCACTATTGAGTCCTCTATATCCCTTCCCCCTAAGAAGTTTGTTGAGATTGTAGATAACTGTGTTATAGAGGTCATTGTTGCTAACCCTAATAGAGGTGACCCCAACCGTAGTGAGCCATCAGTAGATGGTTTTGATGTCATAGGCAATAGTGATAGTTTAAACACATATGAACCCTCTATTGGGGATGAGGTGGCCCCCAGTCAACCTAATCCCAACAAGGATTCAGACTGTGGGGATGATTCCCAATACGATGAAGACTATGCCAAAGAAGGTGATGAGATGGTTGGTAGTGAGAACAGTGATCATAAAATTAGGAGGGGTAGACCATTAGGGTAGAAAAATAAAGTATCTTCCAATAGAAGGAAGACATAAGAGAAAAAAGATCTCCCTAAATGCTTCAGCAATTTTAAGACTGCCAAAGAGTTACAACAATTCTCCTAGATATGATGAAGTGCATTTCATGGAACATGAGGATAAGATTGGAGGTATTTCTTTAGAGTGGAAAGGGGCTGAGAAACTACATTGGGAAAGGATGAAGAATTGTAAGAATCTATTTGACCCCTTGGTAATAAACAATCTGCAAGAGGGATATGGTACACTTGGTACAATTACCAGAAAGGAAAACACAAAATATATTGTCGGTTGGATAGGATTTATGCAAACAGAGATCATTTATCCTTTACACTGGATGATCAGGGCAATGCAGCAACAGTCTGGCCGATTTCCCTCTCTGATCATCACCCTATTGTTTCTCTCATTAGGCTTGGAGACACACCAACCAAGAAGAGAAAATGTGGAGACAAATTCATCGTCAACACTCATCTCCTTAAGGATTAGGATGTGATGGTTGCCATTAACATTATTAGGTCTCTCAATAAAAGAAATAAGAACATGCAATATCATATCAGTAGATGGAATCAAAATGTTAATAGTTGGCAAAAAATGCATCAGACTATTAGGAAGAAAAGAGCCAAGGATAATAGATTTCAGGAAAGCGCACTTGTTGATGAGTTGTACCAGATTGAAGAGGATATTCAAAGCAATCCTAGTAGCCTTGAGTTATCTAGTAGAGTTGAACGGGCTAGGGATTCTTTGAGGAGGCACCAATAGGTTAATATTAGAGGTGCAATGATTAGGGCCCGAAGTCAGTGGATGCAATTTGGTGATAAAGGGTCTAAGTTCTTTTTCAATTTTTTTGAACAGAAGCAAAACAAAGAAAAAATTGATAGAATATGGGTTGATAACAAGGAGGTAGAAGAGGTAGAAGATATTAAAGATGCCTTTGTCCTATTCTACAAGAGCTCTTCTCCTATGAAGATTATCCCAATTCACAAAGAGCTAGAGAAATATGCACAACACTTGTTCCCACTAGAATATCTGATGAAGACTCTCATTCCTTGAAACAAGCTATATCTGTAGAGGTAGTGAAAAATGCCATTAGAGCCCTTAATAATGACAAAGTATTGGGCCCAGATGGATTGTCTATTAAGTTTTATAAAGCTAATGAGGAATGGATTAGCCAAGATCTCCATGAGTTGTATGTTGAGGCTCTTGAGAAAGGATCGCTAGGAGACATCATCAACAAAGGGATTATCAAGTTGTTACCCAAAGAGGGGGATAAGATACTTATAAAAACTAGAGACCTATTATGCTTCTCAATGTGTCATATAAGATCTTGGCCAAAGTTCTTTCTCTTAGAATAGAAAATGTGTTGCCCAAGTTTATCTTTCCTACTCAAATAGGTTTCATTAAGATAAGATTCATTCTGGAAAACCTAATAACTAGTTGGGAAGCGATGGATTGAGCTAATGCTTCCCAACAAAAAGTTGTGATGTTCCTCTTAGATTTTGAGAAAGCTTATGATAAGGTTAAATGGGAATTTATATTGATGATGTTAGAAGCCTTCAGATTCCCTACAAAATTCTATCAATTTGTGAAGGTTCTTCTCAAAGATGCTTTCGCACCAGTTGAGGTTAATGGCTCACTCACTCGGGTCATTAAACTTGGAAGTTCCATCTGGCAGGGATGCTCCCTTTCCCTGACCTTGTTTGTCATTGCTTCTGATGCATTGTACTACATTTTGAGAGGTTGCGCCATTTCCCCTAAAATCAGAGGTGTTGTGCTTCCTAATGGGTTAGATTTGGTTAATATTCAATTTGCAAATGATACTGCATTATTTGTAGAACTCACCAAGTAGAACATGGAAGCCCTTGAAAGAAAAATCAATTTTTTCGATGAGATCTCAGGGGAAAAAATATCTCAAACTAAATCCACCTTTCTTGGGTGGAGAGAGGACCCTCTGGATTGGTTATGACAATTGGGATTCCAATGGGGGGTTCCTAACAAGATTGTCAAATACCTGGGGATACCCTTCTCTATCTCCCCTTCTCTAAAGGAAATGTGGATATGAGTCAGAGGTAAAATATAAAAGAAAATAAATAAGTGGAACAATAGATATATGTCATTTTCTGGAAGAGTGCAAGTTTGTTAAAAGATTATATCTTCATACAACATTTATTATTCATTTGTCTGGATATTTTGTAACTATCTGATCCTTGAAATCTAGAAAGTTATAAGGAAGTTCTTATGTTATGATGGGAAAGGAAACAATAAGTTGCATTCAATTAAATGGGGTTGGTGTCATATTGAGAAGAGATTGGGAGGGCTCAGACTAAAGGATCTGAGACTCCAAGGGATTGCACTTACTACAAAATGGATCTTTCAGGCGTTTGAAGGAAGTGAACCATGAAAGTCTTGGTCAAAAGAAACATTATGAGGGTTGTACCTAAGGGGGCTAAATCTTGGAAGTCTTTACCCTTTTGTGACCTAGTGGCTGGAGGTTCCCCAGTCTCAGTACAGGTTTGTGTTTCTTTATTTCTATATGGAGGGCCTAGGAATTAGTTAGAGAATTCATCACCATTAGTAGGGTAAACAACAATGATCACATTCATGGAGAGAGATCTATCTGGTGGAACCTTTTCAGCTCCTCCAACCTCTTACGCTTACACAAGGCTGTTTTGCGAGAGCATGGGATAACAAAGGTATTGTTTTCCTTAAAGACATTAGTGATAGTGATATTCTTATAAGATAGGAAGCAATTAGTGCTAAGTATGATCTTTCAGCTTCCCAAAAAAGAACTTACAATATGGTTAAAAATGCTTGTGTTGTTCTTCAGTTGCCTAAAAATTGTAATGTGGATAATAACAGATTTATTGATTATAAATGGAATAATGATATCCTTATTTCTAATGTTAAGTCTATCATTGTTTATAATACTCTCTCTTATGATGAGTCTATTATCAATCATGTCAATGCTTTATGGTATTAGCAGATTTATCTTTAAAGCAATGGCAAAAAGTATTCACAAGATTATGGAACAGTCCTATTGTTCCTAAGAAAAAATGTTTTAAATGGCTGATGTTAATTAACAAGATTCCTTTTAAGAAAGATAAATCTATTATTGATACGCGCAATATATGTAGAGTGCATGAATCTGTTAGACATGTCTTCTTTGAGTGCATCATTGCTAAAGAAATCTAGTTGATGTTTGGTATTTCTATTCCTAACCAGGTTAATATTATGAAAGTTCTTACTGGTTGCATTCATGGTTTGAAAAAAGATACTAATCTATTTTGGCATATTCTTTCTACTTGCCTAGTGTATTGCCTATTAGGGTCTTGGGTGTTTGTAAAGGTATTAAAATTCTAAGGAGAGAACAAAATGGACCAAAAAAATGTAGAGAACAAAACTATGGTGGTGATTGCAAGGACAAAAGAATGGTTGCAATAGAAGTGTGTGAGCTAAAAATAGGGTGGGAGATCCATGTGGAAAATAATCTAGGGAGCACGATAAAAATATTGCAAAAATAGCTTCAGGTAAACATGAAAAAATGGCTCTAATAAATGTCAATAATGATAACATTGGACAAACTAGAATATTGAGGACTGCGAATAGGATTGAGGGCCACAAGCATGATTAAAGAGCTGTGATTAGGGTCTGGAATCATTAGGGATGGTAGCCTAATGATTCCAATCAAAACTAGTAGGAAAATCATCCACAGGAAAGATCCTAGGTGTAAGTGAATCATTCATAAAATTGCGAAGAACATTCAGCAAATCTGTGTAACAATGTTCAAACTCCTCCTCCATTAGATGAAAAAATGATGTTGTCCCATGTACGACAGTGGAATCAAAATCCTAGTTCATCATTTCCCTCATCAAATTCTCCATGAATTTTTTCAGACTCGTCCCATTAAATTTTTGTGAAGGAAGGAAGGTCCATTGTAGTTAATAATAATGGTAGCTCAAAGACAAGCCAAGGGCACTAAATGCACTTACATCACCACCACCCATTGAAAACATAGATATAAGGCATGTGTGTATTCTGTATGCAAGCCATGAATGCATCTTTTTCCTGACTATCTACCCTACAATGCAATGGGAGGCATCTATTCTAGTTCCAAAAAGACAGTACGGAGTGACTAACACGCGTGTTAGTCACACATTTTACACCGTTAATTTTGCATTTAACGGTCATGATTGGCAATGCCTTAGATATTGGGAGATGTGCATTCTCTTGCCTAGTTATTTGTATTTTATTTCAGACAGTTTACTGCCACCCATTCTAGCCCAATTAAAATACAAATAAACCTTTTTAATGTATTTTAGGTTAAAAAACTTGCAAGTCTTACATAAAACATTACAAGATTTCAAAAAGTTCCTCCTCATGTTTCATTTTGTACAATTTAATTGCCTTGTCAATGTTGTCTTCCCTACTCTTTTACATGATTTGTTGTATGTTGATCAAATAGTTTATTTGCCTTTCTTTCCTTCCAAATTTGCAAATAATCACTCGAACACAATTAAAAATCTTTGATTTCACTTATTTTAATGCTTTGGGTGGTTATCCTACAACTTTCCAAAACAAAACACACAATCAGGTGGTAATGGTGGATGCCAATTTATTTTACTAGATCCTGTAAAAGAAGGAACCTTTACCAATGCCATCGTGTGCTATATTTTTTTTTATATTGGTTTATCTTCAGTGATTAAGAACTGACATTTATTATTTATGTAGCTTGTGGGCTGACTTCCATCGGAGGAACTTATGGCTCAGATACCTTCTCTCTTTCCTGCATTATTTTATTCTTTTGGGAACCACAATGCAAATGTTCGGAAGGTAGGTTTTTGTTTTTGGTTTGCAAATATATTTATTTATTGCTAATAAATTTAGGTCATTGTATATTTTCTACCTTGTTAATATTTTCTTTGCTTAAGTTGTTTTATGTTTGAGCCTAGAAAATATGTTATTTAGAATGAAGAAAAAATTATTATTAAGTCTTGATTTGTCTTACCTTACCTTGGAAGCCTCAGCAGTATCCAATTGTGACTTGTAACAATTCATGCAAATACAATTTTTCAGGTGCACTATATAATTATAAAATTTGTGCTAATGAATATATTCCCTATAAACGTTTTCCAACTATTTTTTGTACCTCTGAATTTGATTAACTCCTTTTGTAGGCAAGGTTAGGTGTTGTTGTGGACATGCAAAATGTAGAGGCATAGATAGGGCACATTAACTATTTTAAAGAATGCCTCAAAAAGATGTGTCCTCGTAGACTACAATGATTTCAAGATATGCACAAAATCAATTTGTTGAGAATGCTTTAGAAACTTTCAAGAAAATATAATTAGCAAGTATCAAGCCAAATTCCACAACTTTTGCCACAATCCTCCATTCTTGTGCCAAAATGGGAGCTTTGGAATAGGGTATAAACATCCATCAAATCATAAATGTCACAACCCTCCTTTATCACTTTTGGATTTAAAAATACAACTCTATTATATTTTTGGATAAGCTATTTAAATGATTGAATGAATATTATAAAAGGATAAAATAATAATACACACACAAACACATGGAAAATATACCTTATTTTTATTTATTTATTTTCCACATCCAATTATGACACATGTTGTAGGAAGAATAAGAAGCTTCTAGAGGATTCTCCACCACTTTGCATGTAACTCCTCCACTAAGTCTAATCAATTTGCATGAAGTCCAAAATTGGGAAAGAATCTCCTTTTTAATTAAATTTTCTAGATAATGGAATGGAGGGAATTTTCTTATAAATGATATGCAAGTTTTCAAAAATGGGAGTTGGTTATTCCTTGAAGAAATTCTTCTCTCAAGTATTTGTTTTGGTAGTCACATTTCATTTTGGAGAATAGCTAAGGTTGCTTTGGAGGTTTTTTTTTTTTTTTTCAAGCTTGAAGGATCAAGGAAGGCTAATTGAAGGATTCATAGGGGATTCTACACCAATTTCAAGTATCCAGGTTCTTTTAATTCAGTTTTATTTTATTTTGAATCATGCATCTTATTCTTGCTATGAATTAGATTAGATCAATCTTGTTTCAATTCCTTGATGAGAATTACATCAGTTTGTTTCAATTCCTTGCTGAGTATTAGATTAGTAAAAGAAAAAAAAAAGAATTTGTTTCAATTCCTTGCTGAGAATTAGATTAGATCAATCTTTATTCCTCCCTCTGATTCATTTCTCTAGTCCTTCGAATGGAAATCTGAATCTCATTCTTTAATCTCTCTGTGATTATTTAAATCCCTCTGTGATTATTTTTAAAATCTCTCTGTGATTATTTTAAATATCTCTGTGATTATTTTAAATCTCTTTGTGATTTTTAGTTAAATAAATTCCTTTGTGATTATTAGTTAAATAGATCTCTCTGTGAGTAATAGTTGAATCAAAATCTCTCTGTGAATGAATAAATAAATTTTTCTCTGTGAATAAATCTCTTTGTGTGAAGAAATAAATCTTTTTTTGAGAATGAATAGATAAATCTCTCTATGCATGAAGAAATAAATCCCCCTCTCTGGATATTAGTTGAGAAATAAACTCTCAATCCCCCTGTGTGAGCTTTGTATAAACATCTGCCTATTTCTTGATAATCTGTGCATTGCTGGAGCAAATTATTTCTTTGTTTATGTTATTTCTCTATTATATTTTCCCTGGGATTAAAATGTTATTCTCACCCTTACATTAATGATTTCTTTTTATATATATACACATACCTGTTATATGCTCTTCTTATGTAATTTAATAATATGGAAATGTATCCTCATATATATATAAAAAATTTATTTCAAATGTTAAAATTTATTAAAAGGCGAATATAAATTAGTACTAGCACGACATTCAAAAATTATGCAGGGACGACGGTTATTGTAACCGCTGGGGGGGGGCGCAGTGGTACCCTCCACTACCCCTGCAGCCATTGTCACAGCAGTGGCCGTAGGGGGAATGGAGGGGCCTGTGGTGTCCCCTCAACCCTGCGGGCCTACGCATGCAGGACTGCAGGGGTGATGGGACCCGTGGTCCCCACCTCCACCCCTATTTACTATTTAAACAAAAAAAAAAAATCACTTATTTTATTTTATAGATAGTTTTTATATAATTTGCAATTGGAGTTTTTAATAATTACTTGGGTTAAAATTCAAGTTAATTTCTATTAATTATTTTAATTTAAATTCCAAGTTTTATTGTTAATAATGGCATTTAGGAAATGTTAATTCTTTCCTTAGTATAAATTTTAAGTTATTGAATTTTAACTTAGAAAAATTTGGGGATTATCATGTAGTAAGTTCATAATTAATTTATCCTTAGTAAATTTTATAATTGTAAATCAAATTCTCTTAATTAGAGTTATTCAATCCATTTAAGATCCATTGGGGCACTTAGTTGGCCTTTAGCAATTAATTCACATTAATATGATTTGAATCGAAGATCTAAATTAATTACTATTTTCGAGATTACTTAATCATGCACGCAAGTTACACTATTCTTATATCATGCAAATTACTTATAGATTAATTACATTTATTGACGTTATCATCTCCATGCAAGTACACATGTAATTATTAATATGCAAGTTTTCATGTGCAAGCTATATTTCAAGTTATGGTTTTTATTCTACGTAGCTCATCAAGTAGTTATTTCAATCAATTAAAATTATGCACGTTCAATTAGTAATTGTTTTCAAGCATGATGTTTTCATAGCTCGTAGTTAGAAAACTAAATAAAGGAAGATGGAAACCAAAACATAGTAGTGTTCGGTATATACAGTGCCTCTGTGTCACTCTTATGGGTAATGCCATTGTGTTGAACTACTGCACTTAACGCCTAATAAAGCTACATCAACGACGTCTATGGCATTGTCCCTATAAATCGTCGGGGAGTAATAAGGAACATTTGGAAGTTAAAATCCAAGGGGTGGGTAATCCCTCTTGGATCGATAATCTAATAAGATAATTTTTAAATGATTTTTCATCTGTTGAGATAAACCATAGTAAACCCCCTTTAGGGTTGGTTAAGTAAAATGCTTTTATGAAATTGTTTTTTTTGTTTTGTTTTTTTTTTTTCTTGAAGAGATATTGGTGATTGACAACTTGGTCAAGGGTGACACTCATGATAGGTGTTAGGATGTAGTTGTTAGGCCACAAACAATAGGCCATCTTGAGCCTTTGTTTAAGTGTTACCATTGTGGGTAGCAACCACAGAGAAACTGTCTGGGACATTGACCCTAGAAAGGGTTGCATACCCACTAATCAGTTTACATCAAACCATAGAGTAGAAAATAGAACTACATACTTTACGCCTTGATCCCATGCCGAAGCGGGTATGTAGATAGTCTTGAGACAGAGTTGTCCCTCATACTCAAGCATTCATGGGTGGGGTCTAGGCTTGGTAAAAGAAAGATTGAGTGAGAATCCTATTTTGAAAGATAAGATAATTAAAATTGGAAAAAGGTAATTCAATGCATACTTGGAAGGAATCCCGTATGGATTTGCTTGACTTCCTAAGGCTTTAAGCCAAATTCCGAGGTGAAATTCAAGCTTGTATTATGTTATTCAATTACTCCTAAGGACAGCGACCTTGGTGCACTTTTGTTAGAAGAGTGTAGTACTTAGCGAGTGACTCAGGACCCGAATGGTCCCGATGAGTCTAAGTCTCTGGCCAGAGAACCTCCTATCCTGATTGGATAGATGCCTACCTCGCATGGGTAGATGCCTATCCCAATTTGGATAGATGCCTACCTCGTATGGGTAGATTCCTATCCCGTATTGGATAGATGAAATCTTATGTCCCATATGGACAAGTGCCTAACCCGTATGGTTAGATGCTCATCTCGGATGGATGAATGCCTAATCCAAATGGATGGATGCCCAGAGTATGTGATTGAATCAAACACAAATGATTAAATTTAACAAAAAAAAAATGGTCAAATTTTGTTGGGTTAAATATGGTGGGTTATTACAATAAAGGATACAAAAAAATTTCAGATGTAGTTACAATTGCCCTGGTAGATGTGTATGTAAAATATGGAAGCCTAGACAATGCACAAGAATTGTTTGACAAAATGCCTCGAAGAGATGTAGTCTCATGGACTGCAATGATTATCGGATATACACATAAAGCATTTGTTGAAAGGTTTTAAGAAACTTTCAAAGAAATGCAATTGCTAGGTGTAAGCTAGACTCAACAACCTTTGCGAGTTCCATCCCTTACCATTGCAAATGGTGAGGTTTACAATAGGGTATGGACATCCAATTCTCTATACTTGACTAGGGCCTTCCTCTTTGGTTTCTTTAGACAACTAAGTCTCAAACAAATTGAATTTAGGATTTAGATCATGGTCTAGAATGTAGAACAGGGTATTAAACTAATTCCACTTGCTAATGATTATGTTTGTTTATAATGACAACCCCTGATAAGACCAAATATTTACACTTTTTTTTTTCTTAAAAGAACATGATAACATAATAGTAATGAATAGTTAAGGGCAACAATGTAATATTATTCATGTTGTTGTTCTATGTACCCTTCATCTGAATTTGATTGAAAAAGTCCTCCTGTGTTCAACTTTAAAGTTTTAAAGTTTTGCATCAAGTGTCTTGATCCGAGTCCTTGAACTTTTATTAGAAAAGTTTGCATTGGTTCAGTAGAGTTCATAGAGGTTCAGTGAGGTTCACCGGGTTCAAATAATTCAATCAGGTACGAAGATGCAGGTTCAACAGTCGAGTTCAAAAGAGTGGCAGTGCATTTTAGATTTTGCATCAAAATTTTCAACCAGATTCAAAAAGGTTCAAGTTGGTTCAATGGTTCAAGAAGGTTCAACTATTTTTGGAACTTCAACAAATTTTAATGATCAATGTTTTGAAAGCATAGGTTCAATCTCAAAGGTTCAAAGTTGTAATCTTGGGCTCTCAGTTCATAGGCTTTCAAAGGTATAGTTTAGTTTGTGGATTCAAAAGTCAACTAGTTTAAAGGCTCCTATATTGAATTTGATGTGCAATCAGAAAGTGGATAATGGATTTTGAAGAACCTTGTCATCAGAATTTTACCTTACTGGTATTCTAGGAATCAAAAGATTGGGTCTGACTTGAAATTCTCAAACTCCAAACATCAGTGACTTCCTGCATTCGCAAGATACATTGAGAATGAAATCGTTTGTAGTGTCCAAGTAACTTCTTCTCTAATTAGATTTGGTTGGTGACTTACTGTTTACTACCATTGGTTGTGTGCTACATGTGAGAGAAGTTACCATTGAGCTCATATGATAAAATGAAAGGTCTAGGAATAGATCATTGTGTTAAGATTTTCATAACGAGCTCATGAAGGATAAGATTGTTGATTTTTTCAAATTTGCATGGAAATATTTGCTTCCCTGTATGTCAACCCATATGAATGGATTCAACAATATCCATTCAATTTTCATATCCACAGGATTGAATATGAGGCCATTGTTAAAGAAAGTTGTGGTGCAAAATGTTTGAGAGAAAAAGATGTGAAAGTCACTGAGAACATTATTTTGGCAAGTCTGATTTTATGACAGGCATATAGACCCTCACACAGTACAAAATATTTTCGACTTTGACATTACTTTTGAAATCTCTCCAGCAAGAATGCATAGAATTAGGTTTTGGCCAACATATCCAAAATTGAGAAAGATCCAACGGTGACAAAAAACGTTACGGCCCCTACACCGAGACATACTTTGACTGTCATTAATTTTTTTTTAGTTCACCCAACATAAAGAGTTTTTCATTTTGGGTTGATACAGAGTGTTATGACAAAGTGCCACATCTCTAGATATTGTTACACATGTAATTTATTTGCTAATCTACATCATTGTAAACTTTTAAATCAAATTTTATAAAGATAGGAAATGCAAAAAAAGAAAAAACATTGGGAATGAATGAAGAATTAAAAATATTTTCAAGAATAAGTTATCTTCAAAACTGAAAGGTTAGGCTAACCGAAAGCAGCGGGGCACAAAACATTATTTATTGGAAGATTTTCAAAGGAAAGGGGTTCTAATTCTTGGGGGGGAGAAGTTTGTGTGTTGCTGACAGGGAAGAGATTATTTCTGATTTTTTAATTGTAGCAGGGGGCATGTTTTCTTTTCCTACAATGGTAATGTACAGAACTTGAGTCTTTGAACTCATTTTGATATTCAAGGAATGGAGAAGGCATTCAGAAGTCTTTGAATTCTTTATTGTTGTCTTCAGATTTTATTGAGTTTTGTCTCATTAATATTATTTTTCAGCACCATTCTTGTCATGGCAAGCTATAGATGTGATTAATTCTGGAATTTTGTTTTCAAATTGAGTTACCTCTTGGGAAGGATATGTGCTCCTACTTCTTTAATTATTTTCTATGGGTGTTGGGAATATGAATTGTGTTTTCTTTTTTCTGCATTCACTTTATTTAGTATTCAGTCCTCTTCACATTTATTTCATGGTTATGAGTAGGTGTTAGTGCCTTTAGTTGCGTTATGGTTAAAAGCAAATGTGTGGTTAAAACCAATTAATTTATTGAACATCTGATCGGGGAGCTGTACCCTATAAAATTCAAAGGAAGATTATCAATCCCATGATGATCGATCAACTGTTAGTTCTTTTTGTCCTTCATTCTGGACATTAGGAGTTAATTTGCATATTCATTTTTGAAGGACAAATCTATTTACTAACAGATTTTTGGTGACTATGTTGAGGATCCAAAAATGAAAGATTAGTGCTTTCTTTTCTTAGTTTGGTTAAATATATCTGTGTAAAGAGATTGGCGACTCTATGTAAAATATCATGCTCAAATCAAGAGCAATGGGAAAGGGGAAAAGGCCAAATCCCACCATCTTTCAAATTCTTGTGATGGATGACAAAGTGTTGCATGAATTTTGGGATCATTACAAGGAAAACATTTCTCATGTTGTTAAAATTAATAAAAGCATAGAAGATGACCATGCATTCGCTCTTTTATGGACGAGTCTTTGTGCAAGGTTTCACAGGCTAAAAGAGTTGGAAGAAAGTGTTAGTGTAGGTTTTTTTTTATTTTCCTTATGTTAGGTGGTATTTATTTTTCCTACACATATATTATTAAGCTTGCTTAGGTTATTAGGTGTGGTTAATATGAGGACATGTGGCGGAATACATTAGCTACATGTGTAACTCTCCACCTCACATGGGTAGTTGAGTTACACACCCTCTTTTGGCTTGTTGTGCCACCTCTCATAACCACTATTTTGTCATTTCCTAAGTGGGTTATGGGGTAGTTGGGTTTCTCACCCTCTTTTGGCCTTATGTGCCACCTCTTATAACTCCTTTTTTGTTTTCATGTAAGGAGGTTATGCCACATGTTTTGACATTTACCAAGTAGGTAAAAACCTCCCACCTTTTATGGGATAGTAGGTAAAACCTCCCATTTTTTATGGAGGTGGGAGTTAATGCACCTCTTGGTTGTATATGCTATTATTTTTCTATATAATAAGCAATATACTCTCACCTTCACTAGTGAAGTGATAGCTCGGTGAGAGTCTTCTCTAAATTCTCTTCTTTATCTCTATTTTTCTCTCATATCAGATTTATCTTCATTCAGCTATTTTGATCTTCGATCATCCGTTGCTTGGAGTTGCATGTGATCTATGACCGACATCAGATCCTGGCTCAATTCTTGCTTCTCACAGAATTTAACATGGTATCAGAGTCGTGTTGTCTGGTATAGCTCATTGCTTTTCTGATTTATTTGAGAGATTTGAGATTGTTAGATAGCTAATATTTTTCTTAAAAACCAAGTATGCTCTTCTCCTGCATTTTCGTGTGATCTGGAGAATCAGAACAGTTTAAAAGAAAATAAGCTTCTAGTTAAATTTGGTTTTATATATGTGTTCTTTGAGATCTAGGTGATTGCAGCATTTTTGGTAATATTGGAGGCTTCTTTAGCATTTCCAAAGTGTCCAGAAGGCTTGTGAAAATCATAAGTGACTTTTATTTCACCAAATTCAGAGTTTGGAGAACACAGTAAAAAAAAATCAGAGTGAAATATTTCACTAGAGCTATTTTCATTTCGGCCCTAGTGTTCTAACCTCCATTCATTTTCAGAAAAAAAGATTTCTGGGTTTTGTTTCCAGCATCGAAAAACTTCTGGGTTTTGGAGGGTTTTTCTAGAAAATTAATAATTTTTTCAGAAATCGAGTTTCAATAAGGCTTAAGTCATTTTTCTATCAGGGAAATTCAGCAACTTTTCTTAAAAGTTGCATAACTTTTGCCTCGAGTGTCAGTTTTTTGCAAATGAGTACTTGACGGAAAGATGGAAATGATTACTCTTCATAATTGTAGGTCTTATTGAAATATTCTACCCTTCTTTGTTAGATATTGCAGGTTGAATCAGTTGCATATTTTTTTTTCCCTTCTATAGATCATATCTTTCTTCTCACAACTCTATTTTACAAAAACGAATAGTTGTTGGAAAGGTATTAAGATACATTGAGCAGCAATAAGGCTAATTTTTTTAGATTTTGTGTTAAATTTATATGTATTTAAACTTTCTATTTTGGCCATTAAAGCCTTAGAAAGCATTGTAATCTGATAAAAGCTTTGTAAATGCACTAATTATAAAGTGCCAACCTTGTAATATTTGGGGGGGGTGATTTCAAAGACTAGTGAAAAGGGGGGGGTGTCTCTTGTGTCTTCTTTCTTGCACTTTTCTTGACTCTTTGCAATCTTCTTTTCTGCTATCATGGATGCATCTACAGTTCCACTTTTAACACCATATAATTACTTTGAATGGAAATCTAAGATGATAATATATCTGAAAAGACATGGATATCATCGTGTTACTATGGGACTTGAAACTGAACCTCAAGATGTTGCAGAAAAGATTAAATGGTTTAATAAATGTGATGAAGCTTTTGGTACATTGTGCATGTCAGTCTCTCCTGACCTTCTTTTTCACATTGAATCTGCTACTACACCAAATGTAGTATGGACTACTTTGGGAAACCTCTTTGGTAAGCAGGATGAACTAAGAGGTCATCAATTGGAGAATGAACTCATAGGGTTGAATCCAACCAATTTTGATACTATACAAGACTTCTTCACTAAACTTAAGTCTATAAGATTGCAGTTGGAACAGTGTGGAACTAAGAAAGATGATAAGCAACTGATCTTGAGTATTCTTTCTAAGCTTGGTCCTAACTATTCAGTGTTTGTTTCTACATTCTATGCCACCAAATGTGCCCTAGGTACCACATTCAAAATGCCTTCTTTAGATGATTTTGCTACAGAACTCACTAGGGAGCAGGACAAATTGGTTCAAATGGGTACAATAAATCCCTCTAAGTCACATGCCTTAGTTGTAAATCAAAGCACAAAAGAACATAAAGGGTCTAGTAAGCAAGGTAAGAAACAAAAGAACCAAGGAGAGAAGAAGAAAGATCAGAAATCTGCTACTTCAAAAGCTGACAATGAGACCTCTTCATCAAAAGGTGAACAACCTAAGAAGGAGAAGGTCAAGTGTTCTTATTGTAAGAGGTCTGGTCATGATGAACATAAGTGTTTAAAGAAACAAATTGATCACCTTTCAAATCTTCTTGAAAAGAATAATATCAAGGTTCCTGATTCAGTCAAATAGAGTTCATCGGAAGGATCTTCTAAGGACATAGATAAGAGTAAGGGGAAAGGAAAGGGTAAGGCCCTAGTTGCTATTGCTTCACAACCAAATTCTTGGATAATTGACTCAAGTGCTTCACACCACATGGCTTCTTCAGAAGATGATTTCACATCTTTAGAGCCATGTTCTATGCCTTCCATCCTAATGGGTGATGACACTCCTGTTGAAGTGCATGGGAGAGGGTCTGTTGATGTGGGTGAAGGAACATTTCAAGATGTCCTTTGTGTTCCATCTTTATCAACTAATCTCCTATCTGTTTATCAGATCACTCACACTGGTTCTGGCAAGCGAGTTGAGTTCACATCAAATGCAGTGGTAATTAGCGAAATGCATAATGGGTCTATTGTTGTTGTGGGAAAAGCAGATCATCATTCTAGATTATATCAGTTTTCTCACTTTGTTCCTGACTCTCCTTTGACAGTTTTACTCACTCATGCAAATGAGGTGAGTTGTTTGTGGCATCAACGATTTGGCCACTTGAACTACCATTACTTGCAACAACTCAGTCAACAAGAAATGGTTTCAGGGTTGCCTTCTATTCGATTTTCTGATGGAGTTTGCCAGGGGTGCATTCTTGGTAAGCATCCAGAGGAGAAGTATGATAAAGGTAAAGCTTGGAGACCTACACAACTATTGGAGTTGGTACATAGTGACTTGGCAAGACCATTTCCACAACCATCTTTCAGCAAGGCTAGATATGTCTTGACATTTATTGACGACTTTTCCAGATATACATGGGTTTACTTTCTCAAACAAAAGTCTGAAGTCTTTGAAAATTTTCTAGATTTCAAAGCTTTTGCAGAGAAACAATCTGGGAAGTTCATCAAGATTCTACGTACAGATAATGGGGGTGAATATGTTAATAATCAGTTTGAACAGTTTTGTGCTTCAAAAGGTATCAACATGCAGCACACAGTTCCATACAGTCCTCAACAAAATGGTGTAGCAGAACGAAAGAATAGGTCCTTGAAGGAGATGGCTAATTGTATGATTCACTCCAAGTCTTTGGCACCTCAGTATTGGGCAGAGGCCATCAACTATGCGTGTTACATCCAAAATCGAGTTCCTCATAAAGTTGTGAAGGGGTTAACTCCCTTTCAAGCTTGGACTGGTCGAAAACCCACAGTTAAACACTTTAGAGTGTTTGGTTCTCTTGCATGGGCCCACATTCCAGCTGAAAAACACAAGGCTATGGATCCGCAGAGTAAGCCTTGCATATTTGTTGGATATCCAGATGATGTCAAAGGGTATAGGCTTCTCCATCCCACTACTCATGAGTTGTTCATTGAGAGGAGTGTTCGTTTTGAGGAGAGTTCTTCTAGTTCTTCTCATACCACTTCTCCATCCACTATCACATTGGAGAGATTACATTATGATGACAGTTCTTCAGTGGATCTTAGACCTCCTAATATTGATGAGGAGTCTTCTTCCTCTACTTCAGATGGTGACAGTGATGATGAGGATTCACATTCCTCTCATAGTCATCATTCAGAGGTTGATGATTCTCCCCTAGACTCTCCAGCCTCAGTGCCTCTTTGGGCTCGACAAACATTTGAGTCAGTAGGAGATTGGCTTGGTGATCCATTAGATACTAGAAGAACAAGGTCACAATTTCAGCAAGCTCCACATCTCTTCATTGCTTCAGCTTCTGATCCACAGTCCTTTCGAGAAGCTTCAGGTGTTCCTGAGTGGGATGCTGCAATGCAAGAAGAGTTCAATTCCTTGGAAAGGAATCACACATGGGATTTAGTTCCTCTTCCTAAGGGAAGGAAACTTGTTTGATGCAAGTGGATCTATCAAACAAAATTTGCAGCGGATGGGTCAGTTGATAAGTATAAGGCTCGCTTGGTAGCAAAAGGTTTTTCCCAAGTTCCAGGGGTTGATTACTCTGAGACTTTTGCTCCAGTTGCTAAGATGAATTCCATCCGACTTGTTCTTGCTATAGCTGCTGCCCATCGTTGGGAAGTTCATCAGATGGATGTGAAGAGTGCATTTCTTCATGGTGACCTTCAGGAGGAAATCTACATGGAGCAACCATAGGGGTTTGTTCAGGATCCTTCACTTGTGTGTCGACTTCGAAAGTCTCTCTATGGCCTCAAATAGGCTCCTCGAGCTTGGTATGCCAAGATGGACTCATTCCTTCTGACAGTTGGTTTCACTCGGTGCCATTCTGATCTGAATGTATACATTCTGCAACAGGATGAAACTCTCACATTTTTGGTTCTCTATGTTGATGACTTGTTACTCACAGGGAGTCACTCATCCACCATCAAAGCAGTGAAAATTGCTCTACATGATAGATTTTTTATGTCAGACTTGGGTCTTTTGCATTACTTCTTGGGAATTGAGATCACTCAATCATCTTCAGGAATCTTCCTTGGACAACCCAAGTATGCACTTGATATGCTCTCTAGATTTCACATGGCTGATTGTAAGCCTACACCTACTCCATTTTTGTCAGGAGTCAAACTTGAGGCTAAGTGCTCTTCACCCTTGGTTGATGGCACTTTATATCGACAGCTTGTTGGAAGCCTCATTTATTTGACTCATACGAGACCTGACATTTCGTATGCTGTGGGCATGGTCTCTAGATTCATGCAGGAGCCACATGAGTTGCATTGGAAAGCAGCTAAGCGGATCCTCCACTACATCTAGGGTACTCACAATTATGGAATTCAGTATGTAGCAGGTGTTGATATTGACTTGGTAGGAAATACGGATTCAGATTGGGCAAGTGATTCTCAGGATCGCAAGTCTACTTCTGGGTATTGCTTCTCACTTGGTTCTGGTCTAGTTTGTTGGTCGAGCAAGAAGCAATCTACAATTTCTCTTTCATTGATAGAGGAAGAGTATCGAGGGGCATTCAATGCCACCACTGAGGCTATTTGGCTTCAGAATATTCTCACTGAGTTTGGTATTCTAGTTAGAAAGCCTACCATCATCTTTTGTGATAATCAGAGTGCTATATAGATCTCAAGAAATCCAGTTCATCATCAGAGGATGAAACACATTGAGATACATATGCACTATATTCAGGAGCTCATTCAGGAAGGCATAATTGATCTTAAGTATTGTTCTACATCGGAGCAAGCTGCGGACATCTTCACCAAACCTTTCACCGAAAGCAAGTTCCTTCATTTGCGATCTTTGCTTGGGATGCAAAAGGTGTCTACTTCAGGAGGGGCTTCTTAGTCCTTCATTCTTATGGGGGGATTCTTATTTTGGGGGGGATATTTATGTACATGGGTACCTAACATGGCCTCATTTGTTGGGACCCATCTTTTCATCCACCTAAGCTACGCTTAAGGGGGGGTGTTAGTGTAGGTTTTTTTTATTTTCCTTATGTTAGGGGGTATTTATTTTTCCTAATTCAGCTATTTTGATCTTTGATCATCCGTTGCTTGGAGTTGCATGTGATCTATGACCGACATCAGATACTGGCTCAATTCTTACTTCTCACAGAATTTAACAGAAAGGATGCATTAGTTGCAAGCTAACAGGAAAAGAATATTGCAGGTTAAGGATCAATTGAGAGTTGATGAAGATGAAGCACCACTGCTCCAGAATTTTTCTATTCACAAATTTTTTTAGTATTGAGTGAGCAAGAGATTGAGCCAAGAAAACAACTCAGAAAGAAACCTATAGCTAAAGAGTTGAATGGTGAAAGTGATCATATGCTGCAATATCTTTGGAATGCATTCAAGGGAAGCATTTCTGAGGTAGAGAAGAATAAGCTAAGTCCCTCTAAAGATCATAAATCTTCCTTGCTGCTGAAATGTGTGCATTAGAGGTATTATAACCTCAAGAATCATAAAGAAGAAACTCAAGCTACTGTTGAAAGAGAAAAGGAAAAATTAGAAAATAAAGAAACAGTATCAGATATCTTCTTGGGTCTAGGTGAAGGAGATCTTGAGCCAACATTAGTCAAGCCATTAGAGGCTTGGGATCACAATAAACGAATAAGAAATTTGTGTCAAGCTGAGACTGAGGAGTCTAAATCTTTTTTAGCATGCAAGAATGATAAATTACTCATTTCTCTTGAAAAGGAAATGTCATCAAATGAACAAAAAAAAGGATATGTCTGCATGTGAAGGTGGTGTAAATATTTTTTCCTCCACATATTTTCTCAATGAATATTTCATTCTTGCAAAAGAAAAAGATGTAGTTCCCATAAAGTTTGATCCCATACTTGTAGAAAATGATTTTGAGAAACCACAATCACTAATTGTGCATTCAGAGATCGAGCATGAAATCATTTTGCAAAAAGAATCTCTTGTTTTTTATGATCCTCCTACATGTCCAAAAGAGGAAGAGATTTTTTATGGTATTGAAAAGAATGGTACAACAACAGCTAAGATGGAGGGGCAATTTAAAAATTCAAAAGAGAAAATCAATTGGAGAGAGACTAATGCGTGATACTTGTCAGCCGAGTATAATGAAAATTCTAAAGCTAGAGACAATCCTCTCTTTGAGTTTTCTGATTCTCAATTAATTGTTGAAGATAAATGCTTTTCTCGTGATAAAAACGAGTTAGAAAAATATTGCTTTAAGACTGATTTTGGAAGTCATATTCTTTCTGAAATAACTTGGTGTAAGCAAGAAAAACAAGATCATATTGGCATTACATCTAACTCTTTAGTTTGTCATAAACAAAAGGTTATTGAAGAGAAAATTATGAGTCATTTTTCATCATCTATCACACAAGAAGATCTTAGCATGGAAGATCCGAGTATTACTTCATTCTATACTTTTTCTTTCAATAAGAAGTCTGTGGATTTAATAGTCAAGAATGATGCAATTATTTCTGCTAACTTGGATCCTACGCTTGGTGGAGCTTCTTTTTACCCCAAACTGGGTTTGAATGCTGAAAATCAATTAAAGAATAATTATTTTGCTCATGAGAATTATAAAGATGATGCAGCCTTATCTCTGAAAATTTTTTAGCACTTTTTCTAGCCAGGATTAGAAAATTGCTTGAGTGACACTATGCATAGGGCTCTACAAGATTCAGAACTTCATGATGAAAAGTGGCTTTTTGGGTATGAATTCTTGATCACAAAGTGCTTGCATGCTATTAGTTTGATGTTCAGTAGTGAAGAAGTCGCTAGCACACAGTGGTTGTGGGTTACTTCATTTGAGCACAACCCCTTATTTTGGAAAGGCTCATACTTCTCCACATCAGTTAATGGTTATGTGTGAGTTTTTCTTACCTTTTTCTTCTTATGTTGGGATTTTCCTACCTATGTATATCTCTGTGAATAAGTTTCATCTTTGCAAGTCTTTTTGTTGTGTGTAGGATAACTTCTTTGGTGTTAGCTTTGGCTGCTATTTTTTGTGGTGCTCCTAGTTTAGTTGTTTTGGCTAGATGGTTTGCCCTGCTCTCCTCCATCCTCTTTGCAAGAAGCTCTCATTGTTTATTCTTGACTCTATTATTTCCCAATGGATTATGGCACTGTTCCTAACTAGAGATTCACAAAGTTCTCCACTTTTTGCATGAAAAAGTAGTCCGCAGTTAGAGCCAATGTTAGTGTTCTATGTACCCTTCATCTGAATTTGATTGAAAAAGTCCTCATGTGTTCAACTTTCAAGTTTTAAAGTTTTGCATCAAGTGTCTTGATCCGAGTCCTTGAACTTTTCTTAGCAAAGTGCGCATTGGTTCAGTAGAGTTCATAGAGGTTCAGTGAGGTTCAGCAAGTTCAAACAGTTCAATCAGGTATGAAGATGCAGGTTCAATAGTCCAGTTCAAAAGAGTGGCAGTGCATTTTAGATTTTGCATCAAAATTTTCAACCAGATTCAAAAAGGTTCAGGTTGGTTCAATGGTTCAAGAAGGTTCAACTATTTTTGGAACTTCAACAAATTTTAATGATCGATGTTTTGAAGGCACAGGTTCAATCTTAGAGGTTCAAAGTTGTAAGCTCAGGTTCTTAGTTCACAGACTTTCAAAGGTATAGGTCAGTTTGTGGATTCAAAAGTCAAACCAGTTTAAAGGCTCCTATATTGAATTTCATGTGCAATCATGGATTTTGAAGAACCTTGTGATCAGAAGTTAACCATACTGGTATTCTAGGAATCAAAAGATTGGGCCTGACTTGAAATTCTCAAACTCCAAACATCAGTGACTCCCTGCATTCACAAGATACATTGAGAATGAAATCGTTTGTAGTGTCCAAGTAACTTCTTCTTTGATTAGATTCGGTTGGTGACTTACTATTTACTACCATTGGTTGTGTGCTACATGTGAGAGAAGTTACCATTGAGCTCATATGATAAAATGAAAGGTATAGGAATAGTTCATTGTGTTAGGATTTTGATAATGAGCTCATGAAGGATAAGATTGTTGAGTTTTTCAAATCTGCATGAAAATATTTGCTTCCCTATATGTCAACCCATATGAATGGATTCAACAATATCCATTCGATTCTCATATCCACAAGATTGAATATGAGGCCATTGTTAAAGAAAGTTATGGTGTAGAGTGTTTGAGAGAAAAAGATGTGAAAGTCACTGAGAACATTATTTTGGCAAGTCTGATTTTATGACAAGCATATAGACCCTCACACAGTAGCAAATATGTTTTGACTTAGACATTACTTTTAAAATCACTCTAGTCATAATGCATAAAACTAGGTTTTGGCCAACATATCCAAAATTGAGAAAGATCCAACAATGAAAAAACAAGTTACAGCCTCCACACTGAGACATACTTTGACTGTCATAATTTTTATTTTAGTTCACCCAACATAAAGAGTTTTATTTTGGGTTGATATAGAGTGTTATAACAAAGTACCACATGTCTAGATATTGTTACACATGTCATTTATTTGCTAATCTACATCATTGTAAACTTTTAAATCAAAGTTTATAAAGATAGGAAATGCAAAAAAAGAAAAAACATTGGGAATGAATGAAGAATTAAAAACATTTTCAAGAATCAGTTATCTTCAAAACTGAAAGGTTACGCTAACCGAAAGCAGCAGGGCACAAAATATTATTTATTGGAAGATTTTGAAAGTAAAGGGATTCTAATTCTTGGGGGGGAGAAGTCTATGTGCTGCCGACAAGGAAGAGGTTATTTATGAGTTTTTAATTGTAGTAGGGAGCATGTTTTCTTTTCCTACAATGGTAATGTACATAACTTGAGTCTTTGAACTCATTTTGATATTCAAGGAATAGAGAAGGCATTCAGGAGTCTTTGAATTCTTTATTGTTGTCTTCAGATTTTATTGAGCTTTGTCTCATTAATATTATTTTTCAGTACCATTCTTGTCATGACAAGCTGTAGATGTGATTAATTCTAGAATTTTGTTTTTAGATTGAGTTACCTCTTGGGAAGGATATGTGCTCCTACCTCTTTAATTATTTTCTATGGGTGTTGGGAATATGAACTATGTTTTCTTTTTCCTGCATTCACTTTATTTAGTATTCAGTCCTATTCACATTTATTTCATGGTTATGAGTAGGTGTTAGTGCCTTTAGTTGCTTTTCGGTTAAAAGCAAATGTGTGGTTTAAAACCAATTAATTTATTGAACATCTAACCAGGGAGCTGTACACTATAAAATTCAAAGGAAGACTATCAATCCCATGATAATCGATCCAACTGTTAGTGCTTTCTGTCCTTCATTCTGGGCATTAGGAGTTAATTTGCATATTCATTTATGAAGGACAAATATATTTACTAACAATTCACTAACTATGTAATTCTCTTAAATCATTAACCATGAATATGCCATAAGTAATTTACAATTTACCATTTGATTTCATCACAATATCAATGAAGGGATAATCATTAATATTTCCTGAAGCATACCATAATTGCTTGTAAGAACATGCAGTCTCTTCCATTGTTTGCCTCAAGGGTGCAATATAAACCCTCCAACGTGGATATAATCCGTATCCACCCCTGCAATTGGATTTTGTGGCCCGCAGTGAGAGAGTAGATGTTTAAACCATCTTGCTAAGCATAGGGAAGGGTAACCAGCTAAAGATGAGCTACATGTGGTGTTTCTACCATTAGTAAGTAAGATATCACCTTCATAACACTACTACTTAAAGATTGGTATGTTACCTACTTATGCTTCACTAGAAATTCTACTTCCTACACTCCATTAGACAAATAAGAAATCAAGGACATCCATCATTGACATGTTGTTGGCCCCAAGACCCACATGCTCTTAGAAGAATCCATCCTATCTAGGTGGTACAACTAACATTCATCTAGCATCCTATGCTCCTTGACTACTATCAATCTCAAGCATGGATAAGATTATCTCTTTACAAATCATAAGACTTTCATCAGTAATCACCACATATGGAGAAGGGTAGCTTATGCAATGAGGCATAAAACCTCTACCTATTCCCTCATAGGGCCCTTACTCCATCCATGGCCAGAAAAGCTATCACATATACCTTTCTTAGCACTTTTTGGAAGAGAGGTTCCTAATTTAGAATAAGTAGGTTCTAACTTAGACATCTATAGGTTTAAACTACCCATTTTGGTGTTTTTTGACATGAGGGTTTCTTAATCTAATCAATTCCCAATATATTTGTTTGATATTAGAATAGGAGGATAAGCCCTTCATTTAGGAATCCAATAAGGTAGTAAATCCCAAAACACAAACAATGATGGTTTCTACTACCATTTCCAGGCTTTTAAAATAGGTAATGTAGTTGTTATATGTTATATTACAACATTAAGTAGGTTCCAAAATGTGTTTGAGGGAGGACATGCTTGCCAAGTAATCCTTTGGTTGAGGGTTATGTTAACTAAATCCTCCATTTTCAGCTTGTTGATAAACCATTCCTACTTATGACCTCATGGTAGAATCTCTTCCAATTTCATACACAATAATTAAACCATCACATGACCAATTATACCATTTAAACTAATCAAAACTTATATAGCAGGTGGCTATTCACACCATAATAAAATATAGCTTCATTTACATTAAACAATGGAGTTGTATACTTAGATTCTCAACGAAAATCTAGCAATATAAGCAAGGTAGAATAATTGAGGTAGAAGTTTACTTCTTTAAATTTATTTCCCAAGTACTCCCTTTTCAATATATATATATATATATATATATAAAATCAACTCTAAATAATACCTCCAATAACCACACAAAACCATTTAACATGGTTTGTTTATGATAGCTTATACAATCATAGGGTAGTAAGGAATTTAATTCTATTTTCTTGGTTCATTAATTGGCAGCCACATATGGTATCCTAATGTGTGTTGTTGTTTTTATGCCTATAATCTCCATCATTACCTATTTTGGGTCATATCCTACACAACTAAAAACTCCACCAGCAATATACCAGCATTACTTTGGAAAGTATATAAGATTTGGGTTTTAGTACATGTGTTGGTGAATTTGGCCTAGATGCCAACAATAGAAAACCCCTTTGTTTTTTGTTTTTTGTTTTTTGTTTTTTCGTTTTTTGCATACTAGCTAGAACAACTCAAACTAAAAAGCAACAAGGAAAAAGAAAGACTAAGCAACCATCAAGGATTTTCTCACAAAACCAAGACATCTAAGCTAAAGAAATTATCAATAGTTATTATCAGATTTTCTTTATTCATAACCAACAACTTTATTAGGTAAATGATTGACAAATAGAGAGATGAATAAGGAACCTAGAAATTAGAAGATGCTGAAATTTTAATGCCTGAAAAACCTTTCCCAAATTGATTTGTTTCACTTCCACAAAATATCCTCACACTTAGCTACTAAAATCTCCTTCTGGTACCTCCATCTTGTCTCTAGCTACTGGACTAAGCAAAAATTCTGGCTATAATGGAGTTCATGGTGGGTTTTTAATCAATCCTTGGCACCATATTCCATCAAAACCTGCAAAAACGTCCTTCCAGCAACTTCTCAGGGAGTGATCGACCTTCCTCTCCATGTCCATGGCCATTCCCATTGATAGAAGATTGTATCCTGCCACACGAAGGGTAGGCAACTTCATAAATTGAAGTTTATTTTCCTTCCCATGATGCCCCACGACATGTGTTTCTCTTCTCTTGTGCACAAAAAATGAAAAATAAAAAAGTATCTTCCTTCTTATTTATTTTCCTTGTTATATTTTCCTCCTCAAGAATCAATAATTTTTTTTCTAATGAGTGTTTTTTTATTCCCTTCACTTAGGCATGGTTGATTTGATAAATACATAGTTTATTTAATTCTTTATTTAGCACCCCCAATGTCTTATTTATTGTTAATATTTTCATTGAATAAACTTAATATTTTATATATACATGTATTAAGCATTCAAACGGCTACTTGTAAACTTATGATTTAATTATTTAGTCATAAACAAGTATAATATATATATATTTATTTATTTATTTATTTCTCCAATTATGCATTGTTGTTTATTACCCCATGCCTACAATTGCTTAAAAAACATTAAATAAATCTTTTATATTTCTCATAGACTTAGCTAGAAAAGAATAAATAATGATGACTAAATTAATGTCTAGGGTCCCAAGGGCAAATGGTAACTCAAAACAATCCTCCCAAGACTCGCTAATCTTTCTAAAGAGGTTATTAAATATTGCAAATTCAATTTAACTAGATAGCAAAAATCTAAATGACTGCAAGGGTTAACAAAAGACATTGACACAAGAACGAAATTGGATTACATTTCTCTCACCAACGCAACCACAAAATCCATTCGTATTGCACCCATGTACCTGCAACTAATGACAAACCTTATACAAGTTCACCCACACATTATTAGTCCGAGTTAGTCTAAACAAATTAAATGCATTAAATTACATAAAGTATAATAAAGACAATAATTATATTCAATAATAGAAGCATCAAGTTCACAAATGGCACACACACACACATGTCCATCTAACAAAGTCCAAAACTCCATCTCTAGTCCAAATTCAATTGGGGATAGGGTCATACAAAAGTATTAATATAGTTTTCCAGGGGCTATGACATTGTCATTTTTCAGCCAAAAATATGGATCATGGTTATTTGGATATCTCACTTCAAATGATATATGTGGTTCTATCAACCATAATGTTCATCCCATCACACAACCCTTGGAAAGGGCTATTTATGGTGGTTGTATGAACATGATAAATTGTTGGATATTTATGGTTGTTGTATGAATATGGAAATTGTTGGTTCCTTGGCATTTTCCTTTTGGATTGGATTTGGTTATAAGGCCATAGTAACTAGCTTTTTAACTTAATTATATTTTCTAAGTTTGTTATTTATAAAAATGCAATTGATAATGTCAGTGTTTCACTTCATCTTCAAGAAGCCAATTTCTATTTTTAAAGTTGTTTGCATTTCAAATTCATCATAAAGATTGTTTTTCATGACTATTAAAGCATAGAGCTCTTTGCATCAATGTTATAATGTAGAGCTCTTTGCAATTGGTGCATTGAAACATGCTTTTAGAAATTGCATTGAAGGTGGAATTCAAGCAACAAAATGAGACCTTCAAAGACCATCTAGTCTTTTTCATGTTAGGAAAAGAACATTTCATGTGCAATTGTCAACTCTTCTAACCTTCTCTCAAATAATGGATCAACTAAGGGTTAGACTCCTCTATTTTTTGAATGAGAAGAACTATTGTGCTTATCACATGCTCATTGTATATTTTATTTATGAATTCATGTCCTCAAATAGAAGAGGGAGATCCTTGTAACTAAGTAGGATTTACATATCGAAGAATCATAAAATCATGTGTCTAGTCCAAATAATTTTAATTCAGAGCTTATCCTCATTGTTAATGACTATCATGTGCACAATTGAGAAAATCTCTTTAATCGTAATTGTTAGTTTAAAGACAGTTTGGTAAATCCTATCCTTGATAATGGTGATTAAAAGAACCTAATTTTCCTAAGGTTTGTGGATGATCTTCAAATTCTAGATGTGGAGCATCTACATTCATACCATTTGGATTGGGATTTTCAATTGATCTTTTCTATGACAAAATGGGTCGTGGCTTCACTCCATTGGTTTTTATAGTTTCACACTAAGCCCACGTTACTAGTACAACCAATTATTTTTAATGACTGCTCACACAAGAACTGCATTGTACAAGGATGATAAAATGTATGAATTCAATTGTTCATTTGTTAGTATTTTTCTCTCTTTTAGGCTAGGTTGTCAAATAGGTCAAAGTGCATATATATTTTGCTTCCTTATTTCTAGAGAGCTAGGATAGATAGTGCAAGCATGGTCCCACCTTCAATTAGCTGAATTTTGGTACAACTATTGTTCTTTAATGCATAAAAAGGTTTGGACAGATTATAGCAGAGGCTTTGTAAAAGCCAAGTACTGGATACTATATGTTGGGCATGTTGGCAATTGACACTCAATTGGTTGGTTTCACTATGTTGTCATTGATGGAAACATGGTATCTTGTTCCGGCTTCATGTTTTGGCTCACTTGTGTATTGGTAGACACTTCATCGACACCGATAGGATGGAAGGATTTCTTTGTTTACCGGCAATGCATGTCGACAAGGTTTAGAATTAGGTTATCGATATTGGAGGCCAACATCTCTTGGATTAGGCATCAACAATTGATTTTGATATTCATGTATTTATGTTATTTGGTCGACATGTAATTTGTTATTGTAAATATCTTTGTATGCCGACATAAGGCATGATAAATAGTATAGGGTATATAGGTCAGTTGGATTAGATCATTTTATCAAATATAGAGATTATGGAATATGTGGATGTGATATAATGCAAAATATATTAGAGAGATCATGTATGTAAGGATATTATTGTAAGGGTAAGTCTGGTAAAGGGTTTAGGGTTTCAGACCAGAACAAACAAAGCTTAACCGGAACTATATCTTGGTATAGAAGATGCTATCTTAGAAGTTCACTCATTTCTCCAGATTGAAGTCTGGATTTATATGTAGTCAGTGAGGCTCCTTTTATGATTGAGCAGTGTGCTCTAGGTTGTAATCCTTCCTGCAAGTGCAGGCCCATTATATTTTGTAATATCTCTTCATATGGCCAGTGGATTGATATTGTGGGTGACAAATCCCACCATGGTACAAATCCCACCGTGGTTTTTCCTCTTTGAGGTTTTCCACATATAATTATGTGTGTTATGGTGTTCATTTATGTGATTGGCTTATTGGTTGCTTTACTTCTTTCAATTCTGTATGTACCAGTATACCGGTTGGTGTATGCATGTTTTAATAAAAATCATACTGATAGAAAATTGATTCACCCCCCGCCCCTCTCTCAGTTTTATTGGATTCTAATAATTGGTATCAGAGCCTTGTTCCTCAGAGGAATTTTAACAGCATGAGGAGGATCCTGAATCCGGAATCCATGGATATGGGTTTGGAAAAGCAACTTGAGATGGCACTTGAAGATTATGATGCTGAAAGGTCTAAGAACTTAAAGCTACAAGATGAATTGAATTATATTAAGGAATTCATTCTTGTCTTATAGGAGATTATGTCATATGTTCAATCTAGAAGGAAGGAACTTTTACAAAATCAGGATGATGAAGAGAAAGATGCACTCAAGAAATAGTGTCTGAAAGTGATTTAGGAGAACATGGCTATAAGAAACAACATGCAAGCTATAACTATGAGAATGTCTAAAGAGATTGAAGACCAAAATAAAAAGGAAGAAAATCTTGTTGTATCTCTAAAGAACAAATTTGAAGAATGTGGTAGGTTGGTTGAAGAGAATGATTTGTTGAGAACTGATTTAGTACAATCCCAGAGAAATGAACAAGAGCTTGAGAGACAAATGATAATTCTGAGAGATGATCTGACTAGTGCAAGTGAGTATAAAGAAAAAATCAAGACGTTCAACACAACTAGATGAATTATTGAAAAGACAAAGGCAGATTGGAGATTCCAGTGGACTTGGATTTGAGCAAGGACAGAGTTTCAGTACTGCTAACGAAGATCAAAACCATAAGGCACTGGTAAGGTAGTTTAATGCTTATAAATGTAATGGTAGATGTTTGTTTGCAATAAGTTTGGTCACATGGCTAGGCAATGTAGAAACAGAGAAAATTAGAACCCTAATTCTACTCCTAGTCAATATTCTAAATGTAATAAGTATGGCCATAAGACAAAAAATTGTAGAATAAATGTTAAATGCTATGCATGTGGAAAATTTGGACAGATGGCTAATTAGTGTAGGTCAAGCAATTATACCAATTTTAGCAAAGAAATTCAAAGGAACAATGTTACATGATATGCATGTAATGAGGTTGGACATATTGCTAAATTCCTAGAAGCAGAAATCCACCAGTTGGTAATGGAGGATCAAATGAGAAAGGGAAATAAAAGGTTAGTGAAATCGAGCAAGATCATACCCGGATATGGGTTAGGAAGACTGAGGAACAATCAACATATGGGAATGCTACTTATCTAGTAGAGGAGGTTTCTCTTGCACTGACAGGTAGCTTAATTGGTAACTAAGGTAGATGCCTTAGGGGTAGGCAAAATTCATGAAGATGCTGCATATTCCCCAGGAAGATGTTCTAGACATTGGAAATTCTTATCTGGCATCGATATGTTTTGTTCAAGATCCAATATCTTTCACTGGAATTCATTAATGTCAATGAAAGATTAGAGTTTTTATTGGAGGATAAAAGGTCGAATTCACTTCATTTTTTATCACCTTGCATTCAGAGCAACTCAAAGCGATGAAAGGTTATTCTGTGCGATCAAATATCTTGTTGAGCAATTTCACCGGCGACTAAAAGAGTTTGTTAAGTTTTCACTGACAACAATTATCAGGTACTTAACTTTAATCATGGAAGTGGGATCATCATCTATTCCTATCTTTGTTGTGAATCCGACTGTTGTAGACGTCAAGGACCGAACAAGGCCAATTTTCAAGCAGTATCCACATGTGGCTACCCTGGATGACTCGGTTGGAGCATTTTCTCATGTTCCAGAAGGTGTGATTTATGTCAAAGATGTTAGGGAATACATACATTGTCACATTGAGGATTTGGAGACATCTGATATAAAGGGTATGTACATGAATGAGCTTATGGGAGATTCTAGAAAGATCAAACCTACATTCAAGCATATTGAAGACTTAGGGTTTATGTGCATTCTAGACATTACAAAATTCGAAGAAGAAATTATCAGGTATGTTATAAGAAGAGTACATGGGGAATTTATCTAGCTAGATAGAGCTTGCAAAATCACCAAGGAAGCCATCAGGGCACTCACCGGCTTGCCACAGGTTTGGCAACGTCCAGATAAGAAGGTTTCTAATGATTATGTCAATAAAATCACCGACCCAACATCAGACAAGAGATCTATGAGAATCAACACTATTACCAACACATACATCAGATTCGATAGCATGATCACCAGTTACAAGGTAACTAAGTCAAACTGACTGAATTCTATTTCCAATTCCTGCATTTTCATAGCTTACAAAATGATGAGAGAAAATGAGAAATTAGATCTATGTGGATGGATTTTGGATGAACTATTAATAAATCTATGAAAGATTAAAGGAGAAAAGAAAGGGACTTTCTAGTATGACAACTTAATTATTTGCTTAATGTTATTTTTCATGAATGACACTCTTGTTTTTGGGAAGAGATAATGGGAATTTGATATCTCGGTAGGGAGAAAATTGAAACATTCAATTGCCACATTGGGTAGTCAAAGAGAAGACAAGGTATGGAGATATTTCAAAGCATTCTAGAAGTCTATGAAATCCAGGGAAAGGGTTCCTAAGCATATTGTTAAAAAATACTCAACTAATATATGCTTCACAGTGAAGAAAGATAAAACACTTATGGAAGTGGTTAAGCCCCGAAATATTTGGATTGAGGAAATAGGCTACGAAGTTAACAAATAGGTCCTTGATGCTTATGCAAAGATGTTGATTGATGCACCAGTTGATGAAGCTGAGAAGCTCTATGGTACTACTAAGCAGAAGACTCAAGAGGTTGAAATAGAGTTCAACTGGAAAAAGAGAGAGAAGCGGGAAGAAAAGGCAAGTATGTTTGTAGAGAAGGTCTCACAAGACATTAAAGCATTTATTGATGTTGTCCCAAAGAAAGGCGAAAAGGGGAAGGATCCAAAAGTACACATTGAGCCTATTACAGCAGAGTTTGAATCTGAGGATGACACACCCCTGGCTTTCAAGAGGATTATAAGGAAGAAAACAGGAAACCAAGGTAGAGGATAAAAAGCAACATATTAGGAGAGTCACATTCAAATTACCAGAACAAAAGAAAGCACCAAAAGTAACAACTTTAGCTCCATCTGGTACTGCAAAAAGGAAGAAGGCTGACATTAATATGGCAATTCAATCTTGTAATGTAACTATTATTCCACCAAAAACTTGTGCATAATTAGTTGATAAAATAACTAAGGATGACATGTTAAACAATGTATAGTTTTACTATGATCGTTTAGATAATGTTGAACAAAGAGAGGTAGAGGAGGTAGTTTTGTTATATTTGGATATTTATAAGAAAACCTTGATAGAGATTGAAAACCAAATACCAACATAATTGTATGATATGCTAAATGATAGAAGGCTATCAACAATACAAGAAGACAAGCATATTAAAATTCAAGAGTTATTAGTTGTTTGTGTTTCTATTACTCTAGAAGAAATGGATAAGACACTTGAGGTTGCAGATAGAAAAATCTTTAACAACAAACATAGAATAACCAGTCTTATGCTAGGAAGGGTAAATGAGATAATAAAGGAAACCCAAAAAGAATGGGTTAAATTCTTTGAAGAGAACAAAGGTTTCTTTACATCACTAGAATAAAAAAAAGACACTGCAGACACCTCGATTTAAGGGAAAGGAAAAGGCATTATGGGTGCTTTGCCCTCAATTTTGAATAACATCAAGACAATAGAAATTAAGCCCCCGGTAGATACACATGTACATACAAATATTGAGACACCAACAAATATAGAGAGTGAAAAGGTTAATATTGTACATGATACTAATGTTGAGGATAACACTCCTTTGGATACAGATGTACAAGTTGAGGTTACAGTTCCTATAGAGGAACCAATAGTTACAAAGACTGCACCAAGTGGTGAAGCCACCGGTGCAAGTGAGGAAGCTACTAAGGATAAATCATCAAAGGAGAAGAAAAGGGAATCTGACAGGGAACTGGTAGTAGGTCCATCATTGTTGTCAATTGACACCTCTAAGGATGCAAAGAAAAACATAACCGAGATGAGTCCTACTGAACTCATGATGATAGCTACACAAAAATTGATGAAGGAGGGTTCTACAATAAAGGGATTATTGATCAGTCAATCACTGTCTTGAATAGACTAGTCCTGGAGTGCAAGATTGACAATGAAGTGATCCCATCCAGCAGGCTTAAGAAAATTACAAAGCATATTTCAAAAGATTTTCAATCCTTGAAACAAATTTCAAATCAACAAGCATTGGAGAGGTTCACATAGGCAAAAAAAGATACATTTGATCAAGTAATTGAGTCTGAGAAGAAGAATATTGATGAGAAATTGAAATTGATAGATAATTCTTTGAAGCATTGTACAAATATTTACAGGGTATGTTGTAATACATATGTTCTTACAGTTAATGCAGATAAGAAGATTAAGGAATTTTAGGAGAAAATTGCAAGCATGGCCTATTCTTTTGATGGATCGAATTCATTGACTACATCCATTGATGGTCAAATTTTGGTTTTGGAAGCTCAAATTTATGTTGAGAAGGAAAAAGATAAAATCATAAGAAGAGATAAAAGTCTTAGAGGCTTGGTGATTCCTTGGTTGGATTCACTTAGTGTACATAAGAAGGAGTGTATGGATATGGTTGGGAAGTCCACACCAACAAAGTTAAGTGAGAATGAATCATTTGCACATATGTTAAATGGACTTGTATCTATTTCTGACACTTTCAAATCTTGTTGGGACACTTATTTTGAGCTATTGGAGAAGGCATATCTAAAAATTTTCAAATTTGTTAAGCTCTGGTAAGATATTTTTGGTATATTCATTGTATAATATCTTTCATCCCTTGTCCCGGTTTTGGATCTTTGGCATTCTTTTTGGAAATTTTTAATGGCTTTCATGTTAAAGGGAGAGTGATATAGATGTGAAAAAGATAAAGGGGGAGTTGTATACATTAGGGGGAGTATGGAGTACATTTTGATTATGATCATTGATGAATATTTAGCTCAGGGGGAGTAGGCAGGATGAAACCAACAGATGAAACCTTGACCATTTTTCACGTGAGTATTGTCATCAATGCCAAAGGGGGAGATTGTTGGCAATTGACACTCAATTGGTTGGTTTCAATATGTTGTCATTGATGGAAAAATGGTATCTTTTTTTGGCTTCATGTTTTGGTTTAGTTGTGTAGTGGTAGATACTTCATAGACACCGGCACCGACACCGACAGGATGGAAGGATTTCTTTGTTTACCGGCAATGCAGGGCAAAATGGTTTAGAATAAGGTTATTGGTATTGGAGGCTGACATCTCTTGCATCTGGCATCAACAATTGATTTTGATATTCATGTATTTATGTTATTTGGCCAACATGTAATTTGTTATTGTAAATATCTTTGTAAGCGGACATAAGGCATGATAAATAGTATAGGATATATAGGTCAGTTGGATTAGATCATTTTATTAGATATAGAGATTATGGAATATGTGGATGTGATATAATCTGAAATATATCAGAGATCATTTATGTAAGGATATTATTGTAAGGGTAATTCCAGTGAAGGGTTTAGGTTTTTAGACTAGAATAGACAAAGCTTAACCAAAAGTGTATTCTAGCATAGAAGATGCTATCTTAGCAGTTCACTCATTTCTCTAGATTGAAGTCTAGATTTATATGTAGTCAGTGAGGCTCCTTTTGTGATTGAGCAATGTGCTCTAGGCTATAAGCCTTCTTGCAAGTGCAAGCCCCTTATATTTTGTAATATCTCTTCATATGGCCAGTTGATTGATATTGTGGGTCACAAATCCCACCATGGTTTTTCCTCTTTGACATTTTCCACGTATAATTTTGTGTGTTATGGTGTTTATTTATGTGATTGGCTTATTGGTTTCCTTACTTCTTTCAATTTTGTATGTACCGGTATACTAGTTGGTGTATGCATGTTTTAATAAAAATCATACTGGTAGAACATTGATTCACCCCCCCTCTCAGTGTTCTTGGATTCCAATAGAGCATAAGGTACTTGTTGAGGAAACTCAATATATCAAGGCCAAACATATGCAGGTATTCATGTCATTTTGGATTTTGGTTCAATAGAAATCCTCTATGATGAAACATAATTGTTTACCATGTAGCTCATTAGCTTTTTTGATGAATTTCAATTAGGATGGATTAATGAAAACAATCACTTTTTAAAGGGGGAAATAATCTTTTAGATCATGCCTATGATTGTTGGAATGACATTGTAAACACCTTGAGATTGATTTCATTTTCTACGTTTCTTTACAGGTGGAGTGATGAGATTCAACAAAGCATAATTTGATTCTGATAACAGATTTGGTTTCATCTCACCTACCAAATTTATTAGAACAAATAATTATTTGTAATTAGTTAAGGATTCATTCACATGAAGTGAACCTATGGAAGATTGGCCCATGTATGATGTATTCATTATTTCATGATGGCAAAATTAGAAAGGTGAAGTTTTTTCAAATAGCCATGATGCTCATCACTATTTATTAACAGTGTTATTTATTCTATGAGTTGTATTTATTTATTTTTGTAAATGCCTTCTAATAAGGTATATGTTTGATACAAAGATGGTGTCAAGCCTTTCTTGAAATTCCATTGCACTTAGTAACACCTGTAGCATCATAAAATTGTGACCTTGCAATTTTCGATTGCATTTGGGTCTTCAAATTGGTGAAACAAATCCCTAAGCCTGATTGGAGACCCGAGACATGCTCACACCTCTTGAAACTTGCATTTCCTTACACCTCGCACTGCCTATTCCAGCTCTCTGTCCTAAATTAGAGCAGGACAAGGGTGTGGTGCCCCTGTCCCCCCTATTTTGGGCCCCCTCCACTCAAATTGGCATTGGGATTTGCAATTTTGAAGCAGGAAAAGTTTCCTTATGTCGGCCTATAATGAAAAAGCAGTCAATTAACCCTAATTGACAAATATATAAGATGCATTCTTCTCTCCTCCTATTCATATAGATAATATAGCCATACATGAATTTCAATTGCAATCCTAAGTGAAATTGCATTCAAGCATTCAAGTGTCCATTCAAGCATCCATTAAGCATCTTAACTCTCATTTCAAGGCTAAGTGTTGCATTCAAGTCAAGGATTCAACCATTGAAGTGGAGATCTCTTTGACATCCTATTATACATATCCTTCAAGCCACTCTATCAACATTTAAATTGCATCCTCTCTTGACATGAATTGTACTTCAGTTATTTAATTTCATTTACTTGCAAGTACTTTTCAACATTTGGATAATTCCAAAATTGGTGTTTGAACTGAAGGCAAACCGCCAATCACAACAACATTTCCTCTCTTTTTTGTGTGTGGATTGTAGGTGCGCAGTTGTATTTGCAAATTTGGACTTCATTTTCAAAGACCGAAAAACCTTTTTCAGTGCACGGATTTTTCCAAGGACCAAGTACACTTTCACCCAAATTTGCAAGGGAGCTTCGTCTCGGCCTTTTACTGCTACTCTAGGGCACAACTTCATCCTACATTTCTATCTCAAATTATAATTATTTCTTTGTTTCTTTTACACTTATTCTTAAATCATGTAATTCAACTTATCCATTCTAAAAGAGGGGTTACTTTCACTTTCTGACTTCATTGTCCATTCACTTAGCATTCAATCTCTTTCTATTGAGATTGGATCTAGTGAATTTTGCTCCCTCTTTTAAATGTAATGGGCGTGAGAGGTTGAAGGGAATATTTTGTAAAACTTTCACTTCTTTCTTAAGGAGGGTAAAGCTCTTCTCTTGATCTCCCCATCACCCTTTTTCACCCATTACATTTTGGTGAACCCGATGTCTTACATGCTTGAAATTACAAATTATTGCATATTTTTCATTTATAATTTTAATTTTCTTGCAAATTTACAAAACTTAGTGGTTAATTCAATCAAAACCCTAGTTTTCAAACTTGGAATTGAACTTGTGTTTTGCAAAAATTGCTATCTATTGTTTTAGATCTGAAAATTGCATTGCTTGTAGAATTCAAATTGCAAATAAGATTTACAAAATTAAGTGGTTAATTGTCAAAACCCTAATTTTCAAAAATCAACTTGAACTTGTGCAAAAATTGAATTCACATTTAATTTTCAAATTTGAAACTATTTTCAGATTTTTCCTTTTTCCCACAATTCAAATTTTCAATTTCCCTCCTTTTTCAAAATTTCAAAATTTCAAAATTTAGTGGTTAGGTCCTAAAACCCTAATTTTCAAATATAATTGAATTTTGTGCAAATTTCCATCAATTTCAGTTTTCCAAACATTTTTCAAGGTGACCCTATCCATTAGGTTTGACCTTTTTCAAAATTTCCATTCAATTTCTTGTCTTTTTCAAAACCCTAATAGGGTCCTATTTTGACATTCAAACCTCAATTTCACCTATCCAAACTTCATAAAATCAACCAATTTTTTGGGGTTAGCTTTAAAATCATCGAAACTTTCATCACTAAAAATTTCCAAAAAAGTTGGGAGGATTGTGTGCACTTTCAACACGGTCCCTGGTTTTTTTCTTGAAATTTTGGGAGACTGTTATGACTATATTTAATTGCTTCAATGCAGAAAATTGGCTGATTTTCTCGAATTTTGATCCCTCTAAAATAAAAAATACTTCCCAATTTCATCATCATAACTTTCAAGGAAAATTTTGAAATTAAGTGGTTAATTATAATATTCCCTAATTTTAAAAATTCAAATTTTAACAAATTTAATTTTAAAATTAAGTGGTATTCCATTGGCCCTAATTTTAAAATCTCAATTTCTTAAATTATTTGGGAAATTGTCTCATTTCTCCTTTCAACAAAGTTCAAATTGTATAATCACAATTCTCTTGAATTTTCTATTATTCAATTTTGCAAACTTTGTTCCCAAAATTCAAATTCAAAATCTAAAATTTCCCTCCAGTGCATGAGTTTTATCACTATTAGTCCTACCTACACTATCCCTATTAGATGAAGCATTATAATTAAGACTTCCCAAGGTTTAATACCCGAAGAGATGGAGCCTAATTTGGGTGACTTTTTCAATGAGGATAATGCTAATTCTTCTCATCCTAATAACCTCCCTATTTACCTAGTTGATGATTCTAATGATGAAGAAGAATCTTTGACTAGAGTTTCCATAGATCAACTTTCAAAATTGGATAATCAATTTGACAACTTTCAACAATGGATGTCCCATGAATACCCTAATAGTGAAGCTCTTCCATTAATTGAAGGTCTAAAACACATGATTCAAAGTGATAAGAATGAAACTGATATATTGTGTGTGTGAAATTTCTCATATTGTTGACTCTAATGTCATTCCTATAAAGAGTTGTGATGACAATTTAGATCATTCACAACCTTCTACACAAATCAATCATTCTATTCCTTTGACCACTCTGATGGCTAGCATTCCTACCTTCACTTCAAATATTATGGCTACATCAACTCAAAATGTCATACCTACAACCATTCATCATGGGGGCAATCCCTGTTCTTCAACCAATCCTTCATCCTTACCTATTCCTTCAATAAGTATTCCTCTTGTCTCTCACCTAATAAATGTGACGCAAGGGAGAAATCCATCCAATCATTCTATTCCTCCTTTTCGTGTCATGTTTCCTACTCAATCATCTCCTATGCCTACTTACCATAGTGTTCCACCACCTTATTATCAATCAATGCCTTATTTTAACAACATCACACCACCTTCTCAATCAAACATGTCTAACATAAATTCTTCAACTGAAGCAACCATTAATAACCTTACTCAAATTGTTTCATCGTTACAACAACAAATCACTTCTATGAGTCAATCTAAGTTTAGTGTGCCCACATTTGATGTTATGAGCCCACTTTCTCTTGATATTGTTAGAATTGTCCCTCCTAAACATGTTTAAGTCCCTCCATTGGAACTCTATAATGGAAAAGGTGATCCTTTAACACATGTCAAGACATTTCAAACCTTGTGTACTGACTTTTCTTATGATCAAAGATTGCTTGCCAAATTATTTACTATAACATTCAGAGATAAGGCTTTACAATGGTATTGCTCTTTAGCTTCTTATTCTATTACATCTTTTCAACAATTAGCAAATGCTTTTATTCAACAATTTCAAAATAACATAGGTCCTAAAATCACTTTAACTGATTTAATGTATTGTAAACAAGGTGTTAAACACAAGTGACTGATTTTATTGGTAGATATAAGCATTTGTGTTCTCAAATTTCTTTTCCAATGCCTGATAATTATATTCAAATAATTTTCATTTCTAATTTGCAAAAAGATATTATAGAAAAACTTCTCCTTTCTAATTTTACTTCCTTTCCGCAGTTGTGTGCAACACTTCACAATTATCAACTGACTATGAGTCAACTGAATTAATCCACTCCTATGGATCCTAGTGATAAGGGTGACAATGCTCAACAACCGTTTGCAAAGTTCAAAACAAGCAAAGGATTCATCAAATTCAATGACAACATCATCAACAACAATGTGAATGCTACAACAAGTGCGCCTCCTATTTCTAAATTTTTCAAAAGAGAAAGACAATTTACTCCTTTGAATGAATATTTGCATAGCATTATGTCACAGTTGTTACAAATAAATGCTATCAAACTTCCTCCAATAAAACCAATTGACCCTTCTAAGGCAACCTCACCTTACTTTGATAATAATTCTTTTTGTCAATTTCATCATCAACCTAGTCATGACACTGAGAAATGTTTTGTATTAAAAAGTAAGATTCAAGATTTGATTGATAATAATACTATATCTCTACCAGGTGTGAATGATAAGGGAAACAAATAAGTAGCCCCTCCTAATCAAAATCTTAATTTTTTTACTGATCATTTACCTTCTCATACCTCTAATGTGATTAATACTGAACATACTTCTTTCTCTCCTTTTGATGTGACTACCACAGTTCAAAATTTGGTGAATATGGTAGAGAAACAAAGAAAACCTAAGGATCTATGTATCACATTTGACCCTAGTGAGACCATTAGAGCACCTGATGGACCTCTACACATAGTTGTGAAGATTTACAAAATACCTTGTTGTGGTGTCCTTATCGATCCCTCTTAAATGGTTAATGTCATCACCGAGGAGTATCTTTTGACTTTACATTTGTGTAAACCAATCTATGATAACACTAATGTGGTTGTTAAGTTATTTGATGGATTTTCTTGTCCCACAATTGGTTCTATCACACTTCCTATTGAGGTTCACACTAAATCTATGGATGTCAACTTTCTTATCATTCCTTCATCTAAACATTTTCATGTGAATTTAGGCTATCCTTGGCTATCTTCCATGAAGGCTATTGCTTCTCCAATTCATAAGTGTTTGAAATTTCCCCACAATGGAGAAATCATAACTATTAACCATATCTTATTTCAACCAATCAAAAGAAGTCTATGTGTTACTATTTATTTCTTTTGGCCTAAATAATTTAAACATCTTCCATCAAGAAGTGATGCTCTCTTCAAATCTTATCAAAAATGAAAGAAAGATAGGATCCTATCCTTAAGCCATCCTACAAATCCAAAACTTGATATTCCTATCATTCTTGAAGATGAAGTTCTTCCCTTGATGGATAGAACTAATATTCCTCCTAAGGAAGATTCACAACCTATTCCTATGGATGAAACTATGACTTATCCTAAGAAGAATAACCATATTCCTCCTAAGATTAGACATGTACCTCCTCCTCATGATGGACCTGGTCTCCTTCCTACATCAAACATTCCTCCTTTTAACAAATATTCCTCCTTCTTCTCATTCTTCCGCTAAGACGCGACATAATCGTTGTGCGAGAGAATGCCGATGAAGCATCATGCTCAAGCTCATGAAGTTGTTCCTCAAAACACTCAAATCTCCCAAAAATCCAACAGTTGATATGATTCCCTTTTCTCCTAAGCAATATGTTAAACTTAAATCTCCAAACCATAAATTGTAAAAAACATGTGATGGTTTTACTTCTATTCATCTTCGTGATCCTCTTTCTATAAATCTTGATGAAGAAATAAGTGAAAACATTATTCATGATGGCAATACAACTCCTAATGCTTCTGATAGTGAATATGAGCATGTTGATGTGGACAAACATTTATTTGTGGAGATTTCAAAATCCTTAATCCTAGCTCCTAGAATTGAACAAAGTGACTTCGCACATGAGCATAGTCCTTGTTTGGATCTTGTGATAGCTCCATTTTCTCTTCTTGATTTCTCTCCTCTGGTGTGTTTCCCACCTTCCCAAAATACTGATCAACAAGATCGGGAGGTGGATGTCATGCTAGACTAGCTTCATTAGTACCACATATTATCTATCTCTCTCTCTTTTCTTTCGCTTTTGTGATTATTCTTCTATGTGTATCCCTGTTCTTCTATTTTCCTTATTAATGTCTACTTGAGGATGATGCAAAGCATTGAGATCTCTTTTGGTCTCTTTCATATTGAGTCAAAAGACACTTTTCTTCCCTTTCTTCCAAGGTAGTTTACTTTCTTTGGGGAATGATGACTATTCTATGCACATATATATATGATATACATGGGTTATTCTACATCATAGTGACCCCTAGGAAAGAAAAACTACCTCATGCCTTGTGTTTGTGTTTATTATCCTTGGGTTTATCGCTCGATTGGGGGCTAAATCCTTGCAATAACTTTCTCCCTCTCTCTCTCTCTCATGAGTGTATCCTACCTTAAAAAAATCATTCCCGATAAGGTATGTGTGATCACTTTAATGTGGGGGCATACACTTCTCTCATATTTTCGTTCTTGATACTCAAAGTTACTTAGCAAACTTGGCTATTTTTGTAGTTTTTGGTATCCTTTCTTTTCATGACTCATAGTGAGGAGAATCTTGCTACTTGCAGTCATGGTTCTCTCCCTTTTGATCTTCCCTTTTTACTTTGTCAAACAATGTCGTAAGATCCTTATTCCATTGGGGGCTTGGTGTATCTTGCCTCCTTTACATGGCAAAAGTCTTTTAATCTTGTTTCTTTGTACTTTACTAGTAGTATTGGCGTATGCTTATACTCTCGCTAAAGTGGTGGCTAAATGTAGCATCATAAAATTCCGACCTTGCAATTTTAGAGCGCATTTGGGTTTTCACATTAGCGAAATAAATCCCTAAGCCTAACTAGAGACCCAAGAAATGCTCACACCTCCCAAAACCTACATTTCCTTACACCCTGCACTGCCTGTTCCTACTCTCTATCCTAAATTAGGGTAGGTAGGGGCATGGCACCCCTTTTCTCCCTAGGAAAAGGGAATGGCACCCCTGTCACCCTATTGTGGCCCCCCTCCACTCAAACTTTGCGTTGGGATTTCAAATTTTGAAGCAGGAAAAGTTTCCCTATGTCTAGCTATAATGAAAAATTAGTCAATTAACCCTAATTGATAAATATATAAGATGCATTCTTCTCTCCTCCTATTCATATAGATAATATAGGCATACATGAAGTTCAATTGCAATCCTAAGAGAAATTGCATTCAAGCATTCAAGTGTCCATTCAAACATCCATTGAGCATCTTAACTCTCTTTTCAAGGCTAAGTGTTGCATTCATGTCAAGGATTCAACCATTGAAGTGGAGATCTCTTTGACATCCTATTCTACATATCCTTCAAACAACTCTATCAACATTTCAATTTCATCCTCTCCTGAGGTGAATTCTACTTTAGTTATTTACTTTCATTTACTTGCAAGTACTTTTCATCATTTGGATAATTCCAAAACTAAGGTTTGACCTGAAGGCAAACCCCCAATCCCAATAATATTTCCTCTCTTTTTTGTGTGTAGGTTATAGGTGCATAGCTGTATTTGCAGATTTGGAATTTATTTTCAGAGATGGAAAAACCCTTTTCGGCATGTGGATTTTTTTGGAGGATCGAGTACACTTTCAACACGGTCTTGACAGCTCTCAACCAAATTTGTAGGGGAGCTTCGTCTTGGCCTTTTACTACTAATTCTAGTTGCAAAGCTTCATCATGCATTTCTATCTCAAGTTATAATAATTTATTTGTTGCTTTTACACTTAATCTTAAATCATGTAATTCAACTTAAATCCATTCTAAAAGAGGGGTTACTTTCACTTTCCAAATTCATTGTCAATTCACTTAGCATTCAATCTCTTTCTATTGAGATTGGATCTAATGAATTTTCCCCCCTCTTTTAAATTCAATAGGAGTGAGAGTTTGAAGGGAATGTTTTGTGAAACTTTCACTTCTTTCTTAAGGAGGGTAAAGCTTTCCTCTTGATCTCCCTGTTACCCTTTTTCACCCATTACAACACCTAAATTATATTGTACATGGTTTCTATTAACAATGTCTTGTTGTAAGGTATAGGCTTGATCAAATATTATGTCAATCCTTCCTTGAAATTGCACTCGGTAATCCCTAAATTATCATGTACATTGTTTATCATTCTACAGTATCATGTACCTGAAATATCATATATAATTTGATAATTTCATCTTAGTTGGTTTCAGTGCTTCGACCATGACATTTTGCACCATACTTGAAATGATTGATTTTGGCATACACCATGCCTTAATAATATCTCACAAGACCCCTACCTAAGAATCATATATATGGCATAATGGAAAAACTAGAACATGGGACTTCTAATGTTAGAATTCATGACTTCTAGACTGGTGACTCAGAAATGGAATAAAATTCTAATATTAGCATTGATAGCAATTAGAATGAAACTAATTGGTTAGAAAAATAGAGCAAGGTAGGAGTTTAATTTCTAGGAAGATTCATAAAACGGGTGGGCCCATCCAGGTCAAAGGATCTTAGCTTAAAAATCAAATTATAACATAGGAGGAATGCAATTCATAAAACAAGTGGGCCCATCCAGGTCAAAGGATCTTAGCTTAAAATTCAAATATAACACTGGACAAAACTAAATGTTACGAACTAAACTAACCAATTGTCATCTTATTCATTTGTCAAATCTGATTTGACCGATTTGTGGAAATGTGTTCTTGCCAACATTTGGCAAGAACTACGCTGCCATGCAACCCTTTTTAAATTACTTGATCCCTTTAAAAGACATGAACAGGTCTACGTTTCCATAGAGATTGTGATCTATTATATAGACATGATTTGAAGATACTTGAATATGGAATTTTTAAATGCATAATAGATAAATGGTTAATAAGATTGAATAAAAAATTAATGATCAATTATTGATAATTTTAAATCATTTGATGTATAATATAGTATTGTATGTTGATTTTTTAAAACATATGGGTTGGTGCTAAAATATAACACAATTGTGAATATGAATAGTGTTATATCATAATTTTGATTAGAAAGAGATGAAAATTGATGTTAAATTGGAGAGGATAAGATAGTTTTATTAAAAAACCAAATTCTTACTCACATTAAAACTCCTATACAAAAGAGAATTTGTGTTAAAATGGAGAAAAGGAGAAAACCAAGTAGGAATAAAACTCATATCCAAAAGAGATGATGCAAAACAAACAAAATGTACAAGTGTGAAGAGGATAAGTGATGGTATATGCTTGACACTAGATGTTGAAGATGACCTAGATTAATGTTTAATATGTGCAACACCACAAATATGTGCAATATGACTTCCTCTTTTGGATAGGAAAATGTATGAAGTATTATAATATTCTCTAATTTTTCACACATGATCCAAAGACTAGAAATATGCCCATGATGGATACTTAAACATGTCCGAGCCAATAATGTTATGAGGTAAAAAATGTTGATATGATGGATCAAGTACCATAGAAGGTTCAAGAATAGGACCATGGATTTTTTGTGATATCTAGACCAATGTTAATCTCATACTTTGTAGATGGCGATGACTTAGTCAAATTAAACTCACAAGGATTTGCAAAATCTGTCACTATATAAGATGATGTAGGTGATTCAATATCAATATCCAAAGATGGAAATGGAGTGTGTGTCCAATATTTTTTATATGACTATCGCCAAATAAAAGACCAATATCCTCAATGGTGTCATCTAAATCTACAAGGTGGGATTGTATAAAAAAAGATGTGATGTTTGATAGATATGCATCCCAATGTTGAAAATTCGGAGAAACAATAGTAATAACTTGATGCAAAGAACCCTTGGAACTCATGGATGAGTTGATAATGGAATTAGATGTAGCATCATGTATTTTAGGTTATGTAGTCTTGTATAGAAGTTGGAAGAGATTGTGTGAAAAATGATGATAGAAATCATCCACATATTGATTACTTTCACAATATGTATACTTCATTTTGTAATTTTAAGACATGGTCTAATTATGAGAAATGTAAATGTAAAATGCAAGATTATGTGATCCCCTCCCCTCCCCCATCCCCCCCTACAAAATATGACAGTTTATGAGTTAATATTTTTTCTCAATTTATATAAAAGAATGCATGAAATATATATATAAAATAAATAATGTTTAAGAGCCTAGACATGGTTCCCACTTGAAATCCCATTGTGTTTGCTCAATGACCCTTGGGATTCAAGTCATGGAACATTTTTATAGTGTACATACTCTTTGGAATATCCTGGAGGTTGTTTGGAATCCACTTGCTATCATATCCTAGGGAAGCTCTACCATAGCCTGACTAGGAATATGACTGTCAATTTTGTCTTTACTTGCAGGGATGAACAAATGTGAATGTGAAAAGTGTTTGGAATGGAAGTATGATTCATAGCAGAGTCTCATTGAAGAGATGGAGGTGTGATAGGGTGTAGGAACCAATAAACCCCTTTGGTGAAGACTGTTAACTCTAAAACCCTCAAAAGTGCCATTTTTGGGATCCATACTAGTACAAATAGACCAAACAACCTACCCTAGTGAATCCAAAAGTTTGTCCAAAAGGGCACTCTGATCACCAAAGTTTTTGGGGGGTCCTTTGAAATTTTTCTAAGTAATTGCACAAAAACAGGCAAGGTAGGGCTAAAAGAGGCTCTAGGGCTACTAGGCCTAGAAAATAGGAAGAAGAGGCAGCAATGGGAAAATGGTTAGTAACCAATTGAAGAACCACTTGCATGGAGTTGAAACACTTACTAAACACCCCCTGAGACCCCTACAAATGTGTCTTGGAGGTTTGGATAATCCAATGGTTGGATTTACTCTAGTGAATCTCAACCATGCTTGAGAGTAACTATAGAAAACAAATTGATAGGGAGCACTCCAAGAGAGTTTGATTGTTTCACTTGTTAAGGGACAAGTGAAGAGTGATGAAAGCCCATTAAAACATAATTTACCTACCTATTGAGAAAGGTGTAACTCTTTTGTGAGAATCTCCACATCAAAGTGGTATTAGAGCATTTAAGATTTGGGAAGGAACCAGTTGATGTCAGAGACTGAGTCAGTAGGAGAAAATAGCCTCAGGATGGTGACCAATGCAGAGTTAGCCAAAAAGTTAGAAGATCAAAAGGAAGAGAATAGACTCCTCAGGGTAAGACTGCAACAGTTGGAGAGAAAACTAGGCAAAGTTGAAGACAAGACTGAGAAGGTAACAATCAAAATCAATGAAGGGAAGGGTAAGTAAGTTGTAGAAGAGGATGGAACACCTAAACTAGATCCTATTCTACCCGAAGAACCTTTCCTTGGAGCCATCAAAGCTTTAGGAGGGAACTCCCTAGAAGGAGTACCACTTTTTTATAGAAAAATGGAACCAAAAGTGGTCATGGAATGGATTGAAGGATTGGAAAATCACTTTGAATGTGATGGGATTAGTGAAGCACAAAAGGTGAAGGTAGCGAAATCTATATTGAGAGGAGAAACCTTGACTTGGTGGAAGTTCATCCGAGAGGAGAGGTGAAAGGAGGGTAAGAACCTAATTGCCACTTGGAAAGGAATGCTAGCCAAGGTGAGAGAAGCCTATATCCCTGAAGACTATGAAATTCAATTACATGAGAGGAGACAAAACTTGAGACAAAGAGAACTAGATGTGAGCAGCTACACTGAGGAATTTCAAAAGTTGTGTCTGAGATCTAAGGTGGTGGAAGATGAAAGCATCAAGGTAGCCAGGTACTTGAATGGTTTGAGATGGAATATACAGGAAGAGTTGAGTTTGTTGTGTCATAGCATTGTTCATAAGTGCTATCAATTGGCACTCAAGGTGGAAGAGTAGAGTAAAAAGAAACAAGAGCAAAGAAATAGAGGTAAAGGTGGGGGAAGAGATGGCAGAGGTCATAGAGGTAGTTGTTGTGCCTGTGAAGTGTGATACTTGTAACGGCAACACAAAACACTCAATAGATCATTACAATCATGGTTAGCAAATCATAAGCAAAAGAAAGATAAAACCATGACAAAGCGACCTATTGCCTCCTAAGAGATGTGAGTATGGATTTTCTCTCAGATTTGGAAGGGCTATCCCAATGACTTGACTACACCTAGATGGAGGATTTGAAATGATAATGATATGCAAAGATGAGATTGATTATGCTAGATTGATACAAGAGACTAATTAAGCTATGATGATGATGCAATTAAGCTAGAAAAGAGATTGATTAAGCTACATGATTCAACAATTATGCTAGGAAATGATCAAATTAAGCTAGATCTAAGATTTAATTGTCTATAATAACAATGCTCAAATTATATGCTAAGAGATAAGAGATATATGCCTATAGTAACAATGCCTAAATTGATAATGAGATGGGATCTTTTGTGCTCCAAAATGGGGGATATTTATAGGATTTCCAAGGCCAAGGGTGAGGTGGTAGGAATCAACGGTCAAGATTGAGTCTAAAGATATCACAAGTGAAATTGGAGGAGGTTGGAGGAAAACACACTTGTTGGCTCTATGGTGACAAGTGTCAGGGAGATTTTCTCATAAAAGGGCAAGTGTCCAAGAGAGGAGACATGTGGCCAAAGTTCCATGTGTCTCAAGAAGAAAATATCCACACCATAGGAGGTTAGGATAAGGAGGTTAGAATGTGCAAGATAGGATAGGGTTAGTTAAACCCAAGGTTAGGTGGAATGGGTTAGGTTAGGGTATGGTTAGGTTAGGTGGTTAAAAGTTAGGAGGCATGTGGGTAATTTGAATTTAAAAATTCAAATAATAGGAAAAGACTAATTAATTCTCAACAACTCATAAATTGATTTTTTTTAATCAATTAGAGGATTAGAAGAATGAGTTTAAATGGGGAGAGATTAATTCATTTGAATTAATTAATCAAAGGGGACTATTGAAATGAACCTATTAAATAAATCATTAGATTTATTAATAAGTAGATGAAATGGAGGATTTAATCAAATTGCTAATGAATTTAATTAAATTGGGGAGTGGGATTAATTAAATAATTTCTTATTTAATTATTATCTTCAGACCATTTTTAGGTGTATACAGTAGCTATGGTGGAAGAAGTTAAGACCAAAGGTCCGCAGAGTTGGGATTCCAATAGAAAGAGCGACTATAGAGGAATGGGATCTAGCAACTCTAGTAGAGGAAGGTCTAGTGGATCAGGAAGAGGGTCTTATTTCACCACAATGAAGTGCTACAATTTCCATCAACTTGGACACCCGACCTACAGATGTCCTGAGAAGTATTCTTCATCCCAAGGAGGCGAGAGGAGAGTAAGTTATATTCAATAAGATGCAACAAATGTGAAGGCTTCATAAGTGAGTTTAGATTCTGAGGTTGGAGAGAATCTTATGATGAGAAGAGTTTTGATCAAAGAACCAGTTAAGGAGGAACCTAGCCAAAGAAGATCCTTGTTTGGGATAAAATACAAGATTATGGGTAAAGTGTGCAGAGTGGTGGTGGAATCAGGTTCCATTGATAATATAGTGTTAGAAGAAGCAGTAAGTAAGCTCAACCTGCAAATAATCCCACATAGTGATCCTTATAGGGTTAGTTGGCTCAACAAGGGGCAACATGTTCTAGTGAATGAGAAAACTGATGAATAATGATGAACAAATAATACCCTAACTGGTACTGAGAGGGGGGGGGAGGTGAATCAGTACAGACAAAAAATTTCTCAACACTTTATCATATTAAAACAATGTTGACCGACTGTCTTCACCACTAAACTTAACCGTGGGTATACCGGCTAAACACAAATACTTAAGACAACATTTAATAGATCTTAAATCTTGATGACTACTTCCTAATATGATCAAGCATGAGTTGTATCAACAATACCACAATCATTTAGCATTGCATGCATAACTAACTTAATCAAAAACTACTCAATCATCACATTAAAACTCACAACCCATAACACACAGATTTTTCACGTGGAAACCCAAATGGGAAAAACCATGGTGGGGATGAATACCCACAAGCTTGTTTTGAACTCTTTTGAAGTTCGCTCTATTAGGAGCCTAGTCTGGTTAAAGACTTTACAATAAGGTTATGTTAGGAACCGATACTATTAGGGATCACCTAGTTAAGGTATGGCTATAAACCCTGTTAAAGGCTACCTCACTAGAGGACTTAAAGACTCAATGAACTTAAGTCACTTGGTTAGAGGATTTGCAAAAAGCTTGTTAAAGCTACCCAGTCAAGGGATTTTCCTTCTGTTGAAATGGTTAGAAGTCAACAGGTAAAGCTTTGATCTGATAACAGCACTACTTGCTAAGGCAAATCCTTTTCAACTCCTCTCCTCTGCAATCACACTCTACAGATTCCACACTCTAGTTTGGCAAGTATCTCAACATGCAGACACAAACACATCATTTGCCAACACAAACAATAACAAACATCATCGACCTTATAGACAACAATTAGGTCAATAGCATAAACCCTAAACCCTAAACATTTTAGGTTTACAATTACAAGAGGTCCAATCTTGACTATTAGATCCATTGCATAGAATGAAGCGATCTAAAATAGATCTTGAGTCATTCTGCATCATCCAAACTTAACCGCATTTGGAAATCAATAACCCATCACACGCTCTTCATACGCCACTCAGACCATCGCGGCATTTTGTTTGAGTTTACTGAGGCATTTGGGCTTCCAACAATGATTTCTGATTCATTTTCAGAAACATCCATAATTTGAATTGTTTTCTGTAAATAAAAATAAGAATAATATTTAAGTTAGGATTTATTATCACGAAAACCATTTAAAATAAAAGCAAATAGATATTAAAGAAAATTTCATGTTTGATTAAATAGCTTAGTAATATATTTGTAGTATTTAGAAATTGAAATATCATAACATTACGTAAAGCATTAGCCATGTGTCTTAATAGTAAATTGTGATCATAATCATGTGTAACAAATATAACACAAATAAGTTATATTTGTTGTATATCAATGGATAAAGTGTATGAACATTTTTATACCAAAAATCATTAGCATACCAATACCTTGATGAATAAAATTCATTTCATCATTCATTACATATGCAAAAGCCAAAATATGAATAATATAAGTATATTAAAATTCATTTTTCATAACATAGTATACATGAAAACATACTTGCATTTATTGTTTACATACTAGGTAATTAGTAAAATTGTCTCTATATTGTTAGAGGGAAATATTTCATTTTCTATATTCTTTTTAATTTAAACATAATATCATCACGTAACTGTTCAACGTACGTCTCCTTATTTTGTTCAGCACAGAACAACTCGTACACATATCTAGAGAATTCTCCAAATTGGAATGTTGCCTTCTACATTTTTTCAAATAGTTCTTTGGCTCGTTCAATGTCATATGGTTCAATTGTTGCTATTCTTCGACTGCAATATTGTAAACCATTGAACATTTGTTTTAAACATTCATCCACTGATTTAGTTAATTTGCTCATGTAGGTTTGCGTGAGCGCATTTGAAGCAACTGACTCAATTCCAATAATAGGACCATTTACAAAATTTTCACCTTCAACTTGTTTTGTATTGAAATTATGTTCAAAAAATTTGAAATCCATGTTCTATACATGAAAATAAATATATTAATACATGAAGTTCAATATATCAATATAAATTAATGTCATTTTAAAAATAAAAATTCATTTTTAATGAATTAATGGATACAAAGTGTCATAATTTTTAAAACATTTTTCTAAACAGAGATCATGTATATTTATGATATGAAATTATGTACATATTAATGGATTCATAAAAATGAATATACTAATACATTAAATGTGATACATCATTACAAAAAGACAACTTTGGAATAAAAAATGGAATAGTGATGTAACAACATTTATTATGTCATATGATTTCTAAGGATTTTAGCCTACTCTCTTCAGCTTTCCTTATCACTACTTGCTTTCCCTTTTTCATTTTTCATATATGTCATATGTGAAGGGTGGCATTATTAGTATTCCTCCCAAAGATTTAACGCGTGATATGCCAACAAATGTAAGACCACTTCTCTCAATAGGACCTATGTCAACTGTTGCTTTTTAAAGTGTCAGACCTTATGACTTGTGTATTGTTAAAGCCCAAGCCAATTTCAATGGTAATTGTTTTGTTGTACCCTTTTCAATCGGTGTGATTGGAACTATTTGTGGATGTCGATCATCAAATGTAAATCCTCTGTAACTCTCAAAATCTACTAGTACATATAAGGGTAGTTGTGGTGGCATTGTCCCAGGTTTGTATACAATACTTCAAACATAACTGAGTGCTCCATTAACAAGACCTACTTCAATCCATAGGTTTGAAGTTAACATTACCCTTGCATTGTTTCTCAATAGTAATTCCATATCAAACTCAACATTCTCATACCCTTCTGTGGAGCTAGGTGATGTTTTTACTGCAATGCTTCATGCAACTGGATTTGATAATGAATGGAGTTTTTTCCTATTATGGTTGTGGACATTCTCATTTGTTGAGAATAAGTGAACACTATTTTCAAACTCTTCATTTATTTCAATACTCAATTTGGTATTTGTCCTCAAAATGAGTAACATCCACTCATCTATTGTTGGATTTGCATCTCTTATATTTGATAGGAGAAGACGAAATCTTTCTTACTTGGTACTCTGTCCATCTTGTCTAAAAACATGCTCTAATGTAACTACTATTTTGAATTCTTGCCATAATATTTTTGCACATCTTCTAGTTGCATATGTTGGTCTGTCATTCACTGGAGGTAATTGTGCCAAATCTCCAACCAATATAATAGAAATCCCTGAATTAATAACTTAGTGGATTCAGTGAAGTAAGTGTATTGTAAAATTTCTCTTGTAATATAATAAGGACTCTATTACAATGTAGATTTCATATTAAGAGTAGTACATTGTAAATATGAAACATACCTCCAAATTTTTTATGGTTGTTCTCAGGAAATTCTTGTCGAAGTCGAGAGTCTATATTTTCAAGTAGCCTCTAGCCCAAGAAGCTCATTTCATCTATTAATATGTATTTAATATGAGACATTTCTTCTTGGAAACTTGCAAGTCTTGTGCCTTGTAGCTCTACAAAATCCTTAATTTGTAATCGCAACTTAGAATGAATTGTTGATGCTCCAATGTTGAATGTAGCAACTCCAGTTGGTGCAAGTAGAAGTAGGGGTGAGTGTTCTAGAGATGATGCATTTTCCAATGATTGTTTAATGACACCAATTAAATATGACTTACATGTTTCTTTTGTGCCTTGGATTATCATACGTAATGATGGTGCACTTTGAAAGCTTTGATAGTGCATCATTATGATGTTTACAGCCTTTCTTTGTTTGTCACTGATATTTCCATAGTTGACATCTCATGGTATGTCATCATACATCAATCCATCACATTCTTTCATCCTCTTAATGAAGCTTGATGCTATATTTGTGTATCCTTCACCTTGGAATTCAGAAGACCAATTTGTATGTCGATCAATATCTCTTCAACCCAACATCTCCATTTCTAATACATGCAATAATTGTTGATGATGAAGTGCTGATATAATTTCCCACTCATGTTCTGTAGTACTGCCTTGGGCATTATCGGTATCTTCAGATTTTGAATCTATGTCATCTTCGGTATTTTCTGAATCATGTATTCTCTACAAGTGCCATTGGTTATATTTGAAATTATTCCATGTTGCTACTATTGTTTCATCATTATGGCCAATGTCCATTTTGATGTCATGAAATGGTTTGTAGAGCAAGAGTTTTGAAAAACAAAAATCTATCCATTTGTCTGAATCACAAGCTAGAACCTTTGGAAACCTTGGGAATACTCAAATAATATCTGCTATTTTCCTTGGTGTCCATATGTTTTGACCTTTCTTTTTATAGTTATAGGTCCATGATTTAGCAACATCAGTGAGAGATATAGACTCCATATACTGAGGCCTATTCTTGTAAGCATCAATGAAAGATATGTTTTGTTGTTCATTGTCCTCATCAGCATCTACACATACACATTTGAATACTTGTTTTGAAACATTCAAATTGATGAACCTTCGACCACTTTCCACCAATGGAAGTTCTAGCAACATGTGGCAAGTTTCCTGGGCTCCAATATCTCTTTCTATTATGGTTTCTATGAGAAGCTTTCTGTAAGCACTCACTACAACATCATCTGGACTTTGCACATTTACCAACCTTAGTAATATTTGATAGTATGTTTCAGAGCTTCTTTCAGCTTTGGCTACATACTTGGCAATGTATTTAATAACAACATGTTTTGACATAACAGGTGCCAATCCATATTTTCTTGCTATAGTTGAAGTATCCAACGATTATATGAGTTGACTCTATCATCATTTCTGAATGCATCAAATTTCATTTCACCAGTTTCTAAGGCTATATATATTTTAGAGCCTTCTAATTTTAGTGGCCATGGTGCATTGTACCTATATGTCATTCAAATTTAAATATTTTTAAATTCATTCATATGTGGAAGCATTACAATATTTTCATATGTATTCAAAAGAATTGGTTTCAAAGTTTGTACTTGCATATCGATTTCCCTTGTTTTTTTTGAAGACATGCACCTTCTTTACACAGTGTGTGTCATTGAACAGTATTCAAAATCTCATCATAGTCATCTTTTAGAGGACTTTCTAATAGTTGCATTGTGTTTTTCAGACATGGATGTACAGAGAAGTTTTGAAGCACCTAAAATGGAAATTTTATTTTAGGAACTCTTATAGTAATTTTACAAAAGGGTAGTTTCTTCTTTAGTAGATAAAGCCATACCTATATGTTTTGATGGTGTGGATCGACTCGAAGGTTGCATGCATGAACTAAATCATGCAGATATTCCTCTACATCCATCACTTGATATGGATCATTCCAATTTATGGTATCAATATTTGGCGCTCCATTTAACCATAAGAAGCCATGCACATGTATTGATCCCCTATATTGCCACTCGTACTTGCATCAATAGTCTTTGACATTCATGCCTTTCTGAAAAATTTCTTTTCTGAAAGTTGTGTATCGTAAATGTATGTATTGTGCAACAATGTGTGGATAGTCTATGATATTCTTCTTACGCCACAGTTGTGCTTCACAAGAGTTTTTCGGAGTTGCTCCTAGCATGAATGAATACAAGTCTGGCCAATACAAGTCTATTGCACTCAATGTAAAAATTATTGTTGGCATCCCGATCTGATGGAACATGTCTATTAATTCCGCTCGACACTTTGTCAAATATGATCTTGTGCTCCTTAAAGTCATTCCAAACCGCATCAATTTATTTGCTAGATGAGACTATGGCATATTCTGCATATGCTCATGCAACTCATGTATAGTGATAGGCATCTCGTTCAAACTTCTTTTCATGCAAATAGTTGTGGACCTTTGTGCACGATGTCTCATTATCATATTCATCATGTAATAACAAAACCTTGGATGCTTACCAAATCTATTATCTCTGTACCATAGCAAATGTTTGACAAATTCATAGAGATATACTCTCCTAATTCGTGGTTCAAGAAAATCACATTGACCATTAAAAAATAATGATGGAAAATCCATATCTAGCAAACCAGGTGTACTGTATTCATTAATAGGAGACATAGCAATTGTAGGCCAATCAATTTATTTTGATGGATCTATGTTGGCATTTTTAACCCATGCATGAATCAACTCCATTTCCTTCTGTGCATTTGGTGGTTTAGAGGCCATTGATGTTGTATGTTGTATTATGTTCACCTCATCTGTCTCTATTAGCGGCCCAACAAAAACAATTTCATTTCTATCAGAGTTAAATTCCATATTCATAGTTCTCAACTTGTTGAAAATATTATGATCAGAATGTAATGGAATATCTTTAAGAGCGTTATCACTAATGAAATCAGAGTAAAACTTGTCATGTTGGATTTTATATTGTAATGATCTGTAGACACGCACTTTGTTTACTATGAAATTATAACTTGTTCCACGTTGATCTTTTTTATGAACTATAATTAATGGAAGATCTTTGACTGAAGTAGGTAATTTCTTTGCCACATTTTCAATGTGTTGAGGAAAGCTTATTGTGTGTCCTCTATACTTGAATTGCCCACCAGTTGCAAGTGTGACTTGTAGAATTGGACTAACACGTGCAATCAACATCTCTTCGACTTGGGTCAGATCTGCCAATTCTACTGGTTGTGGTCCTAGACACATATTATTTGCAATTGAGAATCTATGGTTTCCCTTTTCAAGTTGGCATCTGTTATGTAAACAGGGCCTTGAGGAGTGCGACGAACATTGATTCCGACGTAAGATTCTTCACAAATGAAACACATTTTGGGTGGTACCAAGCTATCTAATTTTTGACAAAATTCCATTTGAAACATTGTAAAATTAATTTCAAGTAATCCATTGGCATTTGCTTCCACATGTTCATTCAGTTGCAAATTAACTTGAAATGCTTGCTAAGCTACATTTTCAGGTGTTTCTACAATAAATTCAGAGGACCTTGAACCTTCCTCTCCTACATTCATTTCCATATTTTGGTCACATCTTTTTTGTTGCCTTTGTGATAAGTGGGGACAGTTTTCTTCAATTCCCTCATCTGGAATAGTTCGTTCCCTAGGAATTTTGTGTTCGTCAATGGATTGTTCCAAACATGCTCCCTCAAATGTGCATTTTATGTTTGTGAGTGGAGGTATTCGTCATGTGTTTGTTCTTCTATATTTGAGTTTACATCTCCAACAGTTGTTTGACCTTGTAAATTTTCTATTTGAATCTCTAACATACGTTTTGCATATCGTTGTCTGTCACTTTCAATCCTTTCCCTTCTCTTCTCATCCCTTTCAGTGTCTGTCATTCACTCCATACGTTGTCTACGATAGTTACGTTGGTATTCTCTTCGATGTTCTCTTCTTTGTTCCCTCGTTTCAAAAAAGTTTTTTCTTGGCCGAACCATAGCTAATATAAAGAAAACATATTTCATATTAAATATTACAATAAAAACATTTTTCTACAATTTTCAAGATCACTTTCAAAAATTAATTAACATATCATCCTAACAATAATAATGTCAAATTAAATTTTGAAAAAAAGAATTGAAATAATAAATTTAAATGCAAAAATAATATGTAACATATTTTAACAAACATTCTTATTATGCTATTTAATATATATAAGAATAAAGAGAAATCAAACCACTTGTGTAAATCATTTCTTTCTTAGGAGGCAAGTGTATAAATACTTGAAAGGTGTAATACCTAATTTTAGCCTAATGAATTTATGGTTTTAATTTAACCTATGCATTTACAAACATTGACTTTTAAATATTGTAATTAAAAGAAACATAAACAAAAGTTACTAATAATATTACTAATGCAAATTAAAATGTTACTAATGCCATGGGAACTATTACTATTCACTCCCTCCAAAATATTACTGGAATCGAAATTGTTAATATTAACATTAATGTAGTTGTAAATTTAACTATGACATTATTCAAATGGTGAGAATTATTATTATACAACTATTAAATATATGATTAACATATAAGCACTTGCATATTATTTTTAAAAATAGTTATCACTTTAATCCTTACTAATCATAATAATAATTGTTTAGAATTAAACAAATACACTTCTATTATTAGATTTATTATTGAAATAATCAAAATCAATCTTATTTACATCTTTTTCCTTATAATATAATTATTCGTTACCAATTAAGTATGTAGTTTAGAAATTACCAATTTTATATTTCCTATCCGAAAATCCTTGTTCCTAACATCTCTTAGTTACACATTCTTACACTTGGAAGTATTTAATAATGTCTATGATAAAATCATAGGCATTTTCAACAAATACGTGGAGATGTCATAATGGAGGTTTTTGTTGCTTAATTTTTATGAAAAAATCAATGTTTTAAATATTAGTTAAATTTTGTTAATTAATTTGTAAAAAATAATTTAAAATAAAGGTATATATAAATGGTTAAAATATATTTGAAAATGAATTTTTAAAAATAATTATTAATTGGTTTTTTTCATTGTAAATTTTAAATTCTTTAATTTGTGTTTTTCTGAATTTTTTATTATTTATAATTATAATTATTTTATATTATATAGAGATCATTGTTTAACTTCTTGTTAAGTAAGGTTATGTGTTCGACTTCTAATCAGAAATTTAAAGCCTCCATTGTTAAATCTGTTTGGGAGGTTCAAAAAACCAAGGAATTTTCTTCGCTTAATAGCTACCTGACATATTTTTCTTGATTTTTATTTGTATAAATATAGAACTGAGTTATATCTAGAAAGTATTTACAGAGTCATGTAGACTGAAAATATCATGTTTTGTACAATTTGAGGAAAGAAAACATAATAATGTGGCAATCTTTTTTGCTTATTTACCATGTCGTATTTGGTGGAGCTGTTCCTTTACCTAAAAATTTAACGAAACAGTTAATTGCATATGAGGTGTAAGTTTTTTTGTCTGTGAATATAGATGCCATATCAAATTTATCAGCATCAATGTTTCTTATATTGGCAATGGCCTACCTACCCACCTGACAGCTTGATTGGCGTTTACAATGTGCACTGAGTTGCTCTGACTTTTCAAAAGTTTACACGGATTTTGATATTGGTTGGGTGCCACTGTAGGGTTACCCCTCTTGCATAATTAATATTTAATTAATTCATCCCAACACCCTTCTTCTAATTTTCTTTGTCAAAGTATCATACAAACTAACAGGATCAATTTCAAAAAAATGGGAGGAGGAGGAGGAGAGGAGCAACAATCCGAGAGGCAAGCGGGAAATTCAAATTTCAAACACGGGGATGGCGGATCTCATGGGAATGGCGGTCTTTCTCCGGTTAGAGCTGGTAATCATGCAGGTCCATAGGCATCTCAGGGTACCTAGGGGGACAAGGCGACAGTCAAATCGGTGGAAGATAAATATTCCAAAACTGGGGACTCACATGATAGAGGTAAAGAAAAGAAATGGTCGACTCTTTTTGGAGTCAGGCCTCTGATGCAATCTGGTCTTCCGAAAGTTAAAAATCTTTCTAATCCAGCAACAGGGGTTTTTGCTATATCTATTCCAGATAAGCTGGTTGATTTCACTGTGTCTGGCCTAGTTATGACCTTGGTTGGATGGTTTGCTGGTTTTAGACCTAACATCAATGTTGTAAGAAACTTTATAAGGAGAAAATGGGTTCTCAAAGGTCAAAAGGATGTCGCGGCTTTGCCTAGAGGTTTTTTGTCCTTTTCTTTTAATAACGAAGAAGATAAGAATAAAGCGCTCTATGAAGGGTCGTGGATGTTTGGCAAGTCTACCTTGGCTTTATAGAAATGGGCTCCTAATCTTCCATTGGATGATTCTTTTTTTGTGTCGACGCCTATGTGGACGTGTCTTCCTGGCCTTCATTTGGAGTTCTGGAATGAGGAGGTCTTTAAAGGGATTGCGGGTTCATTTGGTGAACTTCTATCGATTGACCCAATGACTGCAGCTAAATCTAGGTTGGTTTTTGCTCGTATTTGTGTAAATGTTAATCAAATGATGGATATGCCTCAATCTATTGAGATTTTGTCCAAATTGGGAAAATGGACCCAAGTGATTGAATATGAATCTCTCCCGTTTGTATGTTTTCATTGTAAAAAGTTGGGTCATTGGGAGAAATATTGTTCGTCCAAGAAGGGTAAGAATGGTAAAAATGATAGCAGTTCGAAGCAAAAATGGTAAACGAAAGGGAATAATGATGATCCACCCTCAAAGGTTTTCCCTGAGAAGGAAGTGACTGAAATGGAAAATGAGGTTAAGAAGGGTTTGAATAATAACAATGAAAAATCAGTTTGTGTCAATTCTAACAGTCAAAAAGAAAGTAACGAGGAAGAGTATGGGAAAGAAGAAAAGGTTAAAAAATCTGAATTAGAGGATTTGAAGGTTGGTCCTATCATCTAGGGTAAAGTTGATGAGTTTTCCTATGATGATGCTTCAGCTTCATCTAATAATAAAGAAAATGATGAAGACTTTAATGAAGTGCAGGACTGTAATATTTCAGAAACAATGCCTTTGTTGTTATTAACCAATTGAAGTCCTGAGCAGATTGGAAATATGATTCTAAAATCCCAATGCAAAACTCCTCCTAAAAGTATGGAAATGATAGCTCTTGAGGGAAATCTTAGGATTTTCGGTATTAAAGAAGGCAAGTCAAATAATGGAGGATCCAATGGAGGTATTTCAACTAGAAGTAAGAATAAGAAGGTGGCAGATGTTGGAAGTCATGGCAAAAAATAGGGAAGACCATCTCTAAAGAATAAGAGGGAACAGGAAAATTGGAAGAACCGTGCTAATGGAACACAGAGCTCCATTGAGTCTGCTTTATCCCCAATTAAAGTATGAAGATAATTTCATGGAATATTAGAGGGTTGAACGCCCCCCATAAGCAAGATGTGCTACGTAATATTGTAAGAGATCATAAACCGAATGTAGTCCTTATTCAGGAAACTAAGATGTGTAAGGATAAAGTGGAAAGGATTAGAATTTTCAAAAGTAATAGGGTAATTGGAATAAGTTCGGAGGGTGTCTCTGGAGGTACAACTATCTTTTGGAATCAGAATACTATTAAAGGTAAGGAAATAGCTTCAGGGGTTAATAGGACCTCAGTTTTGCTTGAGCATATTAAGGATAACTTTGTTTGGGTATTCACTAATATCTATGCGACTAATTCTAAAGTTGGAAGAACTAAAACCTGGAGGAGCCTGGCTGAAGATAGACTAAGTTTTTCTGATAAAAGTTGGATGATTATGGGAGACTTCAATACCCCTTTAAAAGAGAATGAAAAGATGGGAGGCCTTCCTTTGCAGTTGGAGGGAAGACAAGATCTTATAAAATTTATTAATGATCAAGCTTTGATGGATGTGGATCTCCAAGGGATTAATTACACTTGGACCAATAGAAGAACTAGTTCTAATCTTATTCAAGTCAAGTTTGATACATCCTTGATTTCTCCTGATTGGATTTCTAAGTATAATTGTTCTTTGGCATCTATCATTAAGATTGGTTCTGATCATTATCCTATTTCTTTCACTGCCATTTCAACTTTTGCAAAGCATAATTTTCCTTTTAGATTTGAAAAAGCATGGTTGTCCCACCCTTCATTGGAAAGTTGTGTTGTTGAATGATGGAATTCAAAGGTTGAGGGTACTGCCTTATTTAGAGTGGCCAAAAATCTTAATATTATCAAAGCCAAAGTTAAAATCTAGAACAAAGAGACTTTTGGAGATATTTTTAAAATGAAAGCTCATATTAAGACAGATATTAAAGAAGTTCAAGATAAAATTCAAGTGGAAGGGCTTTCTGAGGATTTGAGGAATGTTGAAAATGGATTGTTGACTAAATACCATGAAACTATCTCTATGAAGAAACTTTTTAGAGACAAAGATCAAGAGCGTTGTATTTGAAGGAAGGTGATAAAAATACCCAATTTTTTCACATGACTTCTCTTAAGCATAGAGCGGCCAACAAGATTTCCAATTTATCCTGCAATAGGGGGATTTTGTCAAATGAAAATGAAATAAGAAAGGAAGCTATGGATTTCTTTAGTATTCTTTTGGGAGGTGTGGACATTTTGGATATCAGAAATCAAGACCTTTTAGCTCAAGCTATCCCTCCCATTTTAAATGAGGATGACAACAAAAATATTTCTCGGATCCCTTCAAATCAGGAAATCAAAAAGGCTATGTTTTCCTTTCTTGGAGACAAGTCACCTGGTCCAGATGGATTCCTTATGTTCTTCTTCCAAAAAAATTGGCATATAGTGGAGATTGATATTTGTAATGGAATTAAAGAATTATTTGGTTCAAGGTGGCTTCTAAAAGAACTCAATGCTACTTTTATAGTTCTCATTCCTAAGATCTTTGGAGTTGACTCTCTTAATAAGTTCAGACCTATTAGTCTCTGTAATTCTGTTTAAAAAATTATATCTAAGTGTTGGTGTAAATAAATATTCATTATGGATATTATTACACTTTACTTAAGTTAACTTAGGATAATGCATCTCTTTGTAGTTTGGATTTGAGACACTTAGGGAAGTGTGCACATAGGCATAGAGCTTGTAGGAGAAAGTCCACCTTTTGTGGCCTTATTTTGTTGTTACACTCCACATTAGGTGGGTCATCCACCTCTTGTGGAATATTATATTATTTCTCCTACCTACCCCTATAATTTCTTACCTACCCTTGTTTCTCATTGAGCCACATGTCATAATTGTGTGCTCATACATCCATATGGCCTTGCCTATATAAGCAAGCCTATATTCATTATATTGGTTAATCCAGTTGATCATTTGCATATTGATGAGAATACAGTTTTGTTCTTGTCATTCTATTGTCTCTCTTTTTATGCTTTTCATTGTGCCCTTGATCTTGGCAAAATCCTACATGGTATCATAGCCTATAGGGCTTCATTGATTAGCTTTTTGGAGACATTTTGGAGGCTTCAATTTTCGGATTTGGGGATCTTCATTTTTTGGGGGCGTCGTACAATGATTTGGACATCACGGTTGAATCCGGGAGGCCGTTTCCATGAATTTTGACTATAAAGTCAACCTATTTTGGTGAGAAATTATTTTTGCCTATTTGGCTATAGTCATACGGATTTCAAAAAAAAAAATTTTAAATATATTCTAAAAAAAAAAAATCAAAAAAGGTGAAAGGAAAAAAAAAAATCAAAAAGTTTTTTTTGGGGGTCAGCCAACCCCCCCGTACTCTGTCTTGTCTGCAACTTTGTGCAGGGCATACGTTTTCTGGAGGGACTCGCCACCCCTTGCCGTTCACGCCACCTCTCCCTGCTAGCTTCTACTCCCGGGCTTCCTTCCGGCGCTGCTCCCGCCGTCCTATTCTGTGCCGTCTCCTCCGCATAGCTCCTATGCGCAGCCACCCACTGTGCCATCGCCCAGCCACCCACCGCGCCTCCCTGTCGACCCATGCCTCCTGTCGGGCCCACCGCTTCCGCCACCGGCCCCTTCGGCTCTCGACCTTGGCACCTCCTCTGCCCGGGACCACCGTCCGACATCGCCGCGGCCACTACTGACACTACCCTGCGGACCCACCGGCACTGGCAATTATTAAAATCGATGGACCCGCGCCTGCCACGTGGCAAGCGGCCACTGGCCCATGGTCAACATCCGTACGCATAGTCAGCATATTTGCCACATCAGCATGTCCGTACGGTATGGACGCCACGCAGGGGGGAGATGAAATTTTTGTGACAGCCAGACGGACATCAAATTTAAGCTCGTCATTTTCTGACGTCAGTGCCACATCAGCAGATTTTTGAAATTTTTTGACCCCCTCTTCATTGAGCTTTTCAGTTTTGCAGTTCAACTTTGAAAGGCCATATCTTGCTCATTTTTGCTCCTTTTTTGGTGCAATTTTTTTTGAAATGGGCTAAAATTTCATGCTCTTCGCAGTGGTGTGATTATTTTCTAGTTTTGGTTTACAAGTTTTTTAGAATTTTTGGATTCTCTCAATTGTACCTGTCCAATCCTCAAGTTTGCAACTTCAAAGGCCTCGTTTGAGCTCATACAACCTCCTTTTCAAGTACCATTTTTTTTGAAAGTGCATGTTTTTTCATCTACTTTCATAATCTATGATCAGATTTTAGAGATTTTGAGTGGAAGTTGTACTTTCAGATATTGGTCTTATTTGGCCTATTAGGTACTTGTAAAGTGCTTGGATCTTAGTTTAGATCTCTTGCATTATTAGTTTGAGTCTCTTTTGGCCTTATTGAGATAGTTGTAAAATTGAAATCAGAAGCCCACTTTGCCATTTTTTGCAAGTGGCCCATTGTATACGCACTAAGTATAAAGTGCCAAATCATCACTTTTGGGGGGGTTCTTTGATCGAGTGAATTTGGGGGGGTTTCTTGTGTGATTGTGCCTCTCTTTGTGCTCTTTCATTTTTGTTGCTATGAGTCCTCATAAATTTCCACCCTTAACTCCACATAATTATGCATCATGGAAAATTAAACTATGGAGTAAATTAATGGAAAAGGGTCTCACGCATTACATAGATGGAACAATAGCAGCACCACCTGATCCTAAGGCTGATCCTAATGCTCAATTAGAATGGCTCACTAAGAATTTCATGGCTCTTGGAACTTTGCGCAAGTATGTATCAGATGACCTCATCTTTCATATTGAAAAGTGAACTACAATCAAAGATGCTTGGGTATGTTTCAGAAATTGTATGGTCAAGTTGATGAAATCAGAGGTTATAAGATTGACAATGAGCTCACCAACTTGGATCCCAAGAGTTTTGATGCAATCCAATATTATGTCACCAAAGCAAATGAGCTAAGAGCAAAGCTTAAGGATTGTGGAATTGACAAAAAGGATGCTCAATTGATATTCAACTTGTTGGACAAGCTTGCACCAGAATATGCAGCATTTGTGTCTAGCTTCCAAACTCATCGTTTGACAGTGGGGAGTTCCTATGTTATGCCTTCATTTGATGCTTTCATAGAAATGTTGATATTGGAACAGTCTAAGTTGTTGAACATGGGACTTCTCAAGTCTTCAAAGTCCAAGGCTTTGGTGGCTAATCAAGGGAATCAAGGAAGTCAAGGCAAAGATTCCAACAAGAAGAAGAAGCAATCCAAGTCTAAGCCACAATAGGAAAAAGGACAATCATCCTCTCCATCACAAGGTGATTTTTCATCCTCTTCGAAGAAGGGGACACCACCTAAGAAGGATAAACCAACTTGTGCATATTGCAAGAAGTATGGTCATGATGAGCACCGATGCCACACAAAACAAGTTGATGAGTTAACTAATCTTCTTAAGAAAAACAACATCAACTTGCCATCCACCTACACAAAGAAGGATTCATCTCCTTTCTCTTCCTCACATTCTAAGGGAAAAGGGCAAGCATTTGTGGCTACAACAGGTTCTTCACAACAATGGATACTTGACTCGGGTGCTTCATATCACATGGGTTCTACAAAGGAGCAGTTTTCTTCATTGGAGCCATCTAAAGTACCTCACATTTACATAGGTGATGATACACAAGTAGAGGTTGAAGGGAAAGGTTCAGTTGACATGGATGATGGAACATTTGAGAATGTTCTCTATGTTCCTAACTTGTCTATCAACCTTCTCTCTATCTACCAAATCACTCACTATGAAAATGGGAAAAAGGTTGAGTTTACACTAGATTCAGTTGTGGTAAAGGAACTTGATGATGATGCCTTGGTAGCAGTGGGACAAGTCAATGACAACTCAACACTTTATTCATTTTCCCACTTTGTGCCAAGTTCACCTTCTAGGGCCTTGCTTACTCATTCAAATTCAGAAAGTAAGCTATGGCATGAGCGGTTTGGTCACCTCAACTACTGCTATCTTCAACAGCTCAACACTAAAGACATGGTCACAGGTCTACCTTGAATCAGTTTTTTAGAGGGTGTATGTTCAGGTTGTTCCATGGGTAAGCATCCCGAGGAGAAGTTTGATAAGGGGAAATCTTGGAGAGCTTTGGAAGTTCTTCAACTTGTTCATAGCGATGTAGCAGGTCCATTTCCAGCACCTTCATTTAGTAAGGCCTGCTATGTCCTCACCTTCATTGATGACCACTCCTACTTCACTTGGGTCTACTTTCTTATTCATAAGAGTGAAGTATTTGACAAATTTCAAGACTTCAAGACTCGTGTGGAGAAGCAATCTGGGAAAGTGGTGAAGATTCTTCACACAGATAATGGAAGGGAATATGTGAACAAAAGACTTAAGGATTTTTGTACATTTGAGGGGATTGATCTTCAGCATTCTGTAGCATACACTCCATAGCAGAATGGAGTTGCAAAGTGCAAGAATCGAACTCTCAAAGAAATGGCTAGCTGTATGATACATGCACGTTCTCTTGATCCCGCCTTTTGGGTAGAGGCTATTAGTTGTGCCACACACATCTAGAATCGAGTTCCTCACAAAGCTTTGCAAGGTATTACTCCTTTTGAGGCTTGGGCTAGTAGGAAACCAATTGTGAGACATTTTAGAGTCTTTGGGTGTCCAGCATGGGCTCGCATACCTCCGCAGAAATGCAAGGCATTGGAACCACAGAGTTGACCTTGCATATTTGTTGGATATCCTGAGGGTGTTAAGGCATATAGATTGATGGATCCTAAGACACATGAGGTGTTCATTGAGAGGAGTGTTCACTTTGAGGAAAGCTCTCCTATCTTAGCCTCTCTACCTCCTCCACCTTCCTCCATTGTGGATAGTGATGCTAGTGATTCAGATGATGAGACTCCTTCAACTCCAACTCGCAGGGTTACACCTCTGCAGGGTCCACTTGCAGTTGAGGAGCCTCATTCTCCACCTCCACCTAGACCTTGTTGGGCTCGACAAACACTTGAGTCAGCGGGTTCTCTTGTTGGGGATCCATCAGATACACAGAGAACTTGATCACAACATCAAGATCTTCCACACACATTCATTGATACTGCTTCCGATCCACAGACATTTAGGGAAGCATCAGGGGTTCCTGAGTGGGACCTAGCTATGGAGGAAGAGTATAGTTCATTGATGAGGAACAACACATGGGTTTTAGTCCATCTCCCTAAGGGGAGAAAGATGGTTCGATGTAAGTGGATCTATCGGACCAAGTTTGCAGCGGATGGTAGTGTGGATAAGTATAAGGCTCGGCTTGTTGCGAAAGGTTTCTCTCAGGTTGCAGGCATTGACTATAGTGAGACCTTTGCACCCGTAGCCAAGATGAACTCCATTCGTTTGACACTTGCTATTGTTGTAGCTCATGGTTGGGCTGTACATCAGATGGATGTGAAGAGTGCTTTTCTTCATGGTGATCTTGATGAGGAGATTTATATGGAGAAGCCATAGGGTTTCATCCAGGATACTTCTTTGGTTTGTAGACTAAGGAAATCTCTCTATGGCCTTAAGTAGGCCCCCAGGGCTTGGTACACCAAGATGGATTCCTTTCTTCTCTCTGTAGGGTTCACCAAGTGTCATTTCGATCCGAATGTCTACATTTTGTGATAGGATGACTCTCACTTGATACTTGTGCTCTATGTTGATGACTTGATCATTACAGGGAGTACTGCATCCATCATTAGCAGGGTCAAATCTGCTTTGCATGACAAATTTGCTATGACTGACTTGGGTCTTTTGCACTACTTTCTCGGGATAGAGATTTCACAGTCACCTTCCGGGATTACACTATCACAACCCAAGTATGCTCTTGATCTACTTGCACGCTTTCATATGGCTGATTGTAAGCCTGCCCCGACTCCCTTTCTTTCAGGAGTCAAGCTTGAGGCTAAGTGTTCTTCTCCACCAGTTGATGCCACTTTGTATCATCAGCTTGTGGGTAGTCTCATCTACTTGACCCATACACACCCTGATATTTCATTTGCAGTTGGCATGGTTTCCCACTTCATGCAGGAACCACATGAGCTTCATTGGAAAGCTGCCAAATGCATCCTTCATTACATCCAGGGTACACATCACTATGGGATTCACTATGCAGTAGGCACAAGACTTCGCTTGGTTGGTTACACAGACTCCGATTGGGTTGGCGATCTTGATGATCGTAAGTCTACTTCCGATTATAGTTTTCACCTTGGTTCGGGCCCCATTTGTTGGCAGAGTAAGAAGCAACATGCTATTGCTCTATCTTTGACTGAGGCTGAGTATCGAGGTGCTATTAACGCAGCGACTGAGACCATTTGGCTTCAGCAGATTCTCACGGAGTTTGGATTCACCACTCCATGGCCGATAGTTCTACATTGCGACAATCAGAGTGCTATTGCAATCTCGAAGAACCCGGTCCAGCACCAGTGGACCAAACACATCGAGATTCATATGCACTATATCCGAGAGCTCATTCAGGAGCAGGTCATTGATTTGTAGTATTGTCCTACAGCGGAGCAGGTTGCTGACATATTCACCAAACCTTTCATCGAGAGTAAGTTCCAGTAGTCGCGAGCTCTCTTGGGGGTGCTAGATGTGTCATTAGGGGGGGTCAGCTGACTTCTCCTTCCTCTCTTATGGGGGGGACTTTTTCCTCTTTGAGGTTTTTTCCTTCTTATTTGAGAGTCTTTTGTACTTTCATCTCTCTTTTGGGGGGGAGTTTTTTCCCACTAGGTTTTCTCCCTTTCTCCGTTTGTGAGAGATTGCATTGCGTAGTTTTTCTTGCATTTGCATATTGTACATGGGTACCTATCATGGCCTAGTAGCCGGGACCCATCTTGCATTGTTGACTTAAGTCTTCATTATGGATATTATTACACTTTACTTAAGTTAACTTAGGATAATGCATCTCTTCGTAGTTTGGATTTGAGACACTTAGGGAAGTGTGCACATAGGGATAGAGCTTGTAGGAGAAATTCCACCTTTTGTGGTCTTATTTTGCTGTTACACTCCACATTCAGTGGGTCATCCACCTCTTGTGGAATATTATATTATTTCTCCTACCTACCCCTATTATTTCTTACCTACCCTTGTTTCTCATTGAGCCACATGTCATAATTGTGTGCTCGTACATCCATATGGCCTTGCCTATATAAGCAGGCCTATATTCATTGCATTGGTTAATCCAGTTGATCATTTGCATATTGATGAGAATACAGTTTTGTTCTTGTCATTCTATTGTCTCTCTTTTTATGCTTTTCATTGTGCCCTTGATCTTGGCAAAATCCTACACTAAGGTTCTTACTTTTAGAATGTTAGATATTTTGCCTTGCATCATTTTGGCTCAGCAGAATGGTTTTGTCTCTAGCAGACAAATTCTGGATTCCATCATTTCTATTCATGAGAATATTCATTCTTTAACTATTGCTAAAAAACAGGGCCATTTTCTTAAGTTGGACATGTCCAAGGCCTATGACAGAGTGAATTGGCAATTCCTTTACAGAATTATGAAAGCTTTTGGGTTTGGGGAAAAGGTGATTCAGCTTTGTTCTCAGTTGATTGGGACTTCTACTTCAGTAGTTATTATTAATGGATCCCCTTCCAGTTTCTTCAAAAGTTCTAGAGGCCTAAGACAGGGGGATCCTATCTCTCCTATTTTGTTTACTATTTTGGCTGAAATTTTGGGTAGTTTTATTATGAGAAGTGTGGAAGAAGGGAAACTCAAAGACCTTAAACCTTCCTCGTCCAACTTAACCTATACTCATTAACAATTTGTTGATGATTCTATCACTATGGGAGAAACTACCATAAGAGAAGCGAGAAACATGAAGAGTTATGGATTCCTATGAAGCAACTTCTGGTCAAAAAATAAATTGGGAAAAGAGTTCTTTGTTCTTCACCAATACCCCTTTGGATAGATAAAGAAGGATTGAAATAATCCTTGGATGTAAAATTGCTAAGTTCCCTTCTACTTATTTGGGTCTCCCTTTGTGCTTAAAGACTTCAGATAATTTCTGGATGAAGCTGGTTGATAGATTCAATTCCAAACTGGCTGGTTGGAAAGGAGCCCTCCTTAGCCAAGCGAGTAAGGTGACTTTTCTAAAAGCTACCCTTCAAAATTTACCTATCTATGCTCTTAGTCTGTTCAAAATCCCCAGGAAGTTTGCTGAGCCATTGAAAGAATTCAAAAAAAATGCTTATGGTTGGGCGTGGAAGATAAAAATAGAATCTCCCTTATTACCTGGAATAATATTTGTACTCTGAAGCCTTTTGGGGGCTTGGGATTAAGGAACATTATAACTATGAATAATGACTTGTTAGCAAAACAAATTTGGAGAATGAAAGAGGAGGAAAGGGGATGGAATTCAATTTGGAAAAAGAAATACCTTCACATGCAACCATCTGAGGAAGAATTTATGGATAATTATTTTATTGTGGAAGGCTCTGTAATTCAGAATGCAGTTCAATCGACTAAAGCTTAGACTGCAGCTGGTAGAAAGTGGAAATTGGGGAATGGGAGAATTATTAGATTTTGGGAGGATAGACGGCTAATGGATAAACCGCTAGAGGAAATCCCCATTCTTAAGGAATGGAAAGACTGGTTCAAAAGCAGGTATGGAGACTTTGTTAGAGACTACTGCACAAATGGGAAGTGAATTGATTTTAGCCAACTTTGTCCAGGATTAAATTTTTTGGAGATCTTTCTTTTTTCCAAAATCTTTATGGAGCATTCTAAGGATTGTTGATTTGGAGGGAAAATTCTGATGGGAAATATTTTGTGTCTTCAGCGGTGTCTATCCATTACAAAGTTTTGAAAGAGATCCCTCTGTGGTCTAAAGTGTGGATAAAGAAGTTGACGCCCAAAATTAATATCTTCTTTTGAATTTTTACCCAAAATAGGTGCTAACTCTTGATAATCTCCATAAGCGTGGATTTGTTTTTTCTAACAGGTGTTCTCTTTGTTGTAGGGAGGAGTCCACTTGCCATATCCTCTACCAGTGCAATTTCAATTAGGAAATTTAGAATATTATTTTTAATAGGTGGAATTTGAGCTGGGTTTTCCCAAACTCTCTGGAGGAGTTATGGCAGCAATGGTTTTTCCCTAGTTCCAATTCTAAGAATGTTGAGCTTTGGAAACTTACTCTCCCTATTGTAATATGGAACATTTGGAAGGAGCGTAATAGTGGGATTTTTAGGGAAAAAAGTGTGAACCCTGAAGTGTTGGTGGATAAAATCTGTAGAGGTATCTATGAATGTTTATATGGAATTGATAATGGTTTAGCTACTAAAGAAGACTTTAATGAAAGATGGAACACCTCCAATAATAGAAACAGAAAGGAAAAGGGTAGGGATGGTCTTTTCTAGTGCTTTCCTCCCCAGGGATGGATCAAGGCCAACTTTGATGGGGCTTCTAACGAAAATCCTAGGAAAGCTGGTTATGGGGACATTGTCAGGAATTTTGCTAGAAGTTGCCTTGTGGCTGTTGTTGGCCCTTTAGGTGGCCAAACTAGTCATTATGTTGAATCATCAGCGACACTAAACACTTTGATTATAGCTAAAAATCTTAATCATGATAATCTATGGTTGGAGGGAGACTCTCTTAACATTATTAAATGTCTTAAGGGAGAATTTGAGCCTACATGGACTATAGAAAATATTATTTTTAAAGCTAGAGAAATTATTTCAAGCTTAAAAACTATTATTATAAAGCATGTTTTCAAGGAAAAAAAATGTTGTAGCGGATAGCCTTGCTAACATTGGCGTTATTTATGAAGCTCAAAGCATATGAAATGGGAAGATAATATTGACTTTAATATTAAAGAACTCATTAGAAAGGACAAATTTGTGGGGAAAGAAGGATTGCATGTTAATCATGGAAGTATTAATGATTAATAATCAAATTTTTAGAAAAGTTATTATAGATCGTCAAACGGGCAAAGTCCTAAACAAGAATATTAAAATTTTGCATGCTTTGTGGGTGTGCATTTTCAAAAAGCCGAGTGTCATTTGGAAGAAAGCTTCGAAGTTGTAGAAGAAGAGAAATCATAAAATGAATTCTAAAATCGGGGTAATCTAAGAAGAGAGGAACTTGATAATATTTCAAGATGGCAGGAAATGCCTAAGGTATGGACAAAGATGGAGAAGGGTTTCATGATGCATTTCATGGAAAAATTGGTAGACTATGATAAAAGTAGAGTTAACCTAGCATTAACCAAAGTTACTAAAAACTGGAAAGATGGTTCCTTCAAAATTCATGGTGTTAGATTCAAGATGGATGTGGACCTCATTTCTATAGTCACAAGTATGCCACATTCTGGTCTTAATTTCTTTAGGGAATTGAAAGTGTCTAATAATGCAGTGAAGCTTTTTCCGCGTAAAAAGAAGGAGAGAGTGAAATTAGGAAAAGCTTCGGGGGGTATTATGATGCTTCTAACATCAAAAAAAATTGGGGTTGTGTGCTTAATGCAATTATGGAATATATTATTGTGGAGAGTCGCTTCACCAAGGTCCACACCTACCATTTTGTGCTCCTAAATCACTTTATACATGAAAAGAGGATTTCTCTACCCTATTACCTCTTTAAGTCTTTGTTGCGGTCTTTGAATAAGCATAGTAAGAACCCCATTTCTCCAGTGCTTCATTGCGGCCTTATTTTGATCATTTATGAGCATTGCAAGATTTTGGCTATTCGGGAGAACAAATGGTTGTCGGTTTCACCGGGAAAGGAAAGAGGAAAATTGAGGAATGTGGGCCCAGTAAGGATGTGCTAATACAGGGCAAAAAGGTCAAGAAAGCCACTGTGGAGAAAATTCAAGAGGACATGGGTAAACAAAAGGATACAAAAGTTGACTTTGAGGATAGTGGAAAAAATGGAAGTGAGATGGAGACCGATGAGTCTGACGAAGAGGAGAGCTGGAAAGAAGAGGAAGTGGGGGAAGAGTAAAGAGAAGCAGAGGATGTTTCTGATTAGAATATCCCTACCCATAGCATGAGTATTGGTAATGTTAACAAACAGCCTATGGAGGAGCAGGACAATTAGATTAATAAGGAGGAAAGGGAAATGGAAATGGAGTAGGAGAAGGATACAGAAGAAATGAGTATTGAATAGGATAAAGATGGAGATGGGATTATCCTGGATAAACTCAAAAACCAGTCTGAGGCTCGAATGGGTTTTGATAGGTGGGTATATGAAAGAATCAAGAATCTAGAAAAATTTGATAAGTAGCAGGAAGAGCAGGGAAAGAAAGATGAAAGTAACCAGGAGTAGTGGAATAAGGTTATGGAGGATAAAGTGGAGAAGTTGGAAGTTTAGATTAGTAAGCTGGAGGAAGGAAAGGGAGCCATGAAGAACTTTTTGGTTATGATTCTAGATATCCTTACCTCTGTGACTAGGCATATGGAGGAAATTGTCAAGTTCCTTGAAGGTTCCAGCAATTCCAAACCTATTATGGACTTGGATGTTGATGAGGATGCTATTGAGGTAGGGACCATGGAAAGTGCTTCTGGTGGCGTGGCAAAAAGGACTAGGGCGAGTATGAAAAAAGCTACTTTGGCCTCTTCCAAGGAAATCCCAATGCTTAGGGATAATATCAAAGATTTGCAAGGGATTAGCAGAAATTTGGCTAATTCCCTTAAAAGCATTAAGTAATTTTTCTTTTGTCTTTATTCAGTTTTGGCTGGATGTAGTTGGTTTTGTTGGGCTTTTATGCTGATTTTTGCCTAGAACTGTGTTGGTTTTTTTGCAGAATGTTTTTTCTTGTTTCTTAATGCTCTTATCTTTTAAGGATCTATTGTAAAGGGTTTCGGGGTCCCTTCAACACCTATTTTTAGCATAATAAAAAACACCCTTCTTCTAAATTAATTAAATAAATTATTCAATTTATTTAAATTAATTCACCTAGCCAATTTCAGACTATTAATTAAATAAATAAATCTTATTTGTTTAATTAAAATCACGTCCTACATTTAATTCAATTCAAATTTAATTAAATATTTCTTTCTCATTTAAATAAATTAACATTTATTTAAAATCCTAAATTCATCCCACTTGCACTTTCTAGAATATGCAAGTTGCATGCTTAACCTTCCTTCAAATTCTTCTAAGCCCTTCTAATTAACCTAAACCCTTTCCTAAACATTTGCACATTCCTAAACTAAGGATTAGGAAGGAGTCACTTCTCAAACCATTAAAGCATATCTCCCTTCCACAAGTTAACCTCCAAAGTCTCCCTAAGCCTTTAAGGCTAACTCACCTTTGACCCTTCGTTAGAGACACTTTCTGTAACTAAATCATTCATCTAACCCCCAAGTCTCTTCAACCATTCATTGCTTTGACCATAGTTATCCTTTAACCCTTGCACAAGATTTTATCCCTTGGATACAAGATTTATCCACTAAACTAACCCTAACCAAACCTCCTAGGGTAACCATCATGTCTCTTCAGACATTTAATGCCTTTTCTCTCTCCTCTCAAGCCTTCTCATGTTGACACTTGTTGGAATGGGATTGGTTTGAAATTATCATATGGATTGAGGATCTTGCAATCCTAGCTCTTGTTAATGTACTTCCATCTTAACCATCCAATTGTCGATTTCTTCTATAAATAGGACTCATCCCTTCATTATCAAGGGTCACCAAGTCTCAATCTTAGAATCTAGATTTTGTGTCTCTTTGCCTCTGTCATAAGCTTAAGCATTTAGGAGAATTGTTATCATTAGCATATATCATGTTAGTATAACATATCATGTTAGTATAGTATTGCATTATCATAGCATAAAATCTACATTGTAGCGTCGTAAATTGTATGCACTTGCTAGGGTGGTACAATTTCACACCTAGTTTAGCACCCACCTTGGCGCATTTTGCATTTTTCATTGCATTTCCCCTTTAGCACTTAATTAATTAAATTAATTAGGTCTAAGGTTCTATTTTATCATCTCCCATATCATAAAGTTGGGCCCTTTTCATTAAAGTGTGCCCCTTTCATTTTATTCTTCCAATACATCATTTAATCAAAAACCCTAATTAGGTCCTATTTTGAACTTGGGGGCTTGATTTCGGGGGTCAAAACATCTCGAAATCACCTGTAACTTCGGGATTCTCTCTAAAATCATCATATTCGACGGCCCTGAAAATTTGGTGAAAAGTTGTCGGGACCATGGCGCCCAGCGTGCACACGGTCCTGGACATTTTTCCCAAAATTTTAGGAGCATGATCCAATCATAAAATAAAGCTTAACCCCAAGAAATTGGCGGGAGATTCAATCTCTAGGTCGGCCAAAAGTTGAAATTAAGACCTAGGGTTTCATATATAAGAGCTCTCTTTCTTCATTTGAAAGGATCCGAATTTTGGCTTTCAGGGACCTTCTATGTAGCGAAAGAGCAGATCTTTGAAGACTTCAACAACATTCAACATCCATCCATCAAGCATTCATCAATTTCATTCATCCATTTAGGGCTTTGAAGGCATTGAAGAGTAATAAGGGATCACCGACTGAAGATTGGCTTGTACCCCTCCCTTGGGGTTGGGTATGATTTCATGTTGTTTTCATGTCTTTGCATAAGCCTCATTATATCATTTGTATTCATGCTTTAGATCACTTTGCATCTTGATTTGGAGCATTTACATTATCATTTACAAGCAATTAGGGTTTACTTTCTAGGTTGCTCTAGTTTGCTTACTTGCATTTTAGGATCTTGCACACACACAAGGTCTGCACACACAATACATTTTACAATACAACTTGGCTATTCGTGGAGGTGGAAATCACCGAAGTGGGGGTTTGACTAAGGCAAAACCCTATATATCCACCCACCACACCTTTTTAGATATAAGTGCAGGTTTCAGAATTCGGACGACGTCGCAAGTTACAGATCCGGGAGAAGCAGACGGAAACTGAGCAACACACCAAATCTCAGAGCAAAAGACCAAGACAGGGGTGTGGGGTGCCCTAGTCCTACCAGGACAGGGGTGTTGGGTGCCCTGGTCCCTAGGACAGGGGCGCTGGGCGCCCTGGTCCCTCTATCAGACAGCAATTTTTAGCATATCCGACAGCTTTCCAGGTTGTAAAATAGCAGTTTCTGGAGCAGTTTCAGGGGCAGAATCAGGACAGTGGCGCCCACGCCCCCATCCTGAACATTTTCACTTAGATTTTAACATTGGGTACACATTTACATTCTTGTCTTGTCCTTGTGTTTACAGCTTTCCATTGTTTAAGTTCAATTCTGCAATCTTGTTACTAGTTCATACTTACACTTTAGGGTTAATAGTTGAACTTGCATCATTTTATCTTTCAATTACAACAAAGGAATAGAAATCCTAATAGGTAGCCCGTGGCTCTCTCTTTCACAAAAAGAAGTAGCCAATTGTGTGATACCTCTAGGCTCTTGCGTATTCCACAAGTGTGTGGTTGAAAGTGAGAATAGGGCATGTTTGCTTAGTTTCACTTTTTCCCTCACACATTTTTGGTGAACCTAACGTGAATTGAAATCTTCTCTAATTCTGATTTATGTTTTCAAATTTGAGTGTTTATGCTATTTCAAATTCAAATTTGTATTTACAATTTTTAATTTCTTGCAAGATTCAAAAAAATTTAAAGGAAATTTTTGCTAAAACCCTAATTTTTCAATTCAAAGTTGAACTTGTGGATAGCTTAATTGGGATCAATAATTTCAAATCTGATTTAGGAACTCATTTGAATCATAAATTTCATTTTCTAAATCTAAATTCTAAGTGCTTGCATTGGTTAAAACTAAACATTTCCTTCTATTTTGCATGTGTTATCATTTGAAAGAGGAAAATTGTTGTCATGATGCATTCATTTCATAGATGTGATAATGGGTTAGCTTCCCTTGTTTCAATTTTTCCTTCTCCTAAAGAACCTCCCCCCATCTATAACAACATTTTAGTGCCTAAAAGAGTTGCTACCAATCCCTTTGAGACTCTCCCATGTTCTAAGGATGCAGACTTTAAGAGTGATCTTGACAACTCTCCTAAAATGTGCCCTTCCTATTTAGCTATCCTAAAGGAAGAGAATGATATCATAAACACATTTCTTAATGTTACTTCACCTTCGCTACATGATGCCTCTCTAAGTGAAAAGGTATTGATGGACATTGACTTATTTTCTCCTAAAGTTGGTCCTTCCAATGGGGGCATGTTAGTGCAACAAGAGGTTATGAACACTTCTTTCAAAGATCTCCTTCCTAAGCATGAATCTTTGGAGAAATATGTTCATGTTCCTCCTAAAAAACACTCCCTTCATGAGGATCCTTTTGTGCAAGAAGATGACATTATCCCTACATTTCCTAGTGATGGCATCTCCTTTTCCAACAAAATTCCCACTAGAGATGATGAATTAATGATAAAAGCTTACCCTTCTCCTAAAGTTTGTCTTACCCATAAGCATCCCTTAGAGAAAGAAGATGAAATAATAAGAAATTTCCTTAATTCTCTCTCCCCTAAAGATCATATTGACCATATTTTGAGGAAGGAGGATGAGTTTAACACATCTATCGATTCTCTCTCTCCTAAGGATGAGGAATTAATAAACAATGTTATCTCCTCTCCCGAAATTGACAATACTTCAAACATTCCTTTCAACCACTTCACTATTTGGGATGAACCATTAGAACAAGGTGTAGATTATTCTCTATCCCATGAGAGAACCCTAGCCAAAGGGGATGAAATCAAGAGTGAAAACTCCCTTGATAGTTTCTCACTTTCCTTGAATCTCAATTATTCTCCCTCTCCTCAACTTGGTTCTACTCATAAGGAAACCCTAGTTCAAAGCAAGATGGTTAACATCTCTTTCAAAGATATCCCTCTCAAAAGTGATACTTTAGAGAGTAATGTTGATCCTTCTCCTAGAGAGTTTATTCCCCATGTAGATCGTTTGATGATAAAGGATGATATGACCTTTCCTAGAATTACTCTTCCTACTAGAACATCAATGCCTATCCCTTGTCTCTCTCCTAAAATTGATTTGATCCGTGATAAGATTTTAGTGCAAGAGAAGACTATCAATAATTCTTCCAATGCTTTTGTTCATTCCTCTAAAACATCCTCAATCAATTTGATACATGTGAATGAAACACCTAACAAACCTCTCTTCATTGTCCAATGTGCTTGTCCTTCTCAAAATTCTCAACCTTTAAATAAGCCTATCTTAGTGGTTCAAGGTGGTTATGCTAATGATTCTTTTTGCACTCCTAAGAAACCTATTATTACTGTGCAAGGAGGTTATTCTGTTAAGAGCCCTTATGAGTATGCTAAGCAACTGATTAGAGAGAGTTATCATGTGGTTGCTCATACCTATAACACCAAAAACAATAGGCAACCTAATCCTCCTCCAGTTAGCCCAACTTCACTTCCTCCTTCCCAACCTATTCTTCCTCAAGCTCCACGTATTTCACAAATGCTTAGTAAGGACTATGATCTCATAGAACAACTTAAAGCTACCCCTGCTAAGATATCCCTTTGGGATTTGATTCAAACTTCTTTCGTTCATCATGGAATGTTACAAGATGCCTTGAAAGATTTGAATGTTCCTCCACCTAATACATCTAGTAATATAGTGTCTTTGGTTAACTCTGTGATGAATCCTAAAGCTCAAATTGTGTTTACTCAAGATGAGTTGCCTACTAGTGAAATTCAACATCAATATGATCCCTTGATGATTGTGGTTATCATAAATGACACTGCTATAAGACGAACACTGGTAGATAATGGCTCTGGCCTTAATGTATGTAGCATTAATCTATTGCATAAGATGAATGTGGATACATCCCTTATTGAGCCTGACTCTCGTCCCATTCGAGGCTTTGATAATGTGGCTAAGTCTTCATTAGGTATTATCACCTTACCCATCACAGTAGGACTTGTTACTTTGCCTACTCCTATCCATGTTATGTCGGGAAATCTAACATACAACTTGTTATTAGGGAGACCTTGGATTCACAGTATGCAAGCTGTCCCCTCTACATTGCATAGACAAGTTAAATTTATTTATAACAATAAGACATAGACCTTGATAGGTGATACTAATCTTCAGGCTTGTTTGCAAACATCTACTTCCAAAGGGAGTTCTTCTAAACCTTCCTCTTCTAGTGATGACTCTTTAAACAAGATACCTATGGATGAATCATCACCCTCTGAAGTTCTTGAAGAATATCCTTCTCGACTTGAATCTACACATGAAAAGGCTTTTGATCCTAAGAAGGTTCTCGTAGAAGACGATTGGGGATCTCTTGATTTTAATCCCACCTTTGTAGGTGAGTATAGGGTTCCTCCTAGAGAGCTTAAAGTTAAAAAGAAGGAAGAAACTAGAGATCAATCAGTCTTACTTGAACCTATGAGCAATAATTTTGTGGCCGCTTCTCAAACTTCTTCTCCTCACACCTCTAATTCTGAAGGATTTGATTCTTTGTCTTATGAAAAACCACCTTCTCTTTCTGAAATGGCTAATCGTTATGGTCATGGTTTTCATATTTTGGCTAAGAGTGGCTATAGTGGAAATGGTTGTGGCACAAATGAACAAGGAATTAAAGTTCCTTTAGAACATAACATGCATGAATATTCATTTGGACTTGGATATAATCTTTCTAAGACCACCAAAGCATCTAAAAGACCATCTCTCAGTGTGAATGCTATATTTAGTAGTGATGATGATCTCACTTCAACTAAATCATCTTCTACTTCTATCAACTCTCATTCCCCTCATAAGGAAATCTTGGCGATGAACAAATCTCTTTATGACTCCCCTCAAATTTCTAAATCCACTTATGAATCTTTATCTCCTATTCATCACAAAGTCCTTTCCTCCAGGGATAAGGCTCTAATAAATTACACTCATCCCTCTTCTAAGAGTTCTTGTGACTTTTCTTCTTCAATTTATACATGTTTTTGATCTCACTTATAGTTGAGCATTTAGCATGTCATATTCAAATACCTCATTCAGTCTATCATGTCTTTAAATAACATTAATGGCTATTATGTTGCTCATCATTATGTGACATTGGTAGCTCATTTACTAGGGGCTCATTGTCATTCATGATGGTACAATTTCAAGTGCAATCATATTTTTGAAGCAACATAATAGCCTAATTTTCTATGTTATCTCTTGTTCCTATGGGGACAAGAGTGATTTCATACATCTCTTCTTTTTCTTATGTCCAAATCTCTCCCTAGAAGATTGTGTAAGTCCTTCTCATTGAAGCAATGATCTTTCCTTATTTTTATCTAAGGATCCACTTTGTCCTATTTCATGGATGGTTTGAACTTTATTACTTGATGTTATCCCTTGTATGCATTTGTTGTTGTTTGTTCAAGGATTCTCTCTTACAAGAGGTGTAAGTCCTTGACTACAACCTCTTTTTCACTTGGTAAAATACATCCATAATGAATTCACCCTCCCAATTGGGTTAAAAGGAGCGTCATCCTTCATTAAGAATCACTTTCACCTCGCAAAAGAAGGAAGTATTGCATTCTTATTCTCTTCTTTGTCTTCTTCTAGAAGATGTTATATATTTGTCTAAGATAATTCCTCTCGAGGATAGGTGTCTTTTGTCCAAAGATCTCTTCTCCTCTAAGGATCTCCTTTACACATACTACAAGATATCCCTTTCCAACTATCTTATCCTTGCTTAAAGAGTGCAAAACTCTCTTGCTTGGATCTATGACATTGTTGCATTTTTGGGGTATCTTCTTTTGTGATGAACCTAGGTATCCTTGTTCTACTTTGCTTATCACATAAACATTACACTTTTTGAGCAATGGGTCATTCTCGGAACCAGAGCACAGACTCTTAGAGCGAGATGTCATGCTTTTGTACTATACATATACAGGTTGTAGCATACTCGGGCATAGACTCCTATGAGGTGCTTCTAACCTCCCTTACACACACATGCACGAGGTTGAGTGGAACTAGCGGCATAAGGCTAGACTTTCTCACTCTCCTCCCTTACATGGATCACCTAGACAGACTCTAGGGGCTAGTTTTCCATGTCCTTTTTCCCATGGATCACCTAGACAAGATCTAGGGGCAAGAAGTCCATGTTTTCTCTCTCACTATTTTTCTCATGGATCACCAATGTGTGTATTCATGCTTTTTTCCTTTCTTTTCTTCTCTTTGCATTTTGTTTCCATTTACATCCTTCATCTTGTGTTAGAGAACTCTCAAATCCCCACACTCTTTGTTGTGTTGGAATTGAGATTTAGTTCTCTTTCTTACCAAATGATTCTCCATTAGTTTTTGATCTCATATCAAATCTTCTTGTGAGCATTTGTCATCAATATTCTTTAACAATTCGAAGTGGTAAACATGATACCCTGTTTCAACTCACTAAAATTAGCAAGCCAAAACAAGGGGGGCATATAGCTACCCTCAAATTTTCATCACCTTCCTTAGTAAGCATTAGGTGATTTTGTGATCTAACATGTGGTTTTGTAGGGTGCGGTTCCTAACTAAGTACTGCAGATACCGTTGGGGGCTTCGTCCGACAACTTATGGATATATCCTTTTTCAAATAATGTTTAATTTTCTATACTTTAGCTTGCATATGCACGTAGTGTTCATATGACCGCTAAAGTGGGCGCTAAATGTAGCGTCGTAAATTGTATGCACTTGCTACGGTGGTACAATTTCACACCTAGTTTAGCACCCACCTTGGCGCATTTTGCATTTTTCATTGCATTTCCCCTTTAGCACTTAATTAATTAAATTAATTAGGTCTAAGGTTCTATTTTATCATCTCCCATATCATAAAGTTGGGCCCTTTTCATTAAAGTGTGCCCCTTTCATTTTATTCTTCCAATACATCATTTAATCAAAAACCCTAATTAGGTCCTATTTTGAACTTGGGGGCTTGATTTCGGGGGTCAAAACATCTCGAAATCACCTGTAACTTTGGGATTCTCTCTAAAATCATCATATCCGATGGCCCTGAAAATTTGGTGAAAAGTTGTCGGGACCATGGCGCCCAGCGTGCACACGGTCCCGGACATTTTTCCTGAAATTTTAGGAGCATGATCCAATCATAAAATAAAGCTTAACCCCAAGAAATTGGCGGGAGATTCAATCTCTAGGTCGGCCAAAAGTTGAAATTAAGACCTAGGGTTTCATATATAAGAGCTCTCTTTCTTCATTTGAAAGGATCCGAATTTTGGCTTTTAGGGACCTTCTATGCAGCGAAAGAGCAGATCTTTGAAGACTTCAACAACATTCAACATCCATCCATCAAGCATTCATCAATTTCATTCATCCATTTAGGGCTTTGAAGGCATTGAAGAGCAATAAGGGATCACCGACTGAAGATTGGCTTGTACCCCTCCCTTGGGGTTGGGTATGATTTCATGTTGTTTTTATGTCTTTGCATAAGCCTCATTATATAATTTGTATTCATGCTTTAGATCACTTTGCATCTTTATTTGGAGCATTTACATTATCATTTACAAGCAATTAGGGTTTACTTTCTAGGTTGCTCTAGTTTGCTTACTTGCATTTTAGGATCTTGCACACACACAAGGTCTGCACACACAATACATTTTACAATACAACTTGGCTATTCGTGGAGGTGGAAATCATCAAAGTGAGGGTTTGACTAAGGAAAAACCCTATATAGCCACCCACCACACCTTTTCAGATATAAGTGCAGGTTTCGAAATTCGGACGACGTCGCAAGTTACAGATCCGGGAGAAGCAGACGGAAACTGAGCAACACACCAAATCTCAGAGCAAAAGACCAGGACAGGGGCGTGGGGAACCCTGGTCCTGCTAGGACAGGGGCGCTGGGCACCCTGGTCCCTGGGACAGGGGCGCTGGGCGCCCTGGTCCCTCTGTCAGACAGCAATTTTTAGCATTTCCGATAGCTTTCCAGGTTGTAAAATAGCAGTTTTCGGAGCAGTTTCAGGGGCAGAATCAGGACAGTGGTGCCCGCGCCCCCTCCCGAACATTTTCACTCAGATTTTAACACCGGGTATGCATTTAAATTCTTGTCTTGTCCTTATGTTTACAGCTTTCCATTGTTTAAGTTCAATTCTGCAATCTTGTTACTAGTTCATACTTACACTTTAGGGTTAATAGTTGAACTTGCATCATTTTATCTTTCAATTACAACAAAGGAATAGAAATCCTAATAGGTAGCCTGTGGCTCTCTCTTTAACAAAAAGAAGTAGCCAATTGTGTGATACCTCTAGGCTCTTTCGTATTCCACAAGTGTGTGGTTGAAAGTGAGATTAGGGCATGTTTGCTTAGTTTCACTTTTTCTCCTACACATACATCATAACAAGCTTTGTTATAATCCATATAGATCTTAGTTGCATTAGCATATAGATAATTATCAACTCATCACTCGTTCTTTAGGTTGTCATTCTAAAGGTCAATTGCTCAATGATTTGGGAGCAACCATGACTTGAAGAATCCTTGGAGATAGAGGACAATGGAATGTCTTGGAAGGATTTCTTTTTTAACTTGTTTTATTTATTAGATCCTTTACATATAATGTTTTGTTGGTATGTTTTCTATTTTGTTGTTAATTGACTAACACCACCTTTTCAGGCATACATTTTTGGTTCCCACTGTGGGGCCCTCCCATGATTTTAACATTTTGTTACAGATTTTCATGCAGGCCTAGAACACAGGATTTTCTAGCACATTTGGCATAACTTCTAGCACATTTGATAGCTCTTCTAGCACATTTGACAATTCTTTTGGCGCTTTTGACAATGCTTCTAGCGCATAAAAGTTTTTGTAGTGCTTTTGACATTTCTGCTAGCGTTTTTAATCAACAAAAAAAGAAAGGACCGAGGTTCAGAAAAACCTTTGATACACATGGTAAACAGAAAGGAAGAAATATGTGTGTATTTTATAAATTGATAAGAAATGAACATGATAATTTTATAGCAAAACAAGGATAATATAATGTAGGTCACATAAAAAAGAAATGCCCAACCCACATCTCAGTAAAACAAACTTTTAATATTAAAAATGGAAAGAATAAATAATATTAGTTAAATGTTGGCTTGTTAAAATGATGAATTAATTTATATGCTCATTAGGCCATGTTTGGAAAGGTGTGGAAAGAGTTGCAGACTTAGATGGCTTAGTTATATAAAGAACAATTGGAATATAAAACTAAAAAAGAAGGACAATAACACTTGTTTATCATATAGATGGGTTGCAATGGGATTTCCCCAACAAACCCTTTGAATGGATTTTAAATAAGACTTTTCTATTCTTTGGATTCCAAGATCCAGAGCTCTCTGATATGAGGAAAATGAAATGAGGAACACAACAAACTACCAAATTGCATGCAAGTAGTATTTTCAAATAATGGGAATTGGTGTCCAAGTTGTTCACATCTTCATGATCTTTTCTTTATACTTGCCTGGTGTATTGCTTATTAGGGTTTTGGGTGTTTGTAAAGGTATTAAAATTCTAAGGAGAGAACAAAATGGCCCAAAAAATGCAGAGAACAAAACTGTGGTGGTGATAGCAAGGACAAAAGAATTGTTGCAATAGAAGTGTGTGAGCTAAAAATAGGGTGGGAGAGCCATGTGGAAAAGAATCCAGGGAGCATGAACAAAATCTTGCAAAAATAGTTTCAGTACAATGAAAAAATGGCTCTAATATATGTCAATAATGATAACATTGGACAAACTAGAATATTGAGGACTATGAACAGGATTGAGGGCCATAAGCACAATTGAAGAGCCGCGATTAGTGTCTGGCATCATTAGGGATGATATCTAGGGTACCAAGTCTTCCATTCTTGTGGTCTATTGCACGTCTCAATGATGTGTTGTCATTGGAAGGCTGCACAAATTCAACCATTTGTGTTTTAAAAAATAATTCTATACCTAGTTTATGTGCTCATGATTAGCTTCATCTCCATAAAGAAATCATTACAAACTGTCTATGAAGGTAGGGCATCAGAATTAAAGCAAACCTATGTGAATTCAAAGAGCATACATAACAACAAAGAGCTCTATAATTCTTCTTTCTCTCAAACACTAAGACCACACCATCCATATATTTTCAACAAACACATGTAACAAAAACATTTAAGCCTTGAAACGAGGGTTATCAAAACTATTGCTGAGAAAAATTAAAGCATGATACTAACTCACTGGTAAAGGCTCCCAAATTTTTTTAGCAACACCCACTAAGGAAAATTAGGTAACCATTCGCAATGGATCTATAGACTTATCCAACCACCACTATTAGCTTAAAAAACTCAAAAAAGAGAAAAATTAAGAAGAGACCTCAAGGAGATTCATCACTCCTATAGTAGAAAACAATTTTACACAACATTTGGCATAACAAAGAAAGTAATTGATGTCATTTCTGGCAATTTACACCATACATAAAGAGAGATTAGAAATGTATTTGAATTTCAAAACCAACAAAGTATTTTAGAATTTCCTAATCATGTGATTGATAGTTAAGGGCATAGCAGATTCTATATTTATGGGCAACCTTTTTGAAATAAGGTAGGCAACCAATATACTAATTTGGAACTTTAAAATTCTTCTTACTAAATGAATAAAAACTATCTACAGAGGCTTCGAAAAGAGTATGGAAGGCCAAAAATAAAGGTCTTGATGTTAAGAAACTAAATTATGAATAACCACCTACATTTTGACTTGGGACATAATACCCTTGTCTCTCCAATCAAAATTAGTAGGAAACTCATCCATAGGAAAGATCCCAGGCATAAGTGAATCATTCATAAAATTGTGAGGAACATTCAACAAACCTATGTAACAAGATTCAAACTCCTCCTTCATTAGATCAGAAAATGGCGTTATCCCATGGACGATAGTGGAATCAAATGCCTAGTTTGTCATTGCCCTCATCAAATTCTCCACAAATATTTTCAGCCTCATCCCATTAAATTTTGGTGAAGGAAGGAAGGTTCATTGTAGTTAATAATAATGGTAGTGCAAAGACAAACCAAGGGCACTAGTTGCACTAGCATTACATTTACATCAGGTCATCACCCACTGAAAACATAGATAAGGTGCATGTCTATTTTGCATGCAGGCCATGGCTGCATCTTTTCCCTGACAATTTTCTCAGCAACGTACTGCCCAAGATATTGGGAGATGTGTGTTCTCTTGCCTAGTTATTTGTATTTTATTTCTAACGGCTTACTACCACTGATTCCATCCCAATTAAAATACAAATAAACCTTTTGTTTATGTATTTTAGGTTAAAAAACTTGCAAGTCTTACATAAAACATTGATGCAATCAAATTTATGTAAGAAAACCAAAAGATTTGATTGGGCAGAAAGAAAACATTTAATAACGGCCTAATGTTTTAGCCCTCTACAATAGTTCCAGCAAGTCCTGCTAGGGAACTATAGCGAAGGACTCTTCTATTAACTAGTGATTAATCTATTTGAAAAAAACCAATCACCATTCAGTATTCACTTTAAAGCTAATATCAAATTTAAAAAGCTAATGTTGAATCAAAGAAATTGCACGTTTTTTAGGGCTTAAAATTCCTAAAAATATTTTCCTACCACCTCATTAGGCCTGGATTCGGTTAAGAAGATTTTCAGAAAGGAAACACAAATTTTAACACAAAAAAATGCACAAATTATGAGAAGCCTAAATGTGAGTAGAGTTTTGGATTTTTCAAGGCCCGTCAGATTATCACTATTACGCTACAGTCCAAGAGGACACATTTATTCCAAGCATTTGGCTGAACAGTCCACATGCCTTGTTTGCATTTCCACATTTTGCATGCATTTGCGGGTTTATAATTTTTTTCGGTAGCAATTACTTCTACTCAGTGTTGGAAATAGTTTCTATTGCGAGCCTTATAGTTTTCCTTAAGTTCCAATAATACCTTACTTGCAACTGTAAAAGGATGATTCCACACTTAAATTATATATTTGGAATGCAGGAATGTTTCTTATATTGCAATCAAATGAAATAAGGTGCAAGGTATATGATTTCTTAAATGTAGTTGGCATTGGGTATCTTGGCTTGTAGTTTTTTTTTTTCTCAATTTATTATGTGATGAATCTCTCTCATTTTGCTTTTTGGCAATCTCATGTTTGTTGTGGATTTAGGACTGTCATTGGTGAATCAATTCACAATGTCTCTACATGTTTTGCCTCATTCAAGATGATACTTGATTTCTAGATAATGTTAACCTAGTTTCTAGATTTGTGATTTCTTATCTATGCTTCTCTTTGTCTTTATAGCTTTCGTTATTTAAGTTTAGGGGTTTTTTATTTTCTCTGGATATAGGCTGGCATGTTCTACTTTGGTGCTTTGTTTTGACTTATTTAGGGTTAGAGAAATGTATTTGGCTTATTCCTGCCAATTGCTTCCTTGTAAGTATGCATAGCATTTCTACAATTCTATTGAGTGTATTCTAAGATTTCAAAAAGTCCCTCCTCATGGTACATTTTGTACAATTTACTTGCCTTGTCAATGTTGTCTTCCCTAGTCTTTTACATAATTTGTGGACTTCTTATCACACAATTCATTTGTCTTTCTTTTGTTTAGAATTTGCAAATAATCACTCAAACACAATTCAAAAATCTTGATTTCACTTATTTTAATGCTTTAGGTGGTTATCCTACAACTTTCCAAAACAAAACACACAATCAGGGGGTAATGATGGATGCCAATTTATTTTAATAGATCCTGTAAAAGCAAGAACCTCTACCAATGCCATGGTGTGCTATAAGTTTATTTGTATTGGTTCATCTTCATTGATTAAGAACTAACATTTGTTGGTTTTGTAGCTTGTGGGCCGACCTCCATCAGAGGAACTTATGGCTCAGATACCCTCATTTTGCCTACATTATTTGATACTTTTGGGAACCACAATGCAGATATTCGAAAGGTAGGATTTTGTTGTTGGCTTCCAAATATATTTATTTTGTTGCCAATAAATATAGGTCACTGTAGATTTTATACCTTGTTAATATTTTCTTTGCTTCTTAAGTTATTTTATGTTTGAGCCTGAAAAATATGTTATTCAAAATGAAGAAAAAAGGATTGTAAAGTCTTAATTTATCTTCTTGTATAGATGGTCATTTTTTGTCCACTAGACATATATATTGCCCTTGGAAAAGCACTTTTACCTTACCTTGGAAGCCTAAGCAGTACCCAACTATGACTTGTAACAATTCAAGCAAATAGAATTTCCTAGGTGCCCTATATAATCAAAAAAATTGTGCTAATGAATATATTCCCTATAAACATTTTCCAACTATTTTTTGTACCTTTTAATTTGATTAACGCATTTTGCAGGAAAGGTCAGGTGTTGTTGTGGACATGCAAAATGTAGAGGCATAGACAGGGCACATTAACTGTTTGACAAAATGCCTCAAAAAGATGTGTCCTCGTGGACTACAATGGTTTAAGGATATGCACAAAATTGATTTGTTAAGAATGCTTTAGAAACTTTAAAGAAAATGTAATTAGCAAGTATCAAGCCAAATTCCACAACTTTTTCCACAATCCTTAATGCCTATGCCAAAATCAGAGCTTTGGAACAAGGTATGAACATCCATCAAAGCATAAGGGATACAAAAAATTTCCAGATGTAGTTGTATGCCAGAAATGTTGTATCAACCTGCAAGAGGATAAAACATCTTAAACATACACATGAAACATTACATTAGAGTTAGAAATCACAAAACAAGTTAGTGAACCAAAAACTCTCAAAATCATATCATGCTCCTCTATCCCTAAAGATCTTCAAGATTGAAGATGGTTGTCACTTGGAAGAGAACTTGATCTCTTAGATGACAACCTAGAGATCGAGATTTTGATGATTCTAGGATCAAAATGGGTGCAACTAAGATCCTAGTGAATGTGAGATGATGGATGAAAACTAAGGATGCAAGATGCAAAACAAGATATGATCAAGATGATGAAGATGAGATGAAGCTATGTTAATTCCAAATTGAAGATTAAAATGAACTAAATAAGCTAGATGAAGATGAAAACTAAGTAATTGATATGAAATTAAGCTAACTAAAATGACCTAAAGCATGATGCAAATGCTAAGTGCTATAATGCTAATGCTTGAAGACTTGGATGCTTGAAGATGACAAGATGAGCTCCTTAACCTACATAATGACTATAATTTGGATGCACAGGAGGATTAGATGAATTGAAGAATGAATAGGCTCTATTTATAGGCAAAATAGAGAAATGGATGGTTGAGATTGAGTAATCTCAACAAGGGCTAGGATTGAAAGTTATCAATCCATGAGAGGGATTCAATCCAATCCCAAGTTGACAAATGTCACCTTGAGATGGCTTGAGAGGATACTAAGTAAGCATTAGGGATAACCTCTAGAGGTTAGGACATTGGATAATGTCATTACCCAAGGAGGCATGCTATTACCCAAGAGGAAAACTCTTGTACAGCATGGGAAAATGGTTAAAGGGACAATCATAATGGCTAAGGGGTGTGGGCTTGTAAGAGAATTAAATGCTCTTGGGAAGGCTTTGGAAGGTTAACTTTCCCAAAGAGGAAATCCTCTAGTGGTTTTGCAAGAGCCTTACATGTTTGGAAGACTCAACAAGTTAACTTGTTGAAGAAGGTAGAGTCTTCCACACATTTTGAAGACTTCCCCTATTTTTAGGGAAATGACTCCCCTAAATTTAGGGTTAAGACATGATTAGATGAATTAGGCATGATTAAGGTGGATTAGAGGGTTTCTAGAAGAAATTATAATGCAAGTGGGAGATGTAGGATTTTGCAAGTGGGTGAGGGAAAATATAATTTTTCATTAAGTTAAAATGATTTAATTTCACCAAAAGGGATGCAACTTGTATTTGTAGGATTTTGCAAGTGGGGGGATTTACAAATAAATTTTGATTTATTTAAATGCAAAGGGTTTCTTCAATTAAATGTGAATTTAATCAAAAGGGGAAAAAAAGATTTTAATCAAATAAATAAGATTTATTCAATCAAATGGCTAAGGGTACTTAATCAAACCTTAGTTTAATTAATAGGTTAGGTTAGAAGAAGTAGATTTATTCAAATATTTAATTTAATTAAAAGGTCAGTTAGAAGAATGGGGATATTAATTAAATCTTAATTTAATTAATCAAAAGAAATAGGGATAATTAAATGAATAAAATTTACTTAATTCATTGTGTAGCTTTTAGGTGTCTACATTTTGCCCCTCTTTGAGTCAACGTGTGATGACATGTTGATTCAAAGAAAAATGCTCAATTTGTCGTAAAATTTTTTCCAATATGATGTTGTTGCCAAAATTGTCGATATGATTCCCTGGATATGAAAAATTGATTTGATATGATACGTCGATGTGATTTTGATTGGTCGATATGAAGCTGATATGAGACTGATATGGAGATTCAATATGGTAATGATGATATTCCCCCTCGGGCGATAAATTGAGAAAAAAATATGGTCTCGAGAGAGGAAGGCGAAGCACAATGATTTTTTAATTTTTTAATTTTTAATTTTTTAAAATTTTAGATTTTTTTGGATTTTTAAAATTTATCGCCCGATAGATTTTTATTAAAAATGATATGTAAAAATGGGGTTAGAACTATGTGGGGATAGCATGTACATGCCCCACATGTCCACCAAGGCATCCCAACCGCCTACGTCGACATGGGCTATATAAGCCTCCAAGGGCCCATTTCCACCTCATTTGCACACTTGTCAGTTGAGAATTGGAGCTCTGGAGTGGAGAGGAGAAATGGCACCCCCTTACCATCTTCATCGATTTGAGCAAGTTTGACAAGTATGGCCCACCGATGAGTTCAATTTTCTAACCTTGCTTGTGAATTTTTAGCTTATATTTTAGTTGATTTTGGTGCATTTTTCAAATTTTTAGTGCTAGGGTTTGTTTTTCCGTCTTTTTTATATTTTTGAATTTTTAGTGCATTTGATTTTTCTTTTCGCGAATTCAAATTTTCTTTTTGCACATTTGAATTTCATAGCGCATATGATGAAATTTTTAGCGCATAAGATTAATTAAATAACCAATTGATGTAGCACATTTAATTACTATTTTAGCGCATATGAAATAGCACGCTATTTTTTGAATTTTAAGATATTTTTGACGTGTGTAATTTTGATTTTTAGGTTCGTTATGAAGTTTTACACCTGGTCGATGTGTTAGTTTGTGTCGTTTGTGTTGATGTCATGTTGATTTGTTTATTTGTGTGTTGTGGGATGGTATGAGTCAGTTGTTGATATGAGTCAGTCGTCGATTGGTTCAAATTTTGGTATGGATCAAGTCAATCAAAGTCGATATGTCTCAAGGTCGATATGGGTCTCTTGTCGATATGGGTCAATTTTCAATATGGGTCTATTTTCGATATGGGCCAATATCGTTATGGGTCCTGATTCGATATGGGTCCTGATTTTGATATAGGTCTCAAAGTCAATATGGTTTTTGGTGGGTATGAGTCAAATTTTGATATGGGTCCTAGTTCGATATGGGTTCTGATTTCGATATGGGTCTCTTGTCGATATGGAACTTGGTTTTGATATGGTTCATGTGTTTGATATGATTCTTGGTCAATATGAGTCAAATGTTGATATGGGTCCTGATTTCGATATGGGTCAAAGTCGATATGGTTCTTGGTCGGTATGAGTCAAATTTTGATATGGGTCCCGATTTGATATAGGTCTCTTATTGATATGGGTTCTAATTTGGATAGGGTAAAAGTCGATATGGTTCTTGGTCAGTATGAGTCAAATTTCAATATGGGTCTTGATTCAATATAGGTCTCTTGTTGATATGGGTCCTGATTTTGATATGGGTCAAAGTCAATATGGTTTTTGGTCGGTATGAATCAAATTTAGATATGGGTCGAAGTCGATATGGTTCTTGGTCAATATGAGTCAAATTTTGATATGGTTTATTTTTGATATGGGTTTATTTTCGATATGGGTCAATGTCGTTATGGGTCTTATTGAGTGGTTTTTGATCTGATACTTGATTCGTTGATAGGATAGTCCTTGTGTGATGTCGTGATTGTCATCACTTGATAGATGCCTCTGTTGTTGGATTGTTGATTGTTTAGTTGCTTAGGATATATAAAACTGATATAATACTCCCTTGTTGATATAGATCCAATGAGGTGCTCTTCAACTTTGGGAGAAATACCCGAAGACCTTGTATGTGAGAGATTGTTTGACTATCGATGATTTAGCAGTTATAGAGGCTTGTGGTTTGATACACTTTCTAGAGATGTCTTCCTACTGGAATAATAGGGCTCTACTCACCGTGTTGGCTGAGAGGTGGCTCAATGAGCACAATACCTTTCATTTACAGATGGGTGAGATTACAGTGACACCTGAGGACATCTATTAGATTCTTCAGATTCTGATTACAGGAGAGCTAGTTGTGTATGATGTGCAGAAGATTGGCGAGACATATGCTCTATGGGAGGTGTTCAGCAATCCACATATTGCAAGTTACACAGTGGCTTGGCAGGACATGGTAGATAGCTACACCCACTCCCTTTAGTATTGGCAGGCTTGATTGGTAGCTTCTTGATTCCTGACAGGAGGTCTCATGGGTTGTCGGTTGGATGGGGTCGGGTTCTACAACAGATGGTGCAGTTGCGTACATGATATGCTTTGGGTATATGTCTGCTCACTCACCTATATCATGAGATAAGCTCCATTAGGTTGTCTATGATGATGTGGCTAGTTTAGCTTTCAGGTGCACCCTTCTACAAATTTGTGCATGGGAGCATATAGCAGTGACCCATGTATAGCCAGGTTGCTTCCCAGCTGATGCTCGGGAAGTTGGAGTATTGGAGATGGGCTTTAGATGACATGGATACAGTGGTGTGGAGGTTGTGCCAACTGTGTGAGCCTTGACCCGAGGATGGATTTGAGGTGCCAAGCTTATTTTTAGCAGATTTCTTTTGGGTCACACCCCTTATGTTGTAGAGAGGTTTATTCTTCCTCGGGTATACTGACAGTTTGGTCGTGTGCAACCTATGCCATAGGGGATGTTCATGTACACTAAGGTACACAAGGAGAGGACATATTGGGGGCCAACACTGGATTTTTCCATAGCCCAATCCGAGTTCTACTCCTTTCCCTTTTGTGTATGGAACCTGTAGGTAGACATAGTTGATGTGAGCATGACTATTAAGTATACTCATTATTTTATGACATATAGGTTCCCACAACTTATAGGGCTAGGAGAGCCTATTCCTTCCCTCGATGAGGTAGATGATGACTATGATGATAGAGGTTGAGGGGGAGGTCGCCAAGGTGGCAGGTAAGGACAAGGGAGAGGCAAGAGGGTGGGAGAGATGTTAGAGGTGGTGTGATTGGTCACGACTGAGAAGTAGGTGGTGGCGGGGGTGGAGGAGGAGATGAGGGAGGAGATGGGAGGGGTGGTGGGTGAGGTGTGAGGAAGAGAGGAGAAGGATGGAGGAAATAGGTTGGACAAGGAGAGCTAGTGCAGGATGAGGATGTTGTTGTGGTGGAGGTCGGGGAGAGGTCAGGTGATGATGGATCTGAGGGGGAGACTGATGATTCTTCTGATGAGGAGACCAAGTCTGAGGAGGTTAGTGGAGGAGGAGGGTTTATTGGATTGGGAGGGATGGCATTGGAGGTGGATGAGGAGGATAGATATGCCCCCTCCTGCCCCTTGACGGGTTGGTGCTCAATATCCGCAGCCTTCACAGCCATCGATGGTACAGACTAGACTGCCTCTATATCAGCAATAGGCACAACTAGCTGGATTACAAGCCTTGCTGTAGAGGCTACAGGATCAACTCACATAGGCTCATGCACAAGTGACATAGTTGTAGAGACAGGTTACCATGATTTCATTAGAGAGGGATATCACTCGGGCCGAGAGAGATACATTGTAGTAGGGTTTGCAGGTAGTGCAGGCACAAATTGCTCAACTCACAGCTGAGCAGGATACTAAGAGGGATCAGCGGGGCTGGGCCGAGGAGACAATGCAGGCCCTATAGTAGGTCACCACAAAGGGAGTGACAGGAGAGACTATCAAAACCTTGTCTATCATTCCAAGCGAGCCACCTATTATAGGGATTTATAGTTTGTGGCGGTGTCGGTATCTCAGCGGGCTCCTAGCTATGCAACCAACTCTTAGTGGGGTGGATCTCATAGATGTGGAGGTAGTGAGGGGGTCATGGGACCTAGGAGGGATGCCCCTAGCAGTGGTATAGGTGTAGGTAGCTCAAGCTCTTGGGTGACAGGTTTTGGAGGTGGTCATGTTGATCCTGCCCCTTGACTATGCTCACAGATGTTGTATTTTTTATGTCCTTTATTGATATATACACACATCATTGTATTTTGATTTTTCCTCTTGATTGTTGTACTTTGATCCCATTGATATGATACCCACTGATGTTCGCATATGATTCTCTAGTGATCTCATTTATTATTGATGTTCATTTATTTCCTTGATACTGATGTTGCTTGATTTGATGGACATTATTATTGATATGATATCTAGGAACTTTGGACATTTTATAGTTTTACTGATGATTGGCTCTAACTTGTATCATTGATTTTCCTTTGGACTGGCATGTGGTCACACATGCATAATGATATGATAGTAGACATGCTTATACTCATTATAAATGCAACTATTTTGATTTCGATGAGATATATAATATGCTTTTGATCTATATGACTTTTGCTTGGATGATGATGCAAATGATGTGATGTGTGTGTTTTTTATTTGTATTATCTACATACTTCTATGATGATTGCAATGTATGTCTAATGGATACTATATGTTTGGAAGGTGATATGCCAATGATGGTTGGATTTGATGATTGCATATGCTTATGATTGTACAAATGCTTCTAACATGTTTTTGTGCTTTTGTGGGCTTTGGATAATGTGATCTAATATGAAGAATGTTCTTGATTATGATATGCACTATGATAATGATGTGAAATGTGATAATGATGTGAATGCGATAATGAATTGAAACATGAAATGTATCTTGTATGATGTCAGATGTATCTTGAAAATTAGATGTATGAGATAAAATGTATCTTTTGAAAATGAGATGTATGATATGAGATGTATCTTGAAAATGAGATGTATAATGTGAGATGTATCTTCAAAATGAGATCTATGATATGAAATGTAAGATTTTGAAATGATATCACAATGATAATGACAATGATAATGATAATGATATGAAATATAATGCACTTACAATGACATGGAATTGATTATGATATGGTATGAAAATGCAACTATAATGTGATATGATAATGCAATCTAATGCAATTTTAAAATGATAATGTGAATGCACCTAAATACAATATTCACATGATAATGATGTGCAACCTAATGCAAGATTAACATGATAATGATGTGCAACCTAATGCAAGATTAATATGAGAATGATATGCAAGCTAATGAAAGATTAAAATGAGAATGATATGTAACCTAATTGAAAACTTAAAGATGATAAATGATACTAGTGTAAAATGATATGCAACCTAATGCAAGATTAAAATGATATGCAACCTAATGCAAGATTAAGATTATAATGATAATGAAATGATACTAATACAATCTTGTTCCCAAACTTTTCCATCTTTTTTTATCAAAATGCTAGTGCTTCCTTTGTTTCAATCATCGGGCCTTGATTTGTTGAAAGTTGATACAAGCATCATGGTATAATTAAACCATAATGACCTGAGTATGACTTTCATGGATTTTGATATTACAAGATGACACGCGTCAAGGTATAATTGAACCAAGATGACCTACATGTTGCTTCCATAAAACATACAAGAGTTAACCTTTGTCCCATACAAATCCAAAATGTCTTCAGTGATATGTTATCCGATCACATCGTAAGACAAATTTGCATAGTAGAAGGCTTTACTCCCCAAACAGCAGACAAAGAAAGCATCACATTCCTTCCTTTCTTCTCTAGTCATTGAGACATCCTTGAGTCTCTTAGGAGATATGATAAGAAAAATTTAACAACCATAAGTGAGCATGAATTCTATCGGAAATGTATTCTTGTCAAGTAAAACATCTTGCAAATAGATCATTTGTTCAGTTAAAATCAATTAAATTCCTTGATGTCTACCCTTCTTGCAACGTTGTTGTCACTATTGTGTGTTGTGATCTTTGTTGTCTTGCTATGTGTTTGGTCTGATAATTGAAAATCTCAAGGCGAAATGCCCCCAGCGAGGTCAGGAACTTTCCCCTTGTTGTCGATACTACTTTGATATGGATGTTTACACTAATCACCAAGCCATGCTAGGATATGAGTTAGATAACGGATTCAGATATATCAAGGACAGTGACTATGCTAAGTATGTCCGAGATAATGTTGCATGCATAAGTGTTCTACGGTGGTTATTGGTTTAGATCATATGTGGCCAAAGATATGATGCGAGTACCGATAGATAGAGGAGTTGTTCACTCACAAATGGCGCCTATTGACAGGTTTTCACCACTTGCTTTTATTGCACTTTTTTATTGTTTCCAATGTTTTTGTGTTTTTCAAAAAAAATTTGTGTCACAAGGTGCCTGTTTGCCAAGTTTTCACCCTAGTGACGATTTTTGATACTTTTTTTTATTTTTTATTTTTATTTTTAATTTTTTTGCTCTTTTGCTTGATTTGTGCATTGGACGACTCAAGTGTAGAATTTCTTCAGATGGATGTTGTTGGTTGGATCATTAAGCATGTCCCCTTCTAAATTTGATAACTAATATGCTCTCGATCTATAAGTTGATATGATGACAAAGGTTCCCAATCAGTTAGGTTCAAATTTCCCTTTCTTTTCTCGATCTTGTTGATTTCAAGGGTTTTCCTTTAGGACCAAATCACCAATTTTTAAGGCCCTTGGAACGACCTTGTAATTATATCTTCTGCACATTCCTTGTTGATATGCCTTGAGATTATCAAAGGCACGTTGTTGATGCTCATCTAGCAGCTCAAGCTCTTTCAACCCATTGACTCAATATTCCTCATTTCGAATGCAACCTTTTAATGACGCCCGAAGTGATGGATCTCTATCTCCATAGGTAGGATAGCCTCTGATCCATATACCAATGAGTATGGTGTAGCTTTTCTAGGTGTGTGGATACTCGTTATGTAGGCCCAAAGTACAAGATTGAGCTGGACATGCTAGTCTTTACTAGCATCATTCACTCTTTTTGAGGATTTTTCAAGATTGTCTTGTTTGAGGCCTTTGCTTGGCCATTCCCTTGTGGATAATAAGGTGTTGAAAAGCGATGCTGGATATGGAATAGATCACAAAGCTCTTGGATATCTTGATTTTTGATAGGTCTTCCATTATTTGTGATAATGGAACTAGGGATGTCATATCGACAGATGAGGTAATTCAAAATGAAGGAAGTTATCCATTTGTTGATCACTGTAGTCAATGGAACTACCTCATTCCATTTTGTGAAGTATTCAATGGCCATGATGATGAACTTGTGTCCATTCGACGAGGAAAGATGAATCTTTCCCACTAGGTCGAGTCCCTATTGATAGAAAGGCCATGATATGGTGAATGGTTGTAACTCTTGCATTGGTGCATGTATGAGATTACCATGAATTTGGCGCTTAGGGCATTTCCTAGAAAACTAATAGGACTGTTTCTCCATTGTCGGCCAGTAATATCCCATCCTTAGTAGTTTCTTGGAAAGAGTAGAACCACTTGAATGCATACCATAAATACCTCTGTGAAGCTCATGTAAGGTGAAATCAGATTCATTGCGATCGAGGCATTGAAGAAGAGTACCATCAAGACCTTGATGATAAAGTGTATTAGTAGTTAAGGTATATTGGGCTACTTGTCGAGTAAAGCTTCATTTTTTGTTATAAGTCTGGTGGCAGGGTATTGTCTTTGAGGTAGGCATAAATCTTCTTGTATAGGGGTGAATCAGAACTGTTTAGGGCACAAGATGACTTGGGATTTTGCATTGTCACAGGCGGGGGAAAACAATTGCTCCACTAGGAATTCATAGCGATTTTTTTTATCTGGAATTTGTAGAAGTGAGGCAATAGTGGCCATTGCATCAATAGCTCTATTGTTTAGCCTTGGAATCTATTCAAATGTGATGTGTACAAAGTATTTCTTAAAATCATCCACCATGTGTTTGTACGACATCAACTTATCATCTTTCGTCTGATAGTCATCATTGATCTGATTGATAACTAATTGAGACTCCCCATAGACTTTCAATTTTATGATTTTCCATTCCACAACTACCTTGATGCCTATCACTAGAGCTTCATACTTGGTGATATTATTGGTGCATGGGAACATCAATCTATAGGATCTCAAAATTGTGTTTCCTTCTGGAGTGATGAACAAGATGTCGACACTTGATCCATGATGTGTATAGGATCCATAAAAGTATAGAGTCCATTGCTTTGGTGTATTAGTGAGCACATTAGTATCTGGAAATTCCACCCGTAGTGGGTGTTTGTCTAGTAGAGGTACTTTTTCCAGTTGATCTTCTATTGATTTTCCTTTGATAGCTCGTCGTTCTATGTACTGAATGTCAAACATGCTTAGGATCATGACCCATTTTGCTAACCTCCCTGTGAGGCCGACTTTACTGAGTAGGTATTTTAGTGTGTTGATCTTTGCCACTAGCTCAATAGTTTGAGCTAACATATAGTGTTGCAACGTTTGGGAAGCAAACACTATAGCTAAGAAAGCATTATTGAGTTCATATTCGTTCAACGTCCTGCTAATGTAATAGATGTCTCTTTCCTTTCCTGTTGAGTCCCCTTGTGCTAGTAATGCCCCTAATTCCCCTAGTAATACTTTTGTTGCTGATATGTAGAGAATGAGTGGCTTTCCCGCTATTGGTGGCACCAAAATGGGCAAGTTCATGAGATATTCTTTGAGCTGGTGGAATGATTCTGCACACTCGTCCTCCTATCAGAAAGCTACATTTTTATGGAGTAGATGGTTGAATGGGAGAAATTGTCCACTAGTTGAGAAATGAATCATCTGATAGATTGTAGCCTACCTTGAAGAGATTGTAGTTGAATAATGTTCCTTGGAGGTGTCATCTCCATGATATCCTAAACCTTTGTTGGATCCACCTCGATTCCTTTTTCTGATACAATATATCCCAAGAGTTTTCCAGATGTGACTCTGAAAACACACTTTTTAGGATTCAATCTGACATTGAATTTCTCTAGTCATTGAAATATTTTATCCAAGATGTCTAGGTGTTTTGTTCTTGTAAATGATTTGGCAAGCAAGTCATCTACATGATATTTCATAAAAGTATGCATCATGTCTTGGAAGATAGTTGTCATTGCTCTCTGATAGGTTGCACCAGCATTTTTCAAGCCAAAAGGCATGACGTTCTTGCAATATGTACCCCATGGACACGTGAAAGTCATTTTATCCTGATCTTCTGGAGCTAACTTGATTTGGTTGTAGCTGAAAAAACCATCCATGAGGGATAACATAGCATGTCCTATAGTTAGATAAAAAATGGCATTGATGCTTGGCAAAGGAAAGTCATCCTTCGGACAAGCCTTGTTGAGATACCTAAAGTCTATACAAATCCTGATGCTTTTATCTAGTTTAGAGACTAGCACAATGTTAGAGATCCATTCTGCATAATCAATGGGTTGGATGAATCCTATATCAAGTAACTTCTTCAACTCTACTTTGACAAATATGGCTACATGGGGGTTCATTATCCTTAATTTTTGTTTGACAGGTTTAGCTCCAAGAGCAATGGACACGTGATGCATAATGAGATTTGGATCTACCCCCGGCATATCTACATAAGACCAAGAAAAATTGATTTGCTTCTCCTTGAAGAATTTGACAAAGTTCATTTTTTCCTTTTCTATTAGTGATTCTACCTGATGTATAGTTTTGGTTGTTGCTTCAATGTCGATATTTATTGATTGAGTTGTCTCAATCAATATTAGTGATCTTTCTTGGTAATGTTCAGGAAGAACGTCAAGTATCTCATCTTTAGGTGCCTCGAAGAGGTTTTCACCATCAAATGTGTCCTTTGTTTTTACTTTTTTGTGATCTAATACTGCCATTAGATAATTTTCACCATTAGATCAATTTTTTATTTTGTTCATTTAATGACTAAGAAACTTGGCACTCCCCTCATTGCAGATATCATTATATGATTAAATGGTGGAGCATGTTTTTGGTTTGACAGAGCAGAGGTATTGAACAATGGCCTTATCATTTTGGAATATTGGTATATTGTGCTCAGGTTCTTCCTAGTCTATAAGGTCATGATAGTGATATTATCATAGTTGTCCGTAGAATGGTTGAGGTTTATAACAGTCTCAAGTTTTTTGATGGTACTCTCATCGATATTGCATCTTTCATATTGAAGTTGCTCATTCTCACTAGCCTCATAGATATGTTGTGGTCCAAATTCAAACGATCTAGAGCTCGGGTGCCTTTTCCCTCACAAGGAATGGGTGTGTATGTGTGGATTGTATCCACTCCAATATCCTCAGTGATATCAGAACAAGTGTCCCACTGATACTCATTGGAGTCTATTTCAGAATCGTTGTCCAAGGTTACCCCACTGAATTCGACAGGGATGTTGTATGGTGAGAAAGGATCACTGATAATTGATACAAGTTTAGTAGCTTGATCTGATTCAATTTCAATTCTTTTTTGTACTCTTTGGATTTTCTCATACACTTTTTTCCTTCTTTGAGTAGGAATCTCCTCATGTTGTCGCTCGAATTCAGTTTGATCAGGTGCTTGTACATGATGTACTTCTTAATAAGAAGCCTCCTCTCTTTGGATAGCGAGTTCTTCTTGTCGGTTCTAATTTTCTTCATGCTCTTGTTCTTTTCTTGTCTTTTTTGTTGCTTGGTGTAGAACCTCTTCCCATGAGTCTTGTTATGCCCTGCATACCTAACCCCATTAGTTTCCTTGTCTTGAAAATATGGGTCCCTCCTTTTTTCTTTTTGTAGCTTTTTTTTTTAGTTTTTGCCTTGACACTTCGGAACCCTAGAACCCCAGAGTCCCGAGGTGTCCTTTGCCTGTCTTTGAAGTCCTACCCTGAAACCCCAGAGTTCTGAGGTAGGCACTTGTTTTTGGTTGTGTTCTTACCTCAGAACCCCGAGGTTTCAAGGTAGGCTTTTGTTTCTTGTGTTGGTTTTTGAGTTCTTCATGTTTTGTTGTTAGTCACTTCAAAACCCCAGAACCCCCGAGTCCCGAAGTTGTTTTGCTTGTTTTTTCTTTTTTTACCTCGAAACCATAGAACCCCAGAGTCCTAAGGTGCCCTTGCTTGTTTTTGACCCCGGGATCCCGAAGTTCCAAGGTCTGTTTGGATTTTCTTGTTTTTTGACCTCAGAAGCCTTGGAGTTTTGAGGTTTGTTTGTGGTTTCCTTGTGTTTCACTTCGGAAGTCCAAAATCCCGGACTCCCGAGGTCGTGTTTAAGGCAATTGTATAGACAAAATTTCAAGGGTATAAATAGAGGAAATAAACTTTTTTGAGCTCATTTGTGCATTCAAGTTTTCCAACTTCCTAGCTCTACCTCTTGACTTCACGCCTCCATATCGCCGAGTTTTTGAGGGTTTCTTCTACCAGGTTGGTAGATTTTTTTGCCCTCTTTGTGTTTTCTAGTTTAGATCTGCTTGTTTCTTTAGCTAAGATTTTGTTTTTTTTTATTTTTTTCTCGTTTTATGTGTTAGAGTTCTTCCCATGTCCCTTAGGGTTTTCAAACCCCAGAAACCTGGGGTTTCGGGCTCAATAGTTCTTTTTCATCTCAGAACCCCGAATCCCTGGATTTCCAGACTGCCTTTTTACCTATTCATAAACTACACTTAACCTCAGAACCCTAGAATCCCAGAGTTCTGAAGTTCTTTCCTCTTAGGCCATTATTTTAACTCGGAACCCTGAAGTTCCAAAACAACTTTTAGTCTGTTATTTGAACTACCTGGAGACTTCGGAGCCCTGAAGTCCCGAATGAGCTATGCTAATCTATTCCACCCTGTAACCTCAGAGTTATGGGTTTATTGTCTTAATATTATCCTGGAACCCCGAAGTTCTGGGCCATTTTTATTTTAACACACCCTCACCTTAGAACCCCGGAGTTCTGAGGTCAGTTGTTTTAGAAATACTTTGTCACCCCAAAACACTGGAGTCCCAAAGTGGGTAATATATTTGATATATTTGATGATGTGATGGGTTAATTTGTGGTTCTTTCTTGCAGATGGGGAAAATTAGATGGAGCCAACTTTTAGCAAGAAAGGAAAGCAATTGGATAGACTCCCTGCCACCATGAAGTATCATTATCAGGGGAAGCTTTATGTTTCAAAACTGGATGATCAAATCAAATGGGTAACTAACACAGAGGTAGGACATGTTGAATTAGAGGATATTGGAACACAATTGGATAAACCAAGGCTAGAGGCTCGTTATAGGAGAATCAAGAGATGAAGGCTAGTGGAAGCAACTATTTTTTCTCAATCTATCCAAGCCCCTGAATTCATTATGACCATGGTACACTTCTATGATTGAGACACTAGGAAGTGCACTGATGCCAAAGGAAGGATAGTAATAGATTTATCTATTGAGATGTTGGGATATGTGTTTGGTATTCCTTCAAGAGAGGAAGAGATGTTGTTAACAACTGAGGAAGAAGTCGCCAAAGTATGGGATGGGGATATTGCTTTGAGCAAAAGGCATATGAATGAAAATTGGCTCAAGGAGGAAAGGAAAGCAATATTAAAGGCCAATGATATTCTAAGGGCAGATTTCAAGGAGCCACAACGTGACCTGATTATTATGTTGAGCAAGGCCTTCAGCAAGACAGATTGCCGACACTTCCACCCATGGATGTTTCACTACATGACTATTGTTCTAATTGGAAATAAATATTTTGATTGGGCTCAGATCTTATTAGACAATATACATAAGAAATTGGTGGATATGCATAAAACAAAGAAATTCTTCTTCACTTCATATGTTGTCTAGGTAGCAGCTCGAGCAGGAAAATTTCCAAGGTTGCAGATAGAGGGCCAGCTCGAAGATGAGGAAGGACAAAAGAAGGTGTGGGAGTGCTGGTCCTCACAACTGAAATGGTAACTAGGTGATAAAACACAATTTAGAGATTGAATATCCTTGAATAGCTAACTTTTCCTATGGCAAAGGCTCATTTAGTTATCAACCAAGGACGTAAACTTGAAATGGGCCAGCACTGTATGTGCACCAATTTCATATTCCAACCATTTTATATAACTACAGGAAAGGAAATTCTTCTTAAAGTAAACACATGAAATCTCTAATAAACTAATACTTAATCCTACAATTGGAAATTGCTTTAAATAATTTCTATTAAAAGATAAAGTTCTGGCAAGCAGCAGGAACTACTCTGCTACTGTGGTTGCTGGAACTATTTCCTATGGCTACAGGAACAGACAACTACAAAAACAGCTATTACAGAAGTATGAAAACTAGTTAAAACATACAAAGGATAACTCACCAAGTGGGCCCCCTTAAGTGAGTATTTCTGGAACTTCAAGTTACACTTACCTAATTATCCAAAATCACGTTGATCTCTTTATTTTGTCTTGACTAAAAAAAACATACATAACACCAGAAAACTATGTATTACAAAATACTAACTTTTTCTCTGATATCCCCGAGAGGAGAGAGATCTTCTTTTATTTATAGGAAAGATGATAACAAACTTCTAACTAACTGCCCACATCCCTATGGAATAGTTGAACATGATTTATTAATAAAAGAAGAAGAAGAAGTCAGCACAGGACAATAGAACAATATCTGTCCTGCAGCTGAGAAAATATAGCATGACTGCCTCCTAGATCTGAGATCCACTAGGAATATTTATAAATGTTTTCACAAATCAATCTATTGAAGAACCAGTCAAGTGATCTCGATCATAACTACATTCTTTTGACTGGGTCTGCATTGCAGTTATATACTAGATGATCTTTTGAACCGCCATTTGTCTTTATGTCACCTTTGTTAATCTTGCATTAAGATATTAACACACACAACAACATGTGTATATACTAATGCTAATATGATATAATATAAATCATATTTGTAATTAACTTTAGACATTTGCATAGACAGATCATTTGAAACCACTATATGACATCCTTAGGTATAGGGTAAACCAGTTTTTAAAAATACTTGAAAGGTATCATCTTAGGAAAGCATTGTAATCCAAATGTCATCTAATCATAAGACCTAGGTAGGAGTATTATATCAAAAATCTATCAAAATCGAGCCATTTTTTAGGCTCATCATTCCCCCTAACCCAACTTCTTATTGATCCTCTAGCAATGGGAAAATTTTGAATTCTAGCATTAATTCGGAAATTGCCTGGAGTAACCTGCCCAGAACCGCCATTCTTTAAGCTCCAGTAGAATCCTTTCATTTTCTCCAATCTCTTCCACCTAGTACATTCTGTTGCTTCATTGTATGGTGGGTCACTATCCCTGCAGCCCATGAATGGCCATAGGAGGATTGGAGACTAAAAAATGAGGGGAAGCTAGTGGTGTCCCTTTGTTCTTCCCAAGTACATGTACTTGGGTGCTTTGTTTAATGTTGCATGGTAATTTTTCATAGAGTGTGGTTCGGATTGCTTCAATTCATCTGTTAGGCTATCCTAATGTTGAACTATATGTTCTTTTGCTTCATGTCCTTCCCTTGGAGCCATTTGTTCATATTCATTATACACTTCTTCCCTCAAGGGTAGGATTTCCTTTGCAAAGTTTGGTTCATAAACAATCTTTTTCCAATCAAAGTAAAATCTTTTGGGTTCTCTTGATTCAGACCTTAAGGGTAATCAAAGCTCAAGTTCTTCCCTATGATGTACCTGAAACTGCTCTCCCCTTGATATTTCATTCTGCATCCAGGACATAAGAGCCCTCAACTGGATATCTCCAATGTAAAGGAGAGGGTTCCAATCAACATCATTAGGGATAATATAGCTATGGACATATAATTCACAGAGTAATTTTTTTATTTCCGTAGGAGACGTCTGAAAAGTACTGTAAAATTCTTCTGGTGTTTGTAATGAGGGACTTAAATCCCTAAAAATCCTCATAATTTGGAAACTGATGTGTTGTTCTTTTAAATATAGAGAGTAGACATGAGGAGGATCTCGACATTGCATTAGTTGTGGAACCATGGTGGCTACTATTTCTACCTTAGCTTTAAGCTGGGTTATTTCCTCATCCTTCTGCTCAATAACCTTCTTTTGCCAGTCGATTATCATCTGCAATTCTACTTTCTCCAGCTCCCAATCCTCATAAAGAGCAAGTCCCATTGCATGACTAGTAAGAGAGGTAGGTGGTCTATGAGCAGGTGCCCTGGGTTTCTTCATTTCTATTTTACTCTCTGTTTCAATAACTTGCTCTAGAACAAATGCTAAAATGTTTAATCTCTCAAAATCTACTTCCTCCTATGACTGCACTATATTCGGAAGCTCCTCTTCTTTCTGAAGCTGCAGTTCTTTCTCTTCCCCCATATTTTTCCATTCTTCCTCCTCTTCATGTTCCATTTGAGGTTCATTAGATGGAGAAGGAGGGATATCATGATGAAGAGGACTATATTGATCTCATTCTGGGGAGTCAATCAAGATGGTAATTTTTGGCTCCGTTGATTGGTCTTGGCTTTTATGTTTTTATTGAAGCCTACCACTACTTCTTTGAACTTTCCCTTTTCTGGTTGTTGGGATACTTCCTATAGCCACCTCTTCAATTACCTCAATAGTTACTGTAGGAACTAGCTTTACAATTTTTCTCTTTTTGGACGCAAGAAGGGGTACATTTTCATTTTCACTTTTCTTGTCCTTATGCTCTATATCAACTTGTTTTTCTTTGCCCTTTTCCTTTCATGTGGCAGCCCTATTTTTTCTTGAACCTTGAGGAGGAACCCCTTTTTCTGCTTCTTTTTGTAAGGGTTCCTCTATCACAAAATGATTTTATTCTGAGGATTTCAATGAGGATGAGGGTTCAAGAGGGGAACCAGGTTCTACAAGGTTTTCTTGTTCCTGAGTTGGGAGTGGTTCCTCTATAACCATGTGCTCTTCCCTAAACATTCTGATTTTAACAAATTCATTCCAAAGCATGGGAGAAACATCTCTAAAGGATTTTTCAACTGAAAGCTTAATTAGATAATGGTGAGAAACAGAGTGAGGCCTACCTTTCTGGGTCTCTGCTGCACTTATAGAAAGAAGGTTGTATAGTAGGCTTGGAACATTCACCCTTCTTCCATGGCATAGATGACACAGGAGTTTAAAGTGATGAGAATACAGACATGAAAACGTTCCCTCATAGGTTAAATACTTTATAATATACAATGTTGTTGCTCTCCATTAAGGTGGAAGGGATTCTCTCCTAGTTCCTTGTCTATCTACCACCAATGGAGGGTCTCCTAGTCATGTAAATGCTTCTCTTGCACTGCATGCATCCTTGGACTCTGAGTATTTTTTCCCATCTATTGGTAACATAGTTACCTCTCCTATCCGTTCCTCTGAAACCACTGCCCTCAAACCTTTTACCTAAGCTTCTCCATTTGACAGTGTTTAGGTGAATTCCCTCACAATTTATTCATCAAACTCTGTCAACTTTAAGAAATAATCCAGCCATCCACTGTTCCTAAATACTGGTTCACAATCCTGGTCTGAAGAAGAGCTTCATGGACTATCAGCTCATGTCAAATAGGTGGACTACCCATTATGACAATAACACTTTCAACTTTTAAAATGGCATAAATTTGCTTAGTTTCTGCACTATGTCCTTTACTATAGCATACTTAATGTTTTCACTTGGTCGGAACCTAGCTGCAATCTTAAAAATAACTATAAATAGACAGACAAGTGGAACACAAGATTGTTGGCAATATTGCATTATAACAGACAATGAAAGATTGTTGGCATTTCATAAGGATATTGAGAAGGTTGTTGATGATTATGGATATAACTGATTAAGGATGTTTAGTGTCTTGATATTATTATTTTGTCATTGATGTCAAGAAATTGATTTTCTAATTCAGTATGATGTTGCCATATCTTGAGAATTATGTTTTAAAGAATATAAAGATGTCGGTAAAAGACACAGAAAAGATTATGATGAATAAGGGGATGAATTAAGGTATTCAATGGGAAACTACTACCAAGTTAGACAATGATGAGATCATGATGTTTAGATTGCTTTAACATCATACATATGTTGTAAATTGTAAGGTTAATACTATACTATGTTACCAAGCAAAGAACCTAGTCGGTAAACCCTAAGGAACCTAGTTGGTAAACCCTAAGGTTATCGCTATCGGTTAATGAAGACAGAATGTCTACCAAGTGAAGTTTAGTATTCATCAAGTTATAACAAAGTTGTAACCGAGCTATAACAAAATGCATTAAATGTTTACATGCATTACTTAATGAAGGAAGCTGATGAGTTGGAACTAATTAAATGATTGGTATGTCGTACATGAAGTTTGTTAAGAATCCAAGGCAATGGAAAGTTGGCATGAAGATCTACAGCGTAGATTGGACCGCAATACCCTGGCACAAGTTCCAAGAAATGTATGCAAGTTCCTAGGTGGGGTAAAACATTTTCAGATTGAAAGATGCATTGAACCTGGACAAGATTGAAGATCTGATGGCTATGATTGAACATGGGAAATGTGATCAAGGAGATTAAGCAGTTACCTAATTGTTTATAAATAGGAAACTGATGATAAACAATGTATTTAGGAAAGTGTATGCACAGGGATGCTACATAGTGATTACCAAGCACAGAAGCTTGAAAACCTGTTTGAATAACAGAGTATAGAAGCCCAATAGATAGACAAGATTAGTTCTATGTCTAGATTGTATTGAACAAATAGGAATCTGCTTTAGCATTTTAGATGTGAAGTTGCAGATAGATTTTTATTACTGTTATTTTGTGAAAGTGACAAAAAATCTCTTAACCGAGTGGACTTAACAGTCTTATTTGTAAAACCCTCTAGCAAGGTGACATTTTGATTGAGTGTTTGAAATCCTTTAACAAGGTCACTTCTAACAAGGTGAAGATCCTAACAGATCTGAGGGAAATCCCTTAATTGGGTCACATCTAGCAATGCGTTTGTAATATTTAACAAGATTTGCTTTTAACCGAGCATACTCTAGAAGAGTATATTTCTTAGTGGGTCCGAAATCCCATAGTGGTTTTTCCCTATTTGGGTTTCCACGTTAAATCTGGTGTTATGAGGTTTATGATGTTTATATGCTTTTGAGTTTGCATGTTCAATAGTTTTGGTTATATTACTGTAGTATGTGTTACCGAGGTTGAATCTGATGTTTTAATGGAAGATTATGTTTGTATGATTCACCCCCCCCCCTCTCATCTCGTTGGCTATTGGATCTGTACTTATATTAAGTATCAGAACTATCAATTGGTATCAGAGCTTTGGACTCCGGAAGAAAAGTTTAAAGGCACTTGAGTTAAAGATCCAAAGATGTATAAGAGGGATGCACCGAAGCTAAACAAGTCAAGTTTCTCTACATGGCAGAAAAGGATGAAGCTACATCTATCAAGAGCTGGAGAATATGCGGTATACTATCTAGAGAATGATTTTGTTACATCGAGCACCTATCCACTGACTATGGAAGAGATAAAGGCAAAGCAAGAACATATTCAAGCAATGATTGAAATAACATCTGCATTGACTGACTCAGAGTTTAATGATCTAGAAGGCTGCAATGATGCAAAGGCTATGTGGGATAAGCTCATATCAGTATATGGAGGAGGTGAACATGTTCAAAGAGCAAAAGTAGATAGTCTAAGAGGACAACTTGAATCTATGAGGATGAATGAAGGTGAGAACATAACTCAGTACAGTACAAGACTAAAGGAAATTGTAAATCAAATCAAAGGAGCAAGTGGAACTATTGAAGAAAAGGATATAACAAGTAAGTTGTTGAGAACCCTTCTACCAGCTTATGCAATCCGAGTCTCTGCAATCAATGAATTGAGGTCTGTACCTAATATGCAAGTTTCTTTAGATGCTACTATTGGAAAGTTACATGCATTTGAGTTAAGTAATTTTGATAACAGTGGATCTTCGGTAAATAAAGTTGAATCTGCATTTAGTTCTTTTCATCTTGATAAATCTAATGATTACAATGAAAGAAAGTATAAGTAATCTGAAGGAGATCACAGTGGAGCAAGTGAAAGATTTCATAAGAACATGGAGGAAGTACACAAACTATATGAGGAAATTAGAAAGCAAGAAGAGTTTGAAGCACTATTAGCCAAAAGGTTACCGAGAGGCAAAGGTAAGTATAAAGGAAAACTACCTTTGAAATGTGTCAATTGTGATAAAATAGGACATATGGCTTCTAAATGTCCTGAAAAATATTTTACTGAAAAGAGAGATTACTGAGATGACAGACAGAAAGACAATCATTACAAAGGACACAGAGACTTCAAAAGAAGAGATAGAAAGACATGCTTAATAGCTGATGAGGAATCCAATGATGATAAATCAGATGATACAGATACAGAGGAAGTAGTTTATGTGGCTATCAAAGATGGATCAGATGAAGAAAGGTATGAAGAAAAAGCCCTAATATCTCACATAAACACTAATGATTCTTGGATCATAGATAGTGGATGCTCACATCATATGACAGGAGATAAACACAAGTTTGTTATATTAGAAGATTATTATGGAGGCTATGTTAGATTTGGTAATGATGCACCATGTCTGGTGAAAGGTAAAGGATCTATAACACTTCTTGACAATGCAAGATGCAATGATGTTTATTGGGTTGAAGGTTTAAAATACAATTTGTTGAGTGTAGCACAGCTAAACAACATAGGTTACCGAATAGAATTTCAGAAAGGAATTGTCAAAGTTCATGACAAGAATGGAAAGTTAGCTACTACTGAGACACAAACAAAAGGTAACACATTTCACCTTGACTCAACTCATAACAAGTGTTTGTATGCAAAGATAGATGATACCTGGTTATGGCATAAAAGGTTTTGTCATGTAAATTTTGATAATTTGATCAAAATAAGTAAGAAGCACTAAGTAAGAGGTCTATCGAGTCTTGAAAAATGTGAGAATGCTATGTGTCGAGGATGCCAGATGGGTAAGATGACAAGATCAATCTTTACAAGTAAGTCTTACACTTCTAAGGGAATTTTAGATCTAGTGCACACTGACCTTTGTGATCCTATGAAAGTTCAAAGTTATTATGGTGATAAATATTTCATATTATTTGTGGATGACTATTCAAGGATGATGTCAGTAATGTTTTTAAAAGAAAAATCAGAAGCTTTTCAAATGTTTAAATGGTACAAGGAAAGAGTTGAAAATGAAACAGGAAGACAACTGAAATGTCTTAGATCAGATAGAGGAGGAGAGTTCACATCTGATGAGTTCAATTTATTCTGCAATGATCATGGTATTAAAAGACAAGTCTCTGCACCGAGAACTCCACGGCAGAATGGAACAGCTGAGAGAAGAAACAGATCTATTGTGGATTGTACTAGAACACTGATGATTGAAAAGAAGGTACCACAAACATTTTGGAGAGAAGCAATAAGCATAGTAGTTTACACCTTGAACCGAGTACAATTGAAGAAAGGTACTTTGAAGACACCATATGAAATCTAGTATGATAAGAAACCTAATGTTAGTTATTTAAAAATATTTGGAAGTAGATGTTATGTTCACAAAGATGATAGAAATGGCAAGTTCGATCAGAAAAGTGAAGAAGGGACATTTCTATGTTATTCTTCTAGAAGCAAAGCATTTAAATGTCTGATCAAATCATCTAACAAAATAGTAGAAAGTGCAAATGTGAAAATTGATGAATTTGCAAAAAGAAATGATGAAGGAAATTCCAAGGAACCAAAAGACTATGATGAATCTGTCTATGTTCAATCAAGAAGTCTTACCGAGAAGACTGTTGAAGAAAATGAAGAGAATATCTAGTTACCGAGTGATGAAGAAGATCATACAGAGCCTACCAAGCCTATATTAGCCAAGTATGTCAGAAGACATCATGCACCAAGTCAGATTATAGGAGATAAGGATGATCCAGTGATGACAAGGAACAAACTGAGACAGAACACATGTTTGATATCTAAATTTGAACAGAGAATAGTGAAAGAGGCATTTAACAGTGAAGATTGGATAAATGCTATGACAGAAGAGATTGATCAAATCAAGAAGAATGACACATGGACACTAATCCCAAGACCAAAGGATAAAAATGTAATCGGTACAAAGTGGATTTTCAAAAACAAGCTGAATGAAAAAGGAGAGGTCATTCAAAACAAAGCAAGACTAGTTTGCAAAGGTTATGCTCAAGAAGAAGGAATTGCTTATGGTGAAACTTTTGCACCTATTGCTAGACTTGAAGGAGTAAGAACATTGTTGGCCTATGCTGCTTTCAAAAATTTCAAGGTATATCAAATGGATGTCAAATATGCATTTCTAAATGGAATATTAGAAGAAGAAGTTTTTATTGAACAACCTCAAGGATTTGTTGAAGACAATAATAAAGATCAGGTATGTAAATTGAACAAAGATTTATTTTGAAACAAGCACCTAGAGCATGGTATGAAAGATTGCACTCTTATTTGATTAAGATTGGTTTTATAAGGACAAGTGAGAACAACAATATGTACATGAAGAATGATGAAAATGGAATACTGATCTCAGCCATATTTGTTGATGATATTATATTTTGTGGAAATGACTCTTTATGCAAGAACTTTGGAAATGAAATGAGCAAAGAATTTGAGATGTCATTAATCGGTGAGATAAAGTATTTTATAGGTTTACACATACTACAAATGAAAAATGAGATTTTCATTACTCAATCCAAGTACATAAAGGAAATCTTGAAGAAATTTGGAATGGAGGATTCAAAACTAGTAAGTACTCCTATGACTACAAACTATAAATTATCAAAGAATGATGAATCTACATCTGTTGATGAGACACTTTACCAATCCATGATTGGAAAACTACAATATGTTGTTCACAGTAGACCAGACATAGCACATGCAATAGGTATAGTTGCAAGATTCTCTGCAGATCCTAAGGAAACACACATGACAGCAATCAAAAGAATTTTTAGATACTTGAAAGGCATAAAGGATTATGGTTTAGTATATCAGAAAGGAAATGATTTTGATTTAAAAGTTTATACTGATGCTGATTGGGCAGGCAACATTGATGATAGAAAAAGCACAAGTGGAGGAGCTTTCTTTTTAGGAGAAAGACTAGTGAGTTGGCTTCGCAAGAAACAAGGATGTGTTTCACAGTCAACAGTAGAAGTTGAATACATTGTTGCAGCATTGAATAGTACCAACATTGCATGGATCAAATAACTGTTGGAAGGTATAAATGAGAAAGTTACCAAGCCAGTAACTATATTCTGTGACAATACTAGTGCCATTAATATTTCAAAAAAACCCGTTATGCACTCTAAGACAAAGCACATCTCTATCAAATATCATTATCTTAGAGAAGAAGCTCAAGAGAAGAAAGTGGTGTTGGAGTATGTTAGCACAAAGGAACAAATAGCAGATATCTTCACCAAGCCACTACCAAGGGACACTTTTGAATATCTCAGAAGTAAGTTAGGGGTCCTACCCCTATCTTCTACTCACTGACCGAGTTTGGTGAAAGAATCAATCCGATGACTCTATTGAATATCTTTTAGGAGTTGATGTTGCATTATACACTTTAGGATGATTTCTAAAGGTGTACAGGAATTATTATAGGGAACGGGAATTAAAGACAAAATGCTCTGACCGAGACTGAACTGATACACAACAAGCAGGAAATCACTTCATACAAGAAGAAATTATGTTTTAGTTCTTTACTTTTTGGCATTGTTGTCAAAGGGGGAGAAGACTGAGAGAAGACTGACTGAAGATTGGAAAGAAAACTGAAGAAAGAGGAGAAGTCTAATGTATGGGGGGGAGCATTTCAGCATTTCAGAATCATCACAATCCGAATCTTTTAAGGTCAAATCAATTGGTTTTGCCATCAATGCCAAAGGGGGAGATTGTTGGCAATATTGCATTATAACAGACAATGAAAGATTGTTGGCATTTCATAAGGATATTGAGAAGGTTGTTGATGATTATGGATATAACTGATTAAGGATGTTTACTGTCTTGATATTATTATTTTGTCATTGATGTCAAGAAATTGATTTTCTAATTCAGTATGATGTTGCCATATCTTGAGAAGTATGATTTAAAGAATATAAAGATGTCCGTAAAGGACACAGGAAAGATTATGATGAATAAGGGGATGAATTAAGGTATTCAATGGGCAACTACTACCGAGTCAGACAATGATGAGATCATGATGTTTAGATTGCTTTAACATCATACATATGTTGTAAATTGTAAGGTTAATACTATACTATGTTACCAAGCAAAGAACCTAGTCAGTAAACCCTAAGGAACCTAGTCGGTAAACCCTAAGGTTATCGCTATCAGTTAATGAAGGCAGAATGTCTACCGAGTGAAGTTTAGTATTCACCGAGTTATAACCGAGTTGTAACCGAGCTATAACAGAATGCATTAAATGTTTACATGCGTTATTTAATGAAGGAAGCTGATGAGCTAGAACTGATTAAATGATTGGTATGTCGTGCATGAAATTTGTTAAGAATCTAAGGCAATGGAAAGTCGGCATGAAGATCTACAATGCAGATTGAACCGCAATACCCTGGCACAAGTTCCAAGAAATGTATGCAAGTTCCCAGGTGGGGTAAAACATTTTCAGATCAAAAGATGCATTGAACCTGGATAAGATTGAAGATCTGATGGCTATGATTGATCATGGGAAATGTGATCAAGGAGATTAAGTGGTTACCTAATTGTTTATAAATAGGAAACTGATGATAAACAATGTATGTGGGCAAGTGTATGCACAGGGATGCTACATAGTGATTACCGAGCAAAAAAGATTGAAGACATGTTTGAATAACAAAGTATAGAAGCCCAGCAGATAGACAAGATTAGTTCTATGTCTAGATTGTATTGAACAAATAGGAATCTGCTTTAGCATTTTAGATGTGAAGTTGCAGATAGATTTTTATTACTGTTATTTTGTGAAAGTGACAGAAAATCTCTTAACCGAGTGGACTTAACAGTCTTATTTGTAAAACCCTCTAGCAAGGTGACATTTTGATTGAGTGTTTGAAATCCTTTAACAAGGTCACTTCTAACAAGGTGAAGATCCTAACAGATCTGAGGGAAATCCCTTAATTGGGTCACATCTAGCAATGTGTTTGTAATCTTTAATAGGATTTGCTTTTAACCGAGCATACTCTAGAAGAGTATATTTCTTAGTGGGTCTGAAATCCCATAGTGGTTTTTCCCTATTTGGGTTTCCATGTTAAATCTGGTGTTATGAGGTTTATGATGTTTATATGCTTTTGAGTTTGCATGTTCAACAGTTTTGGTTATAGTACTGTAGTATGTGTTACCGAGGTTGAATCTGATGTTTTAATGGAAGGTTAAGTTTGTATGATTCACCCCCCCCCTCTCATCTTGTTGGCTATTGGATCTGTACTTATATTAAGTATCAGAACTATCAAAGATATCACCTCTAACTAGAAATTTTGAAAAATAAAACGCAATCCGAGAGGACATCACAATTGCAATCCAAGAGGACATCGCAATTATTTGCTAGAATAATTATCAGTGTACTTCCCCCCCAACCTAAGGTTTGAGAGGTGTCCACACATGTGGAGAGGATTAATACAAATGACCATATACAAAATATCACAATGAGAAGTAATATGGTTTAATTATACACATGTAGCAAAAATAATGACACACAAGTGTACCTTATATCAAACGTGAATGACTGCAGTTGAAAGATATGATGCCGCCATGCATGGAAAACGATGCGATAATGGATGAAGTGAAAGGAAAGAAATGAGTGCATACGGAATGAGATATTTATTATGTAAAAAAGTACTCCCTCGAGATGTAGAAGTATTTATTAGGATCATGCGATAAAGATATTAAGATGGAGTGTTGACGGCCAAGCCGTCATTAGTGGCTACAGGAATCTCGGCATGCTGAGTAGTGGAAAACTACCGTAGGAAGTCATATTTGCTCAGAGGTTTATGGTATAGGCGTAAACGATGACCATTGACTAATAATTTAAACTTAACAGGATCTATTGTAGATAATCCGACAACACCATTAGAGAATGTGTCAACTATCTCATAAGGGCCTAACCATCTGGTCTGCAATTTTCCTAAGTTATCTTTGTACCTGGAATCATAGAGAAGAGCCCAATCACTCAGCTTGAATGATTTATCCCTTATATAGCGATCATGTCATTTCATGCGCTGATTCTTAACATATTCAGTATGCTGCAAGGCAGCAAGGTACATTTCCTTATTTCATCCAAAGCAGTAAGCTGCAGGATCCTTTCTTCTTGTGCTACGGAAAGTGTCGTATCTAAGCAAATAGTTGTTCTTAAAGTTTTATGCTCAAACTCAATAGGCATCATTGCTTTTATTCCATACACCATTTGAAATGGTCTAAACCCTATTGTAGTTTTCCAGGTGGTTCTATAAGCCCATATAGCCTCAAAGAGTCTGCTACACCAATCTTTCCTGTTGAGTGCTATGGTTTTTGTCAATATTGATTCAAGCTTCTTGTTAGTAACCTCTTCTTGTCCATTAGCTTGTGGATGATAAGGAGTGGATTTCCTGTGCTTGACATTGTATTCATTAACCAGGGCTATGATCAGAGTAGAAGTAAATTGTGCCCCTTGATCTGTTACTATTTCTCTAGGAACTCCATATCGAGTGAATATTTCTTCATATAAGAACTCGGCCACCTTATTATCTTAGGCATGCTTGAAGGATTTAACGTCTACCCATTTAGTAACATAATCAGTACAAACAATAATATAGGAGCGACCATTGGATGGTGGATCAATTGGCCCAACAAATTCTAGTCCCCATTTGTCAAATGGCTTAACAACCACTTGAGGGTGTAGAGGCATTTCATCAAATTGAGTTAGTCTACCCATTCTTTGACACCTGTCATATTTCCTGGTGTATTGAGTTGCATCCTTGTGCAAGGTTGGCCAATAGTACCCTATAGTTAATATCTTAAAAGCTGTTCTTCTGGCTACAAAATGACCTCCACAAAGTTCATCATGATAGTCATGAAGGATGTCATATGTCTCATCTTCCCTTACACAGTGCCTCATAACCTGATCTAGACCTGTGTAAAATAAGAAATCTAAAATCCAAGAGAAGTTGAAACTCTTCTCTACCAGTAGTCTCTTTTCTTTGGGTGAGAAATATGAGGGTGTCTTGTTGGCTGCGAGGTAGTTAGCTATGTCAGCATACCATGGATTATTTGAAATGATAGAAAATAGACGCTCATCTGGAAAAGCATCATTAATGACTTCATTATTGTCTGGCGTTTGAATCTTTGACAGAAAATCTACCACCACATTATCTTTTCCAAGTTTATCAATGATAATAATATCAAACTATTGCATTAATAACAACCATCTTGCTAATCTACCGGAAATGGATCTTTTGTTCATGAGGTGCCTAATGGTTGCATGATCAGTATGTACAAATATTTGATATCCTATAATATAATGCCTGAACTTATTAAGAGCATAGATGAAAGCTAACATCTCTTTTTCAGTAACAGTATAATTCAGTTCTGGTCCTTGCAAATTTTTACTAATGTAATAAATTACATTTTACAAAACTCCTTGCTTCTGCCCCAAAACTGCTCCTATTGCACAATTAGATGCATCAGTATGAATGTGAAAAGGAACTGACCAATCAGGTCCTTTAAGTATAGGGGCCTTAGTTAAGGCTTCTTTTAGCTTAGAAAATGCATCTTCACATTTAATTGTCCATTTAAATTTCAGCATCCTTTGTTAATAAAGAATACAATGGCCCTGCTATTTGACTAAAGTTCTTGATAAATCTCCTATAGTACCCTGCATGGCCTAGAAAATTTCTCACATCCTTTTGTTTAATAGGGGCAGGAAGATTAAGTATTACCTCAATTTTAGCCCCTTGTTTTGATGATAATCACAATAATGCGAGTCATTCCACCATGGCGATTTTACTTAGGGTTCAAAGTTGCTTATGACTAGCAAGGTGATAATCTTGTTTGCCAATAGTTCTCAAAATGCAGATTCCAGGGTTTGTCCCAATGGTGTATAGGTTCTTCGATGTGGGGGAGGTAGAATGCTAGCATTTCCCCCTTGATTATTGTTGTTCCCCTTATTGTTGTTGGTATTCCCTTGGTAGTTATAGTTTCCTTGGTTGTTGTTTTTATTGTTTCCTTGGTTGGTAGCACATTGATAATTGTTAATGCCTTGATTGGAACTTCTTTGATCATTGTTAGATTGTGTGTTATCTGACAAAGTCAACACTGGTTGTTTAGACCTTACATTGTTGGCATCAACTACACCATCATTAACAAAAATTTTGTTTCTAGTCCAAAATCTGGACTTATTTGAGTTGTTGTTATTATATTGATTTCTATAGGTGTTAGTTATTGTTTGAACCAACACCTTCCTTAGAAAATTTTAAGGTCCCCTTTTTTAATCAAAGTTTCCTCTACTTGGATAACATTCTCTATCAATTTTGCAAAATTGCGTATACATTGTAGTTTGAGTTGATAACTCATTTCATCATTTAAATTGTCTATGAAGATTTCCATCTTTTCCTTTTCAGGTACATCGTGTGGGTACCTTGAGACCATGTGTCTCCATCGTTGTAAGAATACCATGAATGTTTCATTGTTATTTTCTTCGCATTGCATACGTCAAGCATGGTGACATCATGTTGGATATTGTAGGAGTATTGTGTAATGAATTTATCCACCAACTCATCAAATGATCTGATGGGAGGTCTGAGTTTTGACAACCACTCCATTTTTTACCCTCCCAAACTTCTTGGGAATAGCCTCTTCATGTATGTATCATTATGAAGAAACTCCAAGCTCATAGTATAGAATTCCTTGACGTGATCATGAGGATCACTCTTGCCATCGTATTTGTCATACGTTGGTATATCTAAATTTGGTGGGAAAGGTATCTATCAAAAGGATAAGGACAAATGTCCCCTAAGGAGTATCTTATCATGGACCCTTGTTTCATGTCCTACATTTGTCACTGAAGTGCTTGAAGTTGTTGTGTAATGTTAGCTAGGGGAATATTTTATTCATTGGACCTTCGATGATGGGCATCCCCTTGTTCGCTAGTGTTGTCATGATCATGCATATTGTCTTGGTTGTGGGAATTATCTTGGTTGTCAATTCCTCTTAAGTGTTCTTGATTTTGAGTGAATGTGTAGGCCCTTGGCCTTGTTCTTGGGATTCTTTCATTCCTTGAATTTTATATGTCAAAATCCTCAGGCATCAGGATTTCTTTGCTATTTAGCATGAGGAGTTACTTTTGTTTGTCTGCGTCTATAAGCCTTTCCATGAGCTTTTGGAAGGCAACGCTTTTTTGGCATTGTTGGATGAGTTCCTCAATGATCTCCTCTTCTTCCATATTTACGTATTCCTCAAAAGGGTTGGATTCCCTATGACTCATGCTAGATTTTGGTTGTGGATCCAATTATTTTCCTTTTTGAGATCAAGTGCCAATGAGCATCAATATATTTTTATAGTAGTGAATTCCTCCTCTTCTAATAGGGTTCTTGGTGGATTTGGTGGCTCAGGTCGAGCCTCCTTGTAAGTGATGCAAAATTTTGTAAATAAGGTGGGATTGATATTTCCCCCACTATTAAGGCGTTGATTAAATGCTTCTTTTTGAATGTAAGCCCTACTTCTCAAAGGTTCTTTGTTAAACTCGTTAGATTTTCCTTGAAGGTAGAATCACATATGATGTAAGAAAACACGATGTGATGCAAAGGGTTGAGGATTGATGTAGAGAAATTTTCTCCTCTTGATAAGTGCCCTAGGAATAGGTTGTCTCTTCTTGAACATAGTATTTTGATGAAGACTTCTTTTTCTCAAAATATGGGGAGTGGTCATACAAATGATCAATAGGTGTTGGTGTTGATGGTTGGTATGGATACTTTGTTTCAGATACTCAAGCTTACTAAGTTGAATAGAGGGTTTGTTCAATAGGCCCCTATGACAATGTGCATCAAATGATATGGATAAAGTTTCCCAATATGGAAAATTGATTTGACTAACTTGAATACCTAGCTAGGTATTGTTGTTGAGATAGTTGGATGATAAACTCTTGATCACTTGGTTTTGATACTCCTCTAAATTGGTTGGATGAAAATCTTGCCTAAAGATAGTTGAAATGTTGATAACCACCTCCAAAGGTGCTTGGTTGGATTTGAAAATTTTATTCACCTTATGACCTATCTTTGTTTTCAAACTGATTTTTGAGTTTGATTTTGGATGTTTTTGCAAGTTATTTTAGCATTTATGACAAGAATGCATAGCACACATGAAGACAATGGTCATCCTAATGCTAAACATTGATTGTATGTTCTTTTGAGGATGTGTTTAAATCCCCGATGTTTTCATTGGTTTGGATCACAATAAATACACATCAGATGGACTCTTTATTCAAGGGTCATTGACAATATCATAGCCCACTAGTCTCGATACTCCATCAGCTCAAACAGCCATGTCACCCCCTAGAGAGCACCCATTTTTTTGTCTTTTTCTAGAAATTAACCCAAAGTGAGTTGCTTCACAATTGGGTAGTTATCTTGGGAGATATATGGTGAGTAATCTTTGGGGTGGATTCTTCCCCACTCTTGCACTATGATATTGCCAATGCATGGCAACTAACTCGACTCAAAGTTTCTACTTGTATGGTTCGTAATAAGGATTCCGTTCAACACAGAAAATGATAAACTCAATTAAGAGGCTTCCCAAACTTTAGAACAAATGCTTTTTGCATCACAAGGATACTAGGGGAAGGTTATCAAAAACACACTTTCATTGGAGGGATTTTCATTAGCCTCCACATTTGATTATATTGGGTTGGTAAAATTGGCGATAAAGTCATTGCCCATTTGGGTCATACCCTTCTCACCAGCCCCCTCAAGGCTTCAGGAAGGTGGGCCCTCTAAAGGATTTAATTATATGAAAATAAATAAAGCATGAAAAGAGTGGGTTTGGCTTTTTGGTCACCCAATTAAGGGGGAGAGCATATACCTACCACTTAAGAAAAGGCAAACAATGTTCTTTTTATCTTTCCAAAGAAATGATTTGCTAAAACCTAATTGGAGATGTTGCTCCAACCAAACATGGTGTTCTTTTTAATCCTTCATAGCAATGATTCTCTAGACTAGGAAGAGGGAATCCTAGTCAACATAAAGTAAAGCACGTTGCTAGAAAGTAAATCGCTTTGCAAAATTGGAAATTGTGGCTTGTTCCTTTTAACTTGCATGAATAAGGCGGATTGTTTTTTTTAGCCCTTTGCAAGAAAATTAAAATTTGTTTTGTTCTTTTTAAGCACAAATTTGAAGTGTTTTTCCCTAACTTGCAAGAAATCTAAAAGTGTGATTTTGTTGTTCTTTTTACCTTGCAATGAGCTTCTTTTTAAGCCCAAAGGAAAGTTTAATTTATTTTAAGCCTAGAATTAAAGTATGAAGTTCTTTTTAATCCAAAGAAAAATGAGTTCTTTTTAATCCAACTTGAAAAGCTAGAAAGAAATCAAAATTCCTAATTCTAACTCCTCAACCTGCAAGAAATAATAAGTAACCTGCAAGAAAAAGAAGTTAGTGAAAAATCAAAACATTAGGTGGGCTTACACAAGCCTATATTCATACTTAGGTTACAAATTTTTGGCTCTGTCTCAAATGCACCAAAACAGAGATCAGATGCACTAAAAGACATGCTAAATGCACCAAAATATAGATCAAATGCGCTACAGAATTAAGCATATGTGCTAAAATAACTATTAGATGCACTAAATAAAGTTACATATATGCTAAAATATATGTCATATACACTACATAATTGCTCATATGTGGTAAAAAAGAGGTTAAATATGCTAAAATAACTACCATATGCGCTAGAAAAGAGATTAGATGCGCTAAACTGTGGTTAACATTTCTGGGCATGAGCCTGCGGAAAAATGTTAGAAATTTGGAATTTTAGGGGTCTAGCCCCACGGTGGGTGCCAATTGATGTATCCCAGAAATGTGGTATCAACCTGTAAGAGGAGAAAATATCTCCAACATACACATGAAACATTGCATTAGAGTTAGAAATCACAAAACAAGTTAGTGAACCAAAAACTCTCAAAATCGTCTCATGCTCCTCTATCCCTAAAGATCTTCAAGATTAAAGGTGGCCCTCACTTAAAAGAACACTTGATCTCTTAGATGACAACCTAGAGATTGATATTTTGATGATTCTAGGATCAAAATGGGTGCAACTAAGATCCTAGTGAATGGTGAGATGATGGATGAAAACTGACGATGCAAGATGATGAAGATGAGATGAAGCTATGTTAATTCCAAATTGAAGATTAAAATGAACTAAATAAGCTAGATGAAGATGAAAACTAAGTAATTGATATGAAATTAAGCTAACTAAAATGACCTAAAGCATGATGCAAATGTTGAACTTGCTATAATTCTAATGCTTGAAGACTTGGATACTTGAAGATGACAAGACGAGCTCCTTAACATGCAAAATGACTATAATTTAGATGCACAAGAGGATTAGATGAATTAAAGAAGGAATGGGCTCTATTTATAGGAAAAATAGAGAAATGGGTGGTTGAGATCAAGTAATCTCAACAAGGGCTAGGATTGAAATTTATCAATCCATGAGAGGGATTCAATCCAATCCCAAGTTGACAAATGTCAGCTTGAGATGGCTTGAGAGGATACTAAGTAATCATTAGGGATAACCTCTAGAGGTTAGGACATTGGATAATGTCATTACCCAAGGAGGCATGCTATTACCCAAGAGGCAAACTCTTGTGCAACATGGGAAAATGGTTAAAGGGACAACCATCATGGTTAAGGGGTGTGGGCTTGTAAGAGCATTAAATTCTCTTGGGAAGGCTTTGAAAGGTTAACTTGCCCAAAGAGGAAAACCTATAGTGGTTTTGTAAGAGCCTTAAATGTTTGGAAGACTCAACAAGTTAACTTGTTGAAGAAGGTAGAGTCTTCCACATATTTTGAAGACTTTCCCCATTTTTAGGGAAATGACTCCCCTAAATTTAGGGATGAGACATGATTAGATGAATTAGGCATGATTAAGGTAGATTAGAGGGTTTCTAGAAGAAATTATAATGCAAGTGGGAGATGTAGGATTTTCCAAGTGGGTGAGGGAAAATAGAATTTTTAGTTAAATTAAAATGATTTAATTTAGCCAAAAGGGATGCAGCTTGCATTTGTAGGATTTTGCAAGTGGGTGGATTTACAAATAAATTTTGATTTATTTAAATGCAAAGGGATTCTTCAATTAAATGTGAAAATAATCAAAAGGGGGAATAGGCATTTTAATTAGATAAATAAGATTTATTCAATCAAATGTATAAGGGTACTTAATCAAACCTTAGTTTAATTAATGGGTTAGGCTAGAAGAAGGAGATTTAATCAAATTTTTAATTTGATTAAAAGGTCAATTAGAATAATAGGGATATTAGTTAAATCTTAATTTAATTAATTGGAAGAATTAGGGATAATTAAATGAATAAAATTCACTTAATTCATTGTGGAACTTTAAGGTGTCTACAATAGTTACAATTGCCCTAGTAGATGTGTATGTAAAATATAGAAGCCTAGACAATGCATGTGAATTGATTGACAAAATGCCTCGAAGAGATGTAGTCTCATGGACTGCAATGATTGTAGGATATGCAGATAAGGCATTTCTTCAAAAAAATTTAGAAACTGTCAAAGAAATGCAATTGGTAGGTGTAAGCCAGACTTGAAAACCTTTGTGAGATTCATCCCTTACCATTACAAATGGTGAGGTTTACAATAGGGTATGGACATCCAATTCTCTATAGTTGAGTAGGGCCTTACTCTTTGGTTGTTTTAGACAATTAAGTCCTGAACAAATTGAATTGAGGATTTAGATCATGGTCTAGAAGGTAGAACAGGGTATTAAACTAATTCCACTTGCTAATGATTATGTTTGTCTATAATGACAACTCTTGATAAGACCAAAAATCTACATTTTTTTTTTGTCTTAAAAGAACATGATAGCAAAATAGTAATGAGCAGTTAAGGACAACAATGTAATATTACTCACTAACTATGTGACTCTCCTAAATTGTTGACCATGAATATACCATAAGTAATTTACATTTTACCATTTGATTACATCACAAGATCAATGGAGGGCTAATAGTTAATGCTACTTGAAACATATCATAATTGCTTGGTTGAACATGCAGTCTCTTCCATTAAATCTTCAATTGTTCACCTCAAGGGTGCAATACAAACCCTCCAATATGGATATAATCCCTATCCACCTCTCCAACTAGATTTCATGGCCCACGGTGAGAGAGAAGATGTCAAAATTGTCTTGCTAAGTAAAGGGAAGGGTAACCACCTAAAGATGAGCTATACATGGTGTTCCTACCATTAGTAAGTAAGGTATCACTTTCATATCACTACTACTATAATCTTGGTATGTTACCTACTTATGCTTCATTAGAAATTTTACTTCTTGCAGTCCATTAGATGACTAAGCAGCCAAGGACATCCATCCTCGACATGTTGTTGGCCTCAGGGCCCACATGCTTCTGGCAGAATCTGTTCTATCTATGTGGTACGGCTAATATTCATCCAACATCATATGCTCCTTGACTACTATCAATCTCGATCATGGATAAGCTTATCTCTTTACGGGTCATAGGATTTCCATCGGTGATCACCTCTAATGGAGAAGGTAGCCTATGTAATGAGGTATACAACCTCTACCTATGCCCTTAATCCATTTGTAGTTGTAAAATCTAGCACATGTACCTTTCTTAGCACTTTCCAGGAGAGAGGTTCTTAATTTAGAATAAGTAGGTTCCAACTCAGCCATTTCTAGGTTTAAACTACCCATTTTGGTGTTGTTTGACATGAGGGTTACTTAATCTAATCAAATCCCAAGATATTTGTTTGATATTAGACTAGGAGGATATGCCCTTCATTTAAGAAACCAATAAGGTAGTCAATTCCATAACACAACCAATGATGGTTAATACTACCATTTCCAAGATTTTAAAAAGGGTAACACAACTCTTCTATGTTATATTACAACAGTAAGTAGGTTCCAAAACATGTTTGAGGAAGGACACACTTGCCAAGTAATCCCTTGGTTGAAGGTTTTGTTAATTAAATCCTCCATTTTCAGCTTGTTAATAAACCATTCCTACTTATAACCTCATGGTAGAATCTCTTACAATTTCATACACAATAATTTAACCTTCACATCACCAATTATACCATTTAAACTAATCAAAACTTATATAGCAGTTGGCTATTCACACCATAATAAAATATAGCTTCATTTACATTAAATAATGGAGTTTTATTCTTAGATTCTCAACCAAATTCTAGCAATATAGGCAAGGTAGAATTATCGAGGTAGAAATTTATTGTTGTTAATTTATTTCTTGAGCACTCCCTTTCCACAATATATATATACACCTTGTGTTAGATTTGCAAGGTTGTCTTGAGTTAACCTTGAGTTAACATATCTAAATTCCATCATGCCTAAAGTTGCAGCTCTATGGAAAGATATAGGAACAATTTTTACTTAAACCAAATGTTAAAGTAGCTCTAAATAATACCTTCAATAACCACACAGAACCATTTAACATAGTTTGTTTGTGATAGCTTATACAATTGTAGGGTAGTAAGGAATTTATTTCTATTTTCTTGGTTCATTAGTTGGCAGCCACATATGGTATCCTATTGTGTTTTGTTGTTGTTATGCCCATAATCTCTATCATAACCTATTTTGGGTCATATCCTACACAACTAAAAACCCCACTGACAATATATCAGCATTAGTTTGAAAAGTGTTTAAGATTGGGATTTTAGTACATGTGTTGGTGACTTTGGCTTAGTTGCCAACAATAAAAAACCCCTTTGTTTTCTTTTTTTTTCGTTTTTCTTTTTTGGCATACTGGCTAGAACAACTCAAACTACAAAGCAACAAGGAAAAAGGAAGACTAAGCAACCAAGAAGGATTTTCTCACAAAACCAAGACATCTAAGCTAGATAAATTATCAATAGTTTTTATCATATTTTCTTTACTCATAACCAACAACATTATTAGGTTAATGATTGACAAATAGAGAGATGAATAAGGAACCTAGAAATTAGAAGATGCTTAAATTTCAATGCCTTAAAAAAAGTTCCCAAATTGATTTGTTTCCTTTCCACAAAATATCCTCACAGCTAGCTACTAAAATCTCCTTCTACTACCTCCACCTTGTCTCCAGTTGTTGGGCTAAGAAAATTTTTTGGCCATAATGGAGGTCGTGGGGGATTTTTAATCAATCCCTAGCACCTATTCTATCAAAACCTGCAAAAATTTCCTTCCAACAACTTCTTAGGGAGTGGTCGACCTTTCTCTCCATACCCATGGACATTCCCATTAATGGAATATTGTCTCCTAATGTATAAAGGGTGGGTAGCTTCATAAATTGAATTTTATTTTCCTTCCCACAATGCCCTATGACCCGGTTTCTCTTCTCTTGTGCACATAATCTAAAAAACAAAAAAATATCTTCCTTATTGATTTTCCTTGTTATATTTGCCTCCAAAAGCATCAATAGTTTTTTTTTTCTAATGAGCATTTTTCTTTATTCCCTTCACTTAGGCGTGGTTGATTTCATAAATACATAGTTTATTTATTTAGCACCCCCAATGTCTTATTTACTTATTATTATTATTATTTTCATTGAATAAACTTAATATTTTATATATACATATATTAAGCATTCAAATGGCTTCTTGTAAATTTCTAATTTAATTATTTAGTCATAAACAAGTACATATATATACATATATGTATATATGTATATATATGAATTACATATATACATATGTATATATGTTACCACTTATTAAGTAGCCATTAGTTTTATATCCAAAGTCATTCTATATACTCTAGTCGATTACCTCTACCAAAACATTCAGTCGGTATGCACAGAACAGTCGGTTGAAGAAGAAAGTATTCACAGAGCCCAGTATACACCGAGCTGTCTACCGAATATCATTCCATGTCTACCGAGCAAAAATAATGATACACCAAGTGAAACGGTTTACCAGATTCATTGAACCTAGACACACATGTGGAAACGTGTTACAAGATCGAGGAATAAATAATCGTTATCACATTGGAAATTGCACTTAAGGATTGTGTATGATTTTGAGGTCATTTAACCAATGAAATATTTTGTATGGTTATTCATTCAGTAAATCATTTTTTTAAGATCAAAGCAATGAATCAGATCACCGACATAAGAGATCTATTTATATAGCATGGATTGAGATCAGATTATATAGGATATAGTGATAGAGAGAGAGATATAGAGGTGTATGAAGCAAGACATGTGTGATACATAAGAAAGCACTGAGTGTTATGGCTGTTACAGAGACACAGAGATCACCGAGAAGGATTTTTAAAAAAGTCAAAGAACAGAGTAAACAGAAGGGTTTACCGAGTTACTTTATGGGTTACCGAGGTATGCTATAAGCAAGGTAATCTCACTTTGAGCACATAAAATCTGCTATAACATTTCAAATGTAAAGTTGCAGATATTTGTAATGATTTATTGTAATATTTTGAAGTTGTAAGAGAAATCTTTAACAGGGAAAGACTCTAACAAAGTCTATAAATTGTAAAGCCTTTAACCAGGTGCAGCATTAAGAATAAGTGTTGTAAAATCCATTAGCAAGGTAGATCTAAAGATCTTAATACTCCTAATAGGGTAAGCTATCAGAAATAGCTGAACATGTAGCTCTAACTGAGCACTCTTTATTATTGCAGTAGTGAAGTTGTGGGTGCCATCCCCACCACAGTTTTTCTCTCTAACCAAGAGTTTCTGCGTAACCAAAGTATATGAGTTATGGAGTGAATCATGTATGATTGTTATTTATTTGTTTTAGCTTTATGTTATGTTGCAGCTGTTTTTGGTTTATGCATAACAGTAAAGATATTGTTGTAAAGAGTTTTTGGAGTACTGATTCACCCCTCCCCTCTCAGTACATTAGCTTTCCATATTGGGCCTAAAAATTGGTATCAGAGCTTGAATCTTGGAAAAGGGTTTAACAACCTAAAGAGAAAGATCTTATCAATGGAAGGCTATAAACAATCTCGGAGAATAGTGTATCTTCAAGAAGAGTTGGATCATGCTAATCAAGTGATTGTAGACATGCAAAGACAAATGCAAAAATCATTGAAAGTGAGAAGAAGATTATTTGATGATTTACAGGACTCTCAAGAGTTAGTGGAACAAATTGAAACATCATCTGAGTACAGTATATATGAAGAAACTGGAGAGATGATTGGAGAACTGAAAGAAAAGAACAAAGCACCGACTGATCAGCTAAAAGCAATGAAAAGAGGACATGAACATTTCAGCACACAAATGACTGAAAATCTTGATGTATTGAGGACAACTAAAGATAAAGTAAGAGATCTAGAAAGAGAAAAACAATAGCTTGAAGCATTAGTATCTGAAAAGAATGATGAAATCACAAGGTTGGATGGAATTCAAAGTAATCTGTCAAATCAATTAGGTTATGCACATCATAAAGCAAATCTGAAGGATGATGAGAACCAAGCATTGAAACTTGGAGTATCAAGGTTGACCAATGAACTTGAAACAGAAAGGAAATCCAAGGAAACACTGAAGAAGAGTTATGAAGCATCAAAGATGTTGGATGAGCAACTGAATACAAGAAGACCCAACAAAGATGTAGGACTCGGTTACAAAGGAAAAGACTCTACTAAGAAGAGAATTCATACAACTGAGAGAGGAGAATCATCAAAGCAAGCTGGAAATAAGAAGAATATCAAAGGAAAGAAGCCTATTTGCAACTACTGTGGAAATCAAGGTCATACTGCTAACTTGTGCCAAATTAGAAAAGGTAAGCAACCGAATGTCACTAAGTCTAAGGGTTATTGTTACAATTGCAATAAATATGGTCACACATCTAATCAATGTAGGACAAAGACTGTTAACAATTATCAGAAGGCAAAATTCAAAGGGTTTTGTAAAAACTGCAATAGATATGGACATAGTACCGAGAAATGTTGGCTTAAGCAAAAGAACTATATGTGGTCTGCACATCGAGCAAATGCTAGAGGTTACCAAAGTCACATAGATCCTTACCGATAGTATTCTGCAGTACCATGGGATTACAATACAAGGATATGGTGTGAATGTTGTGGAAGATATGGACATATAAGTGACAACTGCTTTATAAGGTTTAGAATGAACAACCAAAGATCATGGAGAAATCCTGGTATGGCATGTTTTCATTGTCACAAAGTTGGACACTTGGCTAGAGATTGTAGAGATCAACCTAGAAAAGATATTGAAGAAATAAAAGGCAAATTACAGATGATTTGGAAAAAGAAGGAAATTGTGTCAAATGAAGAAAGCACATTATCTACCGAGTTAGGTGCACCTATTCCAAATTAATCGGTAAAGGTATGAAGGGACTGCATTCTCTCAAAGATTAAATCTTAACAGTTTCTATTTCATCATGCACTTAATTCAAAATCTGCATAGTTAAAGATGCATTAGAAAATTTGAAATTTTATCAAGTCTTTTGGAAGCTTGTCTAGTCAGTGAATATAGGAAGACTGGCTACTTGGTAAAAGCATAGAAAGGAAGTGGTACCGAGTGCATTTAATGTCTTTTGACCTAACTACACGAAGCCCGATAAGGTATATTGAATACTTAAAAGCTATTGCATGGTCATTTTACATTCACCAAGTTTTCAAGAGAGCAGAGCAAAGCGAATCAAAGGCAATCAAACCACCTCCTGAGAAAATTCAAAGGTATTTACATCAATCACAACGCATTATCAAGATAGTTTATCAATCATATCAAGTTGTTATTATCTGCTAAGTGTGAAGCGTCTACCGTTTGAAAGTCTTCAAACCCTACGGATCTTTTGCTAGTATTTATCCAAAATCTACAATGGCACCTAAGATCCAGAATCTCATTGTTGTTGAGAACATCGAAAATCCCTCACTGAAATACTCTTTAACTCCCAAAATTGCATCTGAACCAGATGATAAAATTGCATTTTCACTCATTTTGGATAGAGTTTTATTAGTCAAGGATGTGAGATTCTTCACTAAGTGTCGAGTTGAAGAACTAGGTCATGTTGAGATCAAAGACACATATGATGAACTGTGTACCGATGGTAAAATGGATAGCAAATATGAACACATCAGAATCAAGAGATTGACCAAAGCCCTAACCTATCCCCGTGTATTCAAACCCCAATGGGTTAAGTTTGTTTTAAGCAGAGTTCATGATGACTTCATGTGGCTAGAAGAGCAACCGTTTAAGGTCACCAAGGAAATCATTCATTTGATCACCAGTTACCCTATTTATGATCATGCCCGTGCTCAGAAAATGATATCACAGAAGGAATTGATCAGTTTAACCGGAGTAGAATCAGATTGTAGAGGACTAAAATTGAACAATGTCACTGATGCAGAGCTAAAGTTTGCCATTAGAGTAATAGGATATTGTTTCTTCCAATCAGCAAGGGAAAACAGTGTACCCTATGCAGCAGTAGACTTAGCTTATAAAATTGTGAAGAAAGGCATGAAAATTGATTTATGTGAGGTATTGTTGAAAAACCTGTTTGAGAATCTCAATACCATAAGGAAGCCAAAGAAGAACAATTCGGCTAATACACTAAAGTTTGGATCACTCTTAATATGCATGTTTTTCTATTTTGAGAAATTCTTTCCATCAGTCGGTAAAGTTGTTTGGGAGCTACACCGACCAATCACCCATCAAATCAATGACTTCATCAAGAAGCTAGGTGATAATTTTAATGATATTATGGATTATTATTTCAGCAAGTTTCAAGAGAAGATGCATAACAGGTACTGAATTCCACCCTAGCTAGTAGAGAAATACAAGGATGTCATATGTTTTGAAGTGGACACTGATTACTGCTATGTTAATGTTGTGGAACCAGGAACTCAATCTTTGCCACCTATGGGTTATGAGATTGATTTTGACATCACACAACAACAGATAGATGCTTTTCTGACATTACCAAGGCATGCTACCGAGCTGAGGTATGGAACATATGAAGAAGTGAAGGAAAAAGTAAAAATGAGCATTGTAGTACCCAAGGCTACAAGGAAGGCAACAAAGATGATTAAGATATTAACGGAGAAATTTGGAGAAGGTTCTTCCTCCACACCTATCAAAGGCACTATTGTGATCACCAAAGAGGGATCTGAATCCCAAGAGGCAGCTATAACACTAAGCACCGAATTGCCTAAGGGAAAAGTGTTGAAAAGAAAGAAACATGATACATCAAAAGTATCACCAACTCCTCCTGCAAAGCGACCTAACACAAGAGCATCTGCAGCTTCACCGAGTAAGAAAACAAAAAGTGTTGATGCACCCAAGGTAACAAAAACTTACAAGAAATCTACTCGGAGACTCATTTTGACCAAAGAGTCTAGTGACACTGAATTTGAAGATGCAAGTAAATTTCAGATTGTCAAGAGCAAAAAGGTAAATGTACATAGTGTTGAAAATTTTTGTGCTAATCTGAAGCAATATGGTGGATTTGGAGCATTCAAATATGTTAAGTATGAATCTAGATCTGATGATGAAAAGAGACAAATAGAAGAAGCTGTCATCTGCACACTATTGAAATTCTGATTGGCTCCATTGGAATTATCTAAGTCACTTCCAAATGAATTATATTTGCATATTGACAACAGGTGGAAGTATGATATGGATTTAGAGAAACAGATGAGAGAAAGAAGTCTGGTACATCTTTTCCCAGACATCTCGATAGATGAGATCACCGAACATCTGAAAAACTACCACACAAAATTCCTAGTCAAGCAAAGAGCTTTGAAATTGATGAATGGCCTTTACTTGGATGTAGAGAATGAGACCAAGGAAAAATGGCAGGAAATATTTCATATCAAGAATGTTGGTGAACAAGCTGAAGTTGAAATAGTTGATGTCACTGAGCAAGTTCCTGATATCACCGAGTAGGACCCTGCTGACACTATACAAGTAGATGAGGATATCATGGAAACTGAGGCACCTGAACAAGAAATGATCGAAGGAAATGCATATACCAAACTGGTATCCAGTGAGTCGGTTTTGGAGCAAGTTCAGCCCTATCCTCTGGTCACTCAGTCTACTTCAACCGAGGCCCCTCAAGATACTGAACAAGGGACAGAAGGTCACAAATCTACAAAAGGAGAAACTGTTTCTCGGGCCACCAGGGAACAATCTTCACAAGCTCCTTCTAGCACTAAAAATGTTACATCTGAGACCCCATGCACTGAAGCACCGAAGGACACAACAAAGGCTACATTAGAGGTTAAAGGAACCGACCAAAGTGTTGCCTCTACCGAGCAACCTACCGAGGGTCTTCAAGCCTCACAAGCCATTGTTTTATTTCAACCGACGAAAGGTAAAGAAAAGAAGATGAAAAAGAATAGTTTCAAATTTGATTTGTCAAAACCAATAGTGTTGCCCAATGTTGATATATCCAAATAAAAAGGGCAAGCACTCATTGAATTCGAAGAACTATGCAAAGCCAAAGCTGAATAGGAGAAGCAAATGGCTATTCAAAAGAAAAATAAAGTACTTCAGAAGGTGAAAGCACTCCTAACCAATATGTTACCTGAAGCTATAGTAACCAAAGATGTAGCCATCCACATTCAACTGGATGAACTCCTAACCAAGATAGAGACATATGGAGTAGATGCATCCAAATATTTGAGCAAGTTAAAAGACAAGGAGCTCACTAATAAAATTATTGAAGAGGTACAGAAAGCTATTGCCATTGGCAAAGTTAAACTTGTCAAATTTATTGCTGAGTTGACCCCTCAACTCAAGCACATTCTTTATTTATTTTAGAAACTCTATACATTCTCTCTATTCCTTAAGGACATCAAAAATAAAGCAGAAGCAATTGAGAAAGAGATCACTGATCTCTCTAATAAGTTGACCACTGAGCCACATTCCATTCAGAATTTTTATACCAAGCTACAACAGCTCATGGCTCAACAATTGGAACTAAGGAATGAAGAACACAAGATAAGGATGGACATAATGACACTTCAAACATTATTCCTTCCTCAGCTTTCATCCGTCCAAGAGTAGATCAACAAAGCTATCTCCCTATCCACTCAGCAAGAGGGAAGCACCTTAGATGGACTCATCTCACTATTAGCTGACATTACAGCTCAGAATTCACTTATGGATAGTGTTAAGGATGCCCTCTTTTCCGCTCTCACCGATGCAAAGACAAAGTACAAATCTATATTTGACCAGTTGCCACCACTGAATGGTAACTAAGTTTAGATGTTTGTCAAAAAGGGGGAGTGGGTATCATATCAAAGTAAAATAGGGGAATGTAGTACACAGGGGGAGTATAAACCGAGCAGAATAGAGTATTCACATGCAGAGTGAATTTTGATAGGGAACAGAGAACCGAGCAGTTATCACATAACATTGATCACCGAGCATGCAAAATCAAAATTTTGTATAGTATAGTGATAAGGGGAGTATATCTAAATATACTATTTCATTGACTAATGTATATACTGTCTGTTTAGTCAAATTTTGCAAGTATATAGATTTTTGAGTTATGACTTTGAAAGTAGTTTTGTCAAACATCTCAACTAATGTCATAAGGGGAGATTGTTACTACTTATTAAGGTGCCATTAGTTTTATATCCAAAGTCATTCTATATACTCTAGTCGGTTACCTCTACCAAAACATTCAGTCGGTATGCACAGAACAGTCAATTAAAGAAGAAAGTATTCACAAAGCCCAGTATACACCGAGTTGTCTACCGAGTATCATTCCATGTCTACTGAGCAGCAATAATGATACACTAAGTTGATATACACCAAGTGAAACATTTTACCAGATTCATTGAACCTAGACACACATGTGGAAACATGTTACAAGATCGAGGAACAAAGAACTGTTATCACATTGGAAATCGCACTTAAGGATTGTGTATGATTTTGAGGTCATTTAACCAATGAAATATTTTGTATGGTTATTCATTCGATAAATCATGTTTGTAAGATCGAAGCAATGAATCAGATCACCGATATAAGAGATCTATTTATACAGCATGGATTGAGATCAGATGATATAGGATATAGTGACAGAGAGAGATATATATAGGTGTATGAAGCAAGACATGTGTGATACATAAGAAAGCACTGAGTGTTATGACTGTTACAGAGACACAGAGGTCACCGAGAAGGATTTTAGAGAATAGTCAAAGAACAAAGTAAACAGAAGGGTTTACCAAGTTACTTTATGGGTTACCGAGGTATGCTATAAGCAAGGTAATCTCACTTTGAGCACATAGAATCTACTATAACATTTCAGATGTAAAGTTGCAGATATTTGTAATAATTTATTATAATATTTTGAAGTTGTAAGAGAAATCTTTAACAGGGTAAAAGACTCTAACAAAGTCTATAAATTGTAAAGCCTTTAACCAGGTGCAGCATTTAGAATAAGTGTTGTAAAATCCTTTAGCAAGGTAGATCTAAAGATCTTAATACTCCTAACAGGGTAAGCTATCAGAAATAGCTGAACATGTAGCTCTAATCGAGCACTCTTTATTATTGCAGTAGTGAAGTTGTGGGTGCCATCCCAGCCGTAGTTTTTCTCTCTAACCAAGAGTTTCTACGTAACCAAAATATATGAGTTATGGAGTGAATCATGTATGATTGTTATTTATTTGTTTTAGCTTTATGTTATGTTGTAGCTGTTTTTGGTTTATGCATAATAGTAAAGATATTGTTGTCAAGAGTTTTTGGAGTACTGATTCACCCCTCCCCTCTCAGTACATTAGCTTTCCATATTGGGCCTAACAATATATATATATATATATATATACATACATACATATGTATATATGTATATATATGTATTACATATATACATATACATATACATATACATATACATATGTATATATATGTATGTGTATATGTATATGTATATGTATATGTATATGTATATGTATATGTATATGTATATGTATATGTATATGTATATATATCTTTATTTATTTATTTCTCCAATTATGCATTGTTGTTATTACCCCATGCCTGCAGTTGCTAAAAAATATTAGATAAATCTTATCTATGTCCCATAAACTTAGCTAGGAAATAATAAATAATGACGACTAAATGAATGTCTAGGGTCCTAAGGGGAAACAGTTGTATGCAAGAAAAGTGGTTTGATAGAATTAAATATGTGAAAATATTGTAAAATAACTAATCCACACACACACACAGGACTTCTTGGTGCAAGCTATGGAGTAACGTAGTATTACTCAGGTTCCCAAGGAGGGTCCCATGGTTCTCTATCTCACAATGTCCCTCAAACCAATGTTTTGCTCTCAGATTACTGAGCAAAGTGGTTTAGGGATGGCAAATGTAAGAACGAGAGATGCTTTGATAGATTTTAGTATGAGATGTGTTATAGGCTAGGTATGATTTTAAAATGCAATAAACTAAATGATAAGATGACAAGATTAGTATGAATACTATCCTAGCATACTATATTTAGTCTATGATTGAACGAAAATGATAAAGAAAGTAATCTAAACATGCATATTTAGTCTACTTCCTGATTTAAAGAGAGGCTAAATGATGAACATATATGAAATGAAAGCTTGAATATATTTGAGCATAAGTGTGATGCTACAAATTTGAAGGATGATTGTTAAAAATGGAGGAATGAGAGCTCTATTTATAGCACAAACAGGGCAATGGATGCTCAGGATTGAAAGGTTTAATCAAGGGCCATGTTTGAAAGTTGGGGATCCATGTTTGTAATTGGCACCAATGAAATGGTGACAAGTGTCAACATAGGGTTGGATTGAGAAAAGGGGTTGGAGACATTGAATGCCTGAGAAGACCTCATGGTTATCTAGAGGGTAAGGGTCAAGCCTAAATTAGGATTACCCACTGAATTAGGAGTTAATCCAAGGATAAACCTTTGTGCAAATGATTAAGAGATAATCATGGTCAAAGCTTTAAAGGCCTAATGAGACCCTTGGGTTGGGTAGAGGTTGAGTCAAAACAAATGTTTTAACCATGTAGGAGGGTTTGGGTTAACCATTAATGGTTATTGGAGACTTTGTGGATTAAGTGGTTGAAGGTTGGAAGCTTTCAAAGGTTATCAAAGACTTTGAGACATTTAGTGGTTGAAGGTTGAAAGCCTTTAATGGTTATCAAAGACTTTGAGGCTTTAAGAAGTGACTTCCCTTTGCTTAGGGATGTGACAAAGTTTAGAGGAGGGGTTAGGTTAATTAGAAGTAATTAGAGGATTCTAGAAGGGATTAGAAAGGGGTTTGGGATTTTGCAAGTGGATAGGATTTAATAGGATTTAATTGATTTAAATGATTTAATTCAATTTGGTTGCAATTAAATAAATTAGATTTATTTAATTTAGGATAACTATTTAATTAAATTTGAATTTAATTAAAAGTGGCTAGGGGGATTTAATTGAATAAAATGATTTATTCATTAAATGGGTATAGTGAATTTTATTTAAATAAATTGAGTAATTTACTTAATAAAATAGAGGAATGTGGATAGTTTAATTAAATTGGATTTAATCAAATAGGAAAATGAACATAAAATATTCATTTAGGAATATGGTCATTTTTATACGTCTACAACAGTAACTCAAAACAATCCTCACTAGACTCGCTAATATTTCTAAAGAGGTTATTAAATATTACAAATTCAATTTAATTGGATAGCAAAAATATAAATGACTGCAAGGGTTAACCAAAGACCTTGACACAAGAACAACACTGGACTACCTATCTCTCACCAACACAACCACAAAATCCTTTCGCATTACACCTTTGTACCTACAACCAATGAGAAAAATCACACAAGTCCACCCACACATTATTAGTCTAAGTTAATCTAAACAAAGTAAATGCATTAAATTACATAAAGCATTATAAAGAATAATTATATTCAATAATATAACCATCAAGTTCACAACTGACACACACATATGCATGTATGCACACACACATGTCCATATAACAAAGTCCAAAACTCCACCCCTAGTCCAAATTACATCGGGGCTAGGTTAATACAAAAGTATTAATATGGTTTTCTAGGGGCTATGACATACTCCCCCCTTAGGGTTAAGCCAACTTGACTTAATTGAAAAAGTGAGGATATTCTAATTTAATTACATTTTCATCTTCCCAAGTGGCTCCATGTTCCCCCTATTGATCCCAAAGGACCTTAACTTGCTGGATGGTTCGGTTGCATAGCTACAGGTTGCACCTATCTATAATTGTGAGTGGTTTGAGGTGGATATCTCTGACCTCTTCTACCTATATTGCATGCTAATCAATCACATGTGTGGGGTCAACAATATACTTCTTAAGGAACGATACATGAAATACATTATGAATGCGAGAGAGAGATGGTGGAAGAGCCAATCGATAAGCCACACGACTAATCTTTTCAAGTATTTCAAAAGGTTCTATAAAACATGGAGCTAGTTTGACAACCTTGCCAAATTTTATTGAGCTTTTATGAGGCCTAACATGAAGAAACAACTTGTCACCTAATGAGAATTCTCTTGGAGTTCATTTAGCATCTGCATAACTTTTTTATTGATTTGAGCTTCCTTTAGTCTTTCCCTTATAATTTTCACTTGATTTTCATATTCTTGGAGTAGCTCTGGCCCAATGGTTACATGATTTTCTAAGCCATCCCATCCTATAGGTGCTCTGTAATTCTTGTAATACAATGCTTTGAATGGAAGAATGGTATGAGTTGTTGTAAGAAAACTCAACTAAAGGCAAATAATCCTCCCACTTAGTGGGCTGATCCATGTCATACATTCAGAGCATATCTTCCATAACTTGATTAACTCTTTCTGTTTGACCACCTTTTTTAGGGTGGTAAGTCATTCTAAAATTAAGTTTAGTACCCAAGGTGGTAATAAGAGAGGTCCAGAACTTGGAAGTAAACAACTTATCTTTATCAAAGATAAGAACCTCAATCATTCCGTGTAGTCTAATGACTTCCTTTATAAAAAAATTTAGCCAAAATTGGGGCATCATCCTTCAGATTGCCTAGTATAAACTATGATACCTTGGTTATTTTATCAACCACTACCAATATACTATCATGTCAATTTCAATTTTTGGGCAAACCTACCACAAAATCCATGGAAATTACTAACTCTGCCAAGGCAAATTGTGAGGATTGAGAGTTCCTGCAGGATTACAATATTCTGCTTTAACTCGTCGACGTTCAAGACGTTTGGCAACATAACTAGCTATTTCTTCCCTCATTTTTTACCATAAGTAATGAGTTTTTAAATTTGCATACATTTTAGTCACCCCAAGATGTGCTTGATAGGGTACATTATGACCTTCTGTAAGAATCTTCAATCTTAAACCTCCTTCTTTAGGTACATAAATTCTAGGTAGATAGCAGATGATACCATCATTCCCCACATGATGCTCGACTGGATTAATCCCTTGTTATGTTTCCAACATTATCTACTAACAAAATAGATCATGAGCCTGCATTTGCTTGATCTTTTATGGAAATTCAATCCTTAACTACATGATTGCAACTAATTTAGCCCTTCGACTTAAGGAATCAACAACTCGATTTTCTTTTCCCTTAACATAAGAAATATCAATTTCATAGTTTCTCAAGAATTCTAACCACCTCCTCTATCATGCATTCAAATGAGGTTGAGTGAATAGATATTGGAGTCCTTTATGGTCAGTGTTAAACTTAAAGGGTCTCCCTACCAAATAGTGTTTCCACACTTTCAAGGCATGCATGATTGTGGCTAGCTCTAAGTCATGGGTGGGGTAGTTAAGTTCATGATCCTTCAATTTCCTACACTCAAAGATAATCACATGTCCATTTTGCATCAAAACTCCTCCCAATCCATCTAAAGAAGCATCCATCCAAACTACAAATTATTTTCTAGATCTAGAACTTGCAAGATCGGTGTTGTGGTAAGAGCTTCCTTCAACTGTTGGAAGACAATGTTGCATTTATCCATTCATTCAAACTTCTTCCCTTTTCGTTGTAATGAGGTTATGGGGTTGGCTACCTTGGAGAAGTTTTGTACAAATATTCAATAATACCCAACCAATCCCATGAAGCTTCTTACTTCAGCCACATTCTTAGGAATAGGCCAATCCATGATTGCTTGTATCTTTGCTAGATCCACTGCAATCCCCTAGGCTGATATAATATGCCCAAGATAATGTACCTTAGGTTGGAAAAAGGAACACTTGCATAGTTTACCATACAAATTATGGTCTCTCAATCTTTGCAGTACCATTCTCAAATGATCCTCGTGCTCTTTCTGATTTTTGGAGTAGATTAGGATGTCATCCAAAAATACTTACACAAATTTGTCCAAGTAATCATGGAATACATGGTTTATGAGACTCGTGAAAGAAGAGGGGGAATTTGTAAGACCAAAAGGTACCACTAGGAACTCATAATGGTCATACCTGGTTTGGAAGGTTGTTTTGGGGATATCTTCTTCCTTAATCCTTAACTGGTAATAACCCGATCTTAAATCTATTTTCGAAAAGATTGCAACTCCCTTCATTTGATCAAACAAGTCATCAATTCCAGGTAGATGATACCTGTGATGCCAAAAATGTGGTTAGTATAAGAGGCATACACATATAATGAGACAATAGAAGCATAATTGAAAAGCTTAATTGAAAATTTAAACCAAAGATGCAAACCATAAGCCTTCCTTGAAATGTCCCATTTTCCTCTATTCTTGAGGACCTTGAAGGTGTTGGATTGATGGGCTCTCAACGGAGCAATGACCTCCAAAGTGACAACTCAAGAGTTGAGTAGCTAATTGATCATGATTGACTATGGAGATGATATGAAATGCATGATTTGAGAAACTAGATTAACATGCTATGATAAATCCAAAAGCTAATTACTAGATAATTGAAATGCAAATTGCCTATAGTAACAATGCCTAAATTGATATGAGATGGGATCCATATTGCTCCAAAATGAGGGGTATTTATAGGATTTCCAAGGCCAAAGCTGAGGTGGCAGGAATCGATGGTCCAGATTTGATCTGAAGATATCAAGGGCAAAGATTGAGGAAGTTGGAGAAGAGGTTGGAGGAAGGGACACTTGTCATCTCTGTGGTGACAAGTGTCAAGGAGCCTTACTCATGAGAAGGCAAGTGTCCAAGGGAGGAGACATGTGGCAAAAGTGCCATGTGTCTCAAGGAGAGAATATCCACACCATGAGAGGTTAGGATAAGGAGGTTAGAATGTGCAAGATAGGATAGGGTTAGTTAGACCCAAGATTAGATTGAATGGGTTAGGTTAGGGGATGGTTAGGTTGGGTGGTTAAAGTTAGGAGCCATGTGCTCATTTGAATTTAGAAAATCAAATAATAGAAAAATGGTAATTAATCTCAACAAACTTGAGTTTGTTAATCTTAATTAGGGATTAGAAGAATTGATTAGTATGGGGAGACATTAATTAATTGAGAATTAATTAATCAAAGGGGGATGTGAGATGAACTATATAAATAAATCATTTAGATTTATTTACTAGTATATTAATAGAGAAATTAATTAAATTGCTTGTGAATTCAATTAATTAGGAAGGGGAATTAATCAAATATCTGCGTATTTAATTAACTATCTTCAGACCATTTTTAGGTGTATACATTTTGCCCCTCTTTGAAGCGATTTGTGATGACGCATTGGTTCAAAGAAAGCTCGATTGATGATGTTATTGATTTGATAGAATGTATATTTGATCTTGATTTGATGCAAATTTGGTTTCGATATGTTATTGATTTGATTTGGAGATGATAAATCTCGATATGATTTTGTTTCGATCTTGGAGATGATAAATCTTGATATGATGTTGATTCGATGTTTGAGATGATATGATGTGGATTCGATGTTTGAGATGGTATGATGCCGACATGATATGGATTTGATGTTTGAGATGATATGATGCCGATATGATGTGGATTCGATGCTTGAAATGATATGATGCCGATATGATGTGGATTCGATGCTTGAGATGATATGATGTCGATATGATGCCCCAGACACTGATTGATAGATATTGATGTGAGGATGCCCCCTCGGGAGATCAATTGAGATAATTGACCTTTGGAGTTTTTTGGATCTTTGCGAAATTGATTTCCCGATAGACTATTGGATGATTCCTGCAACTGTGGTTGATGAAAGTGCAAGTTCTTTGATCACTTTGATGTGGTTCTTGATGTAATGATTGATAGAGTTTGATTTAATTGATAGGATTGATGAGATCGAGATCAAGTCTGGTTTCAGGAATGGCACCTCCTGTATAATACAAAGATGATCAAAGCATCTGGTTTCAGGAACGATATATCCTGTATAAGACTTGATAGAAAGGATCAGATGAGATGGATTGATAGAATTGATAAGATTGATTGGATAAAAAACTGACAATTTGTTGATATCATGTTGCAGGAAGATTCATATATGCTGATGTTGGCATATTTGGGGGAGTAGCATAAGATTTGCATTGGGTTTTTCCAGATTTTTTTTAAAAATTCCATATGCCTCCCAAAAAATTTTATTTATGCATGCATGTATTTTCTAAAAAAATACATTAAAAATTTTTGTTTTTGATTTTTGCAATTTTCAAAAAAATGTCATTTTTGCAATTTTAAATTTTCGCAATATTTTTTTGGGGGGGAGGGGGAGCCGATGGTGTGGAGGCGGAGGGCGGAGCGGAGGGCAGAGCGGAGGAGAGGAGCCCCGACGGCGGCCATGGGTGCCTTCGGCACTGCGAGCGACGCCATCGGCACCACCGCAGGCACTGCGAGCGCCGCGGGAGGCGCCTTGGGCACCACCGCGGGAGCCGCAAGCGCCACGGGCGGCGCCTTGGGCGCCACCACGAGCGGGGGGGATTTTTATTTTATTTTTTATTATTTTTTTTTTAAAAAAATTATTTTTTTGGTTTTTTATTTATTTTATTTTATTTTTTGGTTTTTGATGATTTTTTTTTTTTTTTGGTTTTTGATGATTTTTTCGATTTTTTGGAATTGAAGATTTTTAGATTTTTAGATTTTTTACTTGATTTTTGGAAATTTTTGATGATTTTTCGATTTTTGATGATTGATGATGATTTGATTATTCTCGATTTATACTTGATTTGATTATTCTGATTTTTTTTTTTTTTGATGATTTGATTATTCTGATTTTTCACTTCGCGTCTTAGTGATCACACTGTTATGAGACAGTGATGTATTCATGTACACACCTTTTTGTGATGAGATATTGATGATTCATGTGATGTATATTTGTGATGTATCTCATATATTTTGTGATATCATTGTACCTTGGACATTGATTTTGTTTTGATGATATGATATGCAGTCGATCCTATTCGTTCTACATGACCTATGAGATGATGGATCCATTCTATTTGGTATATTACTAGCAGTTGCACGTTAGTTGTACGCAACGGTAAGCCGATAAGAAGGTTTTTTTTTGGGATGGTCTATAGGGAATGTTATTTCCAGTCTAATTGTTTGTTTTTTTCTAAACTTGTTTCTTAGAATAGTAACATTATGGTAAGTGTTTTTTCTTTTTCAATCCTTTTTAATTTTAAAAAGATAAAAATATCATAAATATAGCATAATTTTTTTTATTTTTTAAGTAGGGCATACAAATGGAAGTGATCGTATTTCATATTAGTAATTTCTTTTATCAATTCATTTGTGTTTTTTTTTATTTTTTATTTATTTTCATGTGGTAACAATGGTCATTTTTGTCATTTATGTTGATGGATGGTGAGCATGAACTTATAGCATTATAGTCTTAGACATTATCATCATTGTGAGATTCTTTAGTTGTAGTATTAGGAAATTATACAAAACAATTGATAGTTTTGGGGAAATATATATTAATAGAAATAGAAATTATTCTATGATCAGAAAGAGAAATGTGAAACTTAGTGAGACTTTCTCAACACACATCTTTGTATATTCTTGAACTACATCTAAAAATTCATGAACAATATTTCCATTTAATGCATGAAATACACTAACACTCCATCTTTGAATGGATTCATGAATATCTAAACGAAAGAAAGACATGTGTTACCTACATCTCACATGAAGCTTGATATAAATCAACTTCATAGATTGATAAAGTATATCATGAGGTATGTTCTTGGTTACCATATAATCATTTTTAAACAAAACAAATTAATTCTTCCTTCTCTATGGTAATTAAAACAATTGTTTCATGCTCATTTGGTGACAACTATGTACTTTCAATATTTTTTTCATATTGCATGCTATACATTGCAACACTTCTTTCAACATGAGTGATCTATGAATAAAATTGGTTATTTATTGATAATTAATCTTGACTTGAAATTGTAAAATTGGAGAAAAATCTACCATTCTTCATTTTGAAATGCCTACATTATTGATAATTCTTATGATTTTTTGAATATTACACATAAGGGCAATTCTCCTTCATCCTCCTCTCAAATATTTACACCTTGCCAAAAAAAAGATATCTCCCTATTAGTGTTCAGTTGCATGAAAAAACATGAAACTACTAAGGGTATCCATGTTAAGTTCTATGATCAAGTAGATTGTCATCTATCTCCACTTATATCATTAAATAACTTGGAGATTAAAATTGCACAAAATTCCTAGTCAGAAATATTGTATGAGATTGTGTACATGCACTTTGAGTTCTATGGGTGAACCTGCACCTTTCACTTGAAAATTTGTGCATTTTTAAGTAGTTTATTTACTAACCCAATTGTTTATATCTATCAATGTTATGGTAGGTTTTCAAAAATGTTTGTCATTGATCTATTTAGTTGCAAACTATCTTAGTCGGAATTATTATTATGTTTTTGTAGTAAAAAACATTTTTGGCAACATAATTGGGCATTCTCATGCCATAGTTATAAACTTTTGTAGATATTGTATTTATAAAATTTCATAAGTAACTTTAATAGTTTATACTTGACTCTTGTAAACAAAATTGCCTTTTTCATTGAAAACCATCTATTCATATAGCATGTTATCTGCAAACCATCTTGTCTATCAAAACATTATTTGCATTAAATTGATTTCACATTCTCTTAAAATGCAAAGATTTGTTGGCTTTTGGAAGGAATAATATTTACTAAGTGCACCAATACTGCCATGTCCAAAAATGGGCCTTCATTGACAATTGTTTGTAAGCAAAAAACCAAACTCTAAAAAGGAAGTTCAAAAAACTATTATCAAACTTCACCTTAATAATATATACAAAGGATTATATAATCCAAAGAATAGGGCAAACATGGTCCACATCCACCATGTCTTTTTTGAGACCCCTCTATAAGATGGGTGGATGCCCATGTGAGCTACATATAAAAGGGCTTAACTGAAAAAAATTGAAGCCGTTCACTTATCTTGGGAAATGAAGACTTCAAAAATACAAATTTGATTTATTGGAGTACATTACAAAATTACAATTTTTTCATTTGGTTGTAACTGTTGGATTGAGCCTTAGATACTCCATTCATAGATAGCTAATTTTTTCTTCTCAAGAAATTTCCGATCTCCTTTAGAACTTGCAAAACCAAAACAAAAAGTTACAAAAAGTTGACTATTTTGTGTAAAAATTACTACCAGGAACCATGTTCTCAAATGAAAAATATGGAGCAGGCCTATCATAGAAATGAAGTCTCTCTATAGGAAAGTTTGACTGCAGACACAGAGTATCAACTAGTTTACTACAAAAAGGCGTAAATTTTCACATCTAAGCAAATTCCCTAGGGAATTTGACCAATATAATAATAATGTTGAAAAAAAGACAAGTATTCCCTTCATTCTTTTCTGGCAACACTTCAATTGGGAAATAGATATTTTGAAAGTACTAAAAAAACAAACAACTCTTAACATATATTTCACTAATAACACAAGAAATAGAAGATTTCAAGGTCAGGTGCTACCCAAATCGACCAAAAAGAACCAGTGGCCCTTATAGATAAAGTGATTTTGAGATTCCTTTTATGGAAAGAAACAATGTCAAATCATTTAGCATTGACAAAAAGTGACTTTTTCAAACTAAATATCTATTTCTCCCATCCTCATCACAAGGAAGCTACTATAATATTCAAATTTCTAGGTTATAAGATAAACATCGAGCAAACATTTGCATACTTAGGTAAGATAGATGAGATACAAAATCAAAATACTCTCTCCTAAAATTCAAACAAAGTTCATAAAACAAAATTTATTTGATGGTGGACAAAGCCAAACATAAAAAAAAAATGTCTAAAATATTAATGGTTATAAGCATGGTAGTTGTTGAAGAATTTAAACATATGCAAAAAAATCCATAGTGAAATTCTAGTTCTGCTTCTGCTATTTCTTATGAGTAATTCCTCACAAAGTGAATGCCCATAGGGTGTTGCATGGTGTTAATTCATGCACCAAGAAGCCAAGTTAATAATTTTATTAGAATCTATCATTCTCCTAGTCCTATTGGTGATGATATCTAGGTGAAGTTCTACTTCTGCATATGCTACTTATTATAAGTAACTTTCACATAATGGATGCCTTTACGATTTTGCATGGTGTTAATGGTCATAAGCATATTCGCCCAATGATCCCTACTATCCTTAGCAAAATAAAAGGTAAGTCTAAAGGGAGCTTTAGAGAGTTTCATGCTAGAGTTCGATCAAGCTATCACTTTTGTAATGGTCCTATGGATTAATTATCCAAGTCCAATAAGTTGGACATTATCCCATCATCTCATTATACTTTACCTCTTTTCATTGTGTTTTATTGTGCTTAAAAAATAGACAGAATTAATTCACAAAATAAAATTTAGTTTTTATTCTAGTGTATTGCTTTGCTCTTTTATTTCTTGCACCATTTCTTTAGCATTAACAAAAATGACATGAATGTTTTCAACTGACTGAAAAGTCTCTTAGGTATGGACTAACAAGAGTTACATGATAAAGACATCGAGGCAAGTTCAAACTCAATATTATGTAGTACATGATCAACATGTTCCCCAGGCCTACAGCTCTATTCCTAGCACCATCAGATTGCCTAACCTACTTTCACATTGAACATGAAGGCATTCATTGCCCATTTAACAGAAGCAAATGACAAGCATAAGATTTGAATATTGGATTTGCAGTCTACTTCGAGACTCAAAAGCATTATAATCATTGAAGCTTATACAAATGATCAAGCACTCCACTAGTGGCAGTTTCATGTCCAACTTTTGGCTGTAGCAAAGCAGCAAATCATCACCACCCAGAAAGTCTTCAAATAGACTACAAAGAAGTCTTTTACTCCCATGTATACATTGATTCCAACTTTATTGGGCCATATCTTTACTCACTCCAACAGTAAATTGATCAATTCAATCACCTCTCCATCAAGTTAAGAGGCACAAGACATAATGGCAAAGCCCTTTCATTAAGTTTGCCTCAGGGTTGTTTTCTCATCTCCTCAACGAATTATAGAGAGCCTTATTTTTTTCATGTTGGTGATCGAATTTGGCTCCAATGAGATAAGCAGAGAAATCATAGTTAGAATCAAAATTTATAAGCCTAACACATGGAGAGCGCTTACTCCACACTCCAAGCAGTTGGACCTTACACTTTTGTTCATATCTTTAATGCAAGTGAACTCAAGTTGTTCAAGCCATCCCACTTAAAATAGGATGTTTCCACCATTTATCTTCAAGCTACCACTCCATATTTTCAACAGCCATTTGTTGAGAAAGCTTTGGTCAATGTTTGGACTTGCAACAAGTAACAAAAGAAAAGTGCAAACATGAGGCAAGTGGTTATCAAAGACAACTTTGCAATAAGATTCATCATCTAGAAGTCAGAGACACCTTCCTCTCAATAGGGAGGCCGGAGGAGAGTCAATGTTACAAATATCTCCTATCTATGTGTATAGTTGTCCCCTCTCACAGTTGCCTCACTGGATGCATGTAAGACTGTACATTTTATCTTCCCAGTTCTGGGGCAGTCTGCATGTCCTTGAGCTCATCTAGTGATCACTCATCCTTAACCTTATGGATGTATTTAGCTTCCCTAATGGAGGGTGTAGAGACATCTTTTCCACCATTTTCTCATGTTTGTTTTCTTCCATTGCTTTCTCCCATCACTGTAGAGACATATCACTTTATTGCTTTGGCATACAGTGGGTGCTTTAATCTTCTAAAATTATTGACTAAAAAGTTAGTAGACAAAACTATTGAAACCTGTAACATGTGAATTCAATGATAGATCAATGTATTGTTTTATTTTATTTGTTGTCACTAGTTGATTGTATCTATGCTTTAAATGTTGCTCTAAAAAAGACTAATAAAGGGGTAAAAGTGAGTATAAATTAGCCAACTATTATATGTAAGGCAATTTAACCAATATGTACTTAGGTCATTTATCAAATGTTTCACTTGATTTGATACCTATGTGACAAATGATTTGCAAATTTTGAGTCCATAAGCTAATATTGCATACCTTGCAAAATTAGTGCAGTCTTCTCATCAGCTTCTCTTTGTTGTTTTTGAAGAGGAAGTTTCGGATGACGCTCCAGTGGACCTTTATCCATGTAGAGTATCAGGTCCTATAGAAAAGACAACATTGAATCATAAAAACAAAGCTGCATTAAACTTAAGAATGCATGACTTCAGCAGCCACTTCTCTATAAAATGTCAGAAAGTAAAAATAGCAAAAACTTTCTTTAAAATAATCTATTATCGGTTTCTGTAAGAACATCGTTCACATATACATTGTACATTAACTCAGGTTACCTCCAATAAATGTTCTAGATCAATCATGCCATGCCATCCTCGTAGTTTTTGTCCAATGATAGGATCAATGACAAGAGTCATTGGCATTTTTGTCAAATGATAGTAGGTGCACACCTTTCTTCCCTTTTCAGTATCATCATATATCTGTAGCATCAAAATCAGTAACCAAGTAACCATATGAAGGATCGAAGGTCATACAAAATAAAAGATGGGTAAATTGGATAAATTGTAACCTCTTGTATTTTTGAAAGTTTCTCACTAATAGGCAATCTCCCTATTGGAGTATCTACCAAAAATTGTATATACAACATATAATGCCCAAAATGCCTACAATTTGAATTCAAACAGAACCTCTATGATGAATCCTAGTTTAGGCAGAGCACAAGATCATGATCTAATTAAAAAATTAAAAAGTGTAGATGATTAATGATTATCACCAACAAATCAACAATATTAAAACCCATAAACTACAATGATAAAACCACATCTCCACATTAGGCATAAGGAAAACAACAAACAATATAATATGTTATTAGTATAACAAATCGCATAAATATTAATGATCCTCTCGAACAACAAGTTCTAAAAATTTGTTGCAGAAACTCTATGAAGTTCAAATTCCTCAAATGATAATCTACAACACCTATTAAAGATGATGAATGCTTTATCAACGGCATAATCCCAAAGGCAACATAAATCACAGAAGCCAACCATTGCCTGTCCAACCATTGGAGATAGCACTCATCCTCTGCGAACATAGTGGTGGACTAAATGACATCTCTGTGTGCCAGAAAATTGGGAAGAAATTGAATTAAATGCCCCAATAAATTGAATTAAATGCATCATCAACTGAAAAATTACACAACATCGGTAAACCATTCTTGGAACTTATTTTGACGGGAGGCTGACAATTTTTGGGGCTAAAAAGCCCATACAGAAGCCTATCGGCTTAATAAATAATAATAAACATTAACTATCCTCTGCATACGGAATGTGCTAATAAATGTTCGTGGAAATGAGTTTTCAATCGCCTTTTTTTCCGATACCTTTTTCCGGATGGCTGACACTTTCTCGACAAACAAAACCTCATAATAAAAGCCTATTGGCTTAATTATGATGTGCAGTTACTTTCATGATGTATGCTTGATGTATGCTTTAATTTCTATATGCTTATGAACTCTAGATGATGGATATATGATGATGCAGTATTTACATGATGCATGCAAATATGTATGGTGATGCTGATAACTTCTATGTAATGTACGTGCAATGCAATGTTGTCTATGTTTATGATATTTTTATGATTTTCTCATGCATGTCAATATGAGATGGATGCAATGCAGTGTGATGGTGATACCTTAAGTGATTTGAGATTAGATGAATGTCATGCAATGATCTTACTAAATGAATGAATGAGTTTATGCTTTATATGAATGATGTCTTGGTATGCAATGGTTACTTGAGATGAACTAACTTATCATGCAGGATGAATGAATTGATTATTTTTGTTATTGTCCAATGTACTCAATCACGTAATAAGAGAGATAACGCCATGTTAGCTTTGGCCTTGGAAAAGATGAGCATTGTGATCCCATGTAGAATGAAATGCAAATCTATCTTAAAATGCAATGCAATGCAGTGATCGGACCAGTCATGGAGTCATTGCTTTGTTTCATCATTGAGCCTTTAAAATGTGGGAAGTGAGTGCAAACATCAATGGTATAATTGAACCATGATGACCTGAGCACTACTTTCCTAGGTTTTGATATTGCAAGCTAGCACAAGCATCGAGGTATAATTGAACCAAGATGACCAAAGTGTTGCTTGCGTAAAACAAGCAGTATTAACCATTTCTATATGCAAGTCCGAAATGTCTTCCATGATATTCTGATGATCATATCCTTAGACAACTTTGCACATATCAATGATTAATTTATAGACAGTAGATAAGAAAAATATCATGTTCCTTCCTCGTTCCTCTAGTCAACGACATCCTGGAGTTACTCAGAAATCATGATAGCAAAAATCCAAATAGTTGAACCATTATTGCCAAAGTGTTAAAGTCATGAGTCAATATATATCATCCATTGATATGTGTTTTGTCATGTTTTAGATTGATATGTGATAGTTAATGGTTGACAATGTGGTCTTATGTCTAATGTTGGATGTGTCTCAGATTTTCGCTTGACAAGTGTTGTCTGACTGTTGTCCTACCTGCATGATTAAGCTCAAAATGATCTAAACCTTTTGCCCCCAGCCAGGTTTAGGATTTTGCCCCCAGCCTAGAAACAACCTTTATTATGATATAGTCAATGATCCAAACCATGATGAGAAATCACCTGGGATCCCTGCGTATGTACAAAGGCTTTATGATGAATATGAACAGCACTAATGGAAATGAATGCAAGTGGAAGAAAGCATGAACCAATAGATGGCAGAGCTAGCTGACAGATAGCACCTGTTTGCCAGGTTTTCACCATCTGTTTTTATTGCACTTTTTCTCATATTTGATTTTTTTTTTTTTTGGTATTTTTGTTTTTTCATTGTTTTTGGATTTCCCTTCTTTTTCACTGTTTTTGGATTTTTCTGCTTTTTCACTGTTTTTGGATTTTTCAGACATAAAACTTCTTCAGATGCATGCTATTGATGGGTTCCTCGAGCTGATCTCCATCTTGTGTTGATAGCTGATATGCCCCTGACCCAAATACTATTGTGACCACAAATGGACCTAACCAGTTGGGTTCAAATTTTCCTTTCTTTTCTCGATCTGACTGATTTCGTGGATTTTCCTTTAGTACTAGTTCTCCAACTTGAAAGATTCATGGTTTGACCTTGTGATTATAACTTCGACACATTCTTTGCTGATATACCTTTAAATGGTCAAAGGCATTTTGTCTTCATTCCTGGATTAGTTCTAACTCGTGTAGTCTAGACACTCTTTGTTCTTCATCTGGGATGAGACCTTTTAGTGATACACATAGAGAGGGAATATCTACTTCGATAGGCAATATGGCTTCTGATCCATATACAAGAGAGAAAGGTGTGGCACCTATTAGTGTGCGGATATTGGTGCGATAGGCCCAAAGAGCAGGGTTTAGTTGAATATGCCAATCTTTCCCAGCATCATTCACTATCTTTTTGAGGATTTTCAGAATAGTTTTGTTAGATGCTTATGCCTACCCATTCCCTTGTGGATAATAGGGTGTGGAGAATCTGTGTTGGATATTAAACTTCTCACATAGCTCTTATACATCCTGATTCTTGAATGGTAGCCCATTATCAGTGATAATGGTCATTGGTATTCCATAGTGACAGATGATTTAATTCAAGATGAATGCAGCAATTTGTTTTCCTATGATATTTGTGAGAGGTACTGCCTTGATCCATTTTGTAAAATATTTTGTAGCTACAAGGATGAATTTGTGACCATTTGATGAAGAAGGATTTATTTTTCCTACTAGATCAAGACCCCATTGACAGAAAGGCCAAGATGTTGCCAAAGCATGAAGTTCTTGTGCTGGTGCATGGATCAAGTTTCCATGGATCTGACATTGTTTGCACGTTCTGGCTACCTGAAAAGACTCTCATTCCATAGTCGGCCAATAATAGCCCAAGTGTATGAGTTTTTTCGAAAGGGTAAGACCACTTGAATGAGTGCCACAAATGTCATTATGGACTTCCTTTAAGGCCTTCTCAGATTCTTCTTGTTCGATACATCTTAAAAGAGTACCGTCTAGACCTCGTTTAAATAGGGTATCTGCGACAAGAGTATAATGGGAGGATTGGTGAATAAAGTTTCTCTTTTGATTTTTCGATAAGTCAGGAGGTAAGATGTTATCTTTTAGGTATGTATAAGTTTGGCCATAGCGGGAGGAATCATGTCCTATAAGTTGACAAATGGTTTGGGAATCAGGACAATTATGAGATGGGTAAAACAACTCTTTAACTAGGAATTCATAACGCTCTTGATTTTCCCGTGTTTGCAATAGAGAAGCAAGTGTTGCCATAGCATCTGCTACTTTGTTATCATTTCTTGGAATTTTCTCAAAAGTGATTTTGACAAAATATTTCTTGATATTAGGCACCATCTTTTTGTAAGGCATGAGTTTGTCATCTTTTCTTTGATAGTCATCATTGATTTGATTAATGACAAGCTGAGACTCTCCAAAGACTTGAAGGTGTTTAATGTTCCATTCTATAGCCATTTTGATAAATAGAATGTCTGCTCCTTATTTATGTTGTGCTCCTCTATTGATGTCTTCTCTTGATCCATGGTGTGTTCCATTATTGATGTTTGCTCCTAGACTGATATTTGGGTGATGTATTATAAGATCTGGATCGAACCCTGGAATATCTGCGTATGACCAGGTAAAATTGATTTGCCATCTTTTGAAGGATTTCAAATATCTTTTCCTTGTTGGTTCTGATAAAGAGAATGTTGTTGGATGTAGATCGATTGTGTCGATGATAATTGCTGGTTCTATTAGGATAGATGACTTCTCTTGATAGTACACATGTAAGGTGTCAAATCTCCCATCTTTCAGCACCTCGAGGAGGTTTTCACCGATAGATGCATCCTTTATTTTTACTTTTTCATGGTCTAATGTTGCCAATAAATGGTTTTCAGCATTATACCTGATATTGTTTTCTTTATTTTCATTTTTGTGACTAGGAGATTTTGCACCTATTTGACTTGAAGATACGTTAGTGGAACCCCTGGTGAAAGTTGTTGTAGGTTTGATTTCATTAAGATATAAGGATATGGCATGGTCATTAGGCAAGGTATCAATGTCAGTATGTCCTTCATTTTCCCAGTCCATAGGTTCAAGATAGCTTAAGGATAAAGGATCTTCAAGTTGATATGTTTCAGAGATATTGGGAGTCATGATAGAGATGTCAGAGCTTTCAGTAGGTATTTCCATGTCTAGGACGATACTCTCATCAGAATGACCTCGTACAAGAAAATCTTGATCATCCTCAGTTAATTCCATGTCAGCTGTATGTGATTCTGATTCAAGTAGGCTAGTTCCTAACATCTGTTCTGGATACGTGTGAACTACATCAACACCTACATCTGCTTCTTCCCTTTCACTTTCAAGTTGCTCTTGTTTGTTGTTCCATGATAATGAATATTCTTTGTTCCCTTGATCTTTTAGCTGCATTTGTTCTTCCATGTTTGACAAAATTGATGCAAATGATTGTTCCTTGGATTGTGTGTTTGAATATGCTTCCTCTCTATTATGTGAAACAATGATCTCTTGAGCTGATTTCGGTTTATTACCACACTGCACTGGATTTAAGTCTGCTGATATTGTGATTTCCTGTTCATTGTATGGAAATTTTAAGCACTTATAACATGTGGATGTAAGAGCTTGTATGTCCTGTATCAATAGTCTTCCCAATAGTATGTTGTATGGTAGTTCCAAATCTAGGACTTGGCATGTTGTGTTTTTCTGCAAAGGTCCCACTCTAACGGGTAATATCACAACTCCTTTAGAGGAATTCTCTTCTTCATTATGTGCTTTGATTTTGATTTTTTTAGGGGATCAACTGCATCTTCTGAATAACCTATAGCATGGACAAGACTCAATGAGCAAATATTTAAGCTAGCTCCTCCATCTATTAGGACACATTTAACGAGCATTTTATGAATGAGGACTTCAATTTGCAAGGAATCGTTGTGGGGATGTTGCAAGGAATCAATGCTTGGATATGAAGTAGATGGGTTTTGAATAGGATCCTTTGACACAGGTTTGATGGCCATTATGGATATCCCTTTAGGGAACATCATCTTTGGGTGTATTGTATGGTGAGGATGTTATGGAAGGTTTTTGCACTTTTTTAAGAAGTGTAAGAATAGACGCCTTTGGAGAGTTAATTTGCTTATGGATGGATGGATCATTGTTAGACATGGGTGCATGATTTTGATCTTCCTCATCCAAATCTTTTAGGGATCTCTTTAAGAGGTGCATAAAAGAGCCACCTTTCTTTGGATATGCATTTGAATCTTTGTTGAGTTTTGACATGGTTGGATTTTGATTCTGGACTTGTTTGATTTCTCCAATATGTTGGCTTGTTATGTGTTCTTGTCTTTTGCTTTGGTATGCCATGTTTCTATGATCTTCAGGTATTTCCAATGTTTCAGCGATCTTATGTCTTTGCACTGCAATTAAAATGGGCATTGTGTTTTGAATGTTTTTGTGATTAAATCTTGCTTAATGTGCCGCAATAAGTGATCAATTGTTGAGGAAATGATTTTTTTTTAGTATTTGCTTGTTTGCAAGTTTTTCGATCTTAGTTTTGGAGTGCAAATTTTGTGATTTTTGATATGACCAAGTTCAAATAGGAACGATATATCCTATGATAAAGAACGAGGTTATTCTGATCAAGCGTTGGAGTTTCATGATAAAGGATGATTGATCTTGATGAGAAACTATGTTTGAGTGATCAGTTTATCAAAGAGGGTGATAATGCACTTTAAGGTGTTTGATCTTTAACTTGTTTGAGGTGAATACTTGAAACCTTTGTGTGTCTTTCTCTTGAATCTATTTTTGATAGAAGATAACCTGATTGAATGACCCGAGAAGATGACCTAGTCTCTATGTTTGACTATTTGAGAAATGGTTTGCTTTTGTTTTTTTGATTTCGGTGCAGTTTACCAAAAACACTGACAAAATGACCAGAAATGTTGCTATACGAACCAGGAACACTGATAAACTTACCAGAAATGTTGTTATACGGACCAGGAATGCTGACAAACTTACCAAAAATGCTACTATTTAGACCAGAAATGTTGTTGTTTGGACCAGAAACTTTGACAAACTTACCAAAAATGCTACTATACTGACCAAAAATGCTAACATATAGACCAGAATGTTGACTGACAGACCAGGAACTCTGTTCTACTATACAGTGACTCTAAAGTTCAAATAATGATATGTAGGTTTAGCAAATTGAGTGTTTGAACTTAGGAGATTACAATTTTGACCCAACTCTATAATATGCTCAAACTTTGAGAGTTAATGTTGAAATATGAGAAATTTGACATTAACACCAAGAGAGATGACCTTTGGATTGAAAATGCGACTGTTTGGACTGAAGGTACGACCGTTTGGACTAAAAGAGCTAATGTTTGAACTGTAAACGCTAATGTTTGGACTGAAAGAGCAACTATTTGGACTGAAAACACTAATGTTTGGACTGTAAATGCGACTGTTTTAACCGTATGTGAGACCGTTTGGACTGTAGATGCAACTGTTTGGACTGTAGGTGCGATCGTTTGGATTGAAAGAGCTCATCTGCTACAAAACTTGTGAATTTGACAGTTTGAAGTTTGAGTTTTCAATGTTTGTTGTATTTTAATGGATGATATCTTGACTTGACTTACAAACACAGAAATCAAATTATATTTTTGTTTCAAAAGGTTTTTAATTGTTAAAAACACATCAATCAGTCTATCCTAAGGAGATTGGCTGAGAATGAAAACCTTTCCTTGCTGACTTAGGTACACACCCAATAGCTAATCAAAATACGACCGCTGAGTCTCACGCAATGGATTCTCAACGCTGTATTATCCGACTCCAAATGCTAATGGGGGCACGATATGGCAAGTGTCTTGGGAGAGTTACTATCTCTCTTACACAAAGATTATCACACTTTCGGAGGTGAATCGGGTAGCTTCTATTTTTAAAGTTCTTAGTCAGGAATTTTGTTTGAAATTACCCCTTGAAGTCACGCAAGCATGATTGAGGCCTATAGCCCAACAAGGTACTGAAACAAGTTGTAGTCACGTAAACATGATTGAGATTGTGAGGCCCTACAAAATGCCCGATATGAGAGATCTCAAAGAGAAAACTCAAATAATCCCATTCTCTGAGACTTTAATCATTAGAGACCTATTTATTATAGTGAGTTGGAATGCTTAGGTCCAGCTATACTCACTTGGGTCGTTCTCACAGGGTGATTACTTTTTCCCACTGTGACAGGCCCTCTAAAGATATGCAATTGAAAGCAAAGGATGAGTCTAGCTTTCTGATCACCTAAGAAAGGTGGGAGCATACTCACCTATCATCCAGACACGTAAGACATGTTTGTTCATTTCCATTGTAATTAGTCTATGTGCCTAATTTAACAAATATAAGTGCAAAATCCCGCAGCTACAAACAAAGTTAGTAGTTTATATTGCATTCTTTAGCGGCGAAATAGTTTATGACTCCGGTCTTTCACAGCGAAATAAGTACCTACAAAACCAACAATCTGTCAATTAGGTTCAGAAAAATGACAGTCCAGAAGCAGAAATGAGGAATGCAACATACAATATTTGCAAAATTAATAAAAAACTGAAAACGCCATCAAATTAACCAAGAATGCCATCATATGTGCCAAGAACGCTACTCTATACACCAGAAACGCTGCTCTGCACACTAGAAATGTTGTTCTGCACACCAAAAATGATGTTCTGCACACCAGAAACGTTGTTAAACAGACTGAAAATGCTGATAAATTTGCCAAAAATGCCACCATACATACCAAAAATGCTAAAGTACAGACTGAAAGCACTAAAGTACAGAAAAACTTAAAAACAGAGTTGAGGAATCTCCCATAAATGTCATTTGAGGTTCCAGGACACCACAAAAGAGGCTAAGAACGTGATTCGCGAGCCAAAGAGAGCAAATCTACACTCTGAAAGAGCTAATCAACCTATCAATGAAATTTCCTACAAGCAAACTTGTTAAAGATCAAAGGGGCTAGGCCCCACGGTGGGTGCCAATTAATGTGATGCTAAAAATGTGGTTAGTATAAGAGGCGTAAACATATAATGAGACAATAGAAGCATAATTGAAAAGCTTAACTGAAAATTTAAACCAAAGATGCAAACCATAAGCCTTCCTTGAAATGTCCCATTTTCCTCTATTCTTGAGGACCTTGAAGGTGTTGGATTGATGGGCTCTCAGCGGAGCAATGACCTCCAAAGTGACAACTCAAGAGCTGAGTAGCTAATTGATCATGATTGACTATGGAGATGATATGAAATGCATGATTTAAGAAACTAGATTAACATGCTATGATAAATCCAAAAGCTAATTACTAGATAATTGAAATGCAAATTGCCTATAGTAACAATGCCTAAATTGATATGAGATGGGATCCATATTGCTCCAAAATGAGGGGTATTTATAGGATTTCCAAGGCCAAAGCTAAGGTGGCAGGAATCGACGGTCCAGATTTGATCTGAAGATATCAAGGACCAAGATTGAGGAAGTTGGAGAAGAGGTTGGAGGAAGGGACACTTGTCATCTCTGTGGTGACAAGTGTCAAGGAGCCTTGCTCATGAGAGGGCAAGTGTCCAAGGGAGGAGACATGTGGCAAAAGTGCCATGTATCTCAAGGAGAGAATATCCACACCATGAGAGGTTAGGATAAGGAGGTTAGAATGTGCAAGATAGGGTAGGGTTAGTTAGACCCAAGATTAGATTGAATGGGTTAGGCTAGGGGATGGTTAGGTTGGGTGGTTAAAGTTAGGAGCCATGTGCTCATTTGAATTTAGAAATTCAAATAATAGAAAAATGGTAATTAATCTCAACAAACTTGAGTTTGTTAATCTTAATTAGGGATTAGAAGAATTGATTAGTATGGGGAGACATTAATTAATTGAGAATTAATTAATCAAAGGGGGATGTGAGATGAACTATATAAATAAATCATTTAGATTTATTTACTAGTAGATGAATAGAGAAATTAATTAAATTACTTGTGAATTCAATTAATTAGGAAGGGGAATTAATCAAATATCTCCGTATTTAATTAACTATCTTCAGACCATTTTTAGGTGTATACAATACCTATTTCTAATGGTTACTCTGTTTAGAATCTAATAATTTATGCACAACCTCAAAGTTCCATCCTTCTTCTTAAGGAATAGCACTAGGGCTCGTCAAGGGGACACACTAGGCCAAATAAATCCTCTCTCCATTAGATCTTGCAATTGCATCATAAGCTCTTGTGATTCAGTAGTGTTCATTCTATATGGGTCTTTTGAGATAGGCTCAGTCCCTGGAACTAGGTCTATGGTGAAATCCATCTACCGCTTAGGGGGCAATCCTAGCAACTCTTTAGGAAATACATCTTGGTATTCTTAGAGAATGGGATGATCTTTGATGCTATAAGTTGGATCCTCGTTGCCTTCCTCTACCTTCAAAAGATAGATTTTGCTCCCTTTTCTTGCTACCTGCTTAACTTGCATGGCTGAAATCATCCTCACCATTATTGGTCTTTGGATTCCCTGAAGAACCAGTGATTTTCCTTGGTCATCCATACATTCAATCTTTTTATTTTAGCAATCCAATTTAGCTTGATGCTCTTGGAACGAATCCATTCCTAAGATTGGATCATAGGATCCTAACTGCATGACTTATAGGTTTACCTTGGTTTTTATAGTTCCCAAGTCAACATTAGCTCCCCATAGGTAGAACTTAATCTTTTGTGTCTTACCTGGCCCAAACTCAACCTCCATCTCCTCTCGAATTAAATTTTTAGGATCAATTTTACATTTTTGTATTACATTAGGAGATATAAAATTGTTTGTGGCTCCTAAATCTACCAAAATAGAAATAGATTGACCAAGAAGTGTACCTTGAAGCTCTATTAGTAAAGCATGTTGGTCTACTTAATGATTAACCATAGCTGCATAAATATGGGTAGAAGGATTGCTGGTTTTTTTTGGATTCTTGGGACAATTATTCTTGTAGTGTTCACCTCCACATGTCCAACATCCACCTATTGGTCCTCTTTTGGATTCTTTGTCTCTTGTGTAATCGACATGTGCCCCTTGCTTGGATATTTTCTATCTTTTCTCTTCCTTATCCTTCTGAGAGTCTGACCCATGATCCTCTCTATAGTTTTGACCCCTCTTAAACTGTTTTGAAGCCTTTCCTTTAAACTTAGCTTCTTGAAGATCCTTCCTTTTATTGTCTAAGTGGTGGGAGGATTGGCCCTTTTGTTTGCATTCTTGTTTACTTTTCTGCTTCTCCTCGGCAACTAAGGCCACCTCCACAGCTTGGTTCAATTTTTTAGGTTGAGTGAGCTTGGTTGCATACATGATACTTTTATTTAGTCCCAAAACAAACTTATTCACCTAATCCTCTTCCTCTTTTATATATTGCACATGGCGGAGTAATTTTGTGAACTTGGCCTTGTATTTTGCCACTGAAATCCCTCCTTGGCAAAGTGAATGAATTTTTTTCATCTTTTGGTCTTGATGATGGGAAGAAAGGTACTCCTTACGAAACTGCTTGGTGAACTTCTCCCAAGTCAATTGACTTATATCATAATTATTTATTTCTGCCAAGTGGTCCCACCACAATGAGGCTTCACCTTCTAGCTTGTAGGTGTCGATTCTAGCCTTAGTGTTGGAGTTCAAATCTAACAACCCAAAATATTTATTCATCCCAATTAATCAAGCTTCAGTAGCATCTCTGCCCCCTGTATCATCAAACTTAGGTGCTTGCATTTTCTTTAACTCTTGAATCAAGGGGTCATTTACCATGCCTCTTGGTTGCCCAGTAAGAGAGTGATTGTAAGTGGGAATTATAGAGTTGATTTGATAATCTTGATATATTTGCTCATTGGAATCTATGTTGTTCTCTTCAGTACCAATACCCGTGTTATGGTTGGTACCTTGTTCTTTTTGTCTTGTCAATTCTTCAATTTGCTACTCTTGTGAAGCTATCCTTTCCTAAAGGGCATTTAACTCTTCTTGTAACTCTTCTGGTATAGAATGAGGTGCTGATCTGGCACCCCTACTTGTACGTAAAAATTCAGTGAGGCTAGGGCTAGCTCCCCTCCTTAAGGTCCTCTTCATAGTGGTGAGTTAATTCTGTAAGATAAGGATTCAAATATTTTTTTCATTATCGTAAGTATTTTATTTTCCAAGTAATTAAATCTTGTTTATTATCATAAATTTCAGCCAAATTCATTAACTCCACATTTTATTTTCAACTTTGAAATATCAATTCTAATTAAATTTATAATGCCATCAAGACACCATAATATATATAAGGTCATAATTTCCATTCATAATAGTAGTTTTTTTAACATAACATGATGATGATTATTTAGTACTATTTCATTGTCTTTACACACACGGATTTTTAATTACATTGTTGGAGTTTCCTCCTAAATATCCTCTTTGGGATCTTCCTCCTTTGAGGTACTGATAGTGGCAGTCATGCTATGATGAACACAATTATAATCTGCAATTGCTTACTTGGAAAGGATAGGAGTATTACATCCACAACCAAAAGGGAAGTCTCTAACTGCTGAAGGTTTTGTCTTCATATTTTGATATGGAGTTTCTTTTCGTGGCTTTAGACTTTAGAAAGGTTGGGCCAACTTCTTTCCCTTCTTCATTTTGAGTCATTTAATGGTTTCAGCTAGTGGCTCAGTGTTATTCATCTCTACTATTTTTGTTTTTGACAATGTGGTAACAATAGCCTTGGATCCTTTTAGGTCCATTTGTCGGGGGTTTGGTTTTCTTGCATCTTTCTTGTTCCCCTTTCTTCTATGTCTCATGGCCGCCAACATCAAGTAGCCATATTAGCCTAAAGGAAGTGTGAGCACCTAGGTCCTAACGTCGACATCTAATCTTTGATACCTATGTAATGACAACCTTAGATAGGACCAAAAATCTACACAATTTGTTTTTCTTAAAAGAACATGATAGCAAAATAGTAATGAACAGTTAAGGACAAAAATATAATATTATTTGCTATGTAATTATCCTAAATCATGGACCATGAATATGCCATAAGTAATTTACAATTTACCATTTGATTTCATCACAAGATCAATGGAGAGCTAATAGTTAATATTTCCTGAAACATACCATAATTGCTTGTCTGAACATGCAATCTCTTCCATTAAATCTTCCATTGTTTGTGTCAAAGGTGCAATATAAAGCCTCCAATATGGATATAATCCCTATCCACCCCTCCAATATGGATATAATCCCTATCCATCGCTCCAATTGGATTTTGTGGCTCACGATGAGACAGTAGATGTTCAAACCGTCTTGCTAAGCATAGGGAAGGGTAACCACCTAAAGACGAGATACACATGGTGTTCCTACCATTAGTAAGTAAGGTATCACTTTCATATCACTACTACTTAAATATTGGTATGTTACCTACTTATGCTTCATTAGAAATTCTACTTGCTACAGTCCATTAGACGACTAAGAAACCAAGGACATCCATCGTCGACATGTTGTTAGCCCCAAGACTCATATGCTCTTGGAAGAATCCATCCTATCTATGTGGTATGACTAACAATCATCATACATCATATGTTCCTTAACTACTATAAATCTCAAGCATGGATAAGTTTATCTCTTTACAAATCATAGGATTTCCATCGGTGATCACCTCAGATGGAGAAGGGTAGCCTATGCAATGAGGTATACAACCTCTACCTATGCCCTCATAGGGCCCTTACTCCATGTGTAGCCATAAAATATAACACATATACCTTGCTTAGCACTTTCTGGAAGAGAGGTTCCTAATTTAGAATAAGTAGGTTCCAACTTAGCCATCTCTAGGTTTAAACTACCCATTTTGGTGTTGTTTGACATAACGGTTGCTTAATCTAATCAATTCCCAAGATATTTGTTTGATATTAGACTAGGAGGATAAGCCCTTCATTTAGGAATCCAATAAGGTAGTAAATCCCAAAACACAACCAATGATAGTTTTTACTATCATTTCCAGAATTTTAGAAAGTTCTATGTTATATTACAACAGTAAGTAGGTTCCAAAATGTGTTTGAGGGAAGACACGCTTGCCAAGTAATCCCTTGGTTGAGGGTTCTGTTAACTAAATCCTCCATTTTCATCTTGTTGATAAACCATTCCTACTTATAACCTCATAGTAGAATCTCTTACAATTTCATACACAATAATTTAACCATCACATGACCAGTTATACCATTTAAACTAATCAAGACTTATATAGCAGCTGGCTATTCACACCATAATAAAATATAGCTTCATTTACATTAAATAATGGAGTTGTATACTTAGATTCTCAACCAAAATCTAGCAATATAGGCAAGGTAGAATTATTGAAGTAGAAGTTTACTTTTGTTAATTTATTTCTTGAGTACTCCCTTTTCACAAAATATATATATACACCTAGTGTTAGATTTGCAAGGTTGTCTTCAGTTAACCTTGAGTTAATATATCTAAATTCCATTATACCTAAAGTTGCAGTTCTATGGAAATATGTAGGAACAATTGTTACTTAAACCAAACATTAATTCAAATCTAAATAATACCTCCAATAACCACACAAAACCATTTAACATAGTTTGTTTTTGATAGCTTATACAATCGTAGGGTAGTAAGGAATTTAATTCTATTTTCTTGGTTCATTAATTGACAACCACATATGGTAACCTAATGTTTTTTGTTGTTGTTATGCCCATAATATCCATCATAACCTATTTTGGGACATATCCTACACAACTAAAATCTCCACCAGTAATATACCAGCATTACTTTAGAAAGTGTATAAGATTTGGGTTTTAGTACATGTGTTGGTGAATTTGGCTTAGTTGCCAACAATAGGAAACCCCTTTTTTTTTTGGTTTTTTGGTTTTCTTTTTTTGCATACTGGATAGAACAACTCAAACTACAAAGCAACAAGGAAAAAGGAAGACTAAGCAACCAACAAGGATTTTCTCAAAAACCAAGAAATCTAAGCTAAGAAAAATTATCAATAATTATTATTAGATTTCCTTTCCTCATAACCAACAACATTATCAAGTAAATGATTGACAAATAGAGAGATGAATAAGAAACCTAGAAATTAGAAGATGCTGAAATTTCAATGCCTAAAAACCTTTCCCAAATTTATTCTTTTCCCTTCCACAAAATATCCTCACACTTAGCTACTAAAATATCCTTGTGCTACCTCCATCTTGTCTCTAGCTATTGGGCTAAGCAAAAAGTTTGGCCATAATGGAGGTCATGGGGGATTTTTAATCAATCCTTGACACCATATTCCATCAAAACCTATGCAAACATCCTTCCACCAACTTCTCAGGGAGCGGTCGACCTTCCTCTCCATGTCTATGACCATTCCAATTGATATAAGATTGTCTCCTAGCACAAGAAGGGTAGTGGTGCAGGGCACCTAGCACTCCAAGAATGAAATATTTAATTTATTTTTAATTTTGTGTGTTATTTTGTGATGTAATAATGGACCAACCATTGAGGACTCAGTAGATCCATGGTTGAGTTGTCCAAATTTTGGTTTGAGTCAATTGTGCTCAGGATGTTGTTAGCCTGAGAAGTGAGACGCTTAGGTAGTTCACAGGCAAAATACTCCAAATGAATGTATTCATGTATTATGATTAAATTGAATTGTTTTTTGGTCTTCTAGGGTGTTTGATGACATTTAAGAGCCTTAGAATACATTAGAATGCAAAATTGCATCCTAAAGAAAAAGTTGTCAAAAGTTGTTGAGCAACATTTTGCAATTTTTGGCAAAAGTTACATTTTTGGTTATAGGCATTACTAAGCTGGTTGAACGGACTGAAACAAGTAGATATAAGAAAAATCTCACTTCATTGTATGGGTTGGAGGATTGGGAATGCAAGAGCAATTTTTTGGTTTGTGAAGCAACCTTGTTTCCACCTATTTTTTATAGTTTTTGTCTTGTTTTCCTTGTTTGTACGGTCCAGTATGGACTAGATGGTGTAAAATCATTGCATCTTTGAGATTTCATTGTATTTTTATTTCATTAAGGTTGATTTTCAGGTTTGATTGTTCTAGGTTGTAGAGATTTCTTTCATTCTTTGCAACTAGAAGCAAAACCCTTGCAAGTAGGGTTTAAGAGCAAGAAATGGCTCTAAACTAGGAATTCTTTGATGGCACCTGTTGAAATCACTACGAATGCTAGGTTAGGGTATGTACATATATTATTAATAGGGTGTGTGATGTTGCAAGTCTAGGAGGAGGAGAAACAATGAAGCCCTAGGCTCACCGCTGGGAGTAGGTGAGTTAGGACAACAAGGAAAGTGCGATTTGTGAGCACATGGAGATTGGTGCATGACCAGGTGGCATATGAATGGAAATACCTCTGAGTCTTCTTGAATTTTCCCAAGGTTTTTGGAGCAGGAGATTTGACTGGTGAAGAGTTTTAGACCAATCTTGCCAAGTCATCGGCTAGGCCTAAAACCCTTCAAAATAGTGCAGCATTGGAAACCCCACTTTTAAGGATAACCTAGACGTATTTTTCTAGTATTGTCTGTAACTTCCAAAAGGGTACTCAAATCCATGATTTAATTCTAGTCTTGTTTGGGATCTTTTCAAATTAAACCCCTAAAACCGCCTAGAGAGGGCTAATGCAATTAGGCCTATTTAGGTGTCGGTAGAGACCTAGAAGGGTTAAAAAGCCAAGGTGATGGATTTGGTGAATCTTGAACCTCAAAATACGTTGAAGACACCTTGTTGATGCATTGGGAAACCATAGGAAAATATTATGTGTTAAGATCCTTGCAGGAGTGGTTGGAGTGCAGGAGAGGAGTGTGTGAGTAACTAAGTTGGCAACCTCAAGTGGAGGAGTTGATTGACCCTAAACCATTGGCTATAAATAGGAGGAAAGTCAAGAAGGATCAGACCTTGGAGGTCCCATTAGCATAACCCATTCCAAGTGCCATTGGAAGGACTTGAGTAGTTGAAAGGTTGAGTAGGTAAAGTCACTCAAGAAGGTGTAACAAACAAAGCTCCAAGACTCTCTGCATCAGAGAGGTATCAAAGTCATTCTTTGAAAGATTTGGTGTATGTCAAATTATGAAGAATCAAAAGCAAGTTCAATGCCTCCAAAGGCAATGACTCCAGAAGCCATTTGGTAGATGGTGGCAGAGATGATAGAAGGATTGAAGGATGCAGAAGGAAGTAGAGGAACCAGAGAGGTAAAGAAGTAGAAGGGGAAGGTTAAAACAAAATGGGGTGATGAGACTGATGAAGAAGTGGAAGATGGAGAGGAACCAGCAGCAATAGCTATGCCTCAAGATCAAAATTTATTCTTAGATGCAATCAAATCCATCTCTAAAGACAACTTGGATGGATTACCCACATATGGAGGAAACCTCAATGGAGAAGAGTTGCTAGATTGGATAGAAGCTCTCAATAATCACTTTGATTACAAAGAGGTAACAAAGAGAAAAGAGTCAATGTGGCCAAATCAAGAATGAGAGGATCAACATTGGTTTGGTGGAATATGATGCAAGAAGAAATGATACAAGAAGGAAAAAAGAAGATAACTTCATGGGAGCGTATGAAGATCAGAGTTAAGGCACAATTCCTTCCAGGAGATTATGAAGTTAAAATCCATAAGGGACTACAAAATCTGAAACAAAGGGAGTTAGATGTCAATGCATACACTAAAGAGTTCCATAAGCTCAGTTTGAGGGCTAAGAAGCATGAGAATGAGGTGGAGAAGTTAGCCAGGTACCTGAATGGCCTTAGACAGAATATACAAGATGACATAAGTATCCTCACACTAGAAACTATCCATAAGTGTTTTCGGTTGGCCCTAAGGGTAGAAGAGAAGATCAAAAGGAGGAGTAAACAAAATCAGAAACATAGGGGAGGTAAGAATTTCAAAGGTAGATAAAAATTTGGTAGAGGGCAGAAATCACCAAGAAGTGAAGAGCAGAAAGACCAAGAAGGAAGTGGAGACTCTCAGAGAGGAGCATTTAGAGGATCCTATAGAAGAAGGAGTAATTTTAGGGGCAAGTTTGGAAACTCAGGAAGAGGAAATATATTTTTCATTGGTAGGTGTTATCATTGCAATCAAGTTGGGCATACCATGAGTAAGTGCTTAGGGAAAGCCTCAAGCTCCACAAGCTCATACGTGGGGGAAAGAAGAACTCAATTGTTGCAAGAGGAGGACACTCAAAGTGTAACTTCTTCAATCAGCAAGGCAGGGCTAGTGACAGATGGAGAAAACTTGATGATGAGGAGAACAATGCTCAAGATACCCCAAGCTCAAGAGCCACCACAAAGGAAAAGCTTGTTTAGAACCACTTGTAGGTCACATGGGAAGATTTGTAAAGTGATTGTAGATTTAGGTTCCACTGAGAATATTGTCTTAGTTGAAATGGTGGACAAACTCAAACTGAAAAGATTGCCTCACCTCACTCCCTATAAGGTATCATGGCTCAACCGAGGTCAACATGTATTGGTTGATGAACAAGCATGGGTGGATTTTGAAATTGGTGAGTACAAGGACATATTATTATGTGACATATTGCCTATGGATGCTTTTCATTTACTGTTAGGCCATCCATGGAAAAATGATGTGAGAGCTACTCATGATGGGGAGAAGAAAAACTATCTTATCACCAAGAATGGGAAGACGTATCAAATGGATCCACTACCTGAACCAAAGGAAGAAAAGAAAATAGGCTCAAGTGTGATGCTAATGAGAGGAAAAGAATTTCTCAAAGTGTTGAAGCAAGAAGGACATCAAGGCCATGCTATAGTGTTGAAACTTAGAGAAGAAGCTAAGGTAGGTCCAATGAGTGAAGTACCTCAAGAGGTGCAAGGTCTACTCAAACAATATGAAAAAGTGATAGGGGATGATATACTTGATTATTTGCCTCCAATGAGAGATGTAAATCATCAAATAGACTTAATACCAGGGGCCAATCTGCCAAACAAAGCTGCCTACAAAATGACACCTAGTCAAAATGAAGAGATCGCCAAACAAGTGCAAGAACTCTTAGACAAAGGGTTTATCAAGAAGAGTTTGAGTCCATGTGTTTTTCCTACTTTGTTAGTGCCTAAAACAGGAAGGCAAATGGAGAATGTGCATGGACTCCAGAGCAATCAACATGATTACTATAAGGCACTGGTTTCCCATGCCAAGGATTGAAGACCTATTAGACAATCTAGGAGGTGCAAGCTACTTCACAAAGGTGGACTTAAAGTCTGGTTACCATCAGATCATAATCAGACCTAGAGATGAATGGAAGACAACCTTTAGAACCAAAGTAGGCCTATATGAGTGGTTGGTGATGCCATTTGGCCTCACCAATGCACCTAGTACCTTCCAAAGGCTCATGAATGAAGTCTTACTTGAGTTTATTGGTAGATTTGTAATTGTCTATCTTGATGACATTTTGATCTACAAAAGGTTCAAGGAGGAACACCTCAAGCATCTGGAGATGGTTTTGAAGAAGTTGAAGGAGGCTCAACTAAAGATTAACCTTGAAAAATGCGAGTTTTTGAAAACAAAGCTTGTATACCTTGGTTTTGTTATTTCACATGGATGTTTAAAAATGGATACAAGTAAGGTAGAAGCAATACTTAATTGGCCTATCCCTAGGGGCATAAGTGAATTTATAATCTTTCATGGAATGGCATCTTTCTATAGGAAATTTGTGAGAAACTTTAGCCATGTTTGTGCTCCTATTCTCAATACCATTAAAGGAGGGATTAAATGTCACTTTAAGTGGATAGAGGAAGCCAATAAGGGGTTTGAGAGGTTGAAAACCAAGATAGTAGAGCTGTCAACCCTTAGATTTCCTAATTTCAATCACTTGTTTACAGTAGAATCTGATGCAAGCCAAAGGGCAATAGGGACAGTTTAAGCCAAGATGGACATCCTATAGCTTTCTTCTCAGAAAAGTTAAAAGAAGCTAAGCAAAGGTACTCCACATATGACTTGGAGTTGTATGAAATGATTCAAGTATTGGAAAAATGGTGTCACTACCACTGCCCAGAGAATTTGTAGTCTTCACTAACAACCATGCCCTTAGTTTTCTCAATGGGAAAGAGAAGTTGAACCAAAGACACCTAAAGTGGGTTGAGTACCTACAATCTTATACATTCACTATCAAACACAAGAAAGGGGCAACCATCAAATTTGTTGATGCACTAAGTAGGAGAATCATGACCATGCGGAAGATTCAATTGCAAAGTGTGGGTTTGAGTGAGTTAAAAGACCTCTACAAGGATGATAAGGATTTTGCATAGATGTATAATGTTTGTTCTGATTTTTCTAACACCTCACTTGTCACTTATTCAGAATACATAATACAAGAGGGTTTGTTGTTCAAAGGTCATGTTCTTTGCATACCTCAATGTTCTATGAGGCAAAATATTATTCAAGGGAAGCATCAAGGAGGTCTAGGAGGTCATTTTGGCATTGATAAGACTTTGGAGCAGGTTGGTAGGTTTTATCAGTGTCCCAAGTTGCAATCAAAAGTGAGAAGGTTTGTAGAGCAATGTACCATCTGCCAAATAGCAAAAGGAACCTCAAGTAATGCAAGTTTATATCAACCCTTGGTCATATCTCAGAGGCCTTGGGAATGTTTGAGCATGGATTTTGTGTTAGGCTTGCCTAGGACACCAAGAGGATTTGATAGTGTGTATGTGGTAGTAGATAGGTTCAGAAAACTGGCACATTTTATACCTTGCAAGAGTACCAATGATGCTACCTATATTGCAGGCCTCTTCTTCAAGGAGATAGTTAGAATTCATGGTCTTCCAATCATCATTGTTAGTGATAGAGATGTGAAGTTTTTAAGCCACTTTTGGAGGACACTTTGGAGGAAGTTGGACACCAAGTTATCTTTCTCATCTGCCTATCATCCTCAATCAAATGGTCAGACAGAGGTAGTCAACTGATCATTGGGTAACTTGCTAAGATGTCTTACCAAACAACATGGGCAAACTTGGGATCTAGTACTTGGACAGACAGAATATGCATATAATGACTCAATGAACCATAGAACTTGTAAAAGTCCTTTTGAGATAGTGTATGGATTCCCCCCTAGGGGCATATTAGAGCTCAGAGATCTTAGTTCAATGGCACCCAAGAGTGCACAAGGGGAGAACTTTGCAGAAGGTATTAAAGAGGTGCATGATAAGGTCAGGCAGTCCTTACAACAAAAATCCAAGCAGTATAAGGTTCAAGCTGATAAAATGAGGAAAGTACACTTTCAAGTAGGAGACTTAGTGTTGGCATAACTTAGGAAGGAGAGGCTTTCAAAAGGGTAGCCTATCAAGCTCATGATGAAGAAAATTGGACCTCTCAAGGTGGTGCACAAGTATGGGCAAAATGCCTATGAGGTTGAACTTCCTCCTACCTTGGGGATATCTCCTATTTTTAATGTATGTGATCTCTATACATACAAGGGAGAGACACCAACAAATTAGATAGACATGCCTCACCGGTTCATGAAGATTGGGTAAGGATTTGCCACCTAGTCAACCGATTGAGTTAGAAAGTATCTTGGATACCAGGATAGTAAAAAAGACAAGGAAAGGAGTCTACAAGAACTATCTTGTTAAGTGGAAAGGGTTACCTAATTCAGATGCCATGTGGATGTCAGAGGCAGATATACTTCAGCATGGACTGGAGATTTCAGACCTTATAACTTAAGGGACTTGAGTTCTTTGACCCAAGGGAGTATGGTACAGGGCACCTAGCACTCCAAGAATGAAAGATTTGATTTATTTTAAGTTTGTGTGTTAATTTGTGATGTAATAATGGACCAACCATTGAGGACTCAGTAGAACCATGGTTGAGTTGTCCAAATTTTTGTTTGAGTCAATTGTGCTCAAGATGCTGTTAGCAGGTGAGAAGTGAGATGCTTAGGTAGTTCACATGCAAAATAATCCAAATGGATGTATTCATGTATTAGGAGTCAATTGAGTTGTGTTTAGGTCTTCTAGGGAATTTGAGGACCTTTAAGAGCCTTAGAATACATTAGAATGCAAAATTGCATCCTGGAGAAAAAGTTGTCAAAAGTTGCTGAGCAACATTTTGCAATTTCTGGCAAAAGTTGCATTTTTGGTTATAGGCATTAGGAAGTTGGTTGAACTGACTACAAGTGGATATAAGAAAAATGTCACTTCATTGTATGGGTTGGAGGATTGGAAATGCAAGAGAAATTTTTTGGTTTGTGAAGCAACCTTGTTTCCACCGGTTTTTGACAGTTTTTGTCTTGTTTTCCTTGTTTGTACGGTCCAGTACAGACTAGACAGTGTAAAATAATTGAATCATTGAGATTTCATTGTATTTTTCTTTCATTAAGGTTGATTTGCAGGTTTTATTGTTCCAGATTGTAGAGATTTCTTTCAATCTTTGCAACTAGGAGCAAAACCCTTCCAAGTAGGGTTTAAGAGCAAGAAATGGCTCTAACCTAGGCATTCTTTGATGACACCTGTTGAAATCACTAAGAATGATAGGTTAGGGTATGTACATATCTTAGGAATAGGGTGTGTGATGTTGCATGTCCAGGAGGAGGAGAAACAATGAAACCCTAGGCTCATCGCTAGGAGTAGGTGAGTTAGGACAACAAGGAAAGTGTGATTTGTGAGCACATAATGATTGGTGCAGGGCCAAGTGGCATATGAATTGAAATCCCTATGAGTCTTCTTGAAGGTTCCCAAGGTGTTTGGAGCAGGATATTTGACTGGTGAAGAGTTTTAGACCCATCTTTCCAAGTCACCGGCTAGGCCTAAAACCCTTCAAAATAGTGCAACATTGGAAACCCCACTTTTATGGATAACCCAGATGAATTTTTCTAGTATTGTTTGTAACTTCCAAAAGGGTACTCAAATCCATGATTTAATTCTAGGCTTGTGTGGGATATTTGCAAATTAAACTCCTAAAACCGCCTAGGGAGGGCTAATGCAATTAGGCCTATTTAGGTGTCAGTAGAGACCTAGAAGGGTCAAGAAGCCAAGGCAATGGATTTGGAGAATCTTAAACCTCAAAATACATTGAAGACACCTTGTTGATGCATTGGGAAACCATAGGAAAAGATTGTGTGTTAAGATCCTTAAAGGAGTGGTGGGAGCCCAGGAGAGGAGTGTGTGAGTATCTAAGGTGGCAACCTCAAGTGGAGAAGTTGATTGACCCTAAACCATTGGCTATACCTAGGAGGCAAGTCAAGAAGGATCAGACCTTGGAGGTCCCATTATCATAACCCCTGCCAAGTGCCATTGGAAGGACTTGAGTAGTTGAAGGGTTGAGTAGGTCAAGTCACTTAAGAAGGTGTAAAAAAAAAAGCTCCAAGACTCTCTGCATCAGGTAGGAAGCTTCATAAATTGAAGTTTATTTTCCTTCCCATGATGCCTACAACATGTGTTTCTCTTCTCCCATGCACAAAAAATGAAAAACAAAAAATTATCTTCCTTCTTATTTATTTTCCTTTTTATATTGGCCTCCTCAAGCATCGATAATTTTTTTTCTAATGATTGCTTTTGTTTATTCCCTCCACTTAGGTGTGGTTGATTTCATAAATACATAGTTTATTTAATTCTTTATTTAGCACCCCCAATGTCTTATTTATTTATTATTATTTTCATTGAATAAACTTATATTTTATATATACATATTTTAAGCATTCAAATGGCTTCTTGTAAACTTATGATTTAATTATTTAGTCATAAACAAGTATACATATATATTTATTTATTTCTCCAATTATGCATCGTTGTTTATTAACCCATGCCTATAGTTGCTTTAAAAAACATTAAATAAATCTCATACATGTCTCATATACTTAGCCAAGAAAGAATAAATAATGACAACTAAATGAATGTTTAGGGTTCTAAGGGCAAATGGTAGCTCAAAACAATTCTCGCTAGACTCACTAATCTTTCTAAAGAGGTTATTAAATATTGCAAATTCAATTTAACTAGATAGAGGAAATCTAAATGACTGCAAGGGTTAACCAAAGACCTTGACACAAGAATGACATTGGACTACATGTCTCTTACCAACACAACCACAAAATCCATTCGTATTGCACCCGTGTACCTACAACCAATGACAAACCTCACACAATTCTACCCACACATTATTAGTCTGAGTTAGTCTAAACAAAGTAAATGCATTAAATTATATAAAGCATAATGAAGACAGTAATTATATTCAATAATATAAGCATCAAGTTCAAAATTGGCACATGCATACATACGCACACACACACACACACACACACACACATGTCCATATAAAAAATTCCAAAACTCCACCCCTAGTCCAAATTACATTGAGGATAGGATCATACAAAAGTATTAATATGGTTTTCTAGGGGCTATGACATTGTCATTTTTCAGCCAAAAACATGGATCAACAAAATCCATGGTTATCTGGATATCTCACTACAAATGATATCAGTGGTGCTATCAACCACAATGTTCATCCAATCACACAACCCCTGGAAATGGCTATTTATGGTGGTTGTATGAACATGATAAATTGTTGGTTATTTACGATTGTTGTATGAACATGGTAAATTGTTGGTTCCTTGGCATTTTCCTTTTGGGATGGATTTGGTTATAATGCCATAGTAACTAGCTTTTTAACTTAATCATATTTGCTAAGTTTGTCATTTATAAAAATGCAACTAACAATGTCAGTGTTGCACTTCATCTTCAAGAAGCCAATTTCTATTTTTAAAGTTGTTTGCATTTCAAATTCATCATAAAGATTATTTTTCATCATTGTTAGAGTGTAGAGCTCTTTGCATCATTGTTAGAATGTAGAGCTCTTTGCAATTGGTGCATTGGAACGTGCTTTTAGAAATTGCTTTGAAGGTGGAATTCAAGCAACAAAATGACACCTTCAAAGACTAGCTAGTCTTTTTCATGCTAGGAAAAGAACATTTCTTGTGTAATTGTCAACTCTTCTAACCTTCTCTCAAATAATGGATCAACTAAGGGTTAGACTCCTATATTTTTTGAATGGGAAGAACTATTGTGCTTATCACATGCTCATTGTATATTTTATTTATGAATTCATGTCCTCAAATAGAAGGGGGAGATCCTTGTAACTAAGTAGGATTTACATATTGAAGAATAATAAAATCATGTGTCTAGTCCAAACAATTTAAATTCTTATCTTATCCTCATGGTTAATGACTATCATGTGCACAATTGAGAAAGTCTCTTTGATCATAATTGTTAATTTAAAGACAACTTGGTAAATCATATCCTTGAGAATGGTGAATAAAAGAACCTAATTTCTCTAAGGTTTGTGGATGATCTTCAAATGCTAGATGTGGAGCATCTACATTCATACATTTTGGAGTGGCATTTTCAATTGAGATTTTCTAGGACAAAATGGGTTGTGGCTTCACTCCAATGGTTTTTTATAGTTTGACACTTAGCCCATGTTACTCTAGTATGACCAAATTGTTTTTAATGACTGCTCACACAAGAATTGCATTGTACAAGGATGATAAAATGTATGAATTCAATTGTTCATTTGTTAGTCTTTTTCTCTCTTGTAAGCTAGGTTGTCAAATAGGTCACAATGCATATATATTTTTATTCATTGTTTCTAGAGAGCTAGGATAGATAGTGCAAGCATGGTCCCACCTTCAATTAGCCGAATTTTGGTACAACTATTGTTCTTTAATGCATAAAAAGGTTTGGACAGACTATAGCAGAGGCTCTGTAAAAGCCAAGTAATGGATACTCTATGTTGGGCATAAGGTACCTGTTGAGGAAACTCAATATGTCAAGGCCAAACCTAGGTTAAATTACTTGATCCCTTTAAAAGACATGAACAAGTATATGTTTCCATAGAGATTGCGATCTATTATATAGACATGATTTGAAAATACTTGAATATAGAATTTTTAAATCCATAATAGATATATGGTTAATAAGATTGATTAAAAAAATTAATGATCAATTTTTGATAATTTTAAATCATTTGATGTATAATATAGTACTGTATGTTGATTTTTTTAAACATATGGGTTGGTGCTAAAATATAACACAATTGTGAATATGAATAGTGTTATATCATAATTTTGATGGTATATTCTAAAGTTATTTTTAGAATTGGTTCTAAATTTAGGAAATGATTGAAATTTTGATTAGAAAGAGATATTAAAATTGATGTTAAATTGGAGAGGATGAGATAGTTTTATTGAAAAACCAAATTCACGCTCACATTAAAACTCCTATACAAAAGATAAATTGTGTTAAAATGGAGAAAAGGAGAAAACCCAGTAGGAATAAAACTCATATCCAAAAGAGATAATGCAAAACAAATGAAATATAAAAGTGTGAAGAGGATAAGTGATGATAGATGCTTGACACTAGATGTTGAAGATGACCTAGATTAATGTTGAATATATGCAAAACCACAAATATGTGCAATATGACTTCCCATTTTGGATAGGAAAATGTAGGAAGTGTTATAATATTCTCTAATTTTTTGCACATGATCCAAAGACTATATTGATGCCCATGATGGATACTTAAACATGTCCAAGCCAATAATGTTATGAGGTAAAAAATTGTTGATATGATGGAGCAAGTACCATAGAAGGTTCAAGAATAGGACCATGAATTTTTTGTGATATCTAGACCAATGTGAATCTCATACTTTGTAGCTGACGATGACTTAGTCAAATTAAACTCACAAGGATTTGCAAAATCTGTCACTATAGAAGATGATGTAGGTGAGGCAAGATCAATATCCAAAGATGGAAATGGAGTGTGTGTCCAATATTGTTGATATGACTATTGTCAAATAAAAGATCAATATCTTCAATATTGTCATCTAAATCTGCAAGGTGGGATTGTATAAAAAAAGCTATGATGTTTGGTAGATATGCATCCCAATGTTGAAAATATGGAGAAACAATAGTAATGAATTGATGCAAAGAACACTTAGAACTCATGGATGAGTTGATAATATGTACATGTATTTTAGGTTCTGCAGTCTTGGATAGATGTTGGAAGAGACTGTGTGAAAAATGATGATAGAAATCATCCACATATTGATTGCACTCACAATATGTGTACTTCATTTTGTAATTTTTTAGAGATGGTGTAATTATAAGAAAAATAAATGTAAAGTACAAGATTATGTGATCCCATTCCCTCCCACACAAATTATGACACTATATAGCTTGAGTTGAGCAAATAAAACAGATTCTATAAGCTGAATTCTTCAATCATGGGTCATTTAGTTTCTATTTTACACTTCTCAAAATTTTACATAAAAATTTTAAATCACTCTCAATTTTTTACATCAGCTTTCTTGACAAATTCTCTACTTATAACTAAGATTTCAGAATCCTCTCCATTAGATAGTCAAGCTTCTTCAATTTATGAAGGTTTGGGAAGTCTTTAGGAATGGAACCATTGAGATAAGGTTTGCTTTTATTTCTAATGGTTTTCCATACCGTGTTTCAAAATAAATTAATTTCCATAAATTTGAGGATGTTGGGAAACACTAATGAATTTGGATTTACATTGATGTTGGGTTGCAAAGTATTCATTTAACTCATTCTGTGCATGTTCAACAATGATTGCATTCCATAAAATCAAATGTTTGTTGAGGAATTTTGCCAAATGATTCATTTGATATATTTTATAATTTTTAATTTAGATTTGATTTTTATATATTTTACTTAATTATCTATTAACTTAATAAAATAATTTATAATATTAATTTTATTGATTATTTTTAATTTATAATATTAATTTAATAAATTATTTTTAATTTTAAATATTAATTTTACAAATTATTTTAAATTTTATAAATAATAATTAAATTTTATTAGAATTAATTTAATCACTCTCTAACAATGATTAATCATTATGTGTTTATTAATTAATGAAAAACTAATTAGATTTAGAGTAATAACCATATAAATTAGTTAATCGTGGTCTTTTTCTAATAATGTTGAATTATAATAAAATAAGCAATAACCAAATTTGTGAGGAATTAAGGTCCAATAAAACATCAAGACTTGTAAAAAATCAATGTATTAACTATAATTTATAAAACCTCTACTTTAGACGAGTTTTGAGTTTTGATATTATAAATCTAAATAAATAACATATTATTAAGCTGATAGTTCCAAGCGACTTGCATGTCCACTCATAGTCATACTGTCCACTACTTGCATGTCCACTACGAGTTTTGATATCCAATTTCAATTTCATAAAACCTCTAGTTTAGACGAGTTTTGAGTTTTGATATTATAAATCTAAATAAATAACATATTATTAAACTAAACTGATAGTTCCAAGCAACTTACATGTCCACTGATAATCATAAACTGTGGACATTTCTCAATTAACACTATTATTCTACTGAAGTTAAGTGAAAGCTCCAAAAAATCATACAGTTTACTATTCTTAATTTTTGGATATTTGAAACATGCAGTTTTCTATTCATAGCGACTTGCATGCTCAATTTCATAGTGTCAACTGGAGACATATACTATAAATATTCATACTCTCCATTGCAACGACCATTGTCAATTCATACTCTCAACTGCCGACATAGCATATTGTCAATTCTTCACTCACCATTTCCTTGCTACCTCTGCTCTCGCCAAGTTTCTTTGGATTTCAGGTTAGAAACCATAGAGGAGTTATCAGATGGGAAAGAAAAAGATTCCCATTACTTTCGTTGAAGATCCAGTGAAACGCAAAATTCATTTCCATAAGAGGGTCCATGGATTATTCAAGAAACTTCATGAACTATCTGTTCTTTGCGGAGCTCCGATGTGTTTGATTGTTGAAGATGAAAATAAAATTCCATATTGCTATAAAACTGATTCAGGAGGACATGCCAAGCTCATTGCTGCTGAATACGACAAGCTCAACGTATCAGATAAGGTGAAGGTTTACAATCCTGCAACAAGAACCTTTCATAACAAGCTTAAAGTTGTCCGTGAATTGGAAGACCATGATCAAGGGATGATTGCACTACAAAATGCAACTGCTGAAGTAGCTACAGTTCTTGATGGCACCGCGGAAGTACAACTGCATGCTGATAGTAATCTTCATTCTGCACATCCAGGGAATGAAGATGAATTCTCTGTGGAATGGCTTGAAAATTTTCTTTTGTCTGAAGATGACGACAAGGATGGACATAATCCCCCTGTTCCTACATAACAAGCTTGAAGACCAAGGGATAATTGAGGAGTCTTTATGTGCAGCTGCACTACAAAATACAACTGTTGGAGCAGCTACAGTTCTTCATGGCACCAAGGAAGTACAACAGTTTGGTGATAGTAATTTTAATTCTGCACATCCTTGGTGATGACAAGGATGGACATAATCCCTCTGCTCATACATGAGTTTCAGAATTGTACTTCTTGAATTCTTGCTACTGTAAACCCTTATTATTAAATTGAGTTTATTGAACAATAATTTAAAATTGTGGAATTGAAAAGAGAAGGTTTGTTAAAAGGCATTGGTTATTGTGTGCAAGATCCATCTGGAGAAATGGAATTCATTTTAATGTTGTCTTTTTCTATATTGATATCTCATTCTGCTATCTTATTCACACATTTGCATAAATGTTGATTGTGCACTATCCACTTCGTTGTCTCTGTCATACCCACTATAACTCAGCAGCGATCTAATCCTGTGCAAGAAACCTCATAAAATAAAACTTTGTCTTTGGTGTTGATATCTGTATTTCTTGTTTCTAATAAAGACTAAATTTTTGATGCCATCATATTCATAAAATGAACTTTTTCCCTCCAATCCACAAGAGGAATAGTTTTGCATGCAGTCCTGGTGTATAAATTTCCAGAACAAGTAGAGATTGATTATCATCAATCAGTTCAGGGGCAGGACTAATCTCTTCAATGAATCCTCAAGCATAGAATACTCCAATTGATAGTCTCGCCTTCTCCTTGTTCATTCCTGCTCGGTGTACGATGCTCTTATATCTTCCATTTGGCATAATTCAGCTTGACAATTTAAGTAAAAGAAATGAGGGCTCATAATTTAATGTATTCAGTCATTATAGTGACTCTCCTTTGTATGCATTGGCAAGCAAGAGGAGAAGAGGAAGACTAACCACATTCATCCTTTGATTTCCTATTTTCAACTTTTTTAACACTCTGGCTTGGATAGCGATAAGGAGATTTGCAATATTAATGACCAGGGCATAAGGAACTGGTTTCGCAGATCTCCATTGGTCATCCTTTTGAATCTGCATTCTCAGTGTTACATCATTTAATTGGTCATCCTTGGTAACAGTAGAGCCCAGTACTACATCATCTAATTGGTCATCCTTGGTAGCAGTGGAGCCAGTGCTACCATGTATGCTTTTGCTCTTAGTCCTGGAACAAGATCTGGACTAACGCAGGGAGGATAGCAATTCATCTTCATTCTTTTGAATGAATAGTCAAATTTCTTTTCAAGGTGGCAACTACAATGTCTCAACAATCAAAACAAATAGTTGCCCTGAAAATCTTATAATTTCAGTATTGTATGGATCCACATTCTCCCTGCAAATCCCATAAGAAAAAACTAAGTCATTCTGTACATGTCCAATAATGATTGCAATTCATAAGATCAAATGTTTGCTTTTATTTCTAATGGTTTTGCATACCGTGTTTCAAAACTTATTAATTTCCATAAATTTGAGGATGTTGGAAAACAATGATGAATTTGGATTTACACTGATGTTGGGTTGCAAAATATTCATTTAAGTCATTCTGTGCATGTTCAAAAATGATTGCATTCCATAAAATCAAATGTTTGTTGAGGAATTTTGCAATACACTTGATCTTAAAACCGAATAGGCTTATTTTCTTTTAATGGATTTCCATACCCTGTTCTAAAGCTCAAAGTTCTAGCCATGTATAAGTCTATCACGGAAGTCAAGAAAGAAAGGCTCCAGATATTTGTTTGCTTGATTTTTTAATAGATCATTCCATGTTCTAAAGCTCCACTTTTTGCACAGACTGGAAGGATGTTTGCAATGGGTGATGAGTTAGATTTATAGTTGTCAGTTGTTCTTGATTAAGAGTCTCCATTGAATTCTTAGTAAACCAAATTTATTTTTCAAATGATTTATGTGCCTACCATAGCTTCCACATTTCAAAGAGAGCATGAATTCAGTTTTGTAATGGATCTCCATTATATGACCCTACAATTGTAAGACCTTAAGGTCCCTGCAAAGTGCAAACATTAAACTGTCTTATAATAACTACTAGGGCTATGAAAGGTGTTGTAAAGAAAGTAGAAGATATAGTAAAAGAAAAACTCCCAAAGCAGATATATGTTTCAACAGTCTGAGAATCCTGCTAACCCAATGATTAGACAACTGGACCTGAGATCTCGCAAGATTTGGCTTTTGTTTCTTGTCTTGGAACTGGAGATGTAGTTACTCGTGTAGGTTGTTATCTGAGGAAAGAGGAACCTGTTATTAAGATATATGGTGTGGAGCCTTTTGAGAGTGTCATTTTGTCTAGAGTTAAGCCTGGACCTCATAAAATTCAAGGAATTGGTGCTAGATTTGTCCCTGGTATCCTAGATGCCAAAATTCTGAATGAGGTTATTTAGGTTTCAAGTGATAAGGCTGTAAAGAAGGATCGCTGGGAGCTAGTAGTGGTTGTAATGGCAGCCCAAGCATCATTTTCAAGTGATGACAGTCAAGTTCAGGTATAAGGAATCGTAAACAATGGCATGCCATAGAGGTGTGAAGAGAACGTAAGGGGTATTCAAATGAACAGTGTCAGTGTGTGTGAAACATTTTGATTTGTTTCAAGTTTACAGTATGTGGATAGCAGGAAGCACAAGATAAAACAGTGAGCAAAGCACCAAACACACAGCAAAAAGAGTGAAGACCATCAAGTGTCCAAGTAAGTGGGGTTACAAATAACTCAGGAGTGTTTATGCGAGTCTGGAAAGACACAAAGTTAATAGTGCAGGTATAGAACAGTCAAGAGGAAAGATATTCGGAACATGATAGTAATGGAGCATAGGATTGAGATGGTACTATTTTGGTCTGTTGCACATTTAGCTGCATTATTTTTTCTGCTTCACATTAGATGAATAGGATTGAGATAGTACCATTTTAATCTGCTCAACATTAGCTGCATTATTTTGTATGCTTCACATTAGGTGCATAGGATTATCATTTTAATCTGCTCAACATTAGCTCAATTATTTTTTATGCCTCACATTAGGTGCATAGGATTCAGATGGTACCATTTTAATCTATTCCAAATTAGATGGATTAATGAGTATTTTATGTTCACATGCACATAATATGTAGACAAACAAACACTAAATCTACCGTCTCCCCCTTTACAGTTCATTAATTTGCCCATCTCCCTCTTTACAGTTTGTAAATTTGCCCATGAAAATGAATGTTGTGAACAGTAAAACATGTGTTGAGCTTGCTTTTATATGACATCTCTATTGCACTTGTCTTACCTGACATATCACGGACAAGTCCTACAGACAATCAAGGTGGTTTAGTTCACAACCATCACTCATTTCATATGTTTTCTATATAATCAAGCTGACCATATGTAATTACCAGATATTTGGAATATAGCATGTATATTGTATGAATTATCATTACATTTTGGAATTATTAGAAGTTTCTTGTAGAAGGCATATCCTTGTTTTGTAAGACCTATTGGGCTATGAGGGTCAAAAAAAAATCATCTCCAACAAGTAATTCATTAAATTTTATCATATTTTTAATTGATAATATATTTTATATCTTGTTTTTAAGACTCGCTAATTTCGATGATGAATTTTGACCTAGGAAGTGAATTTTGATATTCAATGAATGAACAAGAGGGACCAATATTACATTAGTACCCAATAGATTTTAATAAACATCATCCTAGGATTCTTAAATTCTAATAAATATATGACATTTAATTTAAATGAAGACAAAGTAAAGTACTAGCAACTTGATTAATTTTTCTATTCATGATGTCACCCTTTCAAAATATATTTGGATTTTGATACTTTGGGGTATATGAAGAATTTTGACTAAATGATATGTATGTATGTATGTATGTATGTATGTATGTATGTAACAATGTGGACCCACTTGTGTATATTATTCCATGATAGACATAAATCTATTCAGGTACATGTTATATCCATGGATTCTTCATTATCTTGTTCATTTGGTCTTGAAATATCTCTTTTTTCTACTTGATATATCTTGTGGATTAGTGTATTTAAGGTGGAAGATCAAATGGTAACAAGTGAAGGTTGAGGGTCACTACAATTTGCATAAGACTAGTTGTAAGAAGTAAGAGGGATGGAAGGGGTTATATATTTGGAAAGAAGCATAATAAGAAAAGTACTTGGAGGGAATTCATGGATATGGATGGAGATGTGAAATGAGGAATGAACATAATATGAGAGGTAGTGGTAGATATGGGAGTGGTGTGACTAAATGTGTTGGTAGTTGATGAAGGTAGAGAGGAGTGGCACATCATGAGGGAGGCAAGAATTTCAAAAGGAATAAAGCTAGGAGGTAGGACATAAAGAGGGGTGAAATTGGAGAAAGGATGGGAATAATGTGGTGGACATTGATAGCTTTGAAACCATGGGGATGAGAATTAGTAGTGAAAGGGGTAATGGTAGGGGATGTATTGATTTAATAAGAGAAAAAGAAAGTAGATTGAAGTTTCCCCGGGATGCTCATTCCTTACATTGTGAATGGTAATTGAAATATTTTTGTGGATGATAAATGAATGTAATTGAATATCTTTAAAGTAAATTAAATATCAATAAATTGTATGAATGTGTGTTAAATTTGTTGACAATGATTACTTAAATATGCAAGTTTGACCAAATTATAATTTCAATTTTAGGACTTAAGTGTTAGATCTATAGATCTACAATCGCTCATGCCTTTATGTGAATGACTCGGGCTAATAAAGAAATGATATCTATACCTAGAATGAATGTTCATGGCAGGTGCAATAAATATGGACAATATGAGTGTAGATGATAAGATATGGTCAAAACAACAATAGAATATATATAAATGTGAATAGGTTTAGGTTAGAAAAATAAATCTATCTTTACACAAAATCATACCATTTAACATTTTATAAATATATTGAGTAGTTTTCTCAAAAATATATACAAAATTATTTGAAAATTTTATGTATATAAATTTTTTTTACCATCATACATATTCCATTTTGTATGTATCTAATAAAAATGAATTTTATATACAATCAGCAAACGCCTTTTTAATTATATTTATAAAACATATTATATTCCTTATACACATATAATAGCTTAAAATGTTTACAACCTATATATATACATATATATATAAATATTATACTTTTTATTTGAAATATATTTTATACATATATATACATACATATAAACTTTAGATATTTACAAAACATATTCTAGACTATATATAATGAATTAAAAGTATATATACATACATATAAAAGTATATATACATAATCCCTCTGTTCCTACATATGAGTTTCATAATAAGGAGGGATAATTGAGGAGTCTTTATGTGCAGCTGCACTACAAAATACAACTGTTGGAGCAACTACAGTTGTTCATGGCACCAAGGAAGTACAACTGCTTGGTGATAGTAATTTTAATTCTGCACATCCTTGGTGATGACAAGGATGGACATAATCCCTCTGCTCATACATGAGTTTCAGAATTGTACTTCTTGAATTCTTGCTACTGTAAACCCTTATTATTAAATTGAGTTTATTGAACAATGATTTAAAATTGTGGAATTGAAAAGAGAAGGTTTGTTAAAAGGCATTGGTTATTGTGTGCAAGATCCATCTGGAGAAATGGAATATATTTTAATGTTGTCTTATTCACACATTTGCATAAATGTTGATTGTGCACTATCCACTTCGTTCTCTGTCATACCCACTATATCTCAGCAGTGATCTAATCCTGTGCAAGAAACCTCATAAAACAAAACTTTGTCTTTGGTGTTAATATCTGTATTTCTTGTTTCTAATAAAGACTAAATTTTTTATGCCATCATATTCATAAAATGAACTTTTTCCCTCCATTCCACAAGAGGAATAGTTTACCGTATTTGGACAGCAGGAAGCACAAAATAAAACAGTGAGCAAAGCACCAAACACACAGCAAAAAGAATGAAGACCATCAAGTGTCCAAGTAAGGGGGGTCACAAATAACTCAGGAGTGTTTATGCGAGTCTGGAAAGACGCAAAGCTAATGGTGCAGGTCAAGAGGAAAGATATTCATGACATGATAGTTGTAAGGGGTTGTTGTCTCAAGTGCGGGGAGCACAAATAGGCAGGTAGTCTTGTAGGGTGTAAGTCCCTATCTGATTCTCATGAGGTGGACATTGTGGTGGAAAATCGTGGGGAGGTCTCAAACTACAGATGTGTGGGAATTGGACGAAAAACTTATATATGGGGTCGGTTGAAAGAATAGTCGAGTGGCAGGAGTGCACCAAGGTGGTCTGAGGCAGACACCTCCTCCTAGGGGTGAAGAAGAGTAACCCTGCCCTCTAGTCTTTGGGAGATAGAGGTTCCACATGGATATTAGGGGTGAAGAAGAGTAACCCTACCCTCTAGTCTCTGGGAGATAGAGGTTCTACATGGATATTAGAGGTGAAGTAGAGTAACCCCACCTTATCATTAGATGGTGAGGTTTATTGGTGGATATATACTCAAGGTCCCTATCTCAGTGAACTGGAGTAGTTGAGCCAATGTTGGGTATGACTCCCGAGGAGTTGTCCATGGTCCAAGAACTAGGGAAGCGGAGTACCTTGGCCGTTGCGAGGAGGACGATCGTGCAATGGATTGTCCCAGTTGGGGAAATCGGAGTACACAAGATCTTGTAAGGGGGATGGCCACGCAATGGTCTATCAGTGTCGGAATGTTGGAGCTCGAGAGTTGGGCGAGCTATGTGGGTTGATTTGCAGAGCCAGAAGTCCATGTGTCTTGTGGAACAAGTGGGGTGATGTGCTGGGCACGCACCTAGGTTACCTGAGGTGGAATTTGCATTGAGGTCCGAGATCTCAAGGCCCTAGAGTGGGGGTCGAATGTGGCAATAGGGACAGGGTTCCAAAAGTGTGCTCATGTTGAGCTGAGCCACAAGGCGAGTCCAAGAGGGTGACGAAGATGGATGAGTTGCATGACCGAAAAGAGGACATGGTCCATAGGCGAGTTGCTCTAGGAGCACAGTCGAGTTGAAGGAGAGTTCAACGACCAAGGATATTGGGTTGGATCATGGAACAAAGAGCTTTTAGCCCAAGTAGGAGTGCAAGGTGATCTGTGAGTCCAAGAAGCTTAGACTGGGTGTTTGCATAGAGTTGGTTAGTGTGCACAGGATGTACATGGAACCGAGTTCACTAGCGAAGTCATGTAGACATTGGCCAGGGGCCCAATGCAATTGGAGCTCGGATGGATGAACATGAAGCTAGATCAAGGAGTCTAGTCGTCCCATGAGGTATGTTTGGTGCTTGAGGGTTTGTAAGGAGCTGAGGGAGGCCAACATGGGGTGTCAGTGCTATGGGAGTACTGGGCATGATCAGGAAGTGTGAAAAGTTGGAGCCAGAGGACTTAAGGAGTTCCGGATGGGGTCAGTGTTAGTAGTCAGGGTCTTATGGGGGACTCGAAAGATGAAGGCATGGAGGAAACCTATAAGCTTTTACCAAGGGTGCAAGGGCGGTGTGACAAGACAGTGCTAGAGTAGAGTCAAAGACTTGAAGGGAGTGCTAGGAGCATCGAGATGAAGGAGAGGGTTGGCATGCACTTCTATTCCGCAGGGGTGTATGTTAATGTGGTTAGGAGGTGGACACTTGAAAAGGGAAGGCGTAGTCTGGGAGCAAGAAATGACTTGTCTGCAATGGGAGTCGCGAGTAAGGTTTGCCAGTGCCACATGAGGTTGGACCTCCTTTGAAAGGAAAAAGCTTGTTTGGGCAGCAGGTCGGTCTAGCCCCGTGACAATAGTAATGGAGCATAGGATTGAGATGGTACTAGCTGCATTATTTTTTTTGCTCCACATTAGATGAATAGGATTGAGACCATTTTAATCTGCTTAACATTAGCTACATTATTTTTTATGCCTCACATTAGGTGCATGGGATTGAGATGGTACCATTTTAACCTGTTCAACATTAGCTGCATTATTTTTTATGCCTCACATTATGTGCATAGGATCAAGATGGTATCATTTTAATCTGCTCCAAATTAGATGGATTAAAGAGTATTTTATGTTCACATGCACATAGTATGTAGACCAACAAACACTAAATCTACCATCTCCCTCTTTACAGTTCATTAATTTGCCCATCTCCTTTACAGTTTGTTATTTTGCCCATGAAAATGAATGTTGTGATAAGATACCTCCACCTCAACAGTAGAACATTTGTTGAGCTTGCTTTTATATGACACCTCTATTGCACTTCTTTTATATGACACCTCTATTGCACTCGTCTTACTTGACATATTACGCACAAGTCCTACACACATGCAAGGTGGTTATAGTTCACAACTATCACTCATTTCATATATATGTTTTCTATATAATCAAGGTGACCATATGCAATTACAAGATATTTGGAATATACTACATATTGTATGAATTATCATTACATTTTGGAATTGTTATAAGTCTCTTGTAGAAGGTGTATCCTTGTTTTGTAAGATCTATTGGGCTATTAGGATCAAAAAAAATTCATCTCCAACAAGTAATTCATTAAATTTCATCATATTTTTAATTGATAATATATTCTATACCTTGTTTTTAAGACCCACACTAATTTAGGTGATGAACTTTGACCCTATGGAAATTGCAAAATGCTTGATCATTATAGAAATAAGTAAATTTTAGTATTCAATGAATGAACAAGAGGGACCAATATTACATTAGTACCCAATAGATTTTAACACGTCATCCAAGGATTCTTAAATTTTAATAAATATATATTTGTGACATTTAATTTAAATGAAGACAAAGTAAAGTACTAACAACTTCATTAATTTTTCTATTCATGACGTCATCTTTTGAAAATCTATTTGGATTTTGATACTTTGAAGTATATGAAGAATTTTGACTAAATGATCTATATTTGAATATGTATTTGTATGTGTATATGTATATGTATCTGTATGTGTATGTGCATGTGTATGTGTGTGTGTATGTGTATGTATAACTTGGATTCACATGTGCACATTATTCGATGATAGACATAAATCTATTTCAGTAAATGTTATATCCATGGATTCTTCATTATCTTGTTCATTTGGTCTTGAAATATTTCTTTTTTCTACTTGATATATCTTGTGGATTGGTGCATTTAGGGTGGAATATCAAAGGGTAACAAGTGAAGGTTGAGGGCCGCTACAATTTGCATAAGATTGGGTGTAAGAAGTAAGAGGGATGGAAGGGGTTATATAATTGGAAATAAGCATAAATAAGAAAAATACTTGGAGGGAATTCATGGATATGGATGGAGATGTGAAATGAGGGATGAACATAATATGAGAGGTAGTAGTAGATATGGGAGTGGTGTGACTAAATGGCATGGTAGTTGATGAAGGAAGAGAAGTGTGACACATCATGAGGGAGGCAAGAATCTCAAAAGGAATGAAGTTAGGAGGTATGACATAAAGAGGGGGGAAATTGGAGAAAGAATGGGGATAATGTGGTGGACGTTGATAGCTTTGGAATCATGGGGATGAGAATTAGTAGTGAAAGGAGTAATGGTAGGGGATGTATTGATTTTTTAAGAGAAAAAGAAAGTAGATTGAAGTTTTTCTAGGATGCACATTCCTTATATCTGAATGGTATTTGAAATATTCTTATGGATGATAAATGAATGTAATTGAATATCTTTAAATAAAATTAAATATCAATAAGTTGTATGAATGTGTGTTAAGTCCATTGACAATGACTAGTTAAATATGCAAGTTTGAACAAATTTTAATTTTAATTTCAATTTTAGGACTTAACTATTAGATCTACAATCGCTCATGCCTTTATGGGAATGACTCGGGTTTATAAAGCAATGATATCTATATGTAATGTCCCCTTTTCTAGGTGACATGAGATGAGCAGGGGTTGACCTACCATTCGAGTTTCCGTAGGTTAATGACATGGTTAGGGGACTCATTCTGAGGGTCATGGAACTTTGCAGGGGCTCTGTGAGCCGTTTTGGACCTTCAGACGACAGTTTCTTGATTTTAGGGAGATTCCCTACTTTTTAGGAGGTTGTGGCAGTTTCCATATTTGAGGTTCCACAAGACCATACCATGGTTTCAGTTTCAGGAAGATTGGGTGTGTTTCCTAGTTTCTAGGAGCATCCCTAGGTTTTAGGGATGGAACTGCTAGTTGGCCCGTCTTGTCCGGCATCAGTCAGAGACAAGGGACAAAGTCAGATTCATGTTTGGTTGGTTATTTTGGGATATTATTGGATCTATGGAAATATTTTAATATATTTAAATATTTCCTAAGTTAGCGATTAAATAAATTAAAATAAGGCTATGTATATAGCCATTTCGAAGTAATAAGGGGTTTTTGGCTTCATCTGGTTTGATATGCCTATGTGTTAGCTCGTTGGAAAGGTCTTGAACTTTGCTACATGATTCTCACCTCCCGGAGTCTTTTTGGATGCTTGAAGCTATTTATTCGCAATAAAGTGATATTTTTCTATAGTTTGACGTCATAATTGGGAAAGTGTCACTTTAATTATAAAGCGCAAGCTTTATTATTCTTTACGGTTCGACTTGCAAAGGGAAAGGAGTTATAAGGAGATAAAAACCTAATTGATAGCATCTTTGATCATTTGAAACTTGTGAATTTGGGAATTGCTCTGGAAGAGTGATTTTGGTATGGGACGCAAACCCCAGGTCTGAGCTTGTTGGGACGTAGCCCTCAGTAGGAGTTGACAGTGGATTTATCCAAGATTGCACAGAGATAGTTAGAGGTAGAAGACACATCTTCTTGGCCTGAATATTTAGCGTGCATATTGGGGGTTTCAACAGGGTGGCTGGTCTATTTCAGTTGGCACGTGATTTGCAGCAGCTTCCACGCCTCCTTTGTAACCATGCCTTGTTTGTATGTTGGCTTGAAGGGTTGTATTCAGCTTATTTGGTCTTCCTTGTTTGTTGCCAGTAATATTCCTCCATCTGGCATCAATCCAGATTGAGAACAACTCCAAATAAATGTATGGATTCTTGCTGAATACAAAACTAGGTTAATTGCCTGGTATGATTTGCAGTATTTTCAGATTGCTTAAGTGTTCTTACATATGAACATTGTTTACTGTTTTATTTCACAATTGTTGTTATTTATCAATTACTTTACTTATAACATCAAAACTCAAAAAGAAACAATCCCTTTCTGCAACTTCTGTCTATTCTATAAGATCACCGGAAAATGACAAAAATATAGTATGTTTAATTAAGAATTTACAGCAGCAACAGCAAAAGGATCCAATTGGGATTTTTCAGTGGTATCAGAGCCTAATCCTGCCAGCCTATGGGGTGGTAATTGCATTCACTTGGTGTGATTGGATTTGGTTTTCAATTGGACATAAAATGAATCATCATGACAAGGTTATGTAAAAATAAACAAGCAGGGAGGGAATTTGATCAAACACCTTCAAAGAGTTCAAGACACACTAGAGGTACAACTACATCTAAAAGTACAAGGAGGAGGCCCCCTATTAAAACATTCAATGATACAGTCATAAGCAACTATCATGGGTATTGCTCCCTTCTAAAAAAGCTACAGGATATGCTTACCTTCACCCAATTTATGGGTATTCTAGATGAAGCTGAAGATGCTATGAATTCATATCAGCTGTGAATAAAAAGAGAAGAACCGATTGATTCATCCATAAATGAGGTTTGTAAAAATCTCTATGAGGAATTTGATAAACATGCTACAAGGGATGAAGTCGTACCTATGAATGTTGAAAACATGTCACAAAGGTATGGCAACCATTCTGATTTTTATAACAATAGTCCTTCATATAAACACAATGATGATTCAAAGGTCACGACACATGAGGAGGAAGTTGTAGGAGGGATTCCTACAATTGGCACGCAATATATGAGTGTTAAACAAGAGGGATGCAAGGGGAAAACAAGCCATAGCAGCCCTGACTTTTATGACAGCAGTCTTACTACTGAGCATAATCAAGATTTCGATTCTTTGGTGCATGAGGATGATGGTTGTGAGGGGTCATCTTATGCAAACACTCATTGTTTGGGTGTTACTGATGCTTTTGATATTGAAGATACATGTCATAATGAGTCTGATTTTTCAAATCAGACCTTAGAAGATGGGAACAAAACAGAAAATGTGCCTAATGGTGATGGTTCCGAGGAGAGTTTGACGGATGTGTGTGAGTCTATCTTGATAGGGGAGGTGTATGTTGAACTTGGCAAATCAGCAGCCTCTAGCATGTCATTCGAGCCACCCCACAAGGTTCATAACAAAAGTGATATAACTTCTCTTCCTCAAGATATGGTAGCTTTTGGTCAAGAAGAGAATAATGATTTGCATTCTAGAATTGAAGGTACACATGGTGCAATCATGGGCTATGATAATGTGAATAATACAATCCATCATAAATCAGATTTTGTGCATTTTGGGACAGCCAATATAGAACAATCTCAGAGGATGAATGAAGGATGGTTGGCAAGATCCAAGCAAGCCAAGTTGATAGCTCATCAGGCCAAGCTTCAACTTCAGCACATTCATGATACTCATCACCATATTGGTAAGGAGGAACAAGAGCTATCTAATTCTGATTTTTCAGCTGATATTGGTTATTTTTTTCATGGTGGTGATGGAATTGATAATGAGGCTCATAGTGGACCAGCCACTAATGAGTTATCCTTGATTGGCATAGAAGGTGTTCCCAATGCACCTTTGATTTTGTCACCTCTTTCATATGATAAGGTAGTGTTGTATTTATTGATTGGTGACTCAGTTTTCTTAGATTTGGCAGTCGGCTATGAAGATCAGCATGTAAGGGACTTCATTTGTTACAAGGCTCAACAAAACATTTACTTAGCAACCTTTAATGAAGGCACATTAATTTGTGGAAATAGAGGTAAAGTTACAACAACTATTTGGAGGTCTTGGAAAAGTATTCAACACACTTTACTTGTTGGAAATTGGCTCATTGATGGATTCATATCAGCATTGATGGTTGGTAGTACTTATGGCTTCAATTGGAGTGAAGTTCTTAGCTAGTTAGATGATGTTCAAGTTCACAGCAGCAATATAATGAGTATTGACATGATGGATGGATATAACAGTGCAAAGATTTGGGATCCTAGTATTGACGTGTGGTGCATTTCTTCAGTGGATCCATGATGAGTTGTTTCACTTTGGGTATACAAATGTTTATATTAGAGTAGCACAGCGGTTGGGTGAAGCAACGTTTATCAGATTGATATGGGATCCAGTGAATTGGTTTTCAGCGTGCAGGTGCAGATTGCTTGAGGGCAAGCAATCTTCGGGAAGGGAAAATTGTAATGTCCCCTTTTCTAGGTGACATGAGATGAGCAGGGGTTGACCTACCATCCGAGTTCCCGTAGGTCAATGACATGGTTAGGGGACTCATTCTGAGGGTCATGGAGCTTTGCAGGGGCTCTGTGAGCCGTTTTGGACCTTCAGATGACAGTTCCTTGATTTTAGGGATATTCCCTACTTTTTAGGAGGTTGTGGCAATTTCCATATTTGAGGTTCCACAGGACCATACCATGGTTTCAGTTTCAGGAAGATTGGGTGTGTTTCCTAGTTTCTAGGAGCATCCCTAGATTTTAGGGATGTGACTGCCAGTTGGCCCATCTTGTCTGGCATCAGTCACAGACAAGGGACAAAGTCAAATTCATGTTTGGTTGGTTATTTTGGGCTATTATTGGATCTATGGAAATATTTTAATATATTTAAATATTTCCTAAGTTAGCGATTAAATAAATTAAAATAAGGCTATGTATATAGCCATTTCGGAGTAATAAGGGGTTTTTGGTTTCATCTGGTTTGATATGCCTATATGTTATAGCTCGTTGGAAAGGTCTTGAACTTTGCTACATGATTCTCACCTCCCAGAGTCTTTTTGGATGCTTGAAGCTATTTATTCGCAATAAAGTGATATTTTTCTATAGTTTGATGCCATAATTGGGAAAGTGTCACTTTAATTATAAAGCGCAAGCTTTATTATTCTTTACGGTTCGACTTGCAAAGGGAAAGGAGTTATAAGGAGATAAAAACCTAATTGATAGCATCTTTGATTATTTTGAAACTTGTGAATTTGGGAATTGCTCTGGAAGAGTGATTTTGGTCTGGGACGCAAACCCCAGGTCTGAGCTTGCTGGAACGTAGCCCTTAGCAGGAGTTGACAGTGGATTTATCCAGGATTGCACAAAGATTGTCATAGGTAGAAGACACATCTTCTTGGCCTGAAGATTTAGTGTGCATATTAGGGGTTTCAACAGGGCGGCTGGTCTATTTCAGCTGGCACGTGATTTGCAGCAGCTTCCATGCCTCCTTTGCAACCACGCCTTGTTTGTATGTTGGATTGAAGGGTTGTATTCAGCTTATTTGGTCTTCCTTGTTCATTGCCAATAATATTCCTCCATCTGGCATCAATCCAGATTGAGAACAACTCCAAATAAATGTATGGATTCTTGTTGAATACAAAACTAGGTTATTTGCCTGGTATGATTTGTAGTATTTTCATATTGCTTAAGTGTTCTCACATATGAACATTGTTTACTGTTTTATTTCACAGTTGTTGCTATTTATCAATTACTTTAATTATAGCATCAAAACCCAAAAAGAAACAATCCCTTTCTGCAACTTCTATCTATTCTATAAGATCACTGGAAAATTACAAAAATATAGTATGTTTAATTAAGAATTTACAGTAGCAACAACAAAAGGATCCATTTGGGATCTTTCACTATACCTAGAATAAATGTTCATGGCAGGTGCAATAAATATGGCAATATGAGTGTAGATGGGTAAGATATGGTCAAAACAAGAGTAGAATATATATAAATGTGAATAGGTTTAGGTTAGAAAAGTAAATCTATTTTTACACAAAATCACACCATTTAACATTTTATAAATATATTGAATATTTTTCTCAAAAATATATACAAAATTATTTGAAAATTTTATATATGTATAGTATATATAAATTATATAATATTAAAATAAATAAATAATAAACTTTTTATTTGAAATATATTTTAGAATATATATAATGAGTTAAAAGCATGCATACATACAAACATATATATATATAGTTTTTAATCTATAACATTTTGTATATATAATTAAAAAATATATTATTTATATTATAAAAATATATATTAAATATAAATAGAATATTTATAAGTGTGTATTTTCCCTAGCCCTTTCTGAGGTCAACTCATCACTGAGTGTTTAGTGTATGCAAGCAATATATATATATATATATATATATATATATATATATATATATATATATATATATATATATATATATATATATATATATATATATATATATATATATATATATATAAGAGTGTGAGGTGATTGAGTGTTTGTTTAGTGTAAGCAAGCAACATCAACATCAACAAGTCGTGAGATGGGGAAAAAAAGGCTTCCCACAGGCAAGAGGAGCCCTGCTTATGCTTTGTTGAAGAAAAAGAAAGCTTCATTTTCCTGTAAAACTGTTGATTCTGAATTCATTACATCTGCATTTCAAAAGTTCAATTTACAGTCAAATGAAGAAGTTTCCAACAAGACCTCTCATGGGTTGAAAGAGGAAGAGATGGGTAATAAACAGTCTTTAGTGTTAGTGGAATCAAGCAACATGGTCTGTTTAAAAATGGGAAAGAAAAGGCTGCTTAGAATTCATTTTCAAAACAGGGGAAATAATAGGGTTAGAACTCATTTTCAAAAGAGAAGGAGGAGCCCTGGTCTGTTGAAGAAAGCTTCATATTGTTGTAAAAGTGTTGATTCTGAATTGATTACATCTGCATTCCAAAACCTCAAGTTATCAGGTGAAAGTTTAGAATCCCCCAGCAGTAACAGTAAGAGTAAGAGTAAGAGGACCTCAGACTCTCATCACAGCCTTCAACTTGTCCATGGATTGAAAGAGGATGATCAGCAGATTAGTGATAACTACTCTTTATCTGTAGCTCTTCATCACAACAAGGAATCACAAGCACATGGTAATAGAATTTTCAATCTGCATATCCAGGGAATGAAGATCAAATATTCTCTACAGAATGGCTTCTAAGGATTCTTTTTCCTCAAGTCATGGATGGAAATAGTACCTCTGTGCCTATAGATCATGAGGTCCATATTTTAAGTTGTTGCAGGATTGTTGAGAGGTGATGCATGAGCCTCACCAGTCCAAGTTCTGCCCTGTAATCACATTCAATTGAGATTTATTTTGCATTAGTTTATTTTTATAACTGCTGGTTAAAATAGTTGTCTGAATAATGCATGATAGTTGCATGGACCAAAGATCCCCTAGTTAGTCAACTGTTGTGTTGTTGTGTTGTGTTGTGTTGTGTTGTGTTATGTTGTATGGATTGCCCTAATATTTTCAATAGATCTTGAAGAAGGAGGATTCAACCCCCTTTGGGATCCACTATTTTGAGACCTAACAATTTTCATTACCATAAAATTAGTCTAATTAAGTGGATTGACCTAGGAGAATAGATAGAAAAAGTCAATAGTTTACCATATCAAAATTTTGCATAAAAAATTAGATCCATATGATGTGGAGTTGATTTGACAATAATTATAGTTTTATATAAAATTTGAAATAATGAAGATACCAATAACATCTTTTTTTTATCATTATTCCACAAATAAAATACCCGAATTTCTTATATATAAAAAAGTTTAACGTATTAATTAACATAAAAAATTATTTTTCTTTCCAATAATTGACATAGATCCACCTCAAATACTAAATGCTTATGTTATGCATTATCTGTAACAAATCTTTAATAAAGAAAAAATATTGATATACTATTTTTAAAAAAAAGATAACTAATTTCATTTATAAAAAAATTAGACATTTTTATGTAATTATTATGTTTTGTAATTTCAAAATGATATTCTTAATCCTATCTATGAAATTTTGAATTTAATCAATACCATCTAGATAATTATATATTACCATAGATAATTATAGATCTATTAAAGAATTATTTGATTAAATTCTTTGTAACAACCTAATAGTAAGTTTATTTTCATATAACATATAATTATGTTTTATGATAAGTAAAAAATTTAGTTTCATGCACATATATTGAGCTATAAGCTATTTTATATTAGATTAGATTTTAGTCTATATATAAATATTTATTTTATGTAGAAGCATCTTTAATAATCTTAAATTGTATTGATTTTAAAAAAATTATTTATAAATATTGTATAGTTTTATTTTTATAAAGTATATCAGTTTAATATTTTTTATGTGTTTGTTTTTAATTTTTTGTTTTTAATATTAGATTTATTCTATTTGTAAAGATGAAAATTTAATCAACAATTTTAAATTGTATTGATTTTTAAATAATTTATTTATCAGTATTTTAATTTTGATTTTTTATAATATGTCATTTTTTATTTTTTTTATATTAGAATTTTTATTTTTATTTTTTTCTATTGGAGCTTATGGCATGTATTTGGTATTGTGGAAGCATCTTTGATAATTTTAAACTTCATTATTTTTTAAAATATTTTATTTATGAGCATTTTAGTCTATCAACTTTTAATCTTTGATCTTTGAGAGAAATAATCTTCACTTAGATTTTCATCCACCCTATCTAAATTCTATATTAATTACATTCTCAAAACCCAAAAAATAATTCTAGATATCTTGTTATTTTAGTTTATGCCTTAAAATTATTGGTATGATCCTTTTAATTAAATAAATATATTTAATAAAATAATTAAAATAATTAATATTGATCCATAAAATCTTTTTAAATTTATAAGTGGGCCCCAATCCACAATTTGCATATAACAAATTAAAAATCATTTTTAACTTTTTAAAGTTATTAGTAATTTTATAGCTAGAATTTAAATAATATAAGTTTATGATAATAATAATTCACAACTATATCTACTAGTAATTTAATTATTTATAATTAGAATTAGGATTAGAGTTATAATTAAGATTAGGATTGTAAGTAGGATAGAATGAGGGTTGTAGAATTGGGGTTAGAATTGACCTAACCATAAGGGTTACAATGAATTTATGATTATAATTAATTTTACAAATAGGATTAGGGTTAGGGATAAAACCAAGGTTATAAGTATAATCAGCGTAACAATTGAAATTACACTGAGGATTAGGATTAGGGCTACATTAAAATTTGGATTACATTTACAATTAAAGTTATGATAAACGTTAGAGTTAGGGTTAGAAATAAGATTAGTGTTAGAATTAGCATTATGATTACAACTAGGACTAAAGTTAGAATTAGGGTACAATTAGAATGAAGGTAAGGTTGAACTAAGGTAAGGATGAAGGTTAGAAATAGAGTTAGTTTTAAGGCTAACTGTAGAGTTAGAAGTAAAATTAGAGATATAATTATCGTTAAATCTAGTATTAGGGTTATAATTACCCTTGAAATTATAATTAAGCTTAGGGTTACAATTAGAGTTAGTGTAAGTCTTAGAATGAGAAGTATGGTTAAATTTAGAATTTTGTTTAATTTTAGAATTAGAATTAGGTATATAGTTAGGGTAAGGGTAAGGGTTAGAATTAGGATCACCATTGAGATAGAAATTGTTAACAAGTTCTGATTCCAATTGTTAGAATGAACCAGAGGAAAACTAAGAGGGGGGGTGAATCAGTTTTCCACAACAATTATTGCAAATTATAAACCTTCTATCAGAGCACAATGAAAACAACACAGTGAAAGATAAAGCATGAAAGTACATAACACACAACACCAATATTTTGACGTGGAAAACCCGATTAAGGGAAAAACCATGGTGGGAAGTCGTACCCATAGTCAAATAATACTTCTGCAGTAGTATGTGAAATATTACAATGGGGATTGCACTTGCAATCAGGCCAACTGCCTAGAGTGCACTTCTCAACACAAAAGGGGAGTCTCACTGACTTACATAAACATCAAACTACAATTCAGAGGAAATGGACTGTGAAAATAGTATCTCCTAATGCTTGATATAGTTCCGGTTAAGCACAGATGTTTGCCTTGCGACACCAAACTCTCCTCAAACCTTCGTTGAATGATATAACCTTGTTCGCACATAAACCATTCTTTGATAATGCAGACATAACTATACCATCCTATATAAATTACATGAATATATCACCTATATATACAAATCATCAACCTTGATAAACAAGGTCGGTTAAACCCTAAACCCATAACCCATAATTACAAAAATTACATCACATGATACCATCAGACCAATATTATGATTTCCATTAAATAGCATGGACCTAATTCAAATTCCCAAACAATTATAACCATCGAAAATTCCGCCAAGACCAAATGCAACACGTTTCACCAATTGGTAGAAACCCTTAGTGTCAATAGTATAGAATAACCAACCAAATCCAAATAGGATCACCAAATCATCAAGCCAGCCAATGCGAAGCCACCAAACAATTAGGACATGATCAAGAACATCTTCAGCACGTTATAAACCATTTGTAGAAGTTGGACCAAAACCACTTAGTCATTTCATCAAATATCACCAAACGGTATTGCCAATCGGTACTAGAAAACCAGAACATAAACAATAGCTTCCAGAGCACCAAATCATGAGCCAACTGAATATGACAAGCATATAAATATCTTGAATAACCGTCCAAAACCAAATCTAACAATCTGATCATACCTTATTAGAATCTCTGATAAACTCAGCCAAAACCATGTCAAACCAGAACAGGTTAGCACCCAACCGGAGTAGGTCGATAGCCAACTGGACCAGTGTTGACATCAATGCAACACATAATCAATTTCTGTATAATGCCAAAAATCTCCTCCTTTGGCATTGATTGCAACACTAAATGTGAAAAACATCCAAGTGCCAAGGAATGCCAAACAATCTCCCAAAACTGAAATATCTCTCCCCCATACAATATCTCTCCCCCTAAGATTTTTTGTTTTTCACATGAGCAACTCTCCCCCTTTGACATCAATGACAAAGGGTTGATACCGCCAAACCAAACAACTGACTAATGCCCCTGAGGAGCAGCATCATCCCATCAACCTGGATCAGAAGATATTTTTTATAAGCTCACCAGATTGATGCATCCCTGCATCACTAAGTCTCTTTCGGAGGGGTTGTGACCCCTAGCTGATCTCTGAGATATTCAAAATTATCTTTAGGCAATGGTTTAGTTATATTATATGCAATTTGTTCCTCAGTGGTTACATAAACCAATCTTACTTCCTTTGTTTCAACCTTTTCCTTCAAGAAATTATAACTTATAGAAATGTGTTTTGATTTGGAATGAAATATCGGATTCTTGGATATATCAATATCAGTTGTAGTATCACAATGAATAACAATCAACTCATCATAAATTACCCTTATATCCTTCAACATTTGCTTCATCCATAAGATCTGAGTGCAGTTAGTTGCAGCAGCTACATATCCAGCTTTAGTAGTAGATAATGAAGTGCATGATTGTTCCTTGCTAAGCCATGAGATCAATTCTTCTGAAGAAAGAATGCACCACCTGTAGTGCTATTTTGGTCATCAACATCTCTTGCCCAATGAGAATCTATATATGCACATAATCTGAAATCATCATCCTTTGGATACCATAGCCCATAATCTATTGTTGCTGGCAAATACCTAGATATCCTTTTAACAACAATATCATGACTTTCTCTTGGATATGAATGAAATCTAGAAGCAATGCAAACAACATTCATTATATCTGGTTTGGTATGAGTTAAGTACAGTAATATACCAATCATTGATTTGTATCTACTTGGGTTCACTCTAGGAGATTCGTCTTCTTTTGATAGTTTGCAACTAGTTATCATAGGGGTTCCAACAAACCTTTTGAGTTTTCAAGTCCAAATTTCTTTAAAAATTCACATATTTAGTTTGACAAATGAAAATATCTTTATCAGTTTGAGTAATCTGCAAACCTAAGAAAAATTTCATCTCACCAATCATAGACATTTAAAATTCATTTTTCATGTCATCAGCAAATCTCATGCATAGACTTTCTTCTCCTCCAAAAATGATATCATCGACAAAGACTTCAATCATCAGAATATCATCATGCTCAATATTATAGTATGTTACTATCACCATTACCTTTGCTAAATTTGAGCTTTGAAAGATATTTATCCAATCTAGCATACTAGGCTTTAGGGGCTTATTTCAATCCATATAAAGCTTTTTTCAATCTACAAACCATGTCCTTGTCCTCTGATAATGAAAATCCATCTAGCTTCTCAATGTAGACTTCTTCAAGATCTCCATTTAGAAATTCACATTTGACATCCATTTGATATACCTTGTAATTCTTTCTTGTTGTGAATAACCTTTGCAAACCAATATATTGTTGTTTCTTACAACCTAACCTTCCTCGTTTAATTTGTCTCTCAAAACCCATTTAGTTCCAATAACATTTTTATCTTTAGGCCTAGGAACCAATTCCCATGTTTGATTATTTTCTATCTTATTCAATTCATCTTCCATTGCTTTCATCCAATTCTCATCTTTACATGCTTCAATAAATGATTCCATTTTAATTTAAATGTACCTCTTCATCTCAGCTAACCTTCTTCTTGTCATCACACCTTTCCTCTTATCTCCAATGATCTGATCTTCAGAATGATTCAACTTAACATACCTGGGAATCTTTGGATTATCTTGACTTTCTGACTCTTTATTCATTAGAGATCTAAAATAAACAATTCTCCAGATAATTCTATATAATAAACTATTACTCGATTAAGAGCCTACCTCTTAAATTCGACACCAAAACTGATGTTCAACACTAATTCTTCTTCTAAATCTTACCGCAACACGTCTATATTTCCAATGCTTTTCTTTCTCTACGTTTTACGATTCCTTTTGTTGTGTTCTTCTCATCTCCATTCTCTATTCTATCATCTCTATTCTTTATTCTATCATCTCTATTCTTTATTCTTGCATCTATATTTTTTGCATATTTCTCCCTCGTGTTTCTCCCTCTTGTTTTTTCCTCCAAAACCAACAATCTATATATATAGAGTGACCAAATATATATTAATTCCTATTTTCGAGCCACTCTCTCATAGTGGTGGATTGATTTATTGGTATCTAAGTGACACCACACATTGTTTAACTGCAACGTCACAGTCCTAAATAGTTTCAAACACTTGTGTGTTCTCCATGCAATGATATTCATTGTGACACCAAACTGCTCAAGTCGTTAAGTTCATTATTACTTGTGTTATTATGTGGGCTAGGCAATTGCTTAGTTGATATTACTATCGACTCCTACTGCTATCAATGTAGTTTGTTAGCTTCCCATGTACTGTCATTGGTATGTGGATTAGTTTGCATGTCATACAATGCTTATTCTAACGGTTCTAACCTCGTCTATTAGTTTGTATTCACCCTGCAATTCGTGTTCGTCTTGAACACTAAGTTTTGTTTGTAGCATGGTCGATATACTCATCGACTCCTACATGCAAGGAGTTTAGTTTTGTGGGATAGTCCTCGTGGTGCCCACATTTCATGCACATAGTCCTTATTTCATTCAAACTTAATGAGTTTGACATGGTGTTTAGTCAATATTAATATAGATCTCCCAATGCAAATTGTTTTCTACGAGTCTTAGTGATTTTCCAAATCTTAGTGGCATGCCAAGTCTTAGTGGCAGTCACAACACTTCAAGTTGACTCCACTTATGTCGACTTCCTTATAATATGCAATCTAATGCATTAATAAATATGCCAATATCCCAAGCAAGTTGATATATATATATATATATATATATATATATATATATATATATATATATATATATATATATATATATATATATATATATATATATATATATATATATATATATATATATATATAGCATTAAACTCGTTAAACATGTTCTTTAATAAATAACTTTCCATGATTATATATATATATAAACAATGAATTTACATAAAACAAAATAATTTAATTTCATAAATATATTTACATATACAATATTTACGTATGTATTTATAGGTATGTGATCAAATTATTATTCGAACTCATATACATATTTAATACATACATATATATATATATATAATTCAATTCAAATTTAATTATCTTTTCTTTTTCTAAACATTATATAAATCATATACGTATATATGTGTGTGTGTATACTTCACACACACACACACACACACACACACAGATGTGTGTGTGTGTGTGTGTGTGTGTGTGTGTGTGTGTGTGTGTGTGTGTGTGTGTGTGTGTGTGTGTGTGTCTGTCACTATGTAGAAATCACAAAGTAGAAATATAAGCACGATATAAAATTTAAACATTATCTGCACACAAAATGCATGTTCAAACATCAAAATACAATAGTTTCAAACGTGACAAGAAGCTCAAAGTCTATAATATCAAATCTAAAAACCAATCTAAAACTCCAAATGCAATAAACAGCTCAAAGTCTGCAAGATTGAGCTTGAATCCCTCTTGTATAAAACCACAAAACTCACAATAAATATCCAAAAACTATTGTCACATAACACCTTGAATCAACACAAAGTTCAAAAGAAATTTGCCTCTTTTAATTGATTGCAATCTGATTTACAACTAAGCTTAAAGTCTTAGAGTGAACATACAAACTGATAGAGTCTTGTTGCATTGCCAAAGGATATCAAATACAATAGACCCTCTCCAGTATATATAGGAGAGGAGCCTTGAGAAAAAGGTGGGAGGATCCAAACTAACTTGATAAATTCTCTCAACCACCATGACCTATTCCAACTACAGACCTAATCTATCAACTTGTAGTTGCCTTAAATGTAATTACATTTTACAAAAGTGCAAGTGAAAGTGACGCTTGCAATTACAAAACTTGTTTTTACATGTAACTTGTCAAAACAAAATTACAAATGCATAATTAAATCTATTCTATGTGTCTGAAGACACGACTATAACTACATCATCCTTGGTCTGTGATGATCTTCATGTTGCTTTGGGATGCTAGAACTTGAAGTATTTAGGAAGACTGGTGAAGACATCTCAAACCAGAATGGGAATTTGCATCCTGGATGATCTTTGTGTCCTTGGCCAACAAACTTCAATCTTATCTTCTTTCTTAGCATAGTACTGGCTTTTCAAGAGGGAAGTGCTTTTCTAGGCTAAGGTAAGAATCCTATCTCTATCTTGAAAGCACTCTATGCTCTCCATCATTTATATCACTTATCCATCTCCTTATATGGCTCTGTCATGTTGTTTTTCTTTCTTTGTATCATCTTCCAATCTTGGAATCTTCTTGCAAAATAAGGCCCATGCCTTTATTTGTTGGTTTGGTAGGTCGTGTGTGCAAACAGGATTGACATGGGTGAGACAAAGGGACTGCAAAAGTGGGGCCAAAGCTCAATTTTAGGTTTTGAAGATTGCATTACATGTGTGGAAAAACAAGAGCATTGACTTACAATTATGGAGGATGAAGATGCAACTTCATATGTGTAATGGGAAAATACAAGTTTGAACTTGTAATTAAACCCTAGAGACTTATTTTCAAATGTTTTTAGTGCATTTTGGACCAATTTCGGGTTTTGGAAGGCTGACTACAAGTGCAAGTATAGGGGAAAAAAATTTCACATCCACTTATAATCGAGTCTTGAAGACCCGACTGCAAGTTACAAGTTTGCATATTTGGGAATAGCTTGCAAATGAGTGAGCAAAGTTGATAATTTACCTTTGAAATCAAAAATTGGGAACTTGGATGCAAGTGATGTTGAATGTTAAGAATCACTTGCAATTGGGTTTTATAGACCCAATTGCAAGTGATATAATATGCCAGCATATAATAGCAAAAGGCTTGCAATTGGGTCTCTAGGAACCAATTGCATATTTTTCTATTTGCAAAGGGAAAAGATGAAACTTGTAACCATGCTAAGAAAACCCAAAAAGAATCCTCAAGGCAAAATGGGGGAAAAACTTGCTTATGATTAATCTTGCAATCGGATCTTGAGGACCGGACTACAAGTGAAATATGACTTGCACTTGTGATCATCGCAATTGCAAAACTAATTTCGTGTTTGGAGAGGCTCATTACAAGTTTAAAATAACTTATAAAACATTACTTCAAGCAAATCAGGTTTTTAATGACCCATTACAAGTTACTTTTTGACAAATAACTTGTAATAGGGCTCTTAAAATCACTTTACAAGTTTCAAACATGACTTAAAGCCAAATTTGGGTTTCAAATGTCACTTTGCAAGTTTGAAAAAAATGACTTAAAGCCCAATTTCAGGTTTTGAAGGACACTTTACAAGTTGAAATACTTGTGATTTCAATTACTTGCAATCACTTCAAAAAGACCCACAAACACTTAAAGTGAAAAAAGAAACATAAGTGAAATTTAAAACTTGTAATTGCATCAAAAAGTTCCTACCTGCAGTGACTTAACTTGTAATGACATCTAAAAGACCCCCACTTGTAGTGACTTTACTTGCAATGACATCAAAAAGACCCCCACTTGCAGTGATTGCTTTGAAACCCAAAATTGCACATAAAATTGCCAAAATGAAGGCCAAAAGTAACCAAAATTTTCACAGAGATGGAAGATAAACTCATGATTGATTTACCATAAACAAATATAGACTTTCCACCTTGAAAATAATGCGTTAGAGCCTTAAAATCACAAATTTGAAGCAAAAAGTTCCTACTTGCAGTGACTGCTCTAAAACCTAAAATTGCACAAAAAGCTAGGAAAATGAAGGCAAAAATCAACCAAAACTTGAACAAAAATGGAAAACACAACCTCATATATTTTAACATCAACAAATATGAGTTTTTGCACCTCGTAAAACATGCTTTAGAGACAAAAACGACACATTTTGAGCAGAAATTCATAGGGGTTGTCAAATTTTTGAAAATCCAAAAATTGGGACAACAAGACCAATAGATGTGAATACATTAATGGAATGTATTCATGTAGATACACTAAATATTATGTTCTATCTACGTGAAGTTTTTTCTTAAGAAGTGCAAAATCAAGTTGATCAATCGATGATTATAGTTTATGTAAATAAGATTGGTATTAGATGCATCTTGTCAATACCAGTTTGACAATCAACATTTATAGCATCAATTGATATTTTACACAAAACTAAAATTGATCCCAAGTGCATTTGTAGCTTCATCACTATGTATTTGTGGATTCTGATAATAATGGTCACCAAGATCTAGGCACATTCATACTACCTTTGCATCTTTGACCCTTTACCATTCCTAGCCTTATACATGTAATGACGATTCATCTACCATATAACCTTCTTCTAGGAACACCGTGGACTCATGTTATGGGTGTAGGTTTCATCTACCTTACACTAGTATATTAAATTTGTTATTGATAATCAAGTCATCACAATCAAGGTTAGTCATGATGTCGTGCATTTGTGTCAAATGGTTATTGTTAGTCAATCTTCAATTCCTCATACTTCTAGAAAAATAATTTCTTCTATATCTATTGATAATGTAACATCATCCTTCAATAATTATTTCAAGGGTGGTTTTATTGATCCTATTCCTCCTAAGAATAATGATTCTCCTAAAAAAAAATCCAAATCCTTCTTCTAAATCAAATGCATTTCTTGGTGATGACTGGGTTCCTAAAACTTTACAAAATCCTTCATTGGAGAATATAAAGTCAATCTTATTCACTTAGACATCCTAAAAATATCATTAGCGCCTACTATTGAAGATGGTTATTCTTTTGTATCATAGAATAATGTAAATAATATTAACTATGATATTAATGTTGATCCTCCCCCTTTAGAGGAGTTGCAATTACATTATGGTTTAGAATTTTATTCTTTCTAAGCATGTCCATACAAATGAAATGGTCTTGGGTGCATGGAATGTAAGGAATTAAGGTCCTTGTGGAACCAAGACCATACTCTTCTATAGTGGGTATAGGTTATCAACCTTCTCCTTTGTCTATAAAACCTCCTCCATTGTCTTATGTCTCTATGTCTTCTTCTTACGAGCAGCCATTTTTTTCTCCACAATAGAAAGGGTTTCTTACTACTCCTCATCTTCTATCTAAGAAAGATGGTATTTTGTTGAAGATTGTCAAATTGCACTAAACCACTCTTCCTCCTACACTTACAAAATTTCATAAACATGATAAAGCAAAACATTATTTATGTGCATATCATCAATTGCTTGGTCATTCCACTAGTGAATCTAAGGCCTTGAACGACAAAATAAAATTTCTTTTTGGTGTCATCCCTCTTCTATCTATTGATACATATGTTTATTCTTCACATGACAAGTGATATCAAGGTTTACCCCTATCTTATTCTTTCCACATGCTAAGCATTTTCTCATGAGGTTCTTACACCTTTCTTCTTCTATTGTGTTGTTACCTGCTATGTGGCATTTGTAGCTTCCTTTCTCATTGCCATTCATGATGATACAATCTCACACGTAACCATCCTTTCTCTATGGTAGAAAAACAATAGTCTCTAGCATAATTTTCCTCACCTATACATTGGGGGCAAGGACAACTTTTCTTAGAGGTGTACATCCCTCTTGAGGATTCGCTCTTATTTCTTTCCCTTTTATTTTCCTCAAAATATCAGCATAGTAAATATACTATGTATGTGAGTGTGAAATAAAGATGATTGAAATAACAAAGATAACAACCTAACACACGTAAATTATTCAAACACTCAAGATTAGGATGCTAAAAAGGAATAAAAGAAGCATAATTGACAAAAACAAATAGAAAGGAAAACTCCATTTTGTTCCTTTGATTTGATTTTCCTTTTATTTGATGTGTGCTTGATTTCGTGCTCCCAAGGGTGCTAGATGTGCTCCATGATGATGAGTATGCAAGCTAGATTAAAATGAGTGCAAATGAATGTGATATGCGGTTGCAAATGGAAGTGAGATGAGTAATGAATTCGGCATTATGATGGTTTGAAAATGAAAGTGGATGGATTGTGAAGGAAAATGAGGGGATTAAATAGGCCAAGCTAAGAGAAGAGGAGGCATGAAAATGAGACACTTGTCCTTGAGAAGGGCAAGTGTCATGGAAAAGAATGACAAGTGTCCTTGAGGACACATGCCTATTTGAGAGAGAGACAGAGAGAGAGAGAGAGAACCAAATAAGAAGTTGTCATTCCAAACATGAAAATATTTCCAAATAATGAGGATATTTCCCCAAATTTTAGGAAAATCCCCCAAATATTAGGAAATTCAAGATATTTGGGAATGTGCACACATGTGGTGAGGGAAAGAGGATAAGGTTGACTAAATGAGACACTTGTCCTTGAGAAGGGCAAGTGTCATGGATGGAAATGGCAAATGCGCTTGAGAAGGGCAAGTGTCATGGAAAAGAATGGCAAGTGTCCTTGAGGACACATTGCCTATTTGAGAGAGAGACATCCAAATAAGAAGCTTCATTCCAAATATGAAGGTATTTTCAAATATCAAGACAAATAGGATAAAAGAGTGACAAGTGTCCTTGAGGACACATGCCTATTTGGAAGAGAGGCACCCAAATAGAAGTTTCCATTCCAAAATGAAGATATTCCCAAATATTAGGATATTTGAGATATTTCCCCAACTTCTAGAAGATTTCCACAAATTTTAGTATATTTAAGATATTTGGGAATGTGCACACATATGGTGAGGGAAAGGGATAAGGTTGACTATAACCTGTGGTTAGCCAAATGGGTGAGGTTTAGAGGAAGAGTTAGATGAGGGTTGGAGGAGGATTAAAGTTAGGAGACATGTTAGGAAATAGAATAAATTAATTTAATTAATTAATTCTATTAGGGAAATAAGAGGAAAAAGTCAAAATGAATTAAATAATGAATTTATGCATTTGATGTATTTAATAGAAGAAAGGGGGCAATTTTAATTAATTAATTGATTTATGATTATCAAATAATTAATTAAAATGGACTATAGCATAATTAATGAAATCAATTAGCTAGGAGGGAACACTAATTAAATTAAATAATGTGTAATTGTCTAATTAAAGGCACTCGGGATAACTAAATTCAATTAATTAAATTAATCAAATTTAGGTGTCTACGTATACAAATATTATAAGTGGGGGGCATATATACTCTCTCACTTGTGAATCCTTACATGCACTATGTCTATTTTTCTTGCTCACTGCAATGAGTGTCTATTTCTAGCCATTGTGGCAAGTGTCTATATTCCCTTTGTGACACTTACCAAAATATATATGTTGAAAGCAACGTTCCTCCAGACTGGGGTTGGTTCTACCATATTTCTAATTGATAGTGGCTCTTCTTTATAATGGGGTTTGTTATATCAAGCACCTAGTTGATAGTAGCTCTCCTCCATAACAAGGCTGGTTCTATCAAACGTCTAAATAATAGTGGCTCTCCTCCAAAGCAAGGTTGGTTCTATCAAGCATCTTATTCTATAGTTGTTTTTCTTCGCATTGAGGTTGGTTCTACTAATCTTTGATCACTTAGCATAATACAACTTGCCAGTTTGTGATCTGTCTTTTTGACATTATCATCTACATGGACCCCTAACAACAAAGTAAGCTACTGTGTAAGCCATATAATCTCTTCAACATTGGTTGCTTTCATGTCTTTTTGATACATTTTTCCTTGAAACAATCAATCCTCACATTCTTCTCTTCTTTTAAGAATTCTTCTATGTTGTGTTTCTATGTTATTTTGGAGACAATGCATAGTACTGAGACAACTTCTTGCATCGAGGTACTTTGGTGAATCAAAAAAATTAGTTTTCTTATTATGTATTATTATCATTTGTTTATGCATTATCTATATTTTTAAATATCTATAAGTTTACCATGTCCTAACCTCATGGCCTTGTGGATTTTTATTTCTAATTGTGTTATCTTATGCAGATTAATTTGTCTAATGCATTTGTGTTGAAAGTCTTCAGTCTAGGGGAATGCTTCCTTAGCTTGAAGAGTTTTTTGCTTCCTCTACAGTATCCTTTAGGCATCATGATGTTAGTTTATTTTTAATATATTTACTTTAGCATACATATTAATGTAGATTCATAAACTCACTAAAGTGGGGGCAAAATGTAGTGGCAAAATTTGCATACCCTTGCAATTTCACCTCGCTTTTGTATCCACTTTACTGTCCATTCCCTTAGTATTTGTATAGGTTCATTTCATCCCTTGCATTAGCCTTTTCCCCTCTTAGGATGCTCGTGATAGCTTTTCAACAACAACCTTTTTTGTCAATTTTGCATTAACCCTATGTTTCTCTCACTCTTGTCATTTTTTAGCATGATTTGTCTAGACGCTAGTGCCTAGCACAAATGTCCATGTATATTGCATCATTCAAAGGTCACTTTTGTGTGTTTTGTCACTTGTCACCTACCTAGGTCAATGAAATGACTCGAGATAACCCTTTCTTTCCCTCCTCTTCTCTCTTTTTAAACACATCTTTCATTCTTGCAAACTCTCTTAAATATTCTCTTGAAAATATTTTGAGTTCACATTGGTCTCTTTTGCTCTCTTAGTCACGCACAACTCCATACAACTTGCTACAACATTTTACAGCAACCTCACAACTCACTCACTCTCTCTGGCTTCCTCAAGGCTTGCAAGTAATATCTATTTGTCTTGTATCTTTGAGCATCTTGAGATTTATCACATCCCTCATCTGTCAAATCATTTTATCATTTGTGTCTATTTATCTTTTATCATCTATCAAGTTCTTGTGGAGGTGATAACACTGAAATTGGGACTTGACTGAGGCAAGTCCCAAAATAGGCCCAAACATCTTTCCTCTTTTGTGTGTATCGATATCTTGAAGACATTCCACCACACAGAGATTGTTTGTAGTTATTTATTTATTTGTCATTTAATCAGTTAATCTTATTATTTGATTCATTCATTTACCTTTTTTTGTTGTGTTTCTCACTTCTAGGTTTTTCAAGTTAAATAGAGCAATAAGTTAGGTTTTTTGTGTTTTTTGTGTATCTTTATGTTTGTGATTTGTACAAGATGACAGCACTGCATGCAGATGTCCACACATCACGTTGGCATCCTTGGCTGAAACACATAGATTTCAGCCAAAGACTCTCTATTGTCTATATTTCTTATTTCTATATTTAGAAAGTTTATTTCATTCATATGTAACTGGAATTTTATTTTTTTTTATGGAAGTTTGTCAACAAATTCATTTTTGCTACCCAATATGGGAGCACAAAAACCTCTTTGGCTAAGAGCCAAGCTCTGAGGGGTTTCCATTTCGCTAAATTTACCCAATGCACGATCTTAAATGTATGAAGTGAAATAAGCCCATTTACCTAATTAGATATTTTCACTAATTTATTTCTCTTTAAACATTTTAATAAATGTAATTTACTTAAATGTATGTAGTGAAATAGGCATTAAAAACGACTGTGTTCTTTTTATAGTCGCATTTCTCACATTACAATCATTACTTCAAAGTTTAACGCCTTTGAATTCAAATTAAAAATACTCAACTTCAAAATTCTTTTTGTGTTGTGTACAAGTTTACTTGGTGCTAGATTGATTACTCTTACAATCGAACAATTATTGGATACTTCATAGAATTTCATAATGCATAATAAACATTGTGCCAATTATAAGCTGATTTGACTTGTGAGAGAGTTGTGCCAAACATCTTAAGTACTAACGTCATTGAGATTCAAGTTGGTTTTATGCCCAAATGGTTGAAGTTGAGGATATCAAGTGCTCACTTTTTGCTCAGCTTTCAACCCACTTGAGGACTTCTCCAGGTTAAAACGTGTCCTTTCAATTGTGCATGATTGATACTTCATTTACACATTGCAAGTAGACGTTACTAACAAGTTTACAACATTTTTTGTGAACTATATAGTATGGCTATCCATCTTGGATTTATGAATGAATCACCCTACCAATAAATTCATAGTTCAATGTCATTAAGTTCTAATTTTCGTGCTTCTGTTGGTTTTCTGAGTTGTTTTTCGAAATTTCCAAAGTGGGATTTTTTATTGTTTGTAGACCCGGATTCGCCCTACGTTTGCTTCTAATGCACAAAAAATCAAAGGAACTTGAAACCATTATAACTTAGGAACTGTCCTGAAACCACAGTTCAAACTGAATTTCGATATGAGAAACAAAAGTAGACCCCTGTAGCACAAGATGTTATTCAGTTTCATTCACATCCATGTCTAATGTATGCTGTTAATTTATTCTCCCACTTGTCAATTAGCTAATATTTTAGATTCCCACAGGGAAAAAAAAGGAAGTGGTGTTTATTTATTAATTTTTTATTTACAGCATGTTCTTAATGAGATCACCAGCTTCCCTAAATTTGGGAGCTTAAACTTCTAAGCTTAACTGCACTACTAAATCACGAGCCCACCAGCACCCACTGGAAAAAATTTAGAAGCCCCCTCCATAAGACCTTACCCTTGGAATAACTTGTATCTGTAAAATCCATGTTGTTTGTATATTGGTGCGTTTGGCCAAAGTCCAAACCCAAAAGAGAAATGATGAATCGAGCCTTAGCAGTACTTATAAAAGGTCCTTGACGATTTCATTCTTAAGTTTCCTACGAGAAACCCCTACTTGGTCTTCAAGCAGGGATTTTCATTTACAAGTAAAACGATATGAATAATTCTCTTTGGCAAAAATGGCAAAAGGCAGCACAATTAAGTTCCAACAAAAAATGCAAAATTGATGGCCTAAAATTTATATTCACGAGTTCTTGAGAGTTATACTAGAAATGGCATTCTTTCCTGTGTACACAACAAAAAAAATAACTGCGCATAGAGTTGTTTGTATTCCCTTTTAACCCATCACAGATGTGTTCCTTTCCTTTGTTACAGTGAGCTGATATTACTAACTCAAGCAATGATATTTATGATAAATTAGAATGATAAAAATCCTTGATTTAGCTGTTAAACACACCAAAACAATATGTATATGGGTGATTTCCCAATTACAAGTAGCCATGGAACACAGTCCTAGATAAATGTACAGAAAAATGTCCCTCTCTGAAAAATGAAAAGATATGGGTCATCTTCCATGTTTAAAAAGCAAATGATAATCACTTCCCCTTCTGAGAAAACACTTATCACAGCCAAAACTTAAATAGAAAGCCAAGATAGTGCTGAATTATTACAAGGGCCTATACATCCACACAACTTTTTTTGCCTAGTACCAAACTTCCTCTAGTAAAAAGAATCAGTTAGTTAAATGTATTGCGGGCAGGTTTCCAGAGTCATTTTAACAATTATAGGACATCAATTTTTTATATAGATAAACTAAGTCACGGGAGCAAACTAGCCCACTGTCAAATCCATTGAGGTTGAACTAGATTGGGCAGTAAAATGAAACTCAATTTGTAATCGATGATGCAGTGGGACTCTTCCCAAGAGGCCCTTTTTGATGTCAATCTCTAATTCACGTAGAGGAACAGCTGCCCAAAAACCTTTGATAAACTCTTTGCAACTCTCCTTTCCCTTACAAATGAGTGTTTCTTTGACAACCTTGCTTTCCACAATCTCACCTGGACTTGCATCTTCAACTTTAGCACCTCCCTGTTGCATCTGATTTCCATTCTCTGTTGGAAGAGATTTTGAAATTTCTGCTGCAGATTTTAAAATCTCTGCCGGTGCAGATTTTGAAATCTCTGCTGGTGCAGATTGAGTTTTGCTACTCTTTTCTTCTTCTGGTTTCTGTTCTTCTGGCAACTGATACACAGTTGTGTCCTTATCAAATTTCAAAATGTATGCCTGATTGCATCCTTCAAACAATCTTTCACCCAGTGTATCAATTATATAGTATGCTTCCTTTTCAACCTTCAGAACAAAAAAATGGTCATTCCAGCTAACAATATAAATCTGTGGTTCCGAATTTGCAGCTAACATAGCATCACCTTTTTGAATTTCTTCCCAGATATCGTCAAAAGACATAGCCTCTTGTAAAAAGTCAAACGAATCTCCCAATCCTTCAGGCCGAAAGAAGCCAACAAAGGACTTCTCTGCTGTAACAGAAAGAGACCGTATCTTTGCCTCTAAAACTGTGTCTAGATCAAAGTGTCTGTCTGGAAATCTCTCTCTGTAAGATTCTATTTCACAAAGATTCCTCCACTCCAAGGATCCTTCTCGTATCAGAGTATCAAACTGAGATTTAATGGGCATAGAATATGTGTTATTGTGCAGCCAGTCAGCAATAACAGCCACCAATGCAGTACATGCACTCTCTCCTGCAGCCCTTTCACTTCTCTGATCAATTGTAGCAAAAAAGACCTGAGCTGACAACTTCATCTGTCCATCTCTACTTACGAGATCTCTCTGTTCCCAGCTGCCTATGGTAAAATGGTCATCACCAAAATCCACGCATCCAGCCACTCCATCCTCGCTCTTACTCCACTGCAACACACATCTTCTGTTGTTAGTGACCATGCTTACAATATTAGCTAACAAATTTATTTCCCGCTATAGGTAAAAACAATACTACTTGCACTCTATTAATTTATATATTCAAGTAAAGATGTGCAATAAAACTTTAAAGACTTTCATGTATGAACTTAAGAAGAGGGAGAAATAGACCATCAAAGGGAGAGGCTCAACTGGGGAGCATAACTGTCGCCGATCAAAATCAATATCATCTCCCCCTTCTTCTCCATAAGCTTTATTCAACAATGGCTCTCCCCTTGCTCGAGGTGATCGGAAACTTAATTTTCTCTTTTTCCAAGAAAGAAGGCTTCGCATGGAAGGCTGTACAAGAGCATGATCAGAGTCTGATGAACATGGCTCCTCAACTGTCCTCGAAATTGACTCCACTTGTGTTTTATGAATTGTCACCCAACTATCATTATTTTCATCTTCTCCAAAGTATATTCCTTCAACACGATTAACAGCAGCCAAAGTCCCATAGCTAAAGGATTTTCGGAAGCTAGAGCTATCTTTGTCCTCAATTTCATCCTCATCACATTCATTACCTGAATCTGTGTCAAACACATCAGCATATTCGTATTCCTCACTCCTTGAAGAAATCCGACCATCGCTCCCCTCCTCTTCTCTACAAGCTTTCTTTGCTCTTCCTACTCCTACATATCCCCTAAATATTTTTACCTTTCTCAAGCCTGCTTTAAGAGCAGAAAGCTCTTCCTTCTCGGAAGATACAGACCCTCCATCTGAAGATGTCGATGGCACACTAATTCTGTCAACAGGCTCTATTGCTTCTGGAACTGTCCGAAGCTCCACAAAATTAAGAGCAACCTGCACAATTCAAAGTAATCCATAAGAATTGCTTAGCTACAAAGAAACCCATATAACAAAAATAAAATACAATACTAAACAAAACAATCTAGCAAAAATGGCATAGGACATTATACAGGGGCTGGTGACACAATGGCAAACACATCAAGCAGAAAGGAAAGGAAGTCTTACAGATAGTGCTGCTTCTGGTGCCATGCCTCCAGTACAGCAAGTAACAGGAATCTTTGTAGTTCTATTTATATTCTCCATAGTTGACGCATATTCACCAAGGTTGAGGAATGCTGTTCCTATAACTGATGGTTTGCTCTTTGATTCCTGTGATAATCCCTGCCAATTTGAAAATTTATAGACATCAGGAATACTCGTAAAATCAATAGAAACAAAATTAACCTTTTCCAACTCGTGATTACCCATCCCAATTTCTCTTCTTTCCAATAGTCACTTGAAAAATGCACTCTTAGCAAAAACCAAAACCCATTAACCAAAGTGCACATCCTAATGGATACTCAACCTTAATTCAATACATATTCAGACAAGTCAAGTTTGCTCCTGCTGTTAATGGTTGGTTTCCTAGTACAGAATTTAGTGATCAAGAAACTCTGAAGAATGAAAACTAAATAGATAATCTTAGGCATATTAGGCATCCATTTGAATTAATAACTGATTTACTTGCGGACAGCTACATGTGCATGTGTGTATAAGATCCAAACCATTGTATGAAGGCCTGTTGAATCTGGCAAGATGGAGATATACTAACACATTTAGATTACTCAGCTCATATAAAATGAACAGAACATATTAAAGTTGCCAACCATAAACAACACTGCAAGGTCATGATACAATAATTTATTCTCAGACTCTCACATAAAAAAGCATTGGAACAGACACTCAACAGATTTGATTGGTAAGCTCTGTTACAATTTCAAGATGATTCAAAAAATCAAATAGTAGTAGCCAAATATGCGTACATGGCATGGCCAATGCACAGCAAAGCCACCACATAAACCTTGAATACCTAAATAGACCACATTGAAGAAATAACCACCGCTATACAACAAACCTATTAGCAAGGTATCTTGTGAACCTTGTGTGTAGCATAAAATGTTGCTTAGGAACGGATAGCATCTGCCAGGTGTACCATATTAAACAGTTGCCCTCCAGCACAGGTAGCTGACTATGGGAGGAACAACAGAAGTCAAATTGCAACTAACAAATGCCAATGTCTTATAGGTCACATGCATTGCATACATCTCAACAGCAAGGACAAATTTATCAATGGCTCTCATAATACAAACAAAAACTACAAGAGAGTATGAGCAATTGACCAACTGCAGCAAAATTTACAGATCCCATGAATCCACAGCTGGATCTTGCATTAAACAAGTAATTCACATTAAGACAACCGGCTGATGGTGGACGCAGCTGACAGCAGACTGTCTACAAGCACAACCACTCAACAAGCTTAGTAGAAGGTTTGTCAAATTTTGAGCAAGCTTAGCTCCTATATGCTCTGTAATCAGAATTCAGGTTCAGTGGCAGTATATGGATACTCTTACAACCTACCAAAAGATTCTTATATGCAACTGAAATAGCATCAGAAAATTCATGCACATTCAATATTGAGGAACTGGAAAGTCACCAAGAAATTCATTTTTGAGGCTAACATAGCTATGTATCTATAACCTGGCAGAAAAATTCAGGTTGAAATGCTGAAACAACAATTTGTAAAAGGCTTTTGTAGTGAAAATTCTACAAATCCAATTGATGTTGAGATTGGGTAGCTGAACAGCCGTTTCAAAGACATTGTAGGTTACAAAAAAACCAAGAAAATTTATTTCAGAAAATAAAACAAGTATTTTCCAAAATTGCATTAAATCATGTCAACCTACAGGAAAACAAGAGACTTGCAAAAGAAAAAAAGCACATAAACTACAATGGGCAGATATTTCCGAAAACTATCAAGAATTTCATGATATTGTGTGAAGCATTCACCCACAAGGATATGGATAGATAGAACTAAAGTGAAAGCACCACCAAATCCATCCAAGACAACACCCATACAATTTTGAAAATAAAGAACAGAATAATTGCCCCTTAAAGCATTTTGACACTGAAGGGCAAAAAATGGATACTTAAAAGGTAGTGCAAACTCAACAAACTCAGATTCACAGGCAGATTCAACGGCCAGTCACAAAGAGTTAAAATGATTCTGACCAAGTAATAAAAGTTGTGCAAACTCAACAAACTCAGATTCACAGACAGATTTGATGGTCATTCACAAAGAGTTTAAATGATTCTGACTGAAAAATGCAGATTGAGTTGTCCAAACAGCAATTAATTTCACATTCTTCAAACTCGTCCTAAAAAGCTCAGCTTAAACTCAAACAACCATCTAAAGACTAAAACCATTAGAATCTTCAAGATTTTCCAAAAAGAAAAAAAAACCAAGGTACTGAAATTGGTTTCCTGATAAGTGATAACTGATCAAGAAACCAGCATGGGAAGTCCAGATCTTAGCAGCCTTCCATTCATATGCAATGACACAGTGGAACAATTGTGCAGGCTTGTTTTCAATTACTCGGGCTTAAAATGAGAAAAACATGGAAAACCCGACAAATTAAAAAAAGATATATTGTTAATAACAATAGCCCAAAAATTAATTACATTTACTTATTTCATGCCACATGGTCCGTAAATATCAAAGTTTATCAAAGAGATCAAAAGACTTAAAAGACATTTTATATTTCAATACTAACAAAGTTTGAAATGCCACTCCCAAAAGGTTTTTCACTGTCTTTATAACTGAAAAGAGAAACATTTTAAAATAAATCACAGATATTTTATTGTCATATATAAAGAACATTTTTTTTAAATACACTGTACTTTTTCTGAAAAAAATCTTAATGTTGAGTTTGGGTAAGTAAATCCTTGGTTGGACCACTATATTTGAGCATCACAGAAAATGACACAAGAAAATTGCCAATTCGCACTTACTCAGGTTCTTTTTAGCAACGAATGCTACTATAGCTTATAGTTGCATCTCCAACAATATGGGTAACAAAAAATATTAAAGAGCCAAGATCAATGAGAAACTAGATTCAACTTGAGCAGATAAAATAGTTTGGCACTTCAAATTCTTTAAAGCCACCCAGAACTAATTTAGGTCAGGCAACATAAAAAAGACCACCTGGGACAATTTTTTCCTTTTGCAAAACCCACAAGAAAACTAAAATAAGTGGCTAAGTAACAAATTCAGAAAAAGTAAACAGAGAGCCATCTAAAACACTTTATGAGTTATTAAAATTTTGGAAACCCATCAAGACAAAGATTCAAGGTAGCTTGAGAAACTACTTCAAAGAAATTTGAAATTTAAATTCGCCTCTTTTTGCCCACAAAACTCAGCTTGGGAAAACAAAAAAGATGTCTTTAATGTGCCTTATAAATTCTACCAAATCACCAAAACATATTGATGTTGACCAACCCAAAATAAATCTGCAACAAAAGACTTCAAGGAAAAATCTGCTCACCCATCAAAAGAAAAATTCACTGGCTAGAACAATAAACCATAATGAAAGCTCTGCCAACCCATCAATTCATTACTTCAAATTCTTCAAATCCACCTGAGGGAAACAGGTTTGGCAGCTGAATTTGGAATATCCATTTTTAACAATCTGTGCCTTACAAATTATACAACATTACCAAATATGTTGGAGGTTGAGTATTGCAAAGATCCTTCTATGACTATATGAATGGACTGTAAATAAAAATCTGTCAATCCATCAAATGACAAATTCAACTAGGGCAGCTGAAAAGACCATTTCAAATAATTTAGTATTTAATATTCATTGAGCTCACTCAGAAGAAACCATTTAAGGAAGCCATTACAACCTCATCTCAAACAATTTGATCCCCCAAAATTCAATCAAAACCATCAAGGGTGTGAGACTGAGTGACCCACAGTTCCAACTACAGAAAAATAGACACTTCGCAATTTTTGAGCCAACAAAGATCAAGATTAGGATGCAGCTGAGCCAACCATCTGATTCTATGAATAAAAATTCAAGATATTGAGGCTTAGCGAACCAAAGATCAACCTATGAAAACATAGTTAATTAATATTCCTCGAACCCTGCCTCCACACCCATCCTCGTCCTAAAAAACTCAGATTGACCATCTGAAAAAACCTGATTCTACAAAAGCAATGACAGAAATTGAGGCTGACTGAGCCAAAGATCAATCCATACATATAGGCATATAATACTTTTATTTCTTCAAGCCAACCCAGAAATTGAGATTGGGCAGTGGAAACAGCCATCTGAAGCAAACTGATTCAACGATAAAACACCAAGACATTGAACTGCTGAATCTACGACAACATAAGCACTTCAAATTAAATTGTGATTGGGGAGCTAAAACAACAGGCAACCATCTGATTCTACAAACAAAGACAACGCCATAGAGACTGAACAGGCCAAGATCAAAAATTCTTCAAGCCTGCTCATACCTTGGGATGGGGCAACTGTTTAACCATCTGAAACGATCTGATTCTACAGACATGACCAATGACATTGCGGCTGATGGGGCTCAAAATCAATTTATGATTATACAGGTGCTTCAAATTCTGAGTAGCTACACAAAACAGCCATCTAAATCAATTTAACCCCTGAAAGCTCTACCTGACTACCAAGACATTGAAGTTGACCAGCTGAAACAAAGATTTCTGGAAAGACATGGGTTCAAATAATTAAACCCACCATCATACCTAACTGCACCCAGAGACCCGTCCAATTGCATAATTGATACAATAATCCCTGAAATCAGAAGAATTTTCGCAGACAGGAAATCAAGTTTATCTAAGGATCCAATGCGCAATTGAGTTAGCAAACCCTGTTCCAGCTACACAAATTGAGGTTCTATAATGGACATAGCTGAGCTGATTCTATATCCAATTATGCGCAATCCCCGGGTCAAGGCAACAGTAAGTAGCCTCAACTGGAGAAATCCATCCAGTAGCCTAACTCGAAACTCCAAGATGCCTACAAGGGTTGACTATCGTGCCTTTAAGTCCTGACCCTCATCAGCTCATAATCAGATCAGACCAACCTAAAGCCCTCCCCTCCTTCAAATAAAAAAGTGAGAAAAACAGCAAATTGGAGAGCTATGCGTACACATTCCTTTTCACCACTGGTTCCCATGTTCAAATCCCCACAAAATATGGTGAAATGTCGAAACTGGGAAAGTCACCAACATTCAATTGAGGAAACGACAAACCCACAGATCACTCAGAGTGCAAGTACCAACTGGCTTCGACAGAGACGACGCCAGATTACCCAGAAAGGAGAATTTACCCAATGTGAAAAAATCAAAACATTTAAAAGCGAAGCAGAGAAAAAATCACATACACTGATGATAGAGAAAGTGACATCCCAGGGATGAAAAGCCGAATCCTTGAGCATGGTGAGAAGGCAGACATTATCAAATTCCTCATTCCACTCCACAATCCCATTATCCCCAATGCACTGCTCCCCTGTACAGTTGGTCTTAATGCTCCTCCTTTTAAAGGGCGAGCTCAGCTTGCCCTTCCCACCCTTCCACTTAATCTCCACGGTCAATTTAGCCTTCACATTCTCATTTTTCCCCTCTTCTCCTTCTTCTCCATGTTTCTCCTTGTCCTCCATAGAGAGCCCCTGCAGGCTCTGCACAACCATGTTCACATGAAACTTCTTGCCCGCCATGGGCGGCCATGGCCGCCATTTCATCATCTTCACTACCATCTAACAACGTCAGGTGATCGATCCGCTAAAAAGCACAGGGCACCAATCGGAGAACGATATATATGGAATGTATATGTGTTTGTATATACTCGGTGATTGATAATCCAGAGTTTTTTAAGTAGCCCAGTAGTATATTGTTTTGGGTTTATTGGGGGCAGGCATAGGATTATCAGGAAACCGTGTGGGAGATAAACAGGAACCGCGTGCGGAGAGCGGGTCTTGAGCCTTGACTCACCGCGTCCGTCAAAATTTCACTCGTTAGGTTTTGGCAATGATTAATTGACTAATTCAATTTCTGTGGAAATACGCGCAGAATATGAGATGTGGATGGTGATGGGATGATCTTGTTCTTTTGTTATAGTTTTGAGACTTTCCATGTTCTGGATAATGTCCTTCTCGGTCACTCCATGTCCACTGCCACGTTGTATTTGCTTTTGGTGGGGTTTTAGTAAAGTGAAAAGATCATCATATTGGAGGGGTTTGTTGCTTTAAGGAAAAAGGTGTAAACCTAAAATTCCATTTCACACTATTCTGCATGAATGTCCTAAATAGAGGTATATATTACTTTAACATTACTAATCATCATTCATGGCTTTTGTTTGTTTAAGAATTATGTTGTGATGTGTTTTGAGTCATGTCAAGTCAAATTGTTAACTAATTGATGGGTTGGAATGTATTGTTGATGTGAATGATGTTGAGGTGGTTGATTGAAGAGATTTTGTTCAAGAGATGGACGTGGTTGATTAGGATCAAGGAGGAAAGTAGTTTGAAGGGTGTATATGTTGGTATGGAGTCTCATTATCTTCTTGATCAGTCTTCAAGTGGGAGATTATTGGCCATGGAGCTTGATCTTGTTGATCTTGGAGCTCATTCCCTTTGTGGGAGGATGTAGGAGGAGATATACCCCCTATAGAGTTCAAGGGCAGTGCTCTCAAAAGAAAAAGCAAGGGTTTAGAGACAACACCCTAGAGACAAAATTTTAGATACATATTTAAATCATAAAATGTTATTTTCACGTAGAAAATCTAGACTGCTCATTATTAGGTCATAGAAATAACAATAGAGGTTGTGTTGGTACTTCTTGCCCTAAAAGGCAATTCATTTTACGAGAGTTTTGTATTACGATTATGTATTGGACTGTATTGTATGTGGGGGCTAGGATAGAGAGAAGAGGAAGTTGTAGCAAATGTGGTGTAGGTTGTATCCCTTTGTTTTGTTGGATAAATAAAAGGAAGGATTGGTCGTTTCTTTGTGGACATAGCTCATATTGGGTGAACCACATTTATTTGTGTCTATTTGTTTTGTGTTCTTTTATGTTTTAGTTTTTGTGTTCATTCTATCGTATACTTTTTAGCAATCCTATTCCTAACATTACATGTTTCTTTCTAGGCTCAACAAGTACACATAGGATTTTTTCACTCTTGTAATCCTAATTTGTTCACATTGTCCAATGGGTTGAGATTAATTAGTTAAAATGTTGGATTCTCACTGTGGAGCCCTAAGTTCAATTCCCCATAAGGACATTTAAGGTGGAATTCTAAGTTGTGACTCTTGGTCTTCCCTAGGAGGTGGTTTATAAATAAAAGTGGATTTCTAAGCAGTGACTCTTGGTCTTCCATTGGTGATTTATAAAATGTTTGCTCATAAGGATCTTGTATTGGTCTAATGTTGATGCTTGCATGAGCAAGATATTTGTAATCGATATTTAATTTTTAAAAATATTCATATTGTGACAATTAATTGGGTTGACAATGAAAGAAGGAATTAAGGCAGAAGTATAGACCAACTTTGAATGTACTATGTTAATGTTTAATTGTGCCCAGTCTACTTCTTGAGTTGTTCTCAATGAGTGAAAGTACAAAGATTTTGCATGGACACTTGGATTGAAATGGGTGGATGGATGTTTGCAATGTATTTGTTAATGTTTGAATGTGGTTGTATTTTTTGTTTGAATGTGTGTTCTTGGATTCTTCTTTTTGTTTTTGTATTGTCTTGTTTAAATGCTTTGTTTATGGGTTTGTTTGAAGTGTTGTATTTCTAGTTATTTTTGTTTTTTCTAATATTTTTTGGTTGTTGATATTGAAACAAATAAACTAGCTATTTATAATTTTTTTTAGAAAATGTAAAAGTAAATAATATTTGATTACAATAGACAAAAAAAGATTTAATGTAATATAAGTTACAAAAATTAAAAAAGAAATATTAACTAACGATATTTTTTATTTCTATATACTGATTATAAATTGAGGATATTTTTTTTAAATGCAAAAAAAATTAAATATTCCTAAAATATGTACTAGATCTTCTACACTCAAAATCTTCAACAAATAATCAAATTTTCGTGGCATCTTGAAATAGAAAACTTTCTAGAAGAGACGCACTTAATAAGCCTTCCTAATTCCCAAAAATATTCTAGAATCTACTTCCATTGAAATATTTACTAGAAACCTCTAAGAAGTGTGAAAGAAATCTATGGGGAGAATTATTTTGGGAATCATAATGATATGCTTTAATAATGCAAGCTTATTTTGGTAGCTTTGAATGGGAAGATTGTAATGAATATACTTAGCACAAGAGAATAATATAAGAAAAAAGAGATGTGAGTAATTGATTATTATAAGCCACTTCAAGGGGCAACCTCCAAAAGTCTTACAATAATAACATAACTTGTAATACAAGGTTGAGCAATTACTTAGTACCTCTTATTTATAGGTATAATTGGGCAACATTAATCTCCTAAATCCAATGAGGTTGACCTATCTTACAATAAATGTAATTAGAAACTAATAAAAAGATTAATTGAGACATAATTGATCATTGCATACCTATGTACATCCAACAAGTTAAGGGTGTAACACGTCCTTTCCCAGTAACAAGCATTGTCATCAATACTCATTAATTGTGGATGCTTGTACATGAAATATGTGTCTTCCCATTTAGCATATTCAAAAGAAATATTCTTCCACTTGATGTGGTACTCTATGACAATCCTAATCCTCAATTTCTTTGTGTTTATGGAGAACTTGTTTAGGAACCAAAATGATTCTTCCCTCTTCATCAAGCTGGAGCAACATTGTTTATGTTGAAATCCAATATTCTAATAAATTTCTTCGAACAATAGACATTTTAAAAACTAGGTGTACTTTTATCATTGGATATAACTCTAGCTTGTATAATACACTATCAATCTTCTACAAAAATCTCTTTAGGGCCATATTATTTGGGTGAGATCTTGTTGTCATTTTAATTATACTTTGAGGATACTCTAGTGTTGTTCATCTTGTTGCTTCATTTGGTTTGGTGTCATGGTAAGATTCACTTTAAGAGAAGAAAGTATAACTTCTAATGTTGAGTTTGATCTTCTATAGTGCAAACTCTTGGGGGTGGTGGTGGAGTCTCTAGAGAAAATAATTATTCCTTAAAACTTGTTGAACCTTTCTTGAGCATCTTTTTGATAAGAGCTTAACATTTTCGGATATTTTCCATCAAACTTATGCATATCCATATTTACAAAGAAGTTCCTTAGAGATATTGCAAAATTTTGAGTTAGATTTCAATCAATGAAAAAAGAGGATACTCGTTCCCCTTAGAAGATGCATTCACTTCTTGATCCTTGTGATGTGAATCATCCCTTTAATATTTAATAAATCTCTTAAAAATATATAGTTGGTTGAATATATCAAATCAAAAGCCATGTAGATCTAACTTGGAAGCCAAAATCAAATTAAATTCCTCCTTCAACTTGGAGGTTGCTACATTCATAGTAGCTTCAACATTGAGGGACACAATCTATTCCTTTACTAGATTATATTTGTCTAGAAGATTCTCTAGCATTACTATATTCATTACCTTGTTTCATAAAGCCCCCATTATGATATCAATAATCAATTTTACAGTAAATTAGTTATCACAAATCCAAATTTACTAAAAAACTTACAGCACTTGCTTGATTTTAGTACCCACTTTAGTGAAATTTTATCCAAAAATGATGATTTATAACATTGGAAGTGAATATGTTGGAAAACCTTAATTTCATTATTTAAATTCTTACAAAATGCTTCAGGTTTCCTCAAGTTTATAATATAACTTGTTTTAATTGTACCCTTGATAGCTCCTCTAGATTTCAAAAAAATACAAGTATGAGAAAGATATGCTATTGACAACATTGCCTCCTAATCTAAAAAAGAACCCTTTTTCCTCCTCTTCAAGATGTCAAGAATAATCTCCAATACAACTTGTAATGAACTTACTTAGGACAAGAGAAGAATATAAGAGAATGAGATGTGAATTCTTGATTAGAGTAAACCACTTAGAGGGGTTTAGCTCTAAAATTCTTATAACAAGAACAAAACTTGCAATACAATGCTCAATCACTAATCGCCACTTCTTATTAATAGGCATCATTCAAAAATATTAATCCCCTAACTCTTGTGGGGCTAACCTAGACTACAATAATATTATGAACTAATAATGGGTGTAATAACCTTGAGTGGAGTAACCCTTCATGTGGTGTTATAGAGCATGTGTTTGGGTGTGTATGGGGAGTCCCTATAATCAATGATATCAGAGCTATGCAGACAAATCATTGAATGTGAGGCAATCTGACACCAAAATCTAAGTGTGGAGTGTGAGAATTTGTTACTATCTTCTAATAGAGGTTGAGGATGGGTAGAAGGCACATAGAGAGGGGTGTGTCTTCCAAAAAAATATTTTTGTTGGGTGTAGGATAGATGTATGTGAGTTTGTTACAAATGTATGAGAAATTTACAAGAGGAGATACATGGTAAAATTGTTGCCCAAGTTTTCATGAGAGTGTAAATAGATTGCAAAACATTAGGCAATTTGCACTAGGATCTAATTGCGTTGAGTATTTTAGAAGTTGAAGATGGAAAAGAGGAAGAAGAAAATGGCATTTTTCATTGGATGGATTCTCAATATTCTTGTGTTTGAGAGAAGATAGAGGAGACTAAGAGATAAGATGAAAGATGATATGATAGAGATGCAAGTACAATTAGGTGATATAAGACTAGAGATTGAAAAGATACTAGAAAAAAAAAAGTAAAGAAGAATAGAGGTGTGGATAATTTTATTTCTAATGATGTTTTGATTATAGGAAAGAAGGAAGATGTAATAGAGTGCCTTGCATGTGGAATAAAAGAAGAGGCTAGAATAGAGGACTTGGAAGGTTCGAAATTCAATAGAGATGAAGAAGATTTTACATCATAGACATGTCCATTGAGAGGCATGGAGAATGGTATCAAGGAGGTTGCAACGAACACAAAGATGATGGACTTTGGGGGTCCTTTATTTGATGAGAAAATAAATGAAGATGAGGATGTCATCTTAGAGGAGATTCTAAGAATTAATAGCTTCTTAGAAGTTGAAACTTTAAGAAGAAGGTGGAAGAGATTACAATAGAGGCGAGTATTTAGGGATGCTTGAAAATATTGACAACAAACGAGGAAGGTGAAGAAAAAGTTGCAAAAGTGGATGAGATTGCAATACTCAAGGCATAATGTTTTGCGTTGATTGGAGATAAAGGAGCATGTCTTTGGTAAGGCATTAAATAAGAAAAGAAAGAGGTTGTAGCTTTGGATGGTGTTGTAGTAGATGAAGATATAACAAAAGTTGAGAAAAAAAAATTGGAGGGCATGAGGATGATGAAGAGTGTGGAACAACCAAGTAGAGAGAAGTTGGTTTTAAAGAAATAGGATGCTAGAGAGTTGTATGTTGAGGTGGTGAGTGTATAGGAGGTTGCCGAATGCATTTGGTGGTGGCTAGACTTGGGTGGGTTAAAACCAATAAAGAAGAGAAGAGGAATTTTGAGTGGTAAGATGAGGAGGGATGTTGAGTGGAGCAACATTTGGAGGAGGAGGTTAGAATATGGTGAGACAAATTCCACATTGAGGAAGAGGGATGTAAACTAGATATGGTGAAGGAGGTCAACTCATAGTGGAGCTAATTCCACATTGAGAAAGATGAGAGCATAGTAGAGTTGTTAGAGAAAGAGGATGCATGTTTTGGGTAGGTGTTGGAAAAGGAGAAAGAAGAACCGGCTAGGGGTACCTATTATAGTGATGGAGTTTTTTAAAGATTGTTGGCAATCTAAAAGGGTGGCTCTACCTTCCAACTCCATTTTGTGAGACCAAGATCACAAAATTTTCTTACCCTAGGTGTCTAATGTAGGAGCATATAGGGGTGTAGGGAAATCCTACATCACCCCAAAATATTGTCATTTTTATGTTAAGGTTAGGTTTTAAATAATAAATGCAAGCATCTATAGGTCTCCATGTACTTAGTAAAGTGTACAAGAGGACATATGAGGTTGAAATTATTTAATATTTGTGGCCTATGTTCAACGACAATTACAATTTTCAAGAAAGGACATATTGTTGTATCATTTATAATTCTCAAATCATAAAAATCTGTATATGTGTGTGGAAATGGGGAAGGGGAAGATTCATTCACTCATATGGATTGAGTGGTTACAGAGAAAATGGGAAAAGACACCTCTTTAGGTGCTTACTTTGGAAAATTGAAAAGAGACCTCTTTAGGAGCCCTCCTGGGGAAGTTGAAAGGTCATCTATTGGCTATGTGTTGCTTTTCTTGATATGCATGTGTTGTTCATCAATCTAGGGGGAGTGAGATTTACAAGAGACGCAAGAATTATTTAGGAGTTGTTGGTTCATTCATACCCATTATCATATTTTCTTTAGAGTGATTTTATTTACTATATACACATAAACATAAGTTTTATTATGAAATTATAGATTAATTTTGAAAATTTATTTTATTTATTTTCTATATTTTTAGTTGGTTATTTAATTTATAGTTTTTTTAAGAGGGCTTTTAACCTAGAGCTATGAATTGATGAGATCACAAACAGGGGACCTCATCCCATTTAAGCATTCAACAATAGCACCCTAGTGGGGTTTGAACCTTCATGGCAAAAACAACAACACCACAAATTAACCATCACAACATTCCAATATCAACAATTATTTATTTTTTTGTTTTTGATATTAGAAGCAATGAAAACAAGGCCTTGTCAAACAATTTGAAAATATATTTTTAAATTTTATTTTGAATTTAACATAACAAAAATTATAATTGAATTTTAACATTTTGTTAATATTTGTTCTTTTATGTTTATAATGTAGTTAATTATTTGAGATCTATATCTTTTTTTTAAATAGTGTTTGGTAAACTTTTTAATATTATTGGTGACATTGGCACAACATGCCCTCTAGCTCCACATGAAATGCTTTTGACCCAAAGCTATGATCTAATGAGGTCAAAAATGGTGGACCTCATCGACAATTATCAAAGTTGAAGATCAAACCTATGAACACGTTAGATCAACAAAGGCACAAGCTTGCAATCATAATGACCCAACAAGCATTTAAACCTTGGTGACCACAACAACAACATCACTTAACCAACACACTATGAGAAGAACCCTTTACAATCTATATCTTCACTCAACCTTGTGCCCATTAAAATTTCAACTAGAACAAACACATTAAAACAATAGATCGCAAATAACAAATTAAAATTTATTTGCTTTATTAATTACTATACTTTCTAAAATATGATTAAAATTTTAAACCTTTTATTTATTAATTATTACACTCTACACTTTATTTTTTCATAAATTAATGAATGCTAAAATATCTTATTAAATTTTGGGTTACTATATTGATCAAATAAATGTCAAATGTAAATTAAAAAAAATTACACTCTTTTAGTTCATTTAATATAAATAAAATATGCTTGATTTTCCAATTTTCTCTTGATTTTTATTTCTACATTTCAAAAGGAGAAAAGTGCCAATTAAGTTTATGTTGATTTCAATGTTCCTTCCTTCATATTTAACATCCATACTAATATTGCAAAGGTCAAAAGAATTACAAATTTGCATTAAAAAAGTTCTCAAAGATTTATCCAAAAATGATAGAGAGTTGAACAATGATGATGAAAGCATATATTTATGTTTATGTGTTAGTTTAAAAATATTATACTTATTATTAAATATTAACATTTTAAAGTGTAATTGATGATCAAATTTAAAGTAAGCAATCAATAATTCTTATTAACATGCTCAACCCATCAAACTCTACCACTTGCTACCATTATAGAACACCTCTTGTTATTAGTTAATTTAATAGTTGTGATTTGAGACATTAAGATAAAAATTATAAATGAAAAATTCAAAGAGATTAAGGTTTTACTTGGAAATCAATACAATTTTATTTGTTTGACTAATGAAACATTATGACCAAAAAATTGTAAATTATGTATAAAATTGGATCAATAATTAGAGACTTGAGATGCCCAACATTTGAGAAACCCCTAGGGCTTCATATATGATTGTGCCTACGATGTGGTCTAGGTGGTGTGATTCTTTCCAAGTGGGATGATTTCGCTTAATGTTGAGTTTCTCTTATAATAACTACAAAAAGTATTCCCTTGGATGTATAAGTATACTTAAAAAATAAAGTTGTGTTGAGGAACATCTTTGTAAGCTTGCTATGAAACTTTTAGTATAATAATTAGCCCCTTGATTGATTTAGCAAGATTAAAACAAAGAATGTTATTTGTCGAGTAATTATATCTGTACACGGGAAAATGTGGTGATCAAAACGAATAAATCGAGATCAAAAGACCCACATACCAATGAGACTCTTGGTGCAAGTATATAAACTAATTGAACTAGTTTAACTTCCCAAGGGGTGTCCCATTGTTCTCTATCTCACAGGATCCCTAAAGCCAATGCTTTGCTCTCAGATCATTGAGTAAGTGACTTAGGAATGACAACTCCAAGAACGAGTGATATTTGATCTACATGCATGAATGCATTCTAAGATCTATGTGATGTGTTAAAACTATGATGATTAAGTTAAGATGAAGATAGTGATATGATAAAAGATTAATAAATTATCCTAACATGATATACTAGCTTAGCATGAATATTCTATGATATGGAAAATGCTTCTAAATGCTATGATGATGTTTTAACAAAGAGAGGCTAAAATGCTTAGTAAATTAGGCTATAATTTAGATGCATAAAAAATTAGAGATATGGATAATGAAGAATGAGAGCTCTATTTATAGGGGAAATAGGGCAATGAATGGTTAAGATTGAATAATCTTAACAAGGGCTAGGATTGAAAGTTAATCAATCCATGTTTACAATTTTTCACCAATGAAATGGTGACAATTGTCAACAAGAGGTTGCTTGAGAGGAGATGCAAGAAGCATTAAATGCCTAAGAAGACATGAGGGTTACCTTAGGAGGTAAGGGTTAAGGTTAGGTTAGGGTTATCCATTGGATAAAGCTTTTACCCAAGGGGTAAACTCTTGTGCAAGGGTTAAATGGATAACTATGGTCAAAGCCATAAGTGTTTGATGAGACCCTTGAGTCAAAAGAATGGTTGAGTTAGAGGAAAGTCTCTAACCAAAGGTCAAAGGTGAGTTAACCATAAATGGTTATCTAAGAGCCTTTAATGGTTTGGAAGACTTTAGAGGTTAACCATTTGAAGACACAAAGTCTTTAATGGTTATTGAAGACTTTGGAGGCTTTGAGAAGTGACTTCCTTCTACTTAGGAATGTGACAATAATTAGGAGATGGATTAGGTTAAATTGGAAGTGATTAGAAGAATCTAGAAGGGGTTTAGGAGACAAGTGGATGAGGGAAAAGGATTTTAATTAAAATAAACTAACTTTATTTCAACCAAAAATAGATGCAACTTGCATAAATGCAAGTGGGGGGATTTTATAAATAAATTAGATTTATTTATTTGCAAGGATCAATTTTAATTAAATGTAAATTTAATTAAAAAGGGAGAAAGGGGAATTTTAGTTAAATAAAGCGATTTTATTTAATTAAAGGCTAGAAAAGGTTTATATGAATTTAATTAAATAGATTGAGTAATTTATTTAATCAAATAGATGAATGCGAAGAAATTAATTAAATGGGATTTAATTAATAAGGGGATATGGTTAAAATAAATATTAAATATTTATTTAGGAAAGTGGACAGATTTATACATCTACAATATCTAAGGTAAATTGAGATTAATGCAAATTAATTATGCATTATATGTGATCACACATATGAAAGCAACGTGCTATTGATTAATATTGGATAGTAAAATGTCTTAGGATGTTCTTCCTAAAAAATAACCCTAGACATAAACTTATGACCTTTTATATCCCAAGTGTTAGTGTCATAATTATCTCATGCACCACATGGATAATTCCACATGATGTTAAGCCTGCTTAGGTATCCTAGTTAATGGAAGTTAGCTCGCGATCTTTTATGAGTCTTAAGGAAGTTAACTTGCCACCAATCCTAAATGTGGGATTTGCTTGCGTTGTCTTCTTCAATATTATAAGTGGTAGTTTCTCCCCTCTCTTATATGTACATTTCTTTTTCATGGCTTAATACATTGTTGTTAGAATCCATTTTTACGTGTAATATCATTTCTTGTATTCCATGTTTTTAATTCATCTTGCATGCAGGAGCATGCATACATTTGAATCACATGACTCGATCCAGTACAAGCATTCAATCTAAAAGATCTTGATGGATTCTCACACCAAACCACTTAACATATATAAGTTTAGAAGCCCCCACTAAAAAACATAAATATGTGTGTTGGAATTATACATTAACAATAATTCCCACATAAAATAATGTAAAACATTAAAGTGAAAGAATGGATATGCACATTTTTCTTCTATAATTTTACAACATAGTTTCTATTTTTTATTTTATTATCTTATTATTTTTTATTTTTGCACGATAAATAGGGGTTGCACCTTGTATTAGATATGAAAAAAAATTTTTACATGTCTATTTGTTGTCTGTCAAAGTCCATGGACTGGAATATTGTCAAAAAATAAGAGATCACCAATGCCTGCTTCATCTCCATACAACAAAATTAGAGATAAATAACTATATGATACTAACATCATATAACCTATAAAGAACTACCCTCCCTAGAAGACATAAAACAAAATACAACATGTATTAAATAAAAGACATTCACTTTAATTCTAATTATTATTTTTTATAAATGAACCTATAAACATGAAAACTCAAATTTTTAATTAAAATGAAATGAATCACTAAACATGTTTTTGATTGAGAAACCAGTGAAAATACCCTTTAATCTTTATTGTTATTATTATAAATGAATCACTAAACATGTTATTATTAGACAATAAACATATTTAATCTTTACTATATCTTAAACTTCAAGTGAATATATGTTCTCATTAAAAAACTATATATCAAAACTAATAACTAAAATATAATTATAATCATGAAAAATATCACTTAAATTCTTATTGTTTAATGCATTATTTTCTAAATCATGTTTATTATTTCCCAATTTTACTAAATTAACTTTGAACAATAAACACATTTTAAAAAATGTGTTTGTTTTTTCTCTAGACATACTTAGGACATCCTTTCCCTCACATTTAAGTGGGCCCATCTTTGCCAAATAAAAGAAAATAGAGAATTGAGGTGATGGCTAGGTGTATCAAAAGCAACACCTCAAATACTTGAAATGATGGTCACATGTATGGATTATTCCCTCCATTCCCTCCAATGGGGGGAAATGGGTCAACTTTCTTGATCTTAACGTTAGGGAAAATGTCTATCATTTATAAACAATAGGAAAAAGCAAGGAAATGAAGAGGAATTGCCTATGAAGTCCCTTGGTGGGAATACCCAATCCATGATAAGAGCCTCATAACAAGTATAATAATATTGGAGGTGACATGGTCTAGGCTAATAATTAACAAATATACTTGAATTTTCTCTGATGGAGACCCAAAAGGAGTCTTATTCCATGGCATGCTAAGATTTGTTTGGAGCATCTGTATTCTTTCCTTTGCATGACTTACAATATATGCTCCATCTTGCCAATGGGGTTGCCCTCTTTAGATGTAATGTATATTCAATTGCCTCTTCCTTGGACCCTTGTGGCCCTGACACAAGGACATGATTCATTACTGACTAATTCTCTTGGATTCTACTAGAAGGTAAGTAGCACAAGAGTTAAAACAAAGGATAATTCTAAGAATGATTCTTGTTTTTATAATATAATAAAAATGGTTTTTTTAATAATAAATAGTCATAAGAGTTAAGGTTAAGGATGATTCCTAGAATGACACTTATTTTCTGCATTCCCTCCACAGGTGGGGATGGATTCCATGACTTTTTGCCCTGCCCCCTTCATCAGTGCTCTCTGTGTGGGTCCCACTTTAATCATTCCACCAAACCTCACATACAATTTTTTAATAAACTTGGCTTAGCTTGGAAGCATGATAAGGTCGAGGAGGATCCCAAGCTTCAATCTTTTTTATTTTTCCCCATGTTTCTAATGTTCATGACGAAATTGGGAAGTTTTATTCTAAAAGATGAAAAAAAATTATTATTTAAATAATTTGATAACGACTCCTCGTGAAAAGTTAGTAAGAAAAAATATACGCGGAAGAAATTTCAAACCTCTATACGTATGTGTCGATAATTTAGGAGGAATATTCTAAAGTATCGGTTTGACCTTTTTGACTGTTTAGTTAACTAATAGTTGGCTGCCACGTGTTGCTTCGTTTCGAAGATATATTTAATTCAATTGTGAGTGAAATTTAAGTCTGCTATTACTAGGAAATACGTATATATGTTTCTATCGTCTACCCAAACGCATAGTTGACTTTAAATAATAATAATAAATTAAAATTTTAGAGTATATAAGTTTTTGAATTTTTTTGAGTCATTAATAGGTTTGAATTTAATTAATTATTATTATTTACAAGTACATGTGTTGGATAGATATTGTTATATTATTAAATTAATATTGATAGCATGCATGATGATTTTATTATAATTGGTTATGTTCAATTATGTAAAGAAAGTAAGTTATTATTTATATAATATCTAATATTTAGTAGTTGTATTTTAGAATTCGATTGTTTAAGATTAAAGATTTGACTTTTATAATGTATTGAAAAAGACACGCAAACACACACTACAACTCATTTAGATGTTTTATTGCTATGTCTTGTTATGCTACAACTCATATAATCAAACTGATGCTTCCATTTTTTTCCTTTTGATCCAATGATCATGTAGAAGTGGAATCTTGACATTCTTGATCTCTTTATTAATAGGGCGATTAGAATAAATAATAGTTATCTTTTTTTATTTTGAACAATGCCAAATTCAAATAAAATAAGCAACTATGAAGGTTGTGATGAACAAATGTATTGATACAAAATGCCTTTACAAAGATGACTACAACATGTGAACAAGTTGTTCACAATTACTATATCGATTACATCATGACATTGCCGATGACATAATACTTTTATTTATAATGCACTGATTGACTTTTAGTATGTTGATTTCTAATTTGATTTGCTCTAGGTTGTAGGCGTTCTCTTCATTTTTTAGCATTACTTGTAATAATGAAAATAATGACACTATTTGGAAGAATATGTTAGTCCTTGGGTTTCCTTTAAGGGAGGTTTCCTCAAGCTTAATTTTAATAGAGTTACTAGAGCTAATTGGAGAATTGCTAGAGTTGGAGTGGTCATCCATTCTTTTATGGGATCCTTGGCCAAAAATCTAATAATGGAGTGGAGGATTTAGTGGTCCTAGAAGATTTGAAACTAGTGAAATATCTAAATTGTTTGCATCTTGAGGTTGAAGGCGATTCTCTTGGCATCATTAAGGGGTGTCTTGAAATGATACTTTAATAGATTGGAAATTTAAAAGTATCTTTGAGGAAGTAGTGCTAACTGTAGACAAATTTGAAGATATTGTGTATAGTCATTGCTTTAGAGAAATCAATGACATAGTAGCCTTTTTAGCAAACATAGGTGCTTACCAATTTCCCTTCTTGACTAAGGTTAGTTTTGTTTCTAACACATGATAAATATGAGACCTTCTTAAGGCCAATGCATGCATTTTTTTCTTCTACACACTCATAATTTTCATCCTCCATAATTTAGATTTCGCATAATTGTATTGAGAGAGTGTTATGAAATACTATATCCATCATTATAACTTCAAATATTACCTTGCATGTAGCAACTACACATGGGATGATTATGATACTAAATTATGTATAACAACTATCAAATAAGCAACATTATTTCATGATTTACAATATGCTTAACAACTATCAAATAAGCAACATTTTTCTTTAGCTTTGTGTTGGGTCATTTCTATTTATTGCTTTGCTTATAGATTTTGCCAATATGTCACTAGGGAAGCATGGTTAAGATATACTATATATTGGTGCAGTGTCTAATCTTAGATTGAAGCACACTTTCTAGATTAGGTATTTTTTTTCTTCTAGATTTATAAAATAACTCATTGGCATGAATGAATGTGGAAGCACTAATTCCTTGTGCATAAGGGTGTTGATAACATAAAAAAATACTTCTAAGATTGAGTTCTATTTTGCTAATCATGTGGTGCATGAATGTCTTATCTATGTCATTTTATTATCTTCAAAGGTGTTGTGTGTGGAGGAGAGTTTAAACAAGAATGATAAGTCATGAATTGATGGAGGTGAATGCTTTATTATTTGTGGTGGATCCTCTATTTTTCTTCAATCTTCATCTTTAATTTGTTGTGATTTTAAAATTTTATGTCAAGATGTTGCTCTAATAGTTGGCAACCATAGGGTAATTCTTAGGTATACCAACCTAGATATTTCCTTTCTTTTCTCCTTATCTTCCATTTTGAAGGATAAACTAAGAGGGGTTTTGTTTATCCTAGTGTTTTGGTTGTTGAAAAATGAAGAGCCACTACATGCATGTACCTTATGTAAAACTTTGGGTTATATTTTGGTTTCAATATGTAAGATTGCTATCGTTTTTAGGCCATATAAGGAAAATTATTATGTTAAAGTAGATTATATTAGATTTAAGACTTTATGTATATGTTTCACTCAATTCAATGTGAATACACCCCTATAGAACCCACATCTAAATTACATAACAAAGAAAGTTTTTATTATTATTCAAAATTGAGATGAAAATAGAAAATATAAGAAAAGGGTCAAAAGTGCTTAGCTCTTTTGTCAATTTAATGTTAATGATGAATTCTCTACTATTGGCCATGATCAACAACCGTAATTAGAATCTAATGAGAAATTCATACCATAGAGGTTTGATTGAAATAAATAAATATACGTAGCATTGTAAATTGTAAACCTTTAATTAGGGTGTCCAATTCCACACTTAGTTAGCACTCATTTTAGTATATCTCATTATACTATGCATAATAGGACTTCCATATGCATTTTAATAAATTAATTAAAATTTGATTCCTTTATTAATTGAAATCATATCACACTTTATAAATTGGGCCCTTGATTCTAGGTGTTCCCTTTTATCATTTTATCTCGATTTATCTTTAATCGTACCCCAATTGCAACTTTCAAAGCACATTCCGCCTATCTATACATCGTGGTTTGAGCCATCGTGCTAGAATTAGCATTATAACCTCATTATATTGCATTATTGGAAATTCAAGAAAAAGTTGTTGGGACCATGAAGACAAGCTCCCCTCGGTCCTGGGAAATTTTCCTTGAATTTTGGGAGGATAATTTGGTAGCCCTAATCAATTCATAAATAACAAACTTAAGTTGGATTTTCATCAAATTCAAATCTAAAATTTTATATATAAGGCAATTCACTTCCTCATTTTTTACAATCTTTTTGGTATCTTTGGAGGGAAACAACTATGCAATTGAAGGTATCATATTGAAGTGAAAGTATTGCTTTGTAGGAGTTTGAGATCTACAAATCAATCAATTCTTCATCGATATTCATTCAACCATGGAAGCTACAAGAGACATTTGAGGATGATATGGAATCACCAATTGATGATTGGCTTGTACCTCTTCCTAATGGATTTGGTATGATTTCATGTTGTTCTTATGTTTCTATCATCGAGCTTAAAATCTACATCATATTTACATTATTTCATATTTACTCTAGTTTGCATATTAGACACTTTAGCTCATAGCAATCTTAGACACACTTAAGATTCAAGAGCACGCATAATATTCCAATTCTAATATTGACTATTCGTGGAGATGGAAATCACTAAAACATGGGTTGAACAAGGCAAACCCCTATATAGCCACCACCCTACCATTTTCTATATTGTAGGTGCAACGACAGGTACTTGATAGAGTCAAGAAGCCCAAAGTAGAATCGGGAGATTTGTATAGGCATGCTCCTAGAGTTTGGACCTAATCTTTTGGGACCAAGTCACTTGGGGTGCCCTTGTTTGGACTAGGGTGCCTGGGGTGCTCCTATCCTCAATGTTTTTCACTAGATTTGGCAAGCAGTTTCTAGATAGTTTTAGGGTGCAGATTTCCAGACAATGGCTAATACTCAGAAGACTAAGGCATTCTAAGTGTCCCAGATCTACAAATTCAACTTTAGATTGTAGTCATAGGTGCACAGTCAAATTTCCTACTCTTTCTTGTGTTTGTTACAATATTTCTATTTGTTTATTAGTCAATTACAACAACATAAGGGTTCATTTACTTCACACTTTAGTCATAGTTTTACATTTCCTCAATCTATTTCCAATTATCTTCATAGTTCATTCACTTTCCAAAGAAATAAAGGAATAAAAACCCTAGAGCAACATTTGGCTCTCTCCTACAAGAGTTAGTCAAACATGATCACTCCTTTAGCTGGTTTCATGTTCTAATGTTTGTATGAAAGTGGATCTTGGTCTTAGTCCTACCCAGTTTTATTTTCATCCTATACAATATCAAACTAATACAAGATCATGACTCACCTATAATTTGATCAAAATGCGTGTGTCTATTAAGTGATCTAATTCATCTACTTTAGATTTATCCTCAACTAATGCTAAATATTCTCTTATCTTTAATTCCTATTTTAAAACAAGGAATTGTGCTATTTAAATCATAATATTCCCTACTATGAAATAAAGAGTAAGGTTATTGACTTCTTTGATAATTAAGGGCAAGGGTATAAATTCACTGACACACAAAGAAAGTAATGCAATGGATATGATGTAATATTTAGTTCTAAGCATATGGTTTATGTTATGATAGATCTAATTAATTTTTGATCTATCCAATTGTAACCATGACCTAGAACTACATCTATATATAAAAGATTCTAGTATCTCAACTTAAGATATTTAGCTCACAACCTAATAGGGTAGTAGTCAACTTTTAGAAATTTAGCCTTGATAGAGGGGAATTGAAATTATAAATTGGAGGAATAGGCCACAATGAGAACTATTCCAAGGGATAGGGTTGTACATATGGTATAATCTAGGAAGGTTAAATCCCTAAGGGCTTATGTTAGTCCTAATTAAGGTGATGGCTAGCCATTGTAGGTTATTGGTTCTAGGTTAGAGTCAATTTGTGGTCCAAACAAGATAAATTGTGCACACTATGACAATATAAATAAAAAACAAAAAGTAGGCGTAAAAGCATAAGGCACACACATTTATGTTCTTTACACAATGCAATAAATTGATCCTTCAAACTTTATTTGTTGAAAGTGTTTAAATTACACTACTTTTTAAATACATATTTAAAAAAATTATATGTTGTAGATCTATAAATCCTTCTCAACCAAGGGTATAAAGAGTTAGACACGTATTAAAATCCAAGTATAAAATAAAAATAAATAATTATTATCAATAATAAGTCTACATGTACAACAATATGATCACACATATGCCATATTCTAATCCCCTATATTCAACTCTCCATCTTCTTAAAGTCGTTTCCACATCAAACTCATAAAAACACCAAAAATGGTTGTCAAGTTTGAATCTCCTAATCCTAATATCAAATCATTGTGTTCAACTAAGACACTACTCTTTATCAAAGGGTTGAATGCATCCATCTCAAGTGCAAACATATATCAAAATAGAAACACGTTCTTTGTGTATTGATCTAGTCCATATATAATACATATATGTGTGTTTGTATATTTTTAAATAAGGGGAACTATCCCAATAATTGTGAGCACTAAATTCAAGGGCTCACAATTTCACATATGATACATTATATCTATTTAATAAAATACCACAATATTGATATGTATAAATTTCAATAATAAGAAATTAATAAAATAATAATATGTTATGCAAGAAATAAGGTGTACACATACATTGAAGCATAATATACATGCACATTGAAAGACAAACAAGAACAAAGATGAAGAGAATGCAACATTATATAGAGGGGGAATGGTGATGGAGAGGATTATATGTAAAAGATGTTGGAGTAATTAGGACAATTATCTAATTATTTATTAATTAGGTCTTTTATTAATTTTTCACTTAAGCTAAACTTAGGTGCTTTTTATTATCTAGAGTTTTATTTTCTAATATTAGTTCTAGCATGTAGTTGAGCTTATTTTAGCTCATACTTTGCATTACTTTAGTTCTCCTAATTTTGGCATTAGGGTTTGCACCTAGGGTTTCATTCATCCTTTATAAGGATTCATTCATTGTATGTATCTCTAATATTATTTTATGCAATAATACGAAATTCTCAGGTTGCTATAGAAAATATAATCTTTTCTTGATCTCTTTTGTGTGATAGGTGTTTTGCTTGCAAATGATTCTTAGCTCTTGTGGTTGATTATCAACTTCTACATGGTATCAAAGTAGATCTGTCAAGTCCCTTTCTACATGATTAAGGGATCTAACTTGGAGTGATTTTTCTATGCACATTAGGCTTAAATGAAGGTTTCCATCATGTTTGTAGTGTCTAAAAACCCTAAGATTGATTGTCATGTCATCAATTTTTGAGCAGTTGAAAAATTGGGTCAAACTAGTTGAGAGCACAAAAATTAAGGCAAGATATAGGGGTATATAAAAAATATAGCACCGTGGAGTGAAATGGAGGTCACCATTGCACTCAGGAGGCCTAAAACCGTATAAATCATCTATCACATTACTAAAATTGGAATAGTTGAAAAAAACTATTTTTTTTTTACTTGGGATGAGAATCTGTACTGTACTGTACAAACCTCATGCATAGGTGTAGCTACTTAAAAAATACTCGCATGTCAAAAAAAAAAAAATTCTTATTGCTTCTTGAAGGTTTTAAAATTTTACTAAATTTCATGTGCATGATATTTTCATAAGGGTTAAAAGTATTTTAACAAAAAAAATCAACACAAAAAGTTAAAGAGAAGGTATGCAAGGACATTGTAGGCCTACAAAGAGAAAGTACACCCACTAACATCAACAAATTCTACCAAATTTGGTAGATTTCTTTTAATTTAGTTTATAGCTAAATTTAGTAGTTTTTCTGGCCTTCAAACTCTAAATAGTAGCAAATAGTTTTATGCTCATAACTTTGTCATGCGGAGTTGAAATTGAGCAAACAACATATTGTCAAAAAGTTGGTTCTGGTGCCGATTTTATGTTGTAACTAGTTTTGTCATATTCTACACCAATTTTCCATACCAAGCCTCCAAATTTATCCTTTAGTTTTGTGCTTTTGGGGCCATATCTTGTACATTTGAACTCCATTTTTTGACTTCCATATATTGGCGAAAAGATCTCAAATTCCTCTATTCAAATCTTAGGTCCTTTTTTGCAGAATTTTCATTAAAAAAACAAATATCTCAATCTTTTCCTTTTGGGCTAAATGCAAATCAGGTCCATTTGTATTGAGGGTTTCTATTTATATCTTTTTTGGAGATTAAATTGAGGAGTGAATCATGTATAAGGGTTGCAGGTGTAAGTATTGTGGGAGAAATTAACATGGACATGAATTGTGTCCTAATTTATCACATAATTCTTTTCAACTATTTCTTGAGTGTGCATTAAAATCTCAAGTTGCTCCTTCTCCAACTGCAAAGACATTTGTTGTACCTTCATTGATTGAGAATCTTATTCCTATTAAGTAGGATAATTTATTTATTTGTCTTCCTAATTGGGATTCCTATTTGACACACATTACTTAATTGTTTATGGAGTCTCAAATTTTAGATTTGGGACACAATTGAGGGTTTATGCACCTATTGTCACATCTTATTTGTCTTTGGAGCTTGTTCAAGGTTAGTTTCTAGTGGTTTCTTGTTTTTCACCTTCTGTTGTGATTGGGTATAAATTTTATTGGTTTGTGATATCATCTTCCAAGGTCTTGGTGACACATGAGCATATTTTAGAGACATTATCTTCTTACATTTGGATTTCGTTGCCTACCAATTCTTATCCAAAATAGAAGCCTTACTACATTTGTACTTGGATTGTCTTCTTTCTAAAAGGAGAAATGTTGTTTGTAGACATTGGACTATGTTTAGTCTTCAATCACTCACCATTTTTACAAGATATTATACATTATAGGGGGGCTATTTAGTCTCTCTCGTTCCTTCATATGGCGGGATGCTTGATTATATATACATGATGTATGTTGTTCTTGGGGAGTATTATTGAGTCCTCTATGCATCATCTTGTTATTTTATTTTTCTCTCTTTTGGAGAGGAGTTTTATCCCATTGGGTTTTCTCCTTTTCTCCATTTGTGAGAGTTGCATTGCATTGATTTGTACATGAGTACCTAATCATAAATAGTTGTAGAGACTCATTCATGCATGCATTCATATTAGCTCTTTAGCTTATCCCTAAGTTAATATTAAGGGGGGTAGGAGTGATTAAGATAATCATCTAATTATTTATTAATTAGGTCTTTTATTACTTTTTGCTTAAGCTAAACTTAGGTGATTTTTAGTATCTAGAGTTTTCTTTTCTAGCATTAGTTCTAACACGTAGTTGAGCTTAATTTATCTCCTACTTTGCATTGCTTTAGTTTTTCTAATTTTATCATTAGGGTTTGCACCTAGGGTTTCATCCACCCTTTATAATATTCACTCATTTATTGTAACTATGTCTCCAATATTGTTTTATACAATAATATTGAATTCTTTGGTTGTTATAGAGCATACAATATTTGCTTAATGTCTTTTGTGTAATAGGTTTTTTGCTTGTAGATGATTATTGGCTCTTGTGGTTGATCATCAACTTCTACAAATGAAGGGATGCAAAATTCAACTTTTGGTAGGAAAATTAACAATATTATTACACAATTAATATGTACTGTGATCCCACAATAATGTGTCCCACTTATGGGATAGGGGAAAAAATGACCCTTGGTTGAAAAAAATTTCAACAAGACCTTCAAATGAACATAAACTTTTAAATGGAAAACCTTTGTTCAAAAGTGTACATCATCAACATTTTTGGCCAGATATACAACCTTTTTATAAGGATGACATAACCTTCATTTGAATATTCTTCAATGTAAGAATACAACATCTTTAGTTGAAGGTATTTGTTTAGTTTTTTTTAATAAAATGTTGAAACAAACACATTAGCCCATTTTTTTTTTCAAATCTAGGCTTCAAATGAAGATGATAATCACTTTGAATATGATCAATAGCAACTCGAAGGAGAAACATATAACACATTTATAGTAAACTCTTTCTATAAAGGTTTTTTCACCTACCAAGGGTTCAATTGAAGGTGGCTTTTAAACTTATTTTCCTAGACATTTTGTATCTTATCATAATTTTTAGGTTCTAGGTGTTAGAAAAGAAGAGGAGGACAACAACAATAAAATATTCAATTCAAATGGTAAATTAAATTAACAATGTTTTTTATATGAAAGAAATCATATATAATATCAAAAGATAACACCACAAAGTATTAAAAACATCCCTAAAAATAGGCCTTCCATGTTATACCACTTGATGGGCATCTTTTGACAACTAAAAACTTGATTTTTATGGCATCAACATGTGGCAAAAGTGCCAAATAATAAAAACCAAACCCTTTATGTTGGAGCACAATTATTTAATTACATGAATGCCAAATAACCATGAGAAAACATAAAATAATAATAAATACATAATGTAGAATTGCTAAGGTTGAGACACCTTAATTCCTAACATTCTCCCACTTGTTGAATACCTTGCAAGATCTAGGGGAATAAAACCATCATGGAATCAATTGGGAATAAGAAACAAGGCTTATGGCCTTTCAACACCAAGTACAATTTTTTGTGCTCACAAGTTTGGTAAGATAATCTACAATGTTCAACTGAGTGTCAATTTTCTACAACTCAATTTGTCCATTTGCAATCAACTCATGAACAAAATGGTATTGTACATCCACATGCTTAGTTTGTGCATGATATATAGGATTCTTAGCTAAATGAATTGCACTCTTGCTATCACAACCAATCTTAATTGTGCTGCAATCAAAACCAATACCTACACAAAACCTCTATAACCAAACTGCCTCCTTACGAACATGGGTAGTAGCAATGTACTCAACTTTAGTAGTGGATAAACTAATTGAAGGCTACCTCTTACTCATCCAACTTATAACTTCTCCAAACAAAGTAAACACATACCCACTTGTGGACCTTCGACTATCCAAGTCACCTACCCAATCTGCATCAACAAATCCCTACATGTCCAATGTCTTATTTGCATTGTTAGTCCTAGAATATTCTATAATAATCAAAAGTTACTTGCAAATATCTAAACACCCTTTTAACATGATTCTAATGTTCTCTACTAGGGTTAGCATAAACCTACTCAAAACTTCCATTGCTTGTGTAATATCTGACCTAGTGCAAATCATTGCATACATTAAACTTCCTGCAACACTAATATAAGGCACATTAGACATATCCTTTATATCATCATCATTCTTAAGGCACATATCTAATGAAAGATTATTGTCAATCTATAAATAAATTCTTACCAGTTTATGATCATGCATATTAAATCTGTTCAAAATAGTGCTAACTGTTGGATTGGTTGAAGGGACCAGAATATTGAGAGAGGGAGTGAATCAGTATTCCCACAGATTCTAAAAATTTCTTCAAATCTTAAACCTTTTATAGATATATCAAACTCATCAATTAAGCATATCAATCATGAAATAACAAATGCAAAATGAACATGAAAAACACAACCACAAAAGGAACACTAGATTTTATATGTGGAATAACCAAATGAGAGAAACCATGGAGAGTGTTAATTCTCAAGAGAATATAACTCTTATATGGTTTTTACAAAAGGGTGGCTCACTACCAAATTACAAAAATGGCTCATTGTCGGAGCGTTCATTGCAACAGATACGATTGAACTAAATAAAGTTGCATCTCCAAATTCATGAGATTAATTTGAAGTTAAGCTCAAATCACAATTCACAAAACCTACAACAAATTCAATGAAAGATCTTTGTACAACTATCCACAAGCACCTGCAACAAATCCGGTGAAGGATTACTGCAATAGTGTCAACACTTTATTTATGCACCAACTGCCTTCACTATCTATAACTCACACTTCACGCTCTCTTTTCTATCATTGTTTGTCTTCCTCATATCACACACTCCTATATATACCAAAAAGCTTACACACTAGGATAATATGTCAACCTAGATCAACATGTTATTCAATAAATCCTTAAACATAATCATGATAACCAAGTCAGCCTCCAGAAGATCTCTACACGCTTCACAATTCATTCACAGATGCATATACCTTAATTACTAGAATTGGACAAGGGTCAACCAGACCCATAGATACTGTGCCATAAACACAAAATTCCAAACATAACTACTCCAAACTACAAAATGCATACCATAGATACCGAACCACGAGACATGAAGAGACATATGTCATAACCAAATTAGTTGATACCAGGACACACAACTGATACTAAGATCAGTGTAAACACAACTCAAAATTTTGGAGATAAGGATCTTTGGGAAATAAGTCCAATAGATCAACCATACTACATCACATCCCAAAGCAATACCAAAACATGCATCACCTACTCATAGAAAAAACTGCACACACCAACTGCTCACAACACTACACACAACATCTGGACTAAACCGAATAATTGGTTTGACTTCAATATACTACATATACCGTCCAGACCAAATCGATTAACTGGTTTGACATCAATGAAAACAATATTCACACAAGTCTAACAATCTCCCCCTTTGTCTTTGATGGCCAAACATATCAAAAACATATCTGCATACAACTCATATATCTCCTTAATTCCAAAATCTACCTTACTCCAAATTCTTTTCTCCCCCTTTGACATCAAAGACAAAGTGTGCCTTTGATGAAAAAGAAAAGAAAGAAAATGAATATATATACACCCGCAAAAGACAATGTCAAAAAACTGAGTACCAACCCAAAAGAACGTTCAACTTCTCTTCTTCAGAAAGATAATATTGTACTTCTCCTTTACTTTTAGAAGAAGGACCTCCCAAGAATGTACAACCAATTTAATGTTAACTAAAAGACTATTGCACTCCACTAGCAAATCAATAGCATGGGAAAAATTGTTTAGAGCAGATGGATTCTGCTCATACTCAACTGCACTGCCAAGAAATGCTAAAAAAAATGCTCCAACTTTGCTTCAACAATCTAGATTTAACTTTCCAAAATGCATTCACAAAGTCTTCTCACTGCCTCTGCAAATCTAAGAGTTCAACTTGAAGAGAGCTAATTCTTTTTCTCTGCTCACCATCCTTGTCATCCAAAAAATCAAAGGATTTACCCAATGAAGTCAATTTATCTTCAATGGCATCAATTTTAGCTTTATGCTTTATTGTAGCTGTTGGCCAAGAGATACAATACTTGTAGATTCTGCTAGCATTGCAGATATAATCTCTTGTTTCCTCAATGCATACAAATAGAGCATTCTTCACATCAACATATTCCTTGAATAGATTCTGCATATCGAAGTCTTTTTCTTTTGAAACTCTAGCCTCAACAGATTGCTCAGATAACTTCTCCTTAATAATTTCACAAAGAGACTTTGGAAGCAAATTACTGATATCCTCAACACCAATACTATTCTAGACCAAGTGATTCATAAAAACACTTTCAATTCTACCTGATTCAACATAATTCAGCCACATCTTACTGATCTTCCCAATTCCATCTATGCTACCAACCATCTCCAACAAATTTGATTCATCATCTGATTCTGTAGCTTCCTACTCTACAACAACCAAATCTCCTTTAGCCACATGAGGCTTTGGATCCTCAATTACTATAATGTCTTCCTCTTTCTGATCCTTCTTGCTTTTCTTTGATACTGGGATACTTTTAGGTATAGTCTGTCTTCTTTTCCTCTTTTTGGAGGAAGAAACTCCAAAACCGGTAAGAGGAGATACTACACCAACAGTCCACATATTCAGGAAAGTTCTAAAATATGCATTGCATGCCTCCACTCTGTTATCTAATATGTTCAGATAACTAAAGATTTGTCTTGCAACCGAAACACCAGACTCCCATATTACATTTTCTTTAGTCAGAACGGATCCCATAAAATACATGACCAAACAAACAAGCAATGATCCAAACCAGAAGGGGTAATTCTACTCTTTTGACATCTTAATATTTTCCAATAACAATTCTCTCAACAATTCACACAAGTCGAATGATTTGTCTTCCATCACAAGCATATGTGCCCTATACACAACAATTGTTGAAGTGGCATCTTCCTTATTTCTAAAATAGACCTTATAAGAAATGTCATAAGCAACATACCTCAAAACAAGGTTGATGATCTTATCAATGATTAGTGCTCATTGATTGCCTTTTATGTTGGTTTGGGTTTCCACTTCTTTGTTCTTAGTTGAACTATTAGCCTGGACCATCTCCATTGTCACATAAGCCAGTGATAATCAAGATAATCTCCTTCGTGATTGATTAGTATTTATCCAACATGATGTTGTCATTCCACACACAACTAAGGACCACTCTAATAACCTCTACATCATCAAACCAAGGGAATTAAATCCATGGATTTAGACCTTTGTGCTCCAATTCCTTAACTCTCTGCAACTCAACATCACTCAGACTGGTTTCTACATTTCTAATTTTCTTCAGGTCAAATTCACCCAGGAAAACTCTTTCCAAAACCTAAAACTCTGCGCTGCTTGATTCTCCAACAACCATTTTTCCTTCTATGGTTGCGTGCTTTGCTGCTCTTCTACTATTCACAATTCTCTCAAGTACAAATGATATGACAATAAAATAATGAATTTAAAAAGTCAATACTTATCTTGACAAAAATATCCTTTAGGGTTTTGCTATCAAGAAATGTATTGTCAATGATGTCAGCATGAACCTTCTATTACCAGATAGCCTTCTCTAACTCAGTCATGCCAAATCAACGACATGATCCACTCAAATAGGGGAGAATAAAATATTTTTTATTCAAACTGGAACTCCCCCTAAGCCAAAGCAATATGCTCAATTACCAGAGGAAGAGGTGCCTGCACCAAATTCCGATATACCAGGCTCACTTCATGTGTTCACTTCTTTCTTTCTCTAGACCAAATTTTCCTTCTTCTTTGATCCATCATTCTTCATCACACACTTCTCAATATATTTCTCCATACTTCCATTTCCACATTGATTGGCATAATGTCTAGGCTACTTACACTTGAAACAACTGATGACCTTCCTTGCAAAATTTACCGGATGAGATCTATATCTGCATTGATTAGCTTTATGACCATAATCATTGCAAGCATAACAATATTCATGAAAGTTGTAATTCATCTTAGTTGCTCCAACCGAATTATGATTCTAACTAAGAGCATTGTTTCTATAGTGATTTTCTTTATGACCAAACCTCTTGCAACTATAACACTATAGTTTGTAGCCTTATGTCCAAATTTATTTCATTAAAAATAATAAACAGTAACAGATGGGTACCTTTGAGGATTAGGTTGATGAATTAGTGGCCTTCTTACATTGATATTCTAATTCCAGGTCTTCCCCACATCTTTTGATTTTTTCTCAACTTCTACTTTAACTTCTTTGCTTCTGTCTTTTTTAAATTTTGATCTGAACACTCACCAGATTGAAATCCAAGTCCAATCTTGTCCAAATGAGCTTTCTGCATGTTGAACAAATCTTCTAGGAGCTTACTACTATCAAGAACCTTATTCTCTACCTTCTTCAGTTCTCACTCTAGCTTCTCACATTCCTCATATTTTAGCTTGATTATTTCTTTCAGGGTTTCTTCCATCTTGTCCTTCTCGTCAATATTTTGCATTAGATCTTTACTAGTCTCATTCTCCTTCTTCAACTAATTGCTAACCTCCTTATGCCAGTTTGAATTTATGAATTTACTCTCTCAATTTTTACACACATTTATTTGCTACTTTTACATTCTCTTTCAATTCCTCATTCTCATATTCAACACTTTCCAGACCTTCAAGATTTGTCTACAAATCTTCATCCAACTTAAATTCTCTAGTCATGCACATAGGTGCCATGATTCAACCAACATGGATGTCCCTCCAATGGTTAGGCTTCTAAGAAAGGGACCAAAGCTTTGATACCAATTGTTGGATAGGTTGAAGGAATAGGATATTGAGAGGGGGCGTGAATCAGTATTCCCACAGATTCTAAAACTTTCTTAAAATCTTAAACCTTTTACAAATATATCAAACTAATTAATTAAGCATATCAACCATGAAACAACAAATGCAAAATGAACATGAAAAACACAACCACAAAAGGAACAACAGATTTTATACATGGAAAAACCATGGAGTGTTAACTCTCAAGAGAATATAACTAGTTATATGGTGTTTACAAAAGGGTGGATCACTGCCAAATTACAAAAATGGCTCACTGTTGAAGTGTACACTATAACAAATATGATTGAACTAAATAAAGTTGCATCTCCAAATGCATGAGATTAGTTCCAAGTTAATCTCATATCACAATTCACAAACCCTACAATAGATTCGATGGAAGATCTCTGTACAACTATCCACAAGCACCTGCAACAGATCTAGTGAAGGATTACTGCAACATTGTCTGCACTTCATTTCTGCACCAACTGCCTTCATTGTCTACAACTCATACTTCATGCTCTCTTTTATATCATCGTTTGTATTCCTCATATCACAAACTCCTATATATATTGGAAAACTTACATACCGAGATAATATGTCATCCTAGCTTAACACGTTATTCAATACAACCTTAAACATAATTATGATAACCAAGTCGACCTCCGCAAGATCTTTACACGCTTCATAATTCATTCACCGATGCATATACTTTAACTAATGAAATGGGATAGGGGTCAACAAGACCCATAGATAGTGACCCATAAACACAAAACTCCAAACATAACAACTCCAAACTCCAAAATGCATACCATAGATACCAAACCATAAGACATGAAATGTCATAACCAAAGTAGCTGATATCAGAACACACAACTGATATCGGGATCAATATAAACACAACTTAGAATTCTAGAGATAAGGATCTTCCATAAATGACTCCAATAGATCAACCGTACTGTATCACATCCCAAAGCAATACGAAAATGCACATCACCTGCTCATAGCAAAAACGACACACACCAAATACTCACAACATTTGAACCAAATTGGATAATTGGTTTGACATCAATATACTACATATACCATCCGAACTAAACCGGATAACTGGTTTGACATCAATGGCAACAATATTCACACAAGTCTAACACAACATACTTACTCTACAATAACCAAATCTTTCAGTTTACCCTATCTCTTTTGATTTCCATACCAAGTATATACTTTGCAGTTCCTAAATCTTTCACATCAAATGCCCTTGAAAGTTGAATTTTTATCTCACTAACCATTGCCTTAAAATTGTTGATAAGTAGCATACCATCCACATACAAGACAATGATTAGGATATTCTTATCAATATATTTAATTTGTACAAAGTGATCTTCTTCACTTCTAATTTTTTTTTTTATGACAAATGAATCAAATTTTTGATACCACATTTGGGGAGACTGCTTTAAACCATAAAGAGGTTATTTTAACCTGCAAACCAAGTGTTCATTTTCTTTTACCTCAAATCCTTTAGGGTGTTGCATATAAATTTTATCTTCCAAGTCTTCATGCAAAAAGCAATTTTAACATCCATTTGCTCAATCTCAAAATCATTAGCTGCAAGAATGGATAAAAATAATTTATTAGAGGATAATTTAGCAATAGGAGAGAAAATCTGAGCAAAATCAACTCCCTCTCTTTGGGAGTAGTTGTTAGCTACGGGTCTAGCTTTGTACTTTTCTAATGAATCATCTACTCCAAATTTCTTTTGTAGACCCATTTACAACCAATGGATTTTCTTCCTTTGGGAAAATCAATGATCCCATGTATCACATGATTCTAATGGAATCATCTCCTCTAGCATGGCTTGTTGCCAAGAACCACAATCATCTTCTTAAATAGCTTCCTTATAGGATCTAGGTTTGTCACTAGTACTTAATAAAGCAAATATACAACAAAAATCTGGTGGGCTATACCTATCAACTAAATCTTTGATGTCTTGTGGACTTTCTGAGAATAGGAGTATGGGGATCTTGTTCTTTATCTTTCTCAACTTCTTCATATTCTTTGGTTTAATTCATAACTATTTTTGAATCCTCATCTTCTTCTTCCTCATCCTCATCCTCGTGTCCATCTCTTTGTTCTTCTTGAGGTGCACTTTCATGTTTAATTATAAAATGCACTCTCTTCCTTATCTTTTTCTTTTGTTGCTCAAGATTAGAAATAACACCAAGTTCCCTAAAAATTACATCTCTAGAAAAGATAATGTTCTTGGTTAGCGAATTCCATAACTTATATCCTTTTACATTATTACCATATCTAATGAAAATGCACATTTCAGCTTTTAAATCCAACTTAGTTCATTTTTATTGAGGCACATGAACATAAGCCTCATGACCAAATACCCTTAAATGTGAAACAAAAGGTTTCTTACCTGCCCACACTTCATAAAGTTTTGTATCGAGAGCCTTAAAAGGAGATCCATTTAACAAGTACAACAAGTATTACTTATAGTTTCTGCCCAACAGCATCTATCAAGTTGTGAACCACCTAACACACTTCTAGCTCTTTCCATTATTGTTCAATTTAACCTTTCTACCACTCCATTTTGTTGTGGAGTATACAAAGTAGTTTTATATCTTACAATTCTTGCATGCTTACAAAATTCATCAAATTTCTTAGAACAATATTCTACTCCATTATCAGTTCTTAAAACCTTGATTTTAGAGTCTGTTTTCTTTTCAACTAAGGCCTTAAATTATTTAAACTTGTGAAAAATTTAGATTTATGCCTTATAAAATATAACTAGGTATACCTAGAAACTTCATCAATGGAGACAAAATATCTAGATCTTCCAATTGATTTAACATCCACCTAACCAAATACATCTGAGCAAATAATTTCTAATTTACTCTAAGATTTATTACTGCTTGAAGGAAATAACTTCCTATTTTGTTTTCCAAATAAACTATATTCACAAAATTCAAAACTCTCATTAGAATAGGAAAATAAGTCTAATCAATTTTTATCTAAAATGGTTTTTAAACCATTCTCACTAATGTGGCCCAATCTACGATATCAAAACATACAAGTGTTTTCAGATTTAGTTATATTAAAATATTTAACAATAGTAGTAGCTTCAATTGTCCCCTTCTTTGTCCCTCTTGCTACAACCAAGTTTCCTCTTACTAATTTGCAACCATGCTTGTCAAATGTTACATGCAATCTCATATCATTCAACATAAAACTAAAATTAAATTTCTTTCTAAACTTGGGACATGCAAAAAACCTAAAAGAGATTTTATTCTCCCATCACTAAAACACGGCTGAATCTTACCCCTTTTGAAAATATAATATGAAGAATTATCACCGAGGTATATTTATCTGCCATCATACTTCTCATATGTGAAAACACGCTCCTTATGAGGATTCATGTGGTATGAGCATCATGAATCAATTAACCAATGTTCTTTAGTCATAACATGAAGAGAAGAAATCAAAGCATCATTACCTAAGTCTGATGATTTCTCTATATAGGAATCAAACTATTTCTTTGGATTCTTGCATTCCTTCTTGACATGCCCTTTCTTATTGCAGTTCCAACACTTCACTCTATTCTTTTTACCAAGAGTTTTAGATCTGCCCTTTTTGTCCTTAGGCCCATTCTTCTATCCTTTAGACCCTCTTTCCTTAGGCCTCCCCATGACATTGAAAGCATCATCCAAACTATTCATATCCTTTCTCCTAATTTCTCATGCCAGCAAAGATTCAACAAGTGTATCCATCTTTGGATCTTCAAGGTTAGCAGTGATAGCAAGAATAAAATTTTCCCATGAATTAGGTAAAGAGAAAAGAAGCATAATTCATTTAACATCTTCTTCAACTAAAATATCAATAGAGGGTAGTTGATTCATGTAGCGTCATAAATTGTATCCCTACCAATTTCATCCTCAGCTAGGTGCCACCAGAGCATTTCGACCTTCATTGTTATGTGTCCACTTTGATTCTGCTCACACTCTTTTGAAATTTTCATTTCAACTCCTTCCTTAGCCTCTGTCCAACTTTGAGTCCTGATTGACAAGACCAGGATGACCTAGGTGCCCTAGTCCTAGCTTAGGACTATGACGTCCTAGATTCCCTAGTCCTCCTAATTGGGACCCAAAATAGGACCTCACAACAATCATCTCATGTGGGTGGGAAATTTGGCTTTGTGTTAGCCTTCTCCAAAAATTCAAACACTTAATGCACAATTAGGTATAAAAGGAAGCCTACTCCCCTCATTTGGTAACTAGAAGGGATCTCTTGATTCGGAAATCACTTGCACTTTAGAAAGTTCAAGCCCAAGTGAGAAAAGTAATCAAGCATTCATCAAAAAATGAAGGAGAGGTCAAATCAAGTCAAAGTCAAGTTCAAGATTCAAGATCAACATTCTATGAAGACATTCTACATAACATTCTAAACCCTTGTGTGAGGATTCAAGTAAGCTTCATCAATGTATCAAGTTCAAATTCAAGAATTTTAAGATCTATTTTGAGATCGGATCTAGCCTTTCCATCAAAAGGAAAGAATTCTAATTCAATTCAATTCTAAGTTAATTATTTAAATTTCAAGGTTATTTCCTAAACCAAGGTTTGATCTAAGTCAAACCCTCGTCAACAATCCTATTTTTGTCATTCTGTGTGTAGGAAATTGACTTAGGAGCTACATGAAAAGAATCCAATAGAGTAGATGATGACAATTGAATCCATCTTTTGAAGGCACAAAAAGTAGAGGACTAGGTCGATACACACCTCTTGGTCCCGAGAATTTCTAATGACCTTTTGACAAGAGATTCTGTGTGTCATCCTGATCTAGAAAATATTTAGTTTGTCTGCATCTAACCTCTATAGGACCAAGTTTCTCCACACCTCCTTGTATCGACAATTCTGCTCAAACTTTCTATCACAAGTTTTGATCTATTTTCCATTCTCAAATCCAAGTTTACAACTTTGCATGATATCTAGAACATATTGTTACTGTTATTTTTTTGTACTCGATCTAGCATTGTAACTCAAACACAATTTCAACTCAAATAAAAGGGAGCCAAATTCAATCTACATTCAACCCTCTTCCTAAAAGATTTGAGGTTGGATCTATTGGGTTTGTTTTCCTTTTAATGTAAGGTATGTGAAATAGGCGTTTTCCTAGTTTACATAGCTAAGCTTGTGTAATCCTATTTCCAACACCAAACATTTTGGTGAACCCATCATAGCTCATGCTTATTTTTTATTTTTTATATTTAGATCTAATTTGTATGCATTCAATCAATCATATTTAAACTCATATATTATATAGGCACTTAATTTACATAAATTTAGAGGTTCAATTTACAAAAACCTTAATTTATTTTGATAAAATTGACTTGTGGGTTGCATAATTTTGGACCCATATGCTTAGTTCTTATTTTTACGACGTTAGAAGAATTTAGATATCACATCTCTCATTTCATAAGAGTATATAATTGGTTAATCAATATTTTTACAAAGAAATTACATTATTTAATCATACATATAGCTTGCATTACCAAGAATCTTGTGATTTCAAATCTTTTCATTCAATATTTTCTTCTTTGTGAATGAGTTTTGTTACCCTTAGTACTACATCCAATATTCTAGTGATAAGAAGCTATAGACTTAGGGCTTCCTGAAGTTTAAATTCCACAGATATGGAGCTAGAGTTGACTAGCCTATTCCATGTGAGTGTTGGTACTTCCTCTTCCCACACATGACATACCTAATATCATGGAGAATAATTCCCCTCAAATTTCTCATGATGAGGATGAATCACTAACTTGGTTTACTAGTGCTCAATTTGGGAAGCTTTACATTGAGCTAGACAATATTCAACAATGGATGGGCCAAGAACACCTGAATAGTGAGGCAATCTCCTTGATTGAAGGGTTGAAGAGAATTGTTCAAAATGATAAAATAGGTATGAAAGTGCTACATGGAATTTCTCATATTTTTTATACTAATATTATGCCTATTCAAAGTTGTGCCAAAGTTATTGGTTATTCTCATCCTACTATTCAACTTAAACATTCCATTCATATGCATACATCCATGCCTAGTGTGCCTACATAGACATCTTCTATCATTTCTACCTCTAAACAAAATGTTAATCCTATATATGTTAGTCATGGGAGTAATCTTATTAATCCATACTCTTACATACCTCTTTCCATGAGTCTTCCATTTGTTTGCCAACCATCTCCGATACCAACTTATCATAATGTTCCCCCTCCTTATTCTCAACCTCCAACTACCTACAACAATATTAATCCTCCATCACAATCCAAAATTTTTGATTCCAACCCATCCATCAAAGCCACTATTAATAGCCTAGCTCAAAGTGTTTCATCCTTACAAAAAAATTGGCAGCTTTAGCCCAATCCAAATTCAATGTTGCCACATATTATGTAGCAAGCCTACTATTCGATGAAAATGTTTGTACAGTTGCTCCTAATAATGTGTAGATCCATCAATTAGAGTTATACAATAGAAAAGGTGGCCCCTTGACTCATGTGAGGAAATTTCAAACCTTGTGTAGTGATTTCTCTCATGATCAAAGACTCATGACAAAATTGTTTACTCAAACCTTTAGGGATAAAGCTTTACAATGGTATTTTCTTTGCCTCCTTATTCCATCACTTCTTTTCAATAATTGGCTAATGTTTTCGTTTAAAAATTTCAAAATAACATTGGTCCAAAGATTACTTTGACTAATTTAATTCATTATAAGTGACTGGTTTTATTGGTAGATATAAACATATTGCATTCACAAATAAATTTTCCTATGCCTAATCATGATGTTCAAAGAACTTTTATTACTGATTTGCAAAAGGATGTTAGAGATAAGCTTTTACTTTCCAAGTTTTCATCTTTCACACAATTGTGTGGAGTGCTTCATAACTATCAGCTTCAAGTGAACCAATTTGAATTATCATCTTCAATGTCTCGGGTTGACAAGAATGAGAGCACTCAATAATTGTTCCAAAGTTCAACTAACACAACAAAGGTTTCATCAAGATAAATGATAACTCTTCCAACAACATCAATACACAAGTGGTAGCCACAAACCAAGTGCAACCCCTTTATCCAAATACTTTAGAAAAGAGTTAACTCCTCTTTCTAAATCACTACATAGTATAATGTTGAGGTTGACTAATGCTAATGTGTTTCACATTCCTCCCATCAAACCTATAGATACCTCTAAGCCTCTACCACCTTCCTTTGACAACAAATCCTTTTGCCATTACCATCATAAAGCTAGTCATGATAGTGAAAAGTGTTATAAGGTGAGGTATAAGATTCAAAACCTTATTGATGACAATATTATATCCATAGATGGTGTGAATGATAAAGAAAACAAATTTGTAGAAACTCCAAATCTTCACCAATTCTTTACCTTCTAACTTCGCTAATGTTGTTGAGTTGAAGCCTCTTACATTGCCTCCTATTAATTTTTGTATAGAGCCCAATAATATTGTGAAACTAATTGAAAAACCTAAACCTAAACCATAACTATGCATTACCTTTTATCCTAGTGAGACTATTGTTACACCTATTAAATCATTATACATCACTGCAAAGATTAAAGACAAACTCTCATGAGGGGTGCTCATTGATCTTGTATGTATTGTGAATGTTATTACCGAAGAACATCTTTTTAATCAACAATTGTATCAAGTTACATATAATAAATATTATGTTATGGTTAAGGTGTATGATGGTTTCTCTTGTCCTACTATTGTTTCTATCACTCTTCTTGTTGAGGTTGGTACTAAGTGCTTAGATGTTACATTTGCTATTATTCCTACATCATATCAATTTCATGTGAAGTTGGGACATCCTTGACCCTCTTCCATGAAAGCTATTCCTTCTACAATCCATAGATGTTTGAATTTTCCTCACAATGGGTGTATTATCATGATTAATCATATCATTTATCAACCCACAATGAAGCGTGGAAATTTCACTCTTGATTACTTTTGGCCTAAACAACCTGAACCTTTACAACCTTGAGATAATTCTCTTTTTATATCTTTTCAAAAATAGAAAACTAATATGATATTGGATTTAAGTAAACCTAGAGACCCTTCACATATGAATATTCCTCCTCCTCATTTTGGACCTGAACTTCTTTCTACTCATTCTATTCCTGCTCTATAAGCTGTGGTCCCACCTTCTACATCTTATAAAGAAAAAAACCCAATATCCTACATCTCTCAACCTAGTGAGGTTTCTTCCATTCCCCCCCTACAAGGGAAGAAAAGAAGCCTATATTGATTGATCCTCAACCTTTGCAAGTCTCAAGTAGAACTAAGAGAAATCATTGTGTGAGAGAACACTAACACAAATGACATTCCAAGGCTTCTGAAATCACTTCCCACATCATTTCCTCTTGAAGACACCAAATTTTGACTTGGTCCCTTTTGTCCAACCTTTACGTAACCCTAGGTAGGAAGTTCAACTCAATTCACTAAAGTTAAAAATGTTTAAGAAAAATGATGGTTCAATTCCTTTTCAGTTAAAGATCCTATTGTGATTAGTTTGGATGATGATATATATTATGTTAATAAAGTTATTGATACTAACAGTGTTGATTCTAATGAATCTGATGATATGTATGAGCTTGTTGAGATTAATCATGAACTATCTTCACATTTTTCAAAAGTATTAACCCTATATCCTAGTAACAAACAACATGACACATCATTAGAACATGGTCCTTATTTGGAGCTTGTAGTAGCTCCATCTACCATTCTTGTTGTTGCTTCTCTTGCATCTTGTCCACCATCCCTAAGTGACGTTAAGTAATATTGGGAGACAAATTATTTACTTGACTAGTGTTAGTAAATAGATTTGTTCTTCCTATATGATTTTGAAAATGACTCAATATGCCCAAGATGAAAGACAAATTAGTAACTAATAGTTGGAGGAATCATTATTGAATTAGTGACCCTCCTCTAAATTTTAGAGGTACAACTCCCTTATTTGATATAATTTTTGTTTTGTGGGGTATGCTTTTGACTGAAAAGTAGGAAAGGCCATCTAACACTTGTGAATAACCATGAGCTACAAATATAATTTGAAGATTTAAAATAAAGGGAGAAAAGACAAACAATACATAGGTCACCCACTCCCTACCCCCAACTAGTAAATAGGAAATTCCCTCTTTATGATCGATATTCACTGATCCCTCAAAGGACAAGGGGGGTCAAAATATCCAAGCTCAAGGAAAAACAAACAAGAATGAGATTAATAAAATATTTAAATATATCCCTTTAGAGTTCATTAACACATGAAAGATACAATCACAACCAAAATACTACAAAGACACCAAAGAAACAATAATAACTCACACACAGGTGAATTAGTTATCAAGAGGAAAATAATCAAGTTCACAAATGGGAAAAATAAACCTTTATGTTCCTTCAATGCCAAACCCAAAGAACACAGACTTCCATTGCTCTAATCAACCGGTTGTGTTAAGATTTGTTCCTATCATTTTCTCTCTCTATATGCTGAAAAAATCCCCTCCTTCCTATTCTTCTATTACCTCTTTGAAGGTTTCCTTAAGAGATTTTTCGGCTCTAACTTTTGTAACTATCCTCGCTTCCTTTCAAGAACCAAATACAGAATGAAAATATATGACCTTTCACTTTTATGTAGACAAGAGGTTTAATTCATTAAAACTGAATTAAACATTACAAATATAAAATTTGAAATAGATAGATGCACCTTGACATTTGATAAGGAATCTTTTTTTTCTGAACCATACTAAGAATGGAAGAAACGAGACTAAACCCCGCTTCTTCTTCTTCTTCCATCTTAGATCTCCACTTCTTGGTAATCTAAATATGGAATCTTCTTATGAGGAGTTGTACAAAGATCTTGAGATCCCATTAATATGAAGGTATCTAAGATATCTAGTGCCCTTCCTATAATATTTGTTGTTGCAACTAATTTCTCTACATCTACATTCCACCATTCTCCTAAAATTATAAGAGCCTTAGCATCTGGATGAGGAAAACAATAAGGAAGGCCTCTTCTTTGTTAAATAACAATAGCACCATGCAAAGTTGCTTTCAACCATGATATATGAGCATGCCACCACAAGGTTCCCTCTTGCCTTGTGATGGTAAACCTGTATGTATATGCTTTCCTAGGATGAATGGGGCATTGTGTTATATAAGATAGTACATCACTCCATCCTATTTATAGTTGTCTCAATCCATGCCAGTGAATTATAACATTGTGTTCAACATGGTTGGTAAATTTGATAAGCAACATCTCTTCTTCCCTTGCACATATTGTAGGCCCAAGGTAGTGTCCATTTATAGTAAGAATGTCCTTCAGACACACATATAGGTAACTAATTTGTAAATAACTCTTTGCATTTGCCCATAGTTAGTTCACAAATATCCTTTGAAGGGTATGCCTCTTGAATATATTGTGGAATCCACCAACTACTTCATTCATTAATATATAGAACTTGAATCATTGAATGATTTCATTAGTTGAAACAAATTTTTCTTTAAGATCAAACAAGAGTAACTTTGCTTTGTTATGATGTTGTACTCTTTATAAGTACTTCGGACTTGGACTATCTTTTATAGCTATGTACTCATAATATTACCATTACCTACACAAAGATGTCAACATTCAGGTGTAGTTCGATGTTTATTTACTTCTCACATTTCAAAAGTTCTTGTAGTAAGTCACATCTTGACCAAATGCCTTAACATCACCCAAAGAAATCTAGTGTTTCCAAATTACAGTCATTTTCACATAGTGTAATGTCCATTCTAGATCACATTTAGAGGTTTGTTTCAATTTAATGTAATATTTTTTTGCCAATTACATTTGCTTGAAAGTTTTTGAAGCCTTATCAACAAATCCTTCTTGTATTTTAGATGTTGCCAATGATTGTAGAATCAATGAATCACACCTTTATCAAGTTCTAAAATTGGTTTTGGAAGTGATGTGAGTCACTAATAGACTCCATCAATTTAAAAAAATAACTTCTATGCTTTCCCTTGTTGGGTTCAAGAAAGCTCATTGAGGTCCGATGCTCACATTGGAACTATCTTTACTTCCTTTGAATTTGGCACTAAGTTTAGGAAAGAGTGTCAGAGATTGACATTCATAATGGAGCTAATTAAGTTGCTTTATTTATGTATTTCAATTTGATTTGTCAGACTCCAGCACTTGAACTAGTACTTTGATGAACTTGGCCATGAACTTTCATTCAATCTCCCTTTCCATGGTTCCAAAAGGCATGTCGGGGAGTGACATAGAAAGTGGAACTTCAAACAAAGCTTAAAGGGTGTATCAAAGGAATGATTCCTTGAAAGAGTTCCAAATGACTCATCAAAGCTTGAAAAATTCTCTAGGTCTAACTTAAAGCTCTAAAAATCTTGAAGAAGGACTTAAATAAATTCCACTTAAGATTTAAAATGTCAAGGATTGGAAAATTTTGAATGGGAGTGGGAAATTTGACAACAACTAGCTTCATCTGTGGTGTAGATTCTTATGTATGTTTTCTTGTATGTAATGTGCTTCCCTCGTGATGTGTTGCTTGATATGTCTTTATGTTATGTTAGTATCTCTTTGGATGACCCTTATCACTTTATTGGTGCAAGGTAATAAAGATGTCAAATATGTTGTGATATTCTTGTATATATTGTATTAATGTTATGTTGTACATGTATTATTGTTTGTAAATGTGCCTTGTTGTTGTCTATGATAGAAGGTGTTGAGATCTCTTTTTGGTCTATTCCATGTTGACCCAAAAAAGACATTTGTTTGTCTTATGAGCTCTTCTTTCATTGTGCTCATCGTTCCACTACCTTTGGAGGATGAGGTCAATTCAATGCAATTATTCTTTATATACATTACTTATCAAAAGTGCACACTAACTCCAATTAGTGGATCCCCTAGGTTATTTTTCCTATATGTTTTGTGACCATTTCCCTTTGATTTGTCATTTATTGGGGGCATATCATTGTGGAAACATTCTTGTCTTTTGGATGCATGCATGATACCTTAAATCAATTTCTCCCGGTAAGGCACACACAATCACTTTAACGCGGGGGGCATACACTCTGCTAAATGTTGCACTTTGTGCACACACCATGAGAGTTCATTTGTACACTTTGATCACACACCATGACGTGTTTGGTACATGTTGTAGTACCCATTTTGTAGTCAATTTAATTCAATGTTTAGGTTACTTTACAAATTGACCCTATTTTCTTTGTAATCTTTTGCATTGATTTCTTTTTCAAAATTTTCAATCTAACGTGACTCATAGTAAGAACAAGCCTTACTAGGGAAAGTATAGTCATGCTATTTCCATCCTTTGCATTTTTTTCTCCTTTTATCTCGGTATTAGATTGATAAGATCCTAAGTCCCTAGGGGCTTAGTGTGTGTTGTCTCTTTGGCATCTTGATGAAAGTTTTTCAATGCGACTTTGTACTTTAACATGAGTATGGGCATAGGCTCATTCTCCTACTAAAGTGGGGGCTAAATGTAGAGTCATAAATTGTATCCCTCTAAAATTTTATCCTCACTTAGGCCTCTCCTTTGCATTTCGGCCTACAATTCTTTGTTCCACTTTGATTATGCTCACACCCTCTTGAAATATGCATTTTCAACTCCTTTCTTGTCTTCTATTCAATTTTGAGTCCTAATTTGCAAGACTAGGATGCCTTAGGTGTCCTGGAATTGGCTCAGGACCAAGATATCTATACCACCTTGGTCCTCCCAATTGGGACCCAAATAGGACCTCATAATTATCACATCATGTGGGTGATAAATTTGGATCCATGATTCAACATGCTTTGAAAAATTCAAACACTTAATTCATGGTTACGTATAAAAGGAAGCCTACCCTCCCTCATTTGGTAACTATAAGGGATCTCTCAATATGAAAATCAATCACACTATAGCAAGTTCAAGCCTAAGTGAGAAAAGTAATCAAGCATTCATCAAGTATTTAAGGAGAGGTCAAGTCAAGTTCAAGCATTCAAGATCAACATTCTATAAAGACATTCTACATAGCATCCTAAACCCTTGTGTGAGGATTCAAGCAAGCTTCATCAAGGTATCAATTTTAATTTCAAGCATTTTCAGATCAAATCTAGCCTTTCCCTCAAAATTAAAGTATTCTACTTAAATTTAATTTCATTTCAAATATTTTAATTTCAAGGTTAATTCTTAAACCAGGGCTTGACCTAAGGCAAACCCCATCAACACCTATTTTTCATCATTTTTTGTGTAGGAAACTAATTCAATAGCTGCAACTGAATAATTTGATAGAGAAGACGATAACAATTAGATCTAGCTTTTGAAGGCATGAAAAGTAGAAGACTAGGTCGGTCCACACCTCCTTCTCCCAGAAATTTCTAACGACTTTCTGATAGGAGATTCTATGCATCAACCTATTCTAAAAAAAATTTAGTTTGTTTGCATCCAACCTCTATAGGACCAAGTCGCTCCACACCTCTTGGTCACAATAATTCTACCTGAACTTTTTATCATAGGTTATTTTCTATTTTCCATTCTCAGATCCATGTTTACAACTCTATATGATATTTGGAACCTACTGTTACTATTATTTTATGTCAAAATCTTATTGTTTGTCCTAGATATTGAAATTCAAGCCTAATTTAAGCAAAATTTTAAACTCAAACAAAAGGGAATCAAATTAAATCTACATTCGAACCTCTTCCTAAAATAATTGAGGTTGGATGTATTGGGTCTGTTTTCCTTTTAATGTAAGGTATGCGAAGTAGATGTTTTCCTAGTTGACATAGCTAAGATTGTGTAACCCTATTTTTGACACCATACAAATCAAAATTAAATTAAATGAATTTAAATGCATGGGTATTGCATCACCTCCCTTCATCTTAAGAGAAAACAATTTTCATTTCAAGTAAAGTTTGTTTACCAAACTTTTGGCTTGGTAGATCTCACCGATTCAATTCCACAAAGCATGCATAGTCTTTTAATTTATCACATTCAAAAGAAGAAAATAGAGAAAGACATACTCTAATGGTACCTATTTCCATTTTATCCACCTTCTCCTAGTATTCATTAGAAAGATTAATAATTTTCTTTTTATTTGTTACAACCACCCATTGATCTCATTCTTCAAAATCTTCCATTTTTCAGCTTCCACACTCACAACCCATTCCATCAAACCTTTTAATGTCCAAATGAGATGTAGTTGCAACTATGATATCAACACAAATATACAAAAATTAAATCAACCAAAATTCCCACAAAAGCTCAAAAAACCTCCCTTCTACCACCCAAGACACAAAATTGGCCAGGCTCTGATACCAAATGTTAGAAAAGAAGACATAGAAAACAATAATAGAAACTTCAAATAAAATTATAAATTATATTTAACGATGTTTATCATATGAAATAAATTATCTATAAGATCAAAATATAACACTATAAATTATTAAACACTCAACACCGTGATTATGTGGAGAAACTCTTTTGGGAAAAAACTTCACCAAGAAAAGAGGGTAAATATGTATTAATCTTCAAATAGATTAAAATATAAAGACATTTCCCCATTCTTGCATCAATTCAACAACATCTGTGTACCTATAAAATAGCTTATGTTGTCTCCAACTCAAACCCTCAATATATTGACCCTTGGGAGCTCAATTTGCCACCATAGAACATTACCATGGGTCAAAACAAGGTTTTGAAAAACCATGGTAAAAATCCATACAACCCCTACATGCAAAACAGAGCCTCTTACATGACATTACACCTTCTTAAAAGTTGTCATAAGTGTAGACATCTAAAATTAATTAAATTAACATTTAATTAATTTATCCCTTTCTCGCATAATTAATTATATTAATTATGTCAGTTCTCATTCTTCTCAAAATTAATTAAATTATATTTTAATTAAATTTGTCACTTTAGCCATATAATTAATTTGTCAATGAATTATATAAGTTCCCCATTCTTCTAAAATTAATTCGATTTTCAAACTTAGCCAATATTCCCTTCTAATCCTGATTAGTTAATTAATCCCAATTTTAGCTAACATTCTTGATTCGTACGAATCTTTTTCCTAATCCCTATCATTTAGCCCAATTAGTCGAGGCCTAATCATGATCATCATTTCTCTTAGTTTATACATACATACATACATACATGTTTATATATATGTATATGTACACACACACACACACACACATGTATGTATACATATACATACATATATGCATATGTATACATACACATACATATATGCATATACATACATATACATGCATATATATTCATATATATATGTGTGTGTGTGTGTGTGTACATATGTACATATATGTATATATTTATGTATATATATATGTGTATATGTATATGTATATGTATATGTATATGTATACACACACACACACACACACACACACACATATATATATATATATATGTATGTATGTATATATGTGTGTGTATATGTATATATATGTTGTATATATACATATACATATATACATATATATACACACACATATATACACATATATACACATATACATATATACACATATATACACACACATATATATAAACACATGCACACACACACACACACATGAGGCATATGTATATGTATACTTTCCTCCACACATTCTCTCTCCTATTGTCACATCCTCCTAACTCACCTACATTCTCTCTTAATCCTTCATTATCTCACCTAATCCTCTCATTAACTACTTGCACATTCCAAATCTTCATGATTAGGGAGTGGTCAACTTCTTTCCATAAATGGCTTTCTCGTATCACCTCCTAACCTTAAATGCCACCCACTTTTGTCTATCCAAAGAATTTTGAATTCCTTGAGTCTCCCCATGCTCCCTCTTCCCAAGGAATTTTTAATTCCTTTTATCCTTTATTCTTCTAAGGCTCCCTATTTCCAAGGAATTTTTAATTCCCCTTATCCTTCCCAAGGAATTTTTAATTTCAATCTCCTCTTCCCAGAGTACTTCGGGATCTCTTCCCACCATCCTAGGAGACTGTGGAGACAAGAAATGCCTTTATGGAAATGATCTTTTGGATCTCTCACTTGTCCTCTACAAGCCACCTCACCTTTCTTCAATCCCGACCCTCCATCTCCTTTGACTGTCCATTTTGGGCCCCTCAAATCTATAAATTGGAGTCTCTTCACTTCACAATCCAATCCACTTCATTCATATTGTCATGTTGTCAAGTTGAGTTCAATAAATCATCCATCATATCCATATTATGCCCAAATTTAGCCACATTCAATCCATATAATCCATCCTCTTATTGTGTATCTTGGAGATAAATCCACATCAATCAATACAAAGGAGAAAATGAAGTGGAGATAGGGCACATTCCATTTCAAGCTCAATTTTAAGGAGTTTGAAGAAGGTATAAGGTTATTTGTTTTGAATGTTTTATTGTGTTTTAATGAATAATTATTTGCAACTAACCTTGTATCCAATTTTTTCTTTCATTTTGGCATGCTCGGTGGGACCCCAAGTCCCTAAATTTGACATATTTTTTATTGTTTTTTTTTTTGTGAAATATTTTCACAGGTAGCACATCGACATCTCTACTTTGCATTATTGTCCGAGTCTACAAACCACCATTTTCAACACTAAAATGATGTCTCCACTTTAGGATTTTTGCTAACCACCTTTGTTTTGCAGGGTCTACAAATTAGCATCTACGTCTGCAAAACACCATCTTTGCCTCAAAAACGGTGTCTCCATAGTGATGAATCACCATCTTCGCTCTAACTAGTTTTCTGTGTAGATTTTTATTAGCAAATTTTTTAGTTTTTGGTAAATTTAAAAATAAAAAATCACAAAAACATAGTTACTATTTTCTACTTTCTTTTTATTTCTAAATTTCAGTAGTTAGCATCTTTAGTTGTTTAGAATTTATATATGATAAATACCCTATTTTTTTGGATTTTTTGAGTTAACTATTTTTCTGCAGCAGTCTGAAGTGACGTCTACGCCTCTGCATCGATGTCTTCATTTCAGCATCTACGTAGACAAAGCGTCGTCTCTGCCTGCCCTTTGGCATCTTTTCCCTAGAATAGTTATTTATAATTTTTGCTAACCACTTTGTGTTTGTAGCTTGTCTCTCAATTGTCCAAGATCAAAATTTGCAAACTACTAACTAGTTTTCTATAGGTTCATTTTCCCAAGACATTTTTTCCCAGTAAGTGCATGATTAGATGTTAATTTTTGTATAATTATATTAGTCCTTGTTTAACTTGCTTGTGTGGGGTAGTAGGTATATTCTCTGCTCTTGTGAAAGCTTGGGTGACCAAAAAGCCAAACCTACCCCCGTTTTTGCTGTTGTTACCCAAAACACTTTTGGGTATTCTTCCCTCTTCAATGGGTGAGAATAAAACTTAATGTTTCTTTATAGGGCCTACCTCCTGAATCACTCATGCAAGTGAGAAGGAACAAACCATGCATTACTTTCTTTTGGTCTGCTATATAAATAATTGTGGGTGTGACAAAAGTCATGAACCACCTAGTGTTGTTGTTTTATACTGAGGGAAGTCTCCCTCAGTATCCTTGTGATGTGTTAAAACCCTTTTTCTAAGGGTTGTGATGCCTCTTAATTGAGTGAACCACCACATGTATAGACACTGGTATTACCTCGAAAGATGACTAGACACCTTTGTCGTAGTGGCCAAAATCCTTATACTTTCTAATATGGGGAATGTAGATCGTACCTCAATGTTAACCCTTACTACACCCTTCATTGTGACACACAAATTCCTTGGTCAAAAGGTCCCTGGACCTTCGAGGTAAGATATTTGGTATGCATGTGCCATGGTGGGGGAGACAATGTCACCATATCTCTACGTGTTCACTTTGTTTGAGGTATTTCTATTTATAGCAAAGGGCCTTAGTAGGTAGTATCCTCTTTCTAGCATAGGTCACATGTGATTAAAAGTATCTTCAAATGTGAATATTGGTGTTCTTCAAATCAAGCTAGTTTAGGCCCTCCATTATCTCATGCTTATTTCAAGCATCAAACTTGGCTAATGTGTTTTATTGTTGGAGATCTCTTGCCAAGAAAACAACTTCCAAATTCTAACATTGACCAAATTTTTTTTCCAAAAAATCATCAAAATTTTTCCAAGTCTCAATCAAAACTATCCTCCATCATCAGCGTCTCTGAATCACCATCTTCGTCCGTAAAACTTGCTTCACTACAAAACCTCATTTATGTCTGTAAACCAACATCTTTGCCTCATTTTCACTGTCTCCACCTAAATCAAATCTCCAATCAAGTCCTATCCAAACTTCAATGCACCATACCCAAAAGTTTCTTAAGCATCCCAAAAAGTCAATTTACTAGTGTGTCAAAAACAAAAAGCTAAGTCTCAAGAAGATCCTAGAAAGAAAAAGTTTCTTGTATAAGAACCAAAAGATTTTGTTAAAACACTGAGTCTTCTTGCATCATTTTCATGACTACCTTCAGGGCTTTAACAACGAATTTGACCAAGATCCCCTGAGGACATGAGGCTTTGAACAATGAACTACCTTTTCCCAACAAATCAATCGGAGTGGTCGTATTCCGTTGTCTAGCATTCCATAGCCAAAGATTTTATTTTAGTGCCTTTCCCGTCCTGGGTAATCTCCATCCCCTTTGTCATTATTTCATCTCCTTTCTTCCATAATCACCCTTTTCAATCCTTGAGGACGTAGTACTTTAATAAAAAAAACAATCCTTGATCCAAATTTCATCCATCAATCATTTATCCCTAACCAAGGTAAACACCTCGCAAAGTTTGATCCTTCATTGATCCCAAATTGGTGTGGTACTTTAGAAACTATCTATCTCAAGTACCTTTCTTAATTATTCTTAATCATTTGGGTTGATCCAAACCCCTATCCTTGTCCAATCTTGCTTAGGAACTTAGCCTATCCTAAGTTGGACAAAACTTAATCAAATCAAAAGATCTAGATTTAGCCTAGCTTGGTTGTTACCTTGCTCTTGGTCTTCACCATTAATCCCTATACATCACCTAATCCTAATCTAAGGACTAAGGTGTCATCCAAATCCAAATCAACCTTGTCCTAATCCAAGGATCAAACTTTCTTCCAATCCAATCATATCAAATCAGCCCGAAATCTTCATTTATAAAACTAAGGCTACTAAGTCATAATCCTCATTGTCATCTCGCATTCCCTTGTCATCTCTTGACCATTTCTATCTATTTAGTCTCAAATTTATTTTTCATTTTATCATTTTATGGTTACCCTTGTATGGTCTACATGTGCACCCAAAAGCAAAAAATGGCTACCCAACGAGATGAGTTACTTGACCCTAACTTCTATTATGATCATGACAATCAAACAAAGGAAGAATATATTGACCAAACCAAAAATTCTTCACACTTGCAAACCTTTGTGTATGATCCATATAATAGGGAAATGATGGCGAAACTTATCAAGATGGATCTTAGCACCTTCCTAATTGAGCTTATCAAAACAAGGGGCCCGTTTACCTCCAAACTTTGAGTAGTCCATCCTTGACATGCCCATAGAAGACAATTTTGCTAATCAGCCTCTTCTCAATCACATTTTCAATTTGCAACCTACCAATTCCACACCTGCTATAACTTCACATCCTACTTCTCGGCCACCTAGAATATCCACATCCTTTCATAATTCTGCCAATTATGTCAACACCAACTTACCACCCACTAGCGCAAGTACCGCCTCGTACCCTCCGACTGCCTCCCACATAACCACATCCGCTTATCAATATATTGATGGTGGTATCCCGACTATGTCCACACATATCGTGGTATCTAGCTTAGGTCAAGGGTTCCCTAATGTTCAAAATCAACTGCCCGACCTTATAAAAGAAATTCAAAACATGAAGGACTTAATTAAGAAACTAAAGGAACGGACCTGCAAGAAATCTTATACCTTCGAAGAAATATGTGCCTGTCCCTATGATCCATCAATCTAAGTAGCTCCCTATCCTCCTAGGTTTGAGATTCCTAAATTTAACAAGTACAAAGGCAAAGGAGACCCTATGGAGCACATGAGATAATTTTACATAGTTTGTCCGAAAGTCTCGTATAGTGATGTATATCTAAGAAGGCTTTTACCCAAGAGTATGAGTGGACCTACAGTTGCTTGGTTCACTGCTTTACCCTATGGTACCATTAAGTCATTCCCTGACCTTGTAGAGAAATTTGTGGCTCATTATGAGTACAATATTGAGATTGATACATCCATGATAGAGCTATGTAATACAAAACAAAGGAATGGGGAAAATTTTGCTAACTTCCTTCAAAGTTGGTGACACCTTATTAAGAAATTCCCTTGGGACAGACCTAAATCTTATCAAGTAGAGTTGTTTCAATGCAACCTCATCCCTAAAATGTCTCATCCTTTGAGTTGTAAATGTCTTAATACCTTTGACGAAGTCACCAAGAAGGGCTTCCCTTAGAGGGAGTTCTCCTTGAGCAGGATATTCTTAAACCTTATGAGAAAGATTCCTAGTGGTCCTCTTCCAATGACAAGTCTAGGTATTAGTCTAAGAAAAAAGAATGTTGTGAATGATGGAGTGACCAATGTCAAGCACATCCAAATTGTGACCATACTGACTAAACCAACTACTACCAATAACCCATCCAATAACCAATCTGATTTCTAAAATTCCTCCAAACCTCACAATGGCATATTTGCCCCTGATTGATCCTCCCATACCAACAACCAACCTCAATGAGAATATATGCTACTTGTTGAACCTATTGAGGTTGACTTCTAGAAGCTTTTCATGGTTGGTGTCGTGGTCTTTCCCATGACCTGTTCATTTGAACCCAACCAACCCAAACCTTGATGGTATAATGAAAATGAATGTTGTGGTTACCATTGCATCCAAGGTCATGATACAAGAAAGTGCATGAAACTTAAGAACTACATTTAGGACCTTATTGAAAAGGGTGACATTGAAGTTGTGGTTGCAAAACCCAATAATTCCAATGACAAGCTCAAAATGTATCAAGATCCCCTTCCTAAACATGGCAAGGACAAATGCTCATATCATCTCATGCTGTTCATTATGACTATACCAATAATATCACTAGATTCGACTCCCTAGTAGGATGCACTGAAGTTGCTGATAATCATGTTAACTCCATAACCATATAAGGAGATGACCCCACATCAACACCCCATAGACCAAGGGTAACCATTTAGGGATCCCCTCCTCCTCACTCATCTAGTAGACCAATCCAAGAAAAGATAGTCATCCAAGGTGTGTCACCTTCACACTCGCCATCTCCAAATGATTTTAACATCACCACTCGTAGAGGGAGAGTAACTATCTAGGGAGCTCCTCCTCCTCTACCTCTAGCTTCCATGTCATCCATCAATTGATATAACATTCTTGATCACCTTAAGAATATGCATACACAGATATCCATCCTTGAGCTTCTCAAGACCTTGTCTGTCCATAAAGAGATCCTTGAAAAGGCCCTACTAGAGTTACATGTACCTGACAACATCAATACTTCATAGTTTAGGCCTTGATAGGCAATCTTGCTGCACAACATCACCTAGTTTTTTTTCTCCAAAGATGCTCCATCCAATGACCCTTCTCATACCAAACCATTCCACATTGAATAAATTTTACATAAACATAAAATAAAGTGAGTCCTTATAGATGATGGATACACGTTAAACCTCTGTACATACAAATTAATCAAATAATTCAAATTATTTGAAGATTTGCTTGATCCCTCTAGTAAAATCACAATAAAAGCATATGATGACACTAAACAAGTCTCAAAAGGCACAATTACACTCCCTCTTCAAGTGGGCCCTTACTATAGTTGAGACTACATGTCATGTTTTAGACCTTAATCTCCCCTACAACATCCTCCTTGGGACCCTTCTCATAAAAAACCCCTCCACATTGAAGCCATTGTACATAAACATAAAATAAAGCGAGTCCTTATAAATGGTGGATCTGGGTTAAACCTTTGTACATACAAATTAATTAAACAATTGGGATTCTTTGAAGATCTGGTTGATCCCTCTAATAAAATCATAATAAAAGCATATGATGATGTTGAACGAGTCTCAAAAGGCATAATTACACTCCCTCTTCAGGTGGGCCCTGCTATAGTTGAGACTACATGTCAGGTTTTAGACCTTGATCTCCCCTACAACATCCTCCTTGGTTGACCATGGATCCATTCCATTCAAGCCATTCCCTCCACCTACCATCAATACTTGAAATTCCCATACAATGGTAGAGAAATCACTATCCCTACTAATCCAAAACCTTTTCAATATTGCAAATTGTTTGAAGGGAAACATCCTTACCATTGTCCACTAAAAACCCCCGCTTCACTTCCAAAAAATGACCCCTTCAATGTCGCTTCCACCTCCACCCAACCCGAGATCAAGGTAAAAAATGTTGACAATAGCTATAGAGAATACACCCTTCAGAATGCATTTTATGTGGAACATCTCCCTCCTCCCAAGTCTTGTGGTAGGCCCAAAGAAATTGAGATTTAGAAAAAACCTACTATACAATGTAAGAAAATCATATTTCAGCAATGGGACCCACTTGATGAGAAAAGTCTTGAAACTAATGTCACCTTCTAGCTCTATAGAGAAGAAAATGAGGCACCTTTAGAATTTCCCAAAGAGATATATCCTAAGGAATCTTCTATAGTAGAAAACATGGGTTATAAAGGATATGGTATAGGACCTAAGGAACAAGGAAGAAAATCACCCACCTCACTAGCTTCATACAAGTACAATAGGGGCTTGGGTTACTCCGCAGTACTGAAAGTTACCATCACTGGTGTTCAGACATATCCTCTTTCTAATGTTGAAGACTCTGACGAAGAGGAATTTTATGAAGTTCCCTTTGAATACCTCAATGATATTTTTGGTGATACCTACATAAACATTATCACTGCCTCCACTCTATTAGACCTTTCACTTGTATACCTTGAACTGATTGAGTGAGACCAACAAGGGCCACCAAATCTTGACATCTATGCTGATGATCATACTCTGTTGGAACTTTTGAACATACACAAACTCGAAGATCACACGACCGTCAATGACATTCAACTTAATGGGTATGCATACTTTGTTAATAAAGTCAATTCCCTTAGTCACAAAAGTGAAAAGAAAAATCACAAGTCCCCCAGTAAAAACCTCAATGAGGTGCCATCAAACGTGAAAAAATTAAAAAGAAGACATATCTCCTAGTGAAATCCTAGATCAAGAGCTAGAAGATGAGATATTTGACTTTCCTACCATGGTTCCCCCACAAAATGAGAGATCTTCACTATTGATTGAAGAGACCAACACAGTCAACATGGGTACCAAATAAAATCCAAAGAATGTGTTTGTTGTTGTCTCTCACAGACCAAGAAAAGAAAAACATTGTGAACTTTCTCAAGGAAAGATAGGTCAATTTTGCCTAGTCATACACTGACATACCGGGCCTAGATCTAGAATCAGTGGTGCACCATCTCATTGTCTATCTAGATGACAAACTTGTCAAAAAAAAAAAAAAAAGATGCACGCTTAGATTGATTTATTGGTCAAAGTGGAGGTACAAAAGATGCTCGATGTTGGTTTCATCTTACCCATTGACTATCTATAATGGGTCTCAAATATAGTCCCAATTGGCAAACCATCTAGGGGTATCCACATATGCACAGACTTCAAAGATATTAACAAAGAATGCCTTAAGGATGATTTTCCTCTTCCAAACATTGACATGATAGTTGATCTTACAATAGGACATGAGATGCTCTCCTTAATGGATGGTTTCTTGGAATACAAACAAATCAAGATTGCTTTCAAAGACCAACATAAGATAAATTTCACTACTCCATGGGGAACATTCGGCTATCAGGTCATGCCTTTTGGATTGATGAATTTAGGTGCTACTTATCAATAAGAAATGATCACTATATTTCATGACCTACTGCATGATATCATTGAAGACTATGTGGATGATCTCCTAGGGAAATCAAAGACACGAAAAGGTCATACCATCATCTTGTGAAAAATATTTGTATGGCTAGAAAAGTAAAAGTTGCGACTCAATATTAAGAAATGTGTCTTCGGGGTTACTTCTAGTAAACTCCTAGGTTACATTGTATCACAAAGAGGAATTGAAGTGGATCCAACTAAGGTGAAAGCCATCATGGACATGCCACCACCAAAGACTCTCAAAGAGATATGTAGCCTAGAGGAAAAACTCTAATCCATCTGTAGATTCATTGCTCAACTCGCAAGCGTCATCCATTTTCTCATCTTTTAAGAAATGAAACTCAATTTTAGTGGGACTCTTTGTGTCAAAAGGCCTTTGATAAACTCAAATCATGTTTATATTTTCCATTGGTTATGATACCTCCTAGTCCTAGATAATCAATTCTCCTATATATTTAAGTTACATCAGTTGTCTTGGGAGCATTATTCACACAAGTTGATGAACAATGAAAAGAGAGTGCTATATACTATATCAATTGCATGTTGGTAGGATATGAGATCAACAACACCCCTATTGGATGCACATGTCTTGCAGTGGTCTTTAGCACTTAAAAGCTACACTATTACATGCTTAATCACAACACTAATCTCATTGCAAAGATCGACCCTCTTAAGTACCTACTCTCAAAGGCCACTCTTATATGAAGAACTACTGAGTGGGTTATGTTGCTAAGTGAATTTGAGATTGAGTATATAGATTGGAAAGAAATAAAAGGATAAGTCATCGCTAATCAACTGGTTGATGTCACTCTCTAAGGAAGCCACCCATTGAGTATAGAATTCCGAGATGATGGCATCATGAAAATTATCCAGTCTACCAAGTGGCAACTCTACTTTGATGGATCTTTCACACAACATGGATCAAGGGCAAGCATTATTTAATGGAAGATCTCTGACCTGCATGTATATGGTGACTCCCAACTTGTCATTAAACAAGTCAAGGATGAATATCAAACAAAATATGACAAGTTGTTTCCTTATCATTGCATGGTGGAAGACCTTTAGCAACACTTCTCTTCCATTCATTTTGAGTAGATCCTTTGTACAAATAACAGAGTTGTTGATGTCATGGCTACTATTGGTTCCCCCTTGCAAATGCCTAATAATAGTCCTCATTGTGAATTCTTGGTTGAGAATCTCTTAGTTCTAGCATATGATGTCCCTGAATCTGAAATGGTTTGTTCCCTTGTTGGTCTTAACTCACCCTCGTATCAAGATAGTTATGCCTACCTAAACAACAACACCATCCCTCCTCACCTCACTAGAACCCAACAAAAAACATTCATCCATTGCTCTACCTACTATACTATCCTTGGAGACACCCTATTTCAAAGACACTTCGATGTAACCCTCCTAAGGTGTTTAGACAAATAAGAGTTTGAATGAGGATTACACAAGATACACAAAGGTATTTGTGGAGCACACTCAAGAGGTCTAACTTTGGCTAAGAAGTTTCTTTGCATGGGATACTATTGGACTACAATGGAACAAGATGCATATCACTATGTCAAGAAATGTGTGCCTTATCAACAACATGGTGATAAGATCCACACATTATCACAAGAATTGTAGCCACTTATTACACCTTGGCCCTTCTCATAGTGGGGGATCGATCTCATTGGTAAAATCCATCCCACATCCTCCAATGGCCACAAGTTCAACATCACTGCTACTGAGTATTTCACTAAGTGGGTGGAAACCATACCACTCACCTTTACCACTGGCAAACAAATTGCAAAATTTATCCTGAATTACCTAATTTACTTCTATGGAATCCCAAAAGTTATCATCATAGACAACGGCATACCTTTCAAAAATTAGGATTTCAAAGTAATTATGCTAGAAAATCATCATCCAAAAGTGCTTTTCCACTCTATATTACCCACAAGGCAATGGTCAAGATGAGATTTTGAATAAAACTCTTTTCAATATTCTTAAATAGATAATCAATGAAGTTAGATATGATTGGCACTTGCAACTCCATCCCACCCTTTGGGCCTACCGCACAACTATCAACATACCCAAAGGAGCCACACCATATTCCCTTATTGTAAAGTGGAAAATTGAACCCTAGGTGTTCCCCCACTCCAAGGAGAGAGAAAGGAGGTCACTAGGATTGACGGTTTTCACTTAGGAGAGACTTTACATTCAAAAGAGGGGTTGAAACTCACAAGATCCAATTCCACACAATGCAAGATTGAATTCTAAATGAGTTTCAAGGGTTGAGACATCAAGGATACCCTCTTTTGTAAAGAATGTAGATAGAAGGATTGAACTAGGAGTGTATGTAAAAGTAGGAAAGATTCTCTTGTAGACGGAGATAGGGACACGGGATGAAGCTACAGACCTGAAATTAGCAGTAAAATGTTGAGACAATGTTGTCTTGCAAGTTTGAGCGAAAGTTGATGGGACGATGGTGCCCAAAGTGCACACGGTCCTCTGAAAAATCCGCGAAATGAAGGGGGATCTGTTCGTCTCTACACAAGGATTCCAGATCTTCAATTACAGCCGCTTACCTACAACCTACACACAGAAAAGAGAGGATGATTGGGGGGTTAGGGATTAGGGGTTTGCCTTTAGGTCAAACCCCGGTTTTGGAATTAACCAAGAAATGAGAATGCTGTAAATGTAAATGTTTGTAATGTAATCAAGTACTGATACCTTGTTGTAAGAATGTTTGTATTCTTACATGCGAAGGTGTAATGATGTTGTATGTTGTAGGTGATCTCCTCTTCAATGGTTGAATCCTTGTCTTGAATGCAACACCTAGCCTTGAATGGAGACCTAGAATGCTCAATTGCTTGAAAGAATGCTTGAATGTTTGAATGTTTTAATGTTTTAATGTTTGCCTATCGCTTCCGCCTCTTGCACACATATGTTTTTCCTCCTTCCCTTTCTGTGAGGGGAAATGTAGTTTATATACTTGTCAATTAGGGTTAGGAGACTTATTTTTCTGACCTTAGGTCGACCTAGGAGCATTATTTTCCAAATTGCAAACTTGAAGACCCGATGCCCAACAAGAGACTGGGCCCAAAATAGGGCCAGGGACCAGGGCGCTGGGCGCCATGGTCCCGAAGGACCAGGGCACTGGGCGCCATGGTCCCACCTCCTGGGATAGCAGGGTGCAAGGAGGATTAGGCCAAGGTACATAAAGATGCAGTTTTTGATGTTGTAAACAGGTTTCGGGGTCTCCATTCAGGTTCAACGTTGCGCCGCCATTGTGAAGACCCAAATGCAGTCAAAATTACAAGTGTCACAATTTTATGACGCTACATTTAGCCCCCACTTTAGCGGGAGTATAAGCATACGCCCATACTTCCGATAAAGTACAAGGAAACAACATTGAAAGACTTTCACCACGTCAAGGAGGCAAGATACACCGAGCCCCCAATGGACTAAGGATCTTATGACTTCGATTGACAAAGTAAAAGGGAAGATCATGAGGGAGAACCATGACTAACAGTATTACGGTTCCCTCACTATGAGTCATGCAATAAAAATACCAAAAATTTTCAAGGCAAAGCTAAGTTCGCCAAAAAACAAGTATCTTGAAGAGATATGAACGGAGTGTATGCCCCCTACGTTAAAGCGATCACACATGCCTCATCGGGGGTGATTGCTTTAAGGTAGTGATACACATAAGAAATGAGAAGGGAAAGGAGCATGTTATCATAAAGATTTAGCCCCCAAGTGTGAGATAAACCCAAGGATAATAGACACAAAACATAAATCACGAGGTGACTTTGCTTTCCTTGGGGTCAGTATGCTGTATGATAATTCATGTATATCATATGTATGTATGCATAATTGTTCTTCATTCCCCAATCAAGGAAGGTCACCTAGAAGAAGGGAACACATGTGTCTTTTGAGTCAACATGAGAGAGACCAAAAGAGATCTCAATGCTTTGCATCATCCTCAAGTAGACAACACTAAGGACAACAAATAGAAGAATGAGAATAACACATAGAAGAAGTAACAAAAGATATCAAGAGAGGAGGAGAGAGTCTGCTGTGCTAATGAACTAGTCTAGCACATCATCCACCCCTCGATCTTGCTGATCAATATTTCAGGAAGGCAGGAGACACGCTAGAGGAGGAACATCCAACACAGCAGATGGAGCTATCACAAGATCCAAACAAGGGCTATGTTCATGTTCCAAGCCATGTTGTTCTTGTCTAGGAGCTAGGATAAGTGCTTTAGAAAATTCATTAGATAAATGGTTATCAATATCAACATATTCATATTCACTATCAGAAGCAAGAGAAGTAACATTTTCATCATGATTAACATTTTCATCTATATCATCATCAAGATTTATAAAAATAGGATCTTTAACTCGCACAAGATCAAAACCATCATGCATCTTATGCTTAGGAGATTTTGGCTCAATTTTCGGCTGAGGAGAAAATGGAATAATACTAGCTGAAGGTGTTTTTGGGGATTGCAAAGTTTGAGAAGCAGCTGCACGAGCTCTAAGACGATGCTTTTGTCAGTGTTCACATGAAGAACGATTTCATCTAGTCTTAGTAGGAAGTTGAGAAGATTGAGGAGGAGGAATGTTCTCATCCTTATCACTTGGGTGTTTAGGTTGTGGTCTCTTAGGTTGGGTAATAGGAGAAGAGGAAGGTCTCTTCTCTTTATACGAGGAAGGAGGAGGAACTACTCCATATAAAGGAGGAATATTTGGTTTAGGAAGGAGACCAATTCCATCATGACAAGGAGGTATATGTCTACTTTTAGAAAGTTTATTAGACATAGACATAGTCACATCCATAGAAATGGGTTGGGAATCTTCTTGAGGAAAGACATTAGTTTTATCTTTCAAAGGAAGAACTTCCTTCTCAAGAATGATAGGAATATCAAGTTTGGGTGTTCGAGGTTCACTTAGAGATACGATCATATCTTTTTTCCACTTTTGATAAGATTTGAAAAGATGATCACTTCGCAGTGGAAGAGATTGGAATTGTTTAGGCCAAAAATAATCAATAGGAACACTAGAAGTTCTTTCAGCTGGTTTAAAGAGACTATGATTGACAGTAATGACTTCACCATTATGGGGAAATTTCAAACACTTGTGAATAGGAGAAGCAATAGCTTTCATGGAAGATAGCCAAGGATAGCCTATCTTCACACGAAATTGTTTGGATGATGGAATAATAGCAAAGCTCACATCAAGGGATTTGTTATGGACCTCAATAGGTAATGTAATAGAACCAATTGCAGGAGAAGAAAATGCATCAAATAATTTCACAACCACATTTGTTTTGTCATAGATCACTTGATTCAATTGGAAAGTAAAAAGAAATTCTTCAGTAATAACATTAACCATGCAAGAAGGATCAATAAGCACTCCACGGCAAGGTGTATTCTTGACTTTTGCAACTATATATAAAGGACCATCAGGTGCCCTGATAGTTTCACTGGAATCAAATGTGATGGAAGGTTCTTTAGGGATTTTCTACTGCTCTACAAAGTTAATCACATTCGGAGTCATAGACACAAGACCATCAGGTGAGAAAGAGGAATCATTAGTCTCAATCACATTAGAGGTATGAGAAGGTAATGGATCAGTAAAAATCTTAAGATTTTGGTTAGGAAGAGCTACAAATGTGTTGCCTTTATCATTCACACCTGAAACAGAGATAGTATTATTATCAATCAAATCTTGAATTTTACCCTTTAAAGCAAAACATTTTTTAGTATCATGCCCAGGTTGATGATGAAATTGACAAAAAGATTTGTTATCAAAATAGGGTGGATTAATCTTTGCAGGATCTATTTGCTTTATAGGAGGGAGAGTAAGCACATTTTGTTCCAATAACTTATTCATAATACTATGCAATGATTCATTCAAAGGAGTAAATTCTATTTCTTTCTTGAAAAACTTAGAAATAGGAGGCACACCTGATGTTGCATTCATATTGTTGTTGATGATGTTTTCATTGAACTTAACAAACCCTCTGTTCGGTTTAAACTTCCCAAATGGTTGTTGACTACTATCACCCTTATCACTCGGAGCCATAGGATTTGCTTGTTCCATTTGACTCACATTCAGTTGATAATTGTGAAGAGTTGCACACAACTGTTGGAAAGAAGTAAACTCAGAAAACATAAGTTTTTCTCTAATATCTTTTTATAAACTAGAAATAAAGATTCTTTGAATATCATTGTTAGGTACTAGAAAAGAAATTTGAGCACACAAATTCTTATATCTACCAATGAAATCAGTCACTTTTTCTTTAACACCTTGTTTACAATGCATTAAATCAATCAAAGTAACTTTAGGACTTATATTGTTTTGAAATTGTTGAATAAAAGCATTTGCAAGTTGTTGGAAAGAATTAATAGAATAGGAAGGCAACGAGCAATACCATTGTAGAGCCTTATCTCTTAATGTTCTAGTAAACATTTTTGCAAGCAACCTTTGGTCATGAGCAAAATCGGTACATATTGTTTGAAAGGTCTTAACATGTGTTAGAGGATCACCTTTACCATTATAAAGCTCCAACTGTGGGATTTCAACATGCTTAGGGGGGATAGCTCGAACAATGTCAAGAGAAAGTGGGCTCACAACATCAAATGTGGGCACACTAAACTTAGATTGATTCATAGAGGCAATTTGTTGCTGTAAAGAAGAGACAGTTTGTGCAAGATTGTTAATGGTCACTTCAGTTGAAGAGTTCATATTAGACATGTTAGATTGTGATGGAGGTATTATGTTATTGAAAGAAGGTATTGATTGAGAGTAAGGTGGCGGGACACTATGATAGTTAGTCATAGGAGATGATTGGAAAAAAGGAGCACTACAAGGAGGAATGGAATGGTTGAATGAATTGCCCCCTTGCGTCATGCTCATTTGTGGAGATGTAATAGGGACACTCATTGAAGGAATGAATGAAAAAGTTGGATTGAATGAAGGAAGAGGGTTAATTGAAGAGGAAGGATTGCCCCCATGACTGGTGATCATAGGTGGAATGTTTTGTATTGAAGTAGTCATTATGTTTGATGTAAAAGTAGGTATACTAGCAATAGAAGTTGTCAAAGTGATAGAATGATTGACTTGAGTAGGAGGTTGTGTATAACCTAAAGTTTCGGCACAACTCTTCATAGGCATCACATTCGAATCCATGATGTGTGCAATACTACGCAAAATATCAATTCCATTCTTATCACTTTGAACCATACGTTTTAGACCCTCAATTAATGAAAGGGCTTGACTATCGGGGTATTCTTGAGACATCCATTGCTGAAAATCATCAAATTGGTTATCCAATTTCAAAAGTTGTTCTACAGAAACCTCATGGAGAGCTTCTTCATCATTAAGAGGATTAGAGGAATTACCCATGTCCTCGTTAAAAAGGCCATTCAAATTAGGTTCCATCTCCTCGGTAATTATACCTTGGAAAGACTTAATTCTAAGGCTTTGTCTAACGGGAATAGTGTAAGTAGGGCTTATTGTTGTAAAACTCATGCACTAGAGAGGGAAAGAAGATTTTGAATTTTGAAAAACAAAGTTGGCAAAATTGAACAATGAGATAATGATTATCCAATTTGAACTTTGTGAAAGAAGAGGGAAACACAACTTCCAAGAAAGGTAGGGACAATTGAAAATTAGGGCCAAGGGGGTAGCACTTAATTTTAATTGTTATCTTGAAAATTGAAATCTTGAAATTTGAATTTATTTTCGAATTTAGAGGTAGCAAATTTCAATAAAATCAGCCAATCTCCTAGATTTAAGTTGTTAAATGCAATCATGACAATCTCCCAAAATTTCAAAAAAAATGTTGGGGATCGTGGCGAATGGAGTGCACACGGTCCTTGCAACTTTTTTTGAAATTTTTAGGGATGAAGGTTATGATGATTTTAAAGCTAATCTGAAAAAATTGAGTGATTTTACGATTTGTAGATAGGCCAAATTAAAGTTGCAATCTCAAAATTGAATCCTACCAAGATTGTTGAAAAATGCAAAATTTGAATTTTGAAAAAGAGAGGGAAATTGAAATTTTGAATTTTATGATTTTAGAGGGAATACTAAAAGCAATGCAAGCTTTGAAATTTAAAAGTTGACTCAATTTCATGCAAAATTCAATTTTGAAAGCGGAAATCAAAGTTGTTGCAATTAAACACTTAATTTCAAAAGTCACAAATTGCAAAAAATTTGAATAAAGCACTGAAACTTTGAATGAATGCCAACACACTTTTCAGATTTAGGACAGTAAGAAGCACAATTTTAACACAAAATTTTAGTTTCAACAATTTTTGAATGATTAGAAGGCTTAATCCAAGCAATCACTAGACCAACTTTGACTTTAATTTTGAAAGTGTTAGAATTGATGAAATCAGCCAAGATTCTCGATTCTAGCAGAAAAATACAGTAAGATCTAGCTCCCGAAATTTCAGAAAAAAATGTTGGGGACAATTGCACTCGGGGTGCACACGGTCCTCACAACTTTTTTCAAAATTTTTAGGGATGAGAGATATTATGATTTTGTTGTGGAATCCAAAGTTACAGCCGATTTGGAGGTGTTCTGATTAGTGAAATCATCGGACAAAGGTTGAATCAAGAGGGTTTTAAAAAATTAGGGTTTTGACACTTAACCACCTAACTTTCAAAATTAAAGAACAAATATGAATTGATAATTTGCAATAGAAGGGTAGATCTGAAACAAGCATTAACAATTAAACATTTCACAAGCTCAATTACTAAAAAGAAAATTTAGGGTTTTTATGCAATTAACCTATAAAATTTGCAAAAGATCAAACATGAAAATGTAATTAAGGAAGTAAATTTTTTAGATCTAACCATGAATAATCAGAACTAGGATGTTCACGTCGGGTTCACCAAAATGTAAAGTGGAAAATCGAACCCTAGGTGTTCCCCCACTCCAAGGAGAGAGAAAGGAGGTCACTAGGATTGACGGTTTTCACTTAGGAGAGACTTTACATTCAAAAGAGGGGTTGAAACTCACAAGATCCAATCCCACGCAATGCAAGATTGAATTCTAAATGAGTTTCAAGGGTTGAGACAACAAGGATACCCTCTTTTGTAAAGAATGTAGATAGAAGGATTGAACTAGGAGTGTATGTAAAAGTAGGAAAGATTTGCTTATAGACGGAGATAGGGACACGGGATGAAGCTACGGACCTAAAATTAGCAGTAAAATGTTGAAACGATGCTGTCCTGCAAGTTTGAGCGAAAGTTGACAGGACGATGGCACCCGGAGTGCACACGGTCCTCTGAAAAATCCGCGAAATGAAGGGGGATCTGTTCGTCTCTGCACAAGGATTCCAGATCTTCAATTACAGCCACATACCTACAACCTACACATAGAAAAGAGAGGATGATTGGGGGGTTAGGGATTAGGGGTTTGCCTTTAGGTCAAACCCCGGTTTTGGAATTAACTTAGAAATGAGAATGCTGTAAATGTAAATGTTTGTAATATAATCAAGTACTAATACCTTGTTGTAAGAATGTTTGTATTCTTACATGCGAAGGTTTAATGATGTTGTATGTTGTAGGTGATCTCCTCTTCAATGGTTGAATCCTTGTCTTGAATGCAACACCTAGCCTTGAATGGAGACCTAGAATGCTCAATTGCTTGAAGGAATGCTTGAATGTTTGAATGTTTGAATGTTTTCCTATCACTTCCGCCTCTTGCACACATATGTTTTTCCTCCTTCCCTTTCCGTGAGGGGAAATGTAGTTTATATACTTGTCAATTAGGGTTAGGAGACTGATTTTTTTGACCTTAGGACGACCTAGGAGCATTATTTTCCAAATTGCAAACTTGAAGACCCGATGCCCAACAAGAGACCGGGCCCAAAATAGGGGATTGGGCGCCATGGTCCTGAAGGACCAAGGCACTGGGCACCATGGTCCCACCTCCTGGGATAGTAGGGTGCAAGGAGGATCAGGCCAAGGTGCCAGAAAGATGCAGTTTTTGATGTTGTAAATAGGTTTCGGGGTCTCCATTCAGGTTCAACGTTGCGTCGCCATCATGAAGACCCAAATGTAGTTGAAATTACAAGTGTCACAATTTTACGACGCTACACTTATCTTCAGCTCCAAAGTCATCCTACCCCTTTAGATCAAGCTCCCCTCACTACGGTTGTCCCTACAAACATTCTTCCTAATGAAGAATACAAAGTGGTCAGACTACAAGAACTTGAATTATTGATGTCTTAAGGCCTTGAATCATCTCCAAGTTTATCAAAATCATCTTCGCCTTAGCTACAACAAGAAAGTAAAGACCTAGGAATTTTATGTTGATGACCTTGTCCTCATGGAAAATTAGAAGAATCTTTAGGACCATGAAAAGAAGGGCAAATTCGAGCCTAATTGGTTGGGACCTTATGTCATCACTACAAAATATGGCTTTAGAGCATATTAGCTAGCTACACTTGAAGGAGAACCATTGGATGAGCCCATGAACATCCTCCATCTAAAGAAATTTATGCCTAGACTTTAGGGAATCTCAATTTTCAAAAAAGAAAAAAAAATAAAAAAACATGAAAAAAATGCAAAAAACATTAAAAATAAGAAAAAGAAAAGAAAAAGTAAAGAAAAATATTTTCATCTATCAACGAAAACTTGTCTGTAGTGCTATGAGCAAGTACCTTGGTGAAAACTTGTTCTCAAGTGCCAAGGAAAATAAGTCAGATCCACCATCTCTTTAGTCACTTATCACTCCCACCGGCTACAACCCCCTCCACTTCCATATTTCTTTAGTGAGGTAATGAAGCAGTCACCAGTGAGGAGGGACCTCAAAGAGATCAATCTAGACCGGTCAACAAAAGTAACAAAACAGGAACACAAAGATATGATGAAGGCAATGCATAACAGATTATATTATAACATGAAAATTAATTTCAACCAACTGGTAACAACCGAGTTACAACATTACCGGCTCATAGGCTTGCTAGAACATGCATAAAGTACAAAATAGGTCACAGTCGAGACCTTTAATCTTAAGATCTATCTTCTACACTCAATCTAGCTACTTGATTCTTTGATTGATTCATTCAAATGTGCAATTACAATTATATATATGATCCAAAGGGTCCAATTTGCCCAAAAAGGGATCAAAACCCAAAGAACAAGACCTAACGTGTAAAATCAGCAAGGTTGGCCTCCACTAAGAGATTCCTCTAGAAAATCCAAAGGATGAAGTTTAGCTCATGGGAAAAGGACATCCACATGCCAAGGAATATCGGAATCAACACCCAAGGCTCCGCAAGCTTTAGAAGAGGTTCCGGTAGATCACCAAAATAGGTCTAGGCAATTGGTAACAAGAAAATGTCAACTGGTAACGACAAACTGTCAAGGAAACCGATAGCAATATCATGCCAGAAAATGATCCAAATGCGATGCAGTCTAGAAACAAGAAAGATGATCAAGTCTTCAAGTAGAATCCAACTCCACGGGATCTGGTGAGCCAAAAATCAGGACACACAAAAATAAATAATCAAACTAAAAACATAAAGCAAACAGAAAGGAAAATGTTTTTGGTTGATGCATGATTGCTATGAACTGGGGATGCTCCTGCATCATGTAAGCAATTAATTCACCTTCTAGTCCCGCTACTTGCATCTATCCTCCTTCGCATCAATAATTCTTTAGTGATTAAGCAATTAATTCACCATTCATCCATGCTATGCACACATTCCCATTCTATTTGTGTAGGTACTCTTCATCCTGGTCACACACTCTTATCACCCATTACTTTCCTACCATCATCTTTCATTCTCGCTAAGATGATGAGATAAGTCCATGACTATGAATAAGGAGTCTCCTGGTACACTGAGCTTCCTCCCATCAAACTGAGTTTTTCACCTAGTACACTAAGCTTTTCCTGTCAATCCAAGCTTATTTTAACTTTTGCATAGACCAAACACTCATCCATAGTGTGTTTATCAAAATCCAAGTAGAAATTGTCCCATTTTCAACTCTTGCACAATCAACTTCTCTTTCATTGTCCAACAATCTATTCACCATGCCCATCAGGATGCATCCTTCCCATGTCTAGCAATCTATCTGAATTCACCTCCTACTCTTGGAAAGTGATATTTATTAGCCATGTGAGTCATTTGCATGATCGATCTTTTTGCTTTGATTTTCATTTTGCATCCCATACCTACACCTATTTATGATTGCCTTGATCATTCTATATCTTGGTATGTCTCTATTGGTGTACATTTGGACATCCTTTTTTGGGTATGACATGTTTGATGGTTTATCTTGTATGATCCAACAGGTCTCACATATCTTTCATCATATTTATTTGCAATTTTTTGTGCATTGAGATAACCTATTGGTTGATAGTCTAGTCTATACATCAGATATTCATAACATCTTGAATTGTATAGTTAGTGGTGTAACTAATCTATTGAATATCAAAAACTAGGAATGCTCTTCGCATTTTACACAATAGTCAAATCCATCCACCCTCCATTCATCCTTCCATCAATCTTGAGACTCCAATTTATTCATTCCTTCCCTCCTTATTCTATCCCATCTATTTTATTGTACCATTGTTGGCACATCACAAAAATATCCCATTCCTTTTACATTCCCATCATGAGGTTGCATCCACTTAAATGGCATTTGTTTAGCTCACATTTGTTTGCATTGTACTATCTCATCTCATCTCCTTTTCTTTTCAATAGCTCATTTTAGGGTTCATTTTCATTTCTGATAATTCATTAGATCACATTATTTATGATTCATTTCATTCCATCGCATTTCTCATATTATTTCATTTTAGGATGCATTTCCTTTCATTTTCATTCACATACCATTGCATGCCATGCTATTTTCATATCATTACATTTTAAGATTCATTATATTACATATTTTATATCATTTCATGTTAGCATTTATTGCATTATATCTTTCATATTATTTCATTTCATTTTAGGATTCATTTCATTCTCATTTCTATCTAATTTTAGGATTAATTTTATTTTGCTTCATTTCCATTTATATATAATTTCATTACATTTGCATAGCATATAATTTTAAGATTCATTTACATGTCATTTCATTTTAGGCTTCATTTTATCTCATTTTAAGATCCATTTCATACCATATCATTTCATTATCATTTTCTCACACATATTCCATACACACACATCATATTATGCATATCCATATTAAATCAATAACAATAATCATTAAATAGATATGCATTCTCATAATCACATTAAATATGTATCATAATCCACTCATCTTGCATCCATCACACTCGTCAAATATCATATAGGCATCATCATAAATATCCTACATACAATATGCTTTATGAATCATCTAACATATCACAACATCGCATGCATTTATCATCTGCATAAACATCACATTGATCCATACATGCATCCATCCATCTTGCATGATACACATGTTAGAATCATCATAATTATAATAGAATAAACATCAAAACATCATCATAAATCCATCATATAGTCCATAACAATCCTTAATAAATGTCCACCATAACGCAACATAACATCAATAAATGAACCACTGCCAAAAATCATGAGTCGTCTCATATATCTCACAAAAATAATGATGTGTCCAACTGTAATACAACAGAATATCCCCAAAGGGTCATCAAAACTATTAGAGTCAATGAGCTACCCAATACTCTCCCTATCAACAGCTAGATCTGCCCATCCACTTGAAGATCTTGTTATTGGGTATCGAGGTGCACACATGTTGATTGATCTACCTGAGGTATGGGATCTGGTGCTTCGAGATCTAGTACTCTTCGTGAAGGATGGAAGTCTCAATTCTATGGGTATGGAATGCTCATACAAGTCCCTACAGTACTGAGTCTCTTGCGCCATACACTCCATCTGTGTCCTGGCCATCATCACATCACTAAAGGCTTGTGCCAGCTTGGAAGGTATCAATAGATTCCTTGGTGTATCCCTCTCTCCCCTCAACCAGGTGACATCTATCTATGCTTGTGTCAGCTACGCCCTCACACCCTCGATTTTTTCTTGAGCTCTTGAATCGTCTCTGCCATCTCTCCACCTTTGACCTCCTATAGGACCTCTACGGTAGCATTCGCCTTAGTCTTATATGCATCTTTCTCTACCATCATAGCCTCAAGGGCCACTTGTAGAGTGTCCCTCTCTACTTGTAACCTATCCCTCTCAACCTACAGGCTCTCTACACGAGCTCACTCTCCATATTCCTAGACCCTCTCTTGACCTACCTCATCTTGCAAGCTCATTACTTGAGCTCTCTCTATGTACCTATCAACTACAATCTGATCCAACATGGCCTATGTAATGATGGGTTGTGGTGGTGGTGGTGGTGGTACTATTGGTGCTTATTCCTGAGGTACCTACACTGATGTTCGTGGTACCTATACCTATACATTGGAGGGAGTTGTCCCCTCTTGAATCATCTCCATGCTCACAGTGCTAGCCTCGATTCCCGAGCCATTGCCTCTTCCATGAGGACATCTCTATCCCCTCTTTGCTCTCCCTCTTCCCCAACAACTTGATCTATGGGTGGTGTTGCCTCATCTACCTCGAAAACCCTTGGCATGGTGAGCCTGGATGACCTATGTGCCTTCTACCAAGCACTATATACTCCTATCATCTTAACATCTATTATATTTGCCCAGGGATTCCAATCAATTAGTGTCGTATAAATAAAATTATTGTGTGCATGCTCTAGTTCCAATGAATCTCCCAGATACTGGTCTCCTGAGTAATTTGTGGGTGTGTCCTCTCCTCACCCACAACATCTTGTTGGATCCTAAACTATCTCATAATTCAATGTGGTAGAACTAATTGATAACATGCACTATGTGCCCCATAAGCCAACAATATGTCTCCACATATACAAGATAATAATTGTTGTTGTCCCATATCTCACACATCCTATAAGGCCTCCATGTGAAATCCATCATCTCTTCTATACATCAATGCCAAAATCCCATACCTCCCATCTGTGTATAGTGTAGCAGGTCGCCATATCTGTCATTGTAAGGATGGTCTGGTCATCGATCTCATACTCCTATTGGCTGACAGATGGCTATGTGCTCAAAATCCTAAATATGTAGAAGAGTCATGCATGTACCTAGACTCTTGTACCCCTGATAAACACACGTGAATATTGTGGTACAACTGACCTAGAATCACATATCCCCAAGCGTATTGAGTCTTGATATGTATCATCTTGTACAAGTATCTACACCATCCAATGGATGACCCGTGGCCACTAAGGTTGGGCATCATGCGCTCGTTGACCAAACCTACTAGATTTAGTAAAAAATGTGAAATTTGCCACCATCTCTCCATCATCGACTACAACCACATCCTTGTGCAATCCATAGGGAGATCATCTATCCAACACAATAACCTGAGGTAGTGATTTGTGTCCTCGAACCTATACTATGGGATAATGCCCTTGATGGGCACTTGCAAAATCCTCCAAACATCTAGAAGTGTGATCGACACCTCGCCAGTAGGAAGATGGAAAGTAAATGTGTCACTACACCACCTCTCAATCAACACTGTGATCATCACATTGCACGCATGCATACATGTCCACTTAGATACATGATCCAACCTTAAGAATATCAACACTATCTGCATCACTATTTGTAATCTCTATTGTAGACCCATTGTAGGTTCCTAATACTCCCTAGAATTGATCAATCCCAGTACCTCCTGCATTAAGCACACAAAGCTCATCAAGTCCTTTTCTAGCACTTCCCATGCCCATTGGGGCATTCCCTTGCTTGTAATTTCCCTCCCATTTCTTTCCCTACCTTGGTTGGCTCTCCTAGGTGGAGACATCAATACTATGACAAAGACATCATGCCATAGGCACAAATGTTGGTCTGCAGCACAAGCCTCCTTTTTGACCCCCACATGGATGGCATTTGCATGAATGTCATCTAGGCAGACACCCCCTCATCCACATAGACGTTGCCCATCTATGTAGACATGGATCTCAAGGAAGATACACCACTGGAGGGGTATAGACACCGAACTCGCAATCAGAGTTTGCTCCCACTAAGTTTCCTAGCCCTAAACTAGCATTGAATGCACATTTATTACACCTACCTACTAAACCACAAAGGCGAGATAAAGTAATTATCAATTCCCATGCTTAGCTGGTTGCTAGAAGCATCAAATGCACCCTCCCTTTGCATGTGGTGTGGCATGAGTGACATCTTGCTATTTGCTCTCTATCGCTAGTGTAGTCACATAAATCTGTCCACTTAATTAAATGAATATTTACTATTTATTTGATTAATAAACCATCAATCACCAATTAGTTAAATTGATATTTAATTAATTCATCCTCAAACCCTTCTCCTATTAATTAAATAAATTATTCAATTTATTTAAATTAATTCATTTAGCCACACTCACAATCAATTAAATAAACATATTTATTTAATTTAACCCTCTTTCCTCTTTTAAATAAATAATTAAAACATTTATTTAAATCCCTAAACTACCCACACCCCCACTTGCATTCTCCTACAAATGCAAGTTGCAACCACAATTGAAATAAATTAATTTTATTTTAAATAAAATCCTATTTTTCCCTCACCCACCAAACCCACTTGCAATCCTAAATCCCCTTCTAGACTCTTCTAACCACTAACTAAGTTCTTCTAACCATTCCTAATTAGCCTAATCCCATTTCCTAAATATTGTCACATTCCTAAGCAACTTGATGTCATTTCTCAAAGCCTCCAAAGTCTTTGAAAAACATTTAATGCTTTATGTGTTCAACAAGCTAACCCCCAAAGTCTTCCAAACCACTAATGGATCTTACATAACCATTTATGGTTAATTCCACTTGCCCACATGGTTAGAGACTTTCCCTCTAACTCAACCTCCATTTGACTCATGGGTCTCTTCAAGCATTTTTTCTTTGACCATGGTTATCCTCACTAACTCTTGCACAAGAGTTTATCCATTGGATAAAGGCATTTTATTGGATAATAGCTTTATTCATTCAACTCAACATTAACCTTACCTCCCAAGTTAACCTTCAAGTCATATCAAGCATTTAATGCTTCTTCCCTCTTCCCTCAACCCATCTCATGATGACATTTGTCATCCTGGGATTGGGCTGAAAGCCCTCGCATGGATCATAAACCCATCAATCCTGACCCTTATTGAGATTACTCAATCTCAACCATCCATTTCTCTATTTTTCCTATAAATAGAGCCCATTCCTTCATAATCCAGATCCATAAATCTTGCATGCATCTAAGTTATAGTGAATTTAGGAGATCATTTTAGCATAATCTACAATTGTCGTTTTGGTTAAAATTAATAATGGCATTTAATTAACTCATATTTCTCTAGTTGTTAGATTGTATTTGCATACTTTCACAATCATATTTCAATCTTGAATCTCCATAAGACTTCCATAGCAGTGCACAACTAAGAGCTACACTCATGTGGAACTTGGAGAGGAGAGGAACAAGGGAGGAGCAGCTATAAGCATGTTGGAGAGCATTTGGGGATGTTTTATTGCATTCCTTCATTTTGTTATGCTTTCTATTAGATGTTTGATATCTCTCTTGATATGATTGCTTAGGATAGTGATTTCCTTTGTCTTTCATTCCTGATTTAAGACTAACATCATTAACGTTTTATATTGTGTGTTTTTGTGTCCCCTAACATATCCTTTTTGCAGAGCATCAACTAGTAAATCAAGTGTGTGAAAATTACCTTTCTATGGGCCTCATGTGGCCTATATATACCCTTCCTTTGCCCATTCTCCTCTTCATTTCCATTTTTCTCCATCCCCTTCTTCCATTCTTCTTTCCCCTCCTCTTTTTCCTCACTTTTTTGTTGTTTTCTTCTTTTTCAAGAATTTTCTGACCAAATTCAAATTTTATGATTATATTCTCAAGGGGATGTCCCTTATTCATGTCTCACCTACGAAACTCCATTTTTCGCGTTGGGGCATTTTTTTTTTCTTTTACCGATCACCAATCCTTTCCACCACGTAAAAGAGGGGAAAAATGTAGACTTCTAAAATATATTAAGTTAATTTATCCCTTTCTCGCATAATTAATTATATTAATTATGTCAGTCCTCATTCTTCGCAAGATTAATTAAATTATATTTCAATTAATTTTGTCACTTTAGCCATATAATTAATTTATCAATTGAAGATATTAATTCCCGAGTCTTCTAAAATTAATTCAATTTTCAAACTTAGCCAATATTCCATTTTAATCCTGATTAGTTAATTAGTCCTAATTAATTAATTAACATCTCGATTCATACAAATCTTCTTTCTAATCCCTATCATTTAGCCTAATTAATCTAGGTCTAATCATGATCATCATTTCTCTAGATTTTAAATTCCTCCACTCATTCTCTCTCCACTTGTCACATCCTCCTAACTCACCTACATTCTCTCTTAATCCTTCATTATCTCACCCAATCCTCTCATTTACCACTTGCACATTCCTAATCTTCATGATTAGGAAGTGGTCAACTTCTTTCCATAAATGGATTTCTCATCTCACCTCCTAGTCTTAAATGCTACCTACTTTTGTCTATATAAGGAATTTTGAATATTTTGAGTCTCCCCATGCCCCCTCTTCCCACGGAATTTTTAATTCCTTTTATCCTTTATTCTTCCAAGTCTCCCTATTTCCAAGAAATTTTTAATTGCCCTTGTCCTTCCCAAGGAATTTATAATTCCTTTCTCCTCTTTCGAGTGTACTTTGGGATCTCTTCTCCATGTCCTAGAAGAGTGTGGAGACAAGAAATGCCTTTATGGCAAGGATCTCTTGGATCTCCCACTTGTACTCTCCAAGCCACCTCACCTTCCTTCAATCTTTGCCCTCCATTTCCTTTCAATCTTGACCGTCGAATTTGGGCCCCTCAAATTTATAAATTGGAGTCTCCTCCCTTCACAATCCAATCCACTTCATTCATATTGTCATGTTGTCAAATTGAGTTCAATAAATCATCCATCATATCCATATTATGCCCAAATTTAGCCACATTCAATCCATATAATTCATCATCTTGGGTATCTTGGAGAGCAATCCACATCAATCAACACAAATAAGCAAATAAAGTGGAGATAGGACGCATTCTACATCAAGTTCAATCTAGTAGAAGGTATAAGGTTATTTGTTTTGAATGTTTTATTGTGTTTTAATGATTTAGCATTTTCAACTAACCTTGTATCCAATTTCTCTCTTTCATTAAGAATACCTCAAATCTAAGAGATACTCTTACATGCATCATAGACTATTAATAACAAATGTAATGATCTTCTTACACATGGCATACTAACTGATTTTCACATCTACAATGATTCACCCCACTTTTAGCTCTTACAGTTGTCATATAATCTTTCTAACAAACCTTAAAATAGGCCTTCCATGTTATACCACTTGATGGATATCTTTTGACAACTAAAAACTTAATTTTTAAGGCACTGCCATGTGGCAAAAGTGTCGACTAATAAATCCACACCCCTTATGATGGAGCGCAATTATTTAATTATATGAATGCCAAATAACCATGGAAAAATGTAAAATAATAATAAACACATAATCTAGAATTAAGGTTGAGACACCTTAATTCTCAACAATAGGTTAAAAAAATCCCCCAAAATCTTTGTTTTTGATATTAATAAGTAGTAAAAATAAGGGTATTGGCCCTTTACACTAATAATGCACATGCAACATTAGTAATAGCACTTTAGTAGTAAACTAATATAAATATACTTATACTAACTAAAAAGCTTAAACAATCTTAGTAGCAGATATAATAAACAAACCAGTCTTAGAACTAGCAGGAGACCACAAAAAACCATAAAAAACTAGTCTAAATAGACTATTTGAGCACATTGCTCACATTTTTAGTAAGGAATTTAAATAGTTCCTTGTAGTTTCCTTCAGTGTCAACATCCTTTCCAAGAACCTTCTTTTGCTTAAGGTACATTGAGGTAGCCAAGCTATGCATCACATGAAGGTTGAATCTAGAGATACTCACCATCTTTTATTCCAGATTTGTCACCTTCTTTTTTAGTGCATCCAAATCATCAGCTATAAAATTTCACATGGCACAATTACTCACACTATCTCCTTTGTTGCTCACCTCCTTTGGCATTGCATCTTGGGTAAGGTCCAAGTGTTCACTCTTGTCACTCTATCCAGAACCCTCATTGGTAGATTTAGCTAAGTTGCTAGCTTTTCATTTGCCATATTTAGTATCCTCAATATCCTCTTCTTCCTCATTCTGAATAGAGTTCTCCTTAGAAGCTTCCTCATACCCTAGAAAATGTAGCTCAACAACAATGCCCATCGAGCACCCAACCAATTTGTTGGACTGCCTACAATTGGCACTAACACTTTTGCTAACATCATCAGTAGTCTCCATTTTAGCCTCATAATCAACCTCAATTTTTATTTATTTTTGGCACCAAGAGGGGTTCCTTGTATCTTTCTCATCTTTTTAACCCCCAAGGAGGTGGCTTGCTACTTAATTTCCATAGAGGTAATATTAGGAGTCATATGGGAGCCAAGACGAGATGGAATTTTGGCAAAAAGGGGCAAATTAAATGTTTATTTTTACCACCCCCAAGGAATGAAGAATAATATCCACAAGGGGTGAAATAGAGCTTAGGGATTCATGTTCCATAGTTAACAATTGTTTGGGAGGGCTAACAACGAGGTGGAAATGATACAAATAAAAAATTAAGCCCTGGTGGAGAAGAATAGGTTTTAGACTTTGGGTTCTGGCCACCTCCAAGGTATTAAGCACACAGATTTTGAGAGAGGTAAGTAGGAAGAACGGAAAAGAGAGAAAGTCATGGTTACAAAAATGATTCTATAGAGAAAAGTGATAAAAATAGTAGACCTTAAACCTACCCTCTAGGGTAAGAAACTTCATAATTGTTAAGCATGCCTTATTCCATGGCTCTAGTAGTTTATCATGAGCGAAACCCTGCTGAAGCTTCACAAGTTATTCTTTTTCCCTAAAGAATTAATCCATGATCATATCGTCTAATACTCAATTTTGCCTCTTTCATTTATTTCCCTTGGTTGAGAGGCCTGCACCAACAACAATAGCATCTTCAGTTACCACAAATGAAATGCCTCCTATAATGACCTTCCTTTCATACTAGGATTTAGCAAATTAGACTAAAAGATTTTTGTCATACCCATTAATCCCCTATAAAAAATCTACAACCCCACCTTCATTACAAACATGTCGAATTGCAAGGTCTTTTTTGAATTCAATATGAACACTAGGCTCAATTCTAACCCTGCGCCCACCCATTATAGAAAGCAATGCAAAAATCATAGTGACAAGGCAAACATAGACCCAAGACTTAGCACTCAACACACTTATAAGGCTAAAACAAGCTAGAAACAAAGTATTAAGGGCCTTGGAAATAGTTGCCTTTAAAAACTAAGAGACATAAAAGTGACAATAATTAATCCTCCATCTCCAATAATTCCAAACGTGTTAGTCTTTTCCAACAATATAAAATAGCAAATTGTGGTAGGATTTTTTGGTCTACACATCACCACCCATGAAATATCAAATAAAAATGACAACATCTAAACAATCCTTTCAATAATAATCCCGCATTAAAAATGACAACATCTAATTATCATGAAATGATCTTTGGTAAAATACACACAAGTTTTCCATGCATGGGAGAGCCACCTCATCATCATGACCCCAAGATGATTATGGGGCTCCCACCAAATCTTGCAACTATCCTCGTTGTCCCTCAAATCTAGAGTCAACATCAGCTATATCACAAAGGTGACCTAAGCATCCCACATGATCTTCCACATATGCATCCCTATCAGCATAATCATCTGCAACTGCCAAGTTGATTGCCAACTGTATACAGGGCCCCACCTACTATGCCACCTAGGATTAGCCTTTATCATACTAGTCCACCCTAAATTTATAACAAAATCCTCCCCATAGATAGTCATTCCATTTTTTTGAATCATGCAACAATACAAACCTGCGTCCCTCCAAGAAACATACATATTTGAATCCAGATTCTTCTGTCTCAGCCCCAAGATAACCAGACCAAGAAAGGAAACATGAAACCAAGCCCACCAACAACAAGTCATTCAATATGATGGATGAATGTACTCTCCTCCATTAGGAGTCTTTGAATATTGTCTAGCAAGAAAATCCCCTTCCTCTAGCATCTAAGATGATCCAACCCCAAACTTAGGGTCACCATAGCATCAACCACTTTATTTACTTCTCTATAGGTATGTTTTAAAACATAGGTATCAAGACCTAATAAAACTTTCCAAATGTCTTATTATTCCTTCAATAGACCAGCCAACCATATTGCAACCATTAATTATATCTATGACGAGTTTAGAGTCATCCTCAATCTCCAAGTTGCGAATGCCAATAGAGAGGGAAAACTTCAACCCCGAAAATAAAGTCGTAGCCTTATCTTGATTACTAATACCCACCATAATACTATATGAGTAAGTAGCCAATAGGGTTCATGTATTAGACCTTATGACTCCCCTGACAACAACATACCCTTGTCTAGAAGCTCCATCAAAGTTGAGATTGTGCCTCCCCACTATGGGAGGATCACACCTAGTATTCTGCCTCTTTAGTCCCTTAGAATTATCAAATCCAGCATATGAAGGGGGAAGATTTCAATTATTTACAATGATAACATCAAAAGCTAAGGGGGAGAAGAGGGGCAAGCCCAGTTGCTGATTGAAATATTCTCTTGAAGAAGCTTGACAAAACTTCTAAACTCTTCATCAACAAATCTTTTCTTCACCCTTGAATATTTTATTATTCCTCTCCTTCCATATACTCCAAGAGAGATGTGATGAGATTTGTCTCCAAATTACCCAATAAGGGGGTGAAAGTAAGGGCTTATACATTCAAGAGAACTTCAAGGGCCAATGCTTGATGGTCAATATTCATGACCCCAGCCACCCCAAATTTTTTAGAACTTTACCCTAAAGGTCAAAAGTGAATAGTTAGTGAAAGAGAATGCGAGGAATGAATTCTTCCTCAAGCTTACATAAGACACATCTATTTGGGAGTTGAAAGACCCTTTTGATGAGGTTATTTTATGTGAGAATCTTATTATGTATCACCATCCACCAGAAAAAGTTAAACTTTTTGGATGAGATGGGGGTTCCAAACTTTCCTCCAAATATTTATAATGGTACCTTCTTTCAACAACAAATAGTAAGCTGATTTGACAGAGAAGTTGCCTTTATGATTTTTGGACCAAACAAAATTATCCTCCTCATTGAAGATTGAGATTCTGACTCATTGCAAGAGTTATTGTAATTGGTTAGCCAAATGGAGAAGGTGAGGTTGGGTTTGATAGCATTGTGTTATGTATGAGCAAGACTTGTGTGGTGAAATATAGTCCATCACACAAGTGCAAAAGAAGGCCAAAGCACTATCTTTAATAAGTTTGAAGTTAGGGTGAGATAACATGGGTCTTATCTCCAACCAATTATCCTCCCAAAATTGAATATTATGACCATTTCCAATTTGCCACCTTAGTCCCAATCCTTTTCTTTTGATAATATTATTCCAAATTCAAGAGCCACTTGGGAGGCTAGTAGTGGAGAGAGTTTAAAACAACTTTCTAGAATTCAAATACTTGGCACCCATAATTCTACACCAATCATTATTATGTAGTGAGAGAGCCCATCCTAATTTAGTTAGAAGGGCCTTATTGAGAAGAATATTTTTCCTTAAACACAAACCTCCAAATTTATTAGGGCGGCATACCATGTACTAACTAAGGGCCATTCTTTTATTTTCCTCTATTCCTATCCATAAAAAGTTATTTTTTTAGATTTTTTCAAATTTTTAGCAAAGGAGACATGGATCTTAAAGAGGGAGAGATAGTAAATAGGGATGCCTTGAAGGAAGTTCGCTAGGATTTGTAGTTTCCTAGTACCACTAAGAAGCTTCCCCTTCAAACCCATAATATTCTCTTGCATTATTTCAAAAATAGAGTTCTAGAAATAAGGAACCACTTCTTTGATAGTTAGAGAAAGGCCCAAATAGGTACCTAGGAGGGACATGCTTTGGCAAACCAAGATATGCCTGATTTTGTTTTGAAGCCTAGCCCCAGTATGAAAGAAGTAAATACTACTCTTTGCATAGCTAATATGTTGCCTTGACACATTAGCATACTAATTTAAAAAGAGTTTCCATTTTCTAGTCTCTACCACCGAAGCCACCCCAAATAGAATAGTGTGATCAACAAATTGTTGTAGGAAAAATAGAGACAAAGAAGAGGCTACCTTTAGTCACTATAGAGTGCTCCTATCCTCAATGTTTAGAAAATTTCTCCCTAATATTTTTGTAAGAATTTGTCAAATATAGCCAATATCTAGAGCACAATGAATAACACAATAAGAGAGACAATAGATTTGATAAGAATAAACTGTATTCTAATCAAGATGGAAAATACCATCAAATGGATCATTCCATACAATGTAGATGATCTTGCTTATAAAGGCAAGGCCATATGCATATATGAGCACACAATCATGACATGTGGCTCGATGAAATAAGGGTAGGTGAGGGTAGGTAGGATAAATAATAAAATAATCCACAAGAGGTGGATCACCCACTGAAGGTGGAATGTAACAACAAGATAAGACCACAAAAGGTGGGATTTCTCCTACATACATCATCCCTATGTGCATGCTTCCCTAAGTGTCTCATATCCAAACTACTATGAAATGCATTACCCTAAGTCAACTTAAGTAAAGTGTAATTATGAGACATAATTTACACCAACCTCCCCCCTTAAGTGCAACTTAGGGGAATGTAGACTCAAGCTAACAATGTAAGATGGATCCCAACTCCGAGGCCATGTTAGGTACCCATGTACAAATGCAAATGCATGCAATCTCTCACAAACGGAGAAAGAGAGAAAAACCCAAAGGAAAAAAACTCCCCCCAAAAAGAGAGAAGAAAACTATACAAAAGAACTCTCAAAGAAGTATGAGAAGGACAAAACCTCATGTGAAGAAAAGTTCCCTCCCATATGAGAGAAGAAGAGAGACCAAGTAGCCCCCTCTCAATATAGAATCTGCACCAATGGTAGAAGCTCAAAACTAAATGAAGAAACTACTCCATGACCATCGAACAATGTTCCTCCCCTTTGGAAGAAACAAACCCAAAGGTGTCTCCATGAACTCTCTCCAATTATGAAGGGAAGATGTAGGAAAATAAATCAAGATGTATGAAGTCTCTGAAAACCTTATCAAGTGTCCCCATGTCGATGTTGAAAGTTACCCCCTCCAAATTAGGTGTATTGATCCACATTGCTGAAAAAGGCAATCCAAGATCTATTGAGGATGAATGTAGAACATGATCCAAAGAGTCACATGTCTCCTCTAATAATAAAGAGACCTTCTCCAAGTGTTGTACATAATAATCCACAATCATATCAATCTCAAAAGAATGATCATGTAGAGAATGAACAAGAGGTTCAGAGTGTTCCCTCACAACAATCAAAGAAGGATCATCTTCATCAAAGAGAAGATGAATGTCATCAACAATGTCTCCCAAATCCACAATGTATGACTCCACAAACAAACCTGCAATGTCTATCAAGTAGTAATCCCAAGGAACTGAAGCTGGAAGACAAGGTATATCCTACTACACTGAATCACAAGAAGGCAAAATTGTTGCAATATCCACATCATCAAGTGCAAGAGGTGACATGATATCAACAAGAGAAGAAGAAATGCAAGTCTCAAGAATAGGTTCACATGTGAGAATATCCTGTTAGGCCCAATATGGAAAGCTAATGTACTGAGAGGGGAGGGGTGAATCAGTACTTCAAATCTTTTCTTCAACAATAACTTTACTTTTAAGCATAAACTAAATATTTCTGAAACATAATATAATGCTAAAACAAATAAATAACAATCATACATGATTCACTCCATAACACATATATTTTGGTTACACAAAAACTCCTTGTTAAAGAGAAAAACTGTGGTGGGGATGGCACCCACAACTTCGCTACTGTAATAATAAAGGTTTCTCAGTTAGAGCTACATGTTTAGCTATTTCTGATAGCTTACCCTGTTAGGAGTATCAAGATCTTTAGATCTACCTTGCTAAAGGATTTTACAACACTTATTCTAAATGTTGCACCTGGTTAAAGGCTTTACAATTTATAGACTTTGTTAGAGTCTTTTACCCTGTTAAAGGTTTCTCTTACTCAAAATATTACAATCAAAATCTTACAAAATATTTGCAACTTCACATCTGAAATGTTATGGCAGATTCTATGTGCTCAAAATGAAATTACCTTGCTTATAGCATACCTCAGTAACCCATAAAATAACTTGGTAAACCTTTCTGTTTACTCTGTTCCTTGACTGTTCTCTGAAATCCTTCTCGGTGACCTATGTGTATCTGCAACAATCATAACACTCAGTGCTTTCCCATGATTTTTCTTTTCACATATGTCTTGCTTCACACTCATATTTGATCCTCAATTCATGAAGTATAAATAGATCTCTTGTAGTGGTGATCTTGCTCATGCTTTGATCTTGCAAATATGATTCATCAAATGAATAACCATACAAAATACTTCATTGGATAGATGTCCTAAAAATCATACAAAATCTTAAGGTGCAATTTCCTATGTGATAACGGTTTCTTGTTCCTCGATCTTGTAACACATTTCCATATATGTATCTAGGTTCAATGAATCTGGTAACACGTTTCACTCTGTGTGTATCAACTCAGTATACCATCTTTGCTGCTTGGTAGTCATAGAACATTACTCGGTAGATAGCTCGGTGTATACTAAACTCTATGACTTGTAAGTTCTGTAACCGACTGCTCTGTGCTTACCGACTAAATATTTTGGTAGTAATAACTGACTAGAGTATATAGAATGACTTTGGACATAAAACTAATGACAACTTAGTAAATAGTAACAATCTCCCCTTTGACATTAGTTTTGAAATATTTGACAAAACTTCTTTCAAAGTCATAACTCAAAAAAAAATCTGTATACTTACAAAATTTGACTAAACTGATAGTATATACAATTGTCAATAAAATAGTATACTCAGATATACTCCCCTTATCAATATATTGTACATAAATCTGATTATGTATGCGCTGTGATCAATATTCTATATTCACTGCTCCCCCTGTCAAAATTATCTGTATACTCGAATATGCTGATCTGCTCGGTATACTTCTCTTGTATACACTATACTCTATACTCCCCCTTTTTGACAAACATCAAAACTACTTACCATTTGGTGGAGGCAACTAGTCAAAAATGGATTTATACTTTGTTCTTGCATTGGTGAGAGCAGTAGAGAGTGCATCCTTGACACTATCCATGAGTGAATTCTGAGCTGTAATATCAACTAACAGTGAAATTAGTCCATCTAAAGTGCTTCCCTCTGGCTGAGTGGATAAGGAGGTAGCCTTGTCGATCTATTCTTGGACAGAGGACAAGTGTGGAATGAATAAAGTTTGAAGAGTCATTATGTCCATCCTTATTTTGTGCTCTTCATTCCTAAGTTCCAGTTGTTGAGACATGAGCATTTGTAACTTGGTATAGCAATTCTGAATAGAATTTGGCTCAGTGGTCAATTTATTGGAGAGATCAGTGATCTCTTTCTCAATCACTTATGTTTTATTCTTGATATCTTTGATGAATAAAGAGAATGTACAGAGTTTCTGAAATAAATAAAGAATGTGCCTGAGTCGAGGGGACAACTTAGCAATAAATTTGACAAGTTTTACTTTACCGATAGCAATGGCTTTCTGTACCTCTTCAATCATTTTTGCAGTGAGCTCTTTGTCCTTCAATTTGCTCAAGTATTCAGATGCGTCTACTCCAGATGTCTCTATCTGATTGAGGAGTTCATCCAGTTGAATATGGATGGCTGCATCTTTTGTCACTGTAGCTTCAGGTAGCATATCAGTTAATAGTGCTTTGACTTTCTGAAGTACTCTATTTTTCTTTTGTATAGCCATTTGTCTCTCTTGTTCTGCTTTGGCTTTTCATAGCTCACTGAATTCAATAAGTGCTTGCCCTTTTAATTTGGATATGTCTACATTTGGCAACACAATTGGTTTTGACAAATCTAACTTGAAACTATGCTTTTTCATTTTCTTTTCTTTAGAGGAGGAGGCTTTCACTGGTTGAACTAATACAATGGCTTGGGAGGCTTGTTTACCCTCGGTAGGTTGCTTGGTAGAGGTAACACTTTTGTCAATTTCTTTAGCCTCAGATGTAGCCTTCGGTGAATCCTTTCTCGGGGTCTCAGTTGTAACATTGTCAGTACTTGAAGGGGCTTGAGAAGTCTATTCCTTGGTGGCCTGAGAAGTAGCTTCTCCTTTGGTAGACTATTGACCCTCTTTTCCTTGTTCGGTATTGTAGCGTCCTAAAATTGTGACACTTGCAATTTCGACTGCATTTCGGTCTTCACGATGGCAACACAACATGGAACCTGAATGGAGACCCCGAAACTTGTTCACGACATCAAAAACTGCATTTTTCCAGCACCCTGCCTGATCCCTCCTTGCACCCTGCCGTCCCAGGAGGTGGGACCAGAGTGCCCAACACCCTGGTCCTTCAAGACTAGGGCACCTAGTGCCCTAGTCCCCTAGGACCATGGCGCCCAGCGCCCTGGTCCCTGGCCCTATTTTTGGGCCCGGTCTCCTATGGGGCTTCGGGTCTTTATGTTTGCAAATTGGAAAATACTCTTTCCTTGGCGGCCCAAGGTCGGAAAAATCAGTCTATCAACCCTAATTGACAAGTATATAAATTAATTTTCCTCTCCCATTTTAATAGATAGAAAAAGGAAGGATATATGTGTACAAGACGCGGAAATGATATTCAAACATTCAAGCATTCAAGCATTCAAGCATTCCTTCAAGCAATTGATCATTCTAAGTCTCCATTCAAGGCTAAGAGTTGCATTCAAGACAAGGATTCAACCATTGAAGAGGAGATCACATACTACAGCACACAACATACAACATACAACAACATCTACACCTTCGCATGTAAGAATACAAACATTCTTACAACAAGGTACTAGTACTTGTTTTGCATTACAAACATTTACATTTACAACATTTCTCATTTCTTGGTTAATTCCAAAACCGGGGTTTGACCTAAGGGAAAACCCCTAATCCCTAACCCCCCAATTGTCTTTGCTTTTTTGTGTGTAGGTTGCAGGTACGCGGCTGTAATTGAAGATCTGGAATCCTTGTGCAGAGACGAACAGATCCCCCTTCGTTTCGCGGATTTTTCGAAGGACTGTGTGCACGCTGAGCGCCACCGTCCCATCAACTTTTGCTCAAATTTGCAGGACAGTGCCGTCTCGACATTTTACTACTAATTCCAGGTCCGCAGCTTCATCCTATATCCCTATCTTAGTTTATAAGTGAATCTTTCTCACTTTTCATGCATTCCTAGCTTAATTCTTCTATCTACATTCTTTACAAAAGAGGGTAGCCTTGCTGTCTTAACCCTTGAAACTCATTTAGAATCCAATATTGCATTGCATGGGATTGGATCTTGTGGGTTTCAACCCCTCTTTTGAATGTAAAGTCTCCCCTAAGTGAAAACCGTCAAGCCTAGTAACCTCCCTTCTCTCTCCTTGGAGTTGGAAGAGGGGAGAGCAACTAGGGTTCGATTTTCCGCTTTACATTTTGGTGAACCCGACGTGAACATCCTTTCTGATTATTCATGGTTAGATCTGAAAATTGGATTCCTTAATTACATTTCCATGTTTGATCTTGTGCAAATTTTAGAGGTTAATTGCATAAAAACCCTAAATTTTCTTTTTAGTAATTGAGCTTGTGAAATGTTTAATTGTTAATGCTTGTTTCAGATCTACCCTTCTACTGCAAATTATAAATTCATATTTGTGCTTTAATTTTGAAAATTGAGTGGTTAAGTGTCAAAACCCTAATTTTTAAAACCTTCTTGATTCAACCTTTGACTGACAATTTCACTGATCAAAACATCTCCAAATTAGCTGTAACTTTGGATTCCGAAACAAAATCATAATATCTTTCATCCCTGAAAATTTGGAAAAAAGTTGCGAGGACCATGTGCACCCCGAGCGCCATCGTCCCCAACATTTTTTCCAAAATTTTGGGAGCTATATCTTACTGTATTTTTCTGCTAAAATCCAGAATTTTGGCTGATTTTATCAATTCTAACACTTTCAAAATTAAGGTCAAAGTTGGTCTTGTGGTTGCTTGGTTTAAGGCTTCTAATCATTGAAAAATTGTTGAAATTGAAATTTGTGTCAAAATTGTGTTCTTACTGTCCTAAATCTGAAAAGTGTGTTGGCATTCATTCAAAATTTTAGTGCTTCATTCAAATTCTTGCAATTTGTGACTTTTGAAATTAAGTGTTTAATTACAACAACTTTGATTTCCGCTTTCAAAATTGAATTTTGCATGAAATTGAGTCAACTTTTAAATTTCAAAACTTGCATTGCTTTTGGTATTCCCTCTAAAATAATAAAATTCAAAATTTCAGTTTCCCTCTCTTTTTCAAAATTCAAATTTTGCATTTTTCGACAATCTTGATAGGGTTCAATTTTGAGATTGCAACTTTAATTTGGCCTATCTACAGATCATAAAATCACTCAATTTTTTCAGATTAGCTTTAAAATCATCATAACTTTCATCCCTGCAAATTTCGAAAAAAGTTGCGAGGACCATGTGCACTCCTAGCGCCACGGTCCCTGACATTTTTTTCGAAATTTCGGGAGATTGTCGTGATTGCATTTAACAGCTTAAATCTAGAAGATTGGCTGATTTTACTGAAATTTGCTACCTCTAAATTCAGAATCTTCTCTCTCTCTAGTGCATGAGTTTTACAACAATAAGCCCTACTTACACTATTCCCGTTAGACGAAGCCTTAGAATTAAGTCTTTCCAAGGTTTAATTACTGAGGAGATGGAACCTAATTTGAATAGCCTTTTTAACGAGGACACGGGTAATTCCTCTAATCCTCCTAATGATGAAGAAGCTCTCCATGAGGTTTCTGTAGAACAACTTTCAAAATTGAATAACCAATTTGACGATTTTTGACAATGGCTGTCTCAAGAATACCCCAATAGTCAAGCTCTTCCTTTAATTGAGGGTCTAAAACGTATGGTTCAAAGTGATAAGAATGAAATTGATATTTTGTGTGGTATTGCACACATTGTGGATTCGAATGTAATGCCTATGAAGAGTTGTGCCGAAACTTTAGGTTATACACAACCTCCCACTCGAGTCAATCATTCTATTCCTTTGACAACTTCTATTGCTAGCATACCTACCTTTACATCAAACATAATGGCTACTTCTATACAAGACATTCTGCCTATGATTACCAGTCATGGGGGCAATCCTTCCTCTTCAATTAACCCTCTTTCTTTATTTAATCCAACTTCTTCATTCATTCCTTCAATGAGTGTTCCTATTACATCTCCACAAATGAACATGACGCAAGGGGGCAATTCATTCAACCATTCCATTCCTCCTTGTAGTGTTCCTCCTTTCCAATCCTCTCCTATGACTAACTATCATAGTGTCCCGCCACCTTACTCTTTACCTTCTTTCAATAACATAACACCTCCATCTCAATCTAACACATCTAATATGAATTCTTCGACTGAAGCGACCATTAACAATCTTGCACAAACTGTCTCTTCTTTACAGCAACAAATTGCCTCTATGAATCAATCTAAGTTTAGTGTGCCCACATTTGATGTTGCCAGCCCACTTTCTCTTGACATTGTTTGAGCTATCCCTCCTAAACATGTTGAAATCCCACATTTGGAGCTTTATAATGGTAAAGGTGATCCTCTAACACATGTTAAGACTTTTCAAACAATATGTACTGATTTTGCTTATGACCAAAGGTTGCTTGCAAAACTGTTTACTAGGACATTAAGAGATAAAGCCCTACAATGGTATTGCTCGTTGCCTTCTTATTCTATTACTTCTTTTGAACAACTTGCAAATGCTTTCATTCAACAATTTCAAAACAATATAAGTCCTAAAGTTACTTTGATTGATTTAATGCATTGTAAACAAGGTGTTAAAGAAAAAGTGACTGATTTTATTGGTAGATATAAGCATTTGTATGCTCAAATTTCTTTTCCAGTGCCTGACAATGATATTCAAAGAATCTTTATTTCTAATTTACAAAAAGATATTCGAGACAAACTCCTATTTTCTGAGTTTACTTCTTTCCACCAGTCGTGTGCAACTCTTCACAATTATCAACTGACTGTGAGTCAAATGGAACAATCACATCCTATGGCTCCAAGTGATAAGGGTGATAGTAGTCAACAACCATTTGGAAAGTTTAAACCGAACAGAGAGTCCATTAAATTCAATGAAAACATCATCAACAACAATGTGAATGCAGCATCAGGTGTGCCTCCTATTTCTAAGTTTTTCAAGAAAGAAAGAAAGTTTACTCCTTTGAATGAATCATTGCATAGTATTATGAATAAGTTATTGGAACAAAATGTGCTTACTCTTCCTCCTATAAGGCAAATTGATCCTACAAAGATTAATTCACCCTATTTTGATAACAAATCTTTTTGTCAATTTTATCATCAACCTGGGCATGATACTGAAAAATGTTTTGCTTTAAAGGGTAAAATTCAAGATTTGATTGATAATAATACTATCTCTGTTTCTGGAGTGAATGATAAAGGCAACACATATGTAGCTCCTCCTAACCAAAATCTTTAGATTTTTACTGATCCATTACCTTCCCATACCTCTAATGCGATTGAGGCTAATGATTCCTCTTTCTCATTTGATGGTCTTGTCTCTATGACTCCGAATGTGATTAACTTTGTAGAGCAGCAAGAAAACCCTAAAGAACCTTCCATCACATTTGATTCTAATGAAACTATCAGGGCACCTGATGGTCCTTTATACATAGTTGCAAAAGTCAAGAATACACCTTGCCGTGGAGTGCTTATTGATCCTTCGTGCATGGTTAATGTTATTACTGAAGAATTTCTTTTTACTTTGCAATTGAATCAAGTGATCTATGACAAAACAGATGTGATTGTGAAACTATTTGATGCATTTTCTTCTCCTGCAATTGGTTCTATTACATTACCTATTGAGGTCCATAACAAATCCCTTGATGTAAACTTTGCTATTATTCCTTCATCCAAACAATTTCGTGTGAAGCTAGGCTATCCTTGGCTATCTTCCATGAAAGCTATTGCTTCTCCTATTCATAAATGTTTGAAATTTCCCCATAATGGTGAAGTTGTTACTGTCAATCATAGTCTCTTTAAACCAGTTGAAAGAACTTCTAGCGTTCCTATTGATTATTTTTGGCCTAAACAATTCCAATCTCTTCCTCCACGAAGTGATCATCTTTTCAAATCTTATCAAAAGTGGAAAACAGATATGATCCTATCTCTAAGTGAACCTAGAACACCCAAACTTGATATTCCTATCGTTCTTGAGAAGGAAGTTCTTCCTTTGAAAGATAAAACTAATGCCTTTCCTCAAGAAGATTCCCAACCCATTCCTATGGATGTGACTATGTCTATGTCTAATAAACTTTCTAAAAGTAGACCTATACCTCCTTGTCATGATGGACTTGGTCTCCTTCCTAAACCAAATATTCCTCCTTTATACGGAGCAGTTCCTCCTCCTTCCTTCTATAGAGAGAAGAGACCTTCTTCTTCTCCTATTATCCAGCCTAAGAGACCACAACCCAAATGCCCAAGTGATAAGGATGAGAACATTCCTCCTCCTCAATCTCCTCAACTTCCTACTAAGACTAGACGAAATCGTTCTGCGCGTGAACGCCGACGAAAGCGTCATCTTAGGGCTCAAGCAACTGCTTCTCAAACTTTGCAATCTCCAAAAACACCTTCAACAAGCATTATTCCATTTTCTCCAAAATCTCCTAAACATAAGATGCATGATGGTCTTGATCCTGTGCGAGTTAAAGATCCTATTTTTATAAATCTTGATGATGATATAGATGAAAGTGTTATTCATGATGAAAATATTACTTCTCTTGCTTCTGATAGTGAATATGAATATGTTGATGTTGATAACCATGTATCTAACGAATTTTCTAAAGCACTTATCCTAGCTCCTAGACAAGAACAACGTGGCTTGGAACATGAACATAGCCCTTGTTTGGATCTTGTGATAGCTCCATCTGCTGTGTTGGATGTTCCTCCTCTAGCGTGTTCCCTGCCTTCTCGAAACATTGATCAGCAAGATCGGGGGGTAGATGACATGCTAGACTAGTTTCATTAGCATAGCAGACTCTCTCCTCCTCTCTTTTGTTACTTCTTCTATGTGTTATTCTCATTCTTCTATTTGTTGTCCTTAGTGTTGTCTACTTGAGGACGATGCAAAGCATTGAGATCTCTTTTGGTCTCTCTCATGTTGACTCAAAAGACACATGTGTTCCCTTCTTCTAGGTGACCTTCCTTGATTGGGGAATGAAGAACAATTATGCATACATACATATGATATATATACATGAATTATCATACAACATACTGACCCCGAGGAAAGCAAAGTCACCTCGTGCTTTGTGTTTTGTGTCTATTATCCTTGGGTTTATCTCACACTTGGGGCCTAAATCCTTGCGATAACGTGCTCCTTTCCTTCTCATTTTCTATGTGTATCACTACCTTAAAGAAATCACCCCCATTGAGGCATGTGTGATTGCTTTAACGTAGGGGGGCATACACCCCGTCTATCCCTTCAGGATACTTGAAAATTTCTTGGTGAACTTAGCTTTGCCTTGAAATTTTTTTGTATTTTTCTTGCATGACTCATAGTGAGGGAACCTTACTACTAACAGTCATGGTTCTCCCTCGTGATCTTCCCTTTTACTTTGTCAATCGAAGTCGTAAGATCCTTAGTCCACTGGGGGCTTGATGTGTCTTGCCTCCTTGACGTGGTGAAAGTCTTTCAATGTTGTTTCCTTGTACTTTACCGGAAGTATGAGCATACACTTATGCTCCCGCTAAAGTGGGGGCTAAATGTAGCGTCCTAAAATTGTGACACTTGCAATTTCAACTGCATTTCGGTCTTCACGATGGCGACGCAACACGGAACCTGAATGGAGACCCCGAAACTTGTTCACGACATCAAAAACTGCATTTTTCCAGCACCCTGCTTGATCCCTCCTTGCACCCTGCCGTCCCGGGAGGTGGGACCAGAGCGCCTAGTGCCCTGGTCCTTCAGGACGAGGGTGCCTAGCGCCCTGGTCCCCCAGGACCATGGCGCCCAGCGCCCTGGTCCCTGGCCCTATTTTTGGGCCCGGTCTCCTATGGGGCTTCGGGTCTTTATGTTTGCAAATTGGAAAATACTCTTTCCTTGTCGGCCCAAGGTCAGAAAAATCAGTCTATCAACCCTAATTGACAAGTATATAAACTAATTTTCCTCTCCCATTTTGGTAGATGGAAAAAGGAAGGATATATGTGTACAAGACGCGGAAATGATATTCAAACATTCAAGCATTCAAGCATTCAAGCATTCCTTCAAGCAATTGATCATTCTAAGTCTCCATTCAAGGCTAAATGTTGCATTCAAGACAAGGATTCAACCATTGAAGAGGAGATCACATACTACAACATACAACAACATCTACACCTTCGCATGTAAGAATACAAACATTCTTACAACAAGGTACTAGTACTTGTTTTGCATTACAAACATTTACATTTACAGCATTTCTCATTTCTTGGTTAATTCCAAAACCGGGGTTTGACCTAAGGGAAAACCCCTAATCCCTAACCCCCCAATCATCTTCGCTTTTCTATGTGTAGGTTGCAGGTACGCGGCTGCAATTGAAGATCTGGAATCCTTGTGCAGAGACGAACAGATCCCCCTTCGTTTCGCGGATTTTTCGAAGGACCGTGTGCACGCCGGGCACCACCGTCCCATCAACTTTCACTCAAACTTGCAGGACAGCACCGTCTCGACATTTTACTACTAATTCCAAGTCCGTAGCTTCATCCTATATCCCTATCTCAGTTTATAAGTGAATCTTTCTCACTTTTCATGCATTCCTAGCTTAATTCTTCTATCTACATTCTTTACAAAAGAGGGTAGCCTTGCTGTCTTAACCCTTGAAACTCATTTAGAATCCAATCTTGCATTGCGTGGGATTGGATCTTGTGGGTTTCAACCCCTCTTTTTAATGTAAAGTCTCCCCTAAGTAAAAATTGTCAAGCCTAGTAACCTCCCTTCTCTCTCCTTGGAGTTGGAAGAGGGGAGAGCAACTAGGGTTCGATTTTCTGCTTTACAGGTATCCCAAGGTGTCTCGGTTGAAACATGTTGACTTACCAGAGGATATGACTTGACTTGTTCCAAAACTGACTCACTTGATACCAGTTTGGCATAAGCATTCCCTTCTATTATTTCCTGTTCCTGTACCTTGGTATCCATGACATCCTCATCAAGTTGTATAGTTTCACTGGGATCTTGCTCGGTGATATCCACTATTTCAACTTCACCTTGCTCATCAGTACTCTTGATTCAAAAGATTTCTTGCCATTTTTCTTTTATCTCGTTCTCTACATCAAGATAGAGGCCATTCATCAGTTTCAAAGCTCTTTGCTTGACTAGGAAGTTTGTGTGGTAGTTTTTTAGATGTTCACTTATCTCATCTACCGACATGTCTGGAAAGAGATGTACCAAACTTCTTTCTCTCATCTTCTTTTTCGAGTCCATAGCATATTTCCACCTGTTATCAATATGTAAGTACAATGCTTTTGGAAGAAAATTAGTTACTTCCAATGGGACCAATCGGAATTTCAGAAGAGTGTAGATTACAGCTTCTTCAATTTGTCTCTTTTCTATATCAGATCTGGAGTCATATTTTACATATCTAAATGCTCCAAATCCACCATATTGCTTTAGATTGGCACAAAAATTATCAACACTATGTACATCTTCCTTTTTGCTTTTAACAATTTGAAATTTACTTTTGTCTTTAGATTCGGTGTCACTGGACTCTTTATTCGAAATGAGTCTCCGAGTAGACTTCTTGTAAGTTTTTGTTACCTTTGGAACTACAACATTTTTCTGTTTCTTGCTCGATGACACTGTAGATGATCTAGTGTTTGGGTGCTTTACTGGAAGAGTCGGTGATACCTGTGATGTGTCATGTTTCTTCCTTTTCAAAATTTTCCCTTTTGGCAACTCGGTGCTCAATGTGATAGCTACTTCTTGGGCTTCAGATTACTCCTCGGTGATGACTTGAACACTCTTGATAGGAGTGGAGGAAGAACCTTCTCCAAATTTCTCTGTTAATGGTTTAATCATTTTTGTTGCTTTCCTTGTAGCCTTTGGTACTACAATGCTCATTTTGACTTTTTATTTAACTTCTTCATATGTACCGTATCTAATCTCAGTAGCATGCCTTGGCAGTGCAAGAAAAGCATCTATCTGTTGCCGTGTAATGTCAAAATCAATCTCATAACCCATCGGTGGCAAAGATTGAGTTCTTGGTTCTACGACATTGACATAGCAGTAGTCAGTATCCACTTCAAAACATATACTATCCTTGTATTTCTCCACTAACTGGGGTGGAATCCTGTACCTGTTATGCATCTTTTCCTGAAACTTGCTAAAATAATCATCCATAATCTCATTGAAGTTATCACCTAGCTGTTTGATGAAGTCATTGATTTGATGGGTGATTGGTCGGTGTAGCTCCCAAACTACATTACCGACTGATGGAAAGAATTTCTCAAAATAGAAAAGTCATCATGAACTTTGCTCAAAACAAATTTAACCCATTGGGGTTTGAAGACTCGTGGGTAGGTTAGGGCTTCGGTCAATCCCTTGATTTTAATATGTTCAAACTTGCTATCCAGTTTTCCATCGGTACACAATTCATCATATGTGTCCTTGATCTCAGTGTGACCTAGTTCCTCAACATGACACTTAGTGAAGAATCTGACATCCTCAACTAATAAAACCCTACCCAAAATGAGTGAAAATGTAGTTTTATCATCCGGTTCAGATGCTACTTTGGGAGGTAGTGAGTATTTTAGTACGAGCTTCTCAATGTTCTCAACAACAACGGGTTTTTGAATCTTAGGAGTCATTTCAAACTTTGGAAAATCACTAACGAATGAGCCTTAGGGTTTGAAAACTTTTAACTGTTGGCATTTTTGATGTTTATGTTGTGATTGTCATTGATGGACACACACTCGCATTAAGATCCTCTTTATATGTATGAGTTATAGCACAACCAGTATTTGTTCCAACCGGTATGTTGTATTATAGTCTTTAGACTATTGATGTTTTGCAGAATGTGTTTCCTAGTATGAAGCAGCATGTTAACCCCAAGCGGTTCATGGATACCAAGCGGTATGAGGGACTAAAGCGGCATAACACATTTTTACCAGTCTTTATTTTTTGTCAAACCGACAACTGACATTTTGTATGAACTGATAATACTCTATGATGAGTTAACAACTGGCATTTTGTGATGAGTTACCATCCACTGATTATTTGACAGTGCCGACACATTAACGATGCTTTTCATGTCGTGGTACCAAGTATGTCTAGGTTCATTGAACCTAGAAAATTTTTATGCAATCCTATTAGACTGACATGAAATCAGATTCCTTCATAAGGACATCATGTCTAGGGTTTTAGGTTATTGATGTGGATATAGCGAAAGTTTATGTTGTTGCTAGGGTTTAAGGTGATTGAGGAGTTGGAGAGAATATGAATGTGTAGAAGACTGAAGTAATGCTGAAGTGTATTAAGAATGAGCTACCAAGGATCTAACCAAGTAGTCTGTGCTACTAGCTAGATCAAACACTTGTTGATTACTTACATCTTTGACAAGTCTATAGCCCTTAACCGGGTAGGCCCAAAAGCCTTTTGTAAATCCTCTAACAAGGTGGTTCACATCTATGGATCTAAAATCCTCTAGCAAGGTAGTCTTTAATCGGACTTATCTCCTAACAGAGATTGAGATTCCTAACAGGATTTGTTCTGGTAAAGAACATTGTAAGACCTTAACCGGTTTGACCTTAACCGGTCTAGTTCCTATTCTACAGATAGTTACTTGTGAGTTCCATCTCATTGTGGTTTTTCCCATTTGGGTTTCCATGTCAAAATCTCTTGTGTTATGGTGCTTGTGCTTCTGTGGGTGAATGCATTATTAGCTATTTGGTTTGCATGTTTGTTAACCGATTTGTCTACTAAATTGTTTTACCGGTTTACTGTTAGTCTTGCAAAGTGTTTAAGTGCAAAGATTTTTGGCATACTAATTCACCCCCCCTCTTAGTATTCATCAATTGGTATCAGAGCTTACCTTTCTATAAGTTTAACCACTTGGAAAGAGATATGGGGGAATACATGTTGAGGGAACTTACCCACCAGCTCACTCAGTTTGAGCAAGCCTATGATGATCTTATGGTCAAATACAAGGCATCTCAAGCAAAAAGGAGAGAACATACAGAAAAGCTGATGAAGCTATCTGAAAATAGTTCTTCAGATGAAGGAGACATGGAAGCCCTAATTGCAGAAGTAAATAAGTTGAATGAATCAAACTCCAACCTAAGAAAGGAATTGGAAGGACTGACTATCTGGATGTGTCAAGAGCTTGAGAACTGAAGGAAAGCTAAAGATCTGGTGAGAGAAAGAGATCATGAGATCTCCAAGCTGAAACAAGAGATCAGTGCCCTAACTGCTCAAATCCATGCAAGCAAAGTGGAAAAGGAAGACATACAAGGAGAATTGAACATTGCTATCTTTGAGAATGAAAACCTGTTGGAAACAAATGCTGCTATTGCCAAAGAACTCTCTGAGTCAAAGGGAATACTTGCTAAGTTCAACAAAAGCACTGTCAAGCTAGAGCAAAAGCTTGAATCTGCCAAACCTGTTTAGAATACCAATGGACTTGGTTATTTCGGTCGTGAGGAAGGTGATACCTCTAGTACAAATGCTGTAACATCAAAGAAACAACCGACATCAAAGGATAAAGGTAAGCAAAAATATAAACCTGTTTTCTTTAACTGTCTTAAAGAAGGACACACTGCAAATGTGTGTAGGAGTAAGACTTACAACAATTTTCCTTATTTCCTAAATGATAAGCCTAGATCCTATAGATTTGATGGTAAATATTATACATGCAACAAGTATGGGCATAGAGCATCTGAATGTAGGTCTATTATGAATAACACTGGAAGATATCCTTAGAGGACCCAAGGAGTTGGTCCTGAACCTTATGTGAACCAGAATCACAACCGGTTTAATGCCTTCAATCATCAGCAAAGAAGCGGTGGCTATCAAGAGGCAACCAGATGGAGAGCAAACTGTATGGTATGTCATGGTCATGGTCAAACTACTGCAACATGTAGAAGGAAGAATGGAAACATGAACAATAGACCTTGGAGAGCACCTGTTTTGGTTTGCTATCACTGCAACAAACTGGGTCACATTGCCAGATTCTGTAGATCAAGAAAGGACATATCTGATGATATACTGGTCACTCTGGAAGGAAACATTAATGTTGACATAGTTCAAGTGAACATGAACAAAACCTGGAAGAAGAAACAAGCAATGTTGGAAGAGGAACTAGTTTCTGCACCTAGTGTGGAAAAGACAAAACCGACAAACTAAGCTTCAGAAAAGCTTAGGGGGAGAAAATGGCAAAATGTTTCGAACCCCTGGTTTACATCGATAAAAGACCTTAACTGGTATGTGATACCTATCGTTTGGCAGAAGACTGGAAATGGTAAAAAGGCAAATTAGGGTTTACACCCTAATTGAGGAGCATTAATTATGGTAGGTGAGAAATATGATTAAAAGGATTTTTCAAATCATTTCTCACTATCAGTTTTCGAGTGAAGAAAAGTTTTTCAAAGAGCAGAGTGATGAAAAGGCGATTTGAGCTGAGATTTTGAGAAATTGAGAAATTGCGAAGGAGATTCAAATTCAAACTACAAACGGTCAAGTGGAGAACACAAAGCGGTGATTTAGCAACCGACAGAGTGTGAAGTAAAGGAGAATCGACAAGCCCTAAATTCACATGTTTCAAAAGGTATTTCTCGAGTTCTTGAAATTTCTATCATGGCTTCTGCATCTCATACTAGTTCTAGTGCATTTGTCGAGTCTGCAAGTTTTATTCAATGAAAGTCTAAGTATAATGCCCTATCACAAGTACCGGTTGGTGTGATAGTAGAAGAGGGAATTTCTGGCTACATAGATTGCAAGATTGAAGACCAAGGGTCTCTAGCTATCCACTCACAGTTAGGTTTATTTTGTGGAAAGGATAAGAAGATCAAACCGAAGTACAATATTTTGGAGAAGAAGAAGCTCCACAATGCTATCTACTTCCTGGAGGATTTCACAGAGGATCATATAAGGATCATTCTGAGAAGAGTCCATGCTGACAAGATGTACCTAGAGAGAACACATGATATCATGTCGCAAGCAATTCATGCAGTCACTGGTTTTTGCAATACAGGGGAAGTGCCAACCCTAAGGATAGTAAGCAAAACTAAAATGTCCAAGCTCACTGGTTCAGTGAGCGACTCATGGGGCATGATAGTCAATTCAATCAAGGATGATCTGGTGAAGTATGCATGTATGGTGATTGGATATCAGACATTCTTAGCCAACAGAATTAACTCTGTATCTGTTGTAGCGGTAAATGCCACTTACCAGATGATTAAGGAGGACACATCATTTGACCTGTGCATCGGTATGTAGAGGCAACTCCTGTTGAATCTAAAGTCAATCAAACAGGATAATGCACTAAGGTTCAAGTTTGGACAACTACTGGTCGGGTTGTTCTTTTATTTTCAAGGCTACTTTCTAGGAGTAGGAAATGTCCAGTGGTCTGTTGACCAACCTGTGACCAAGAAAATCAAGGAAAGCATTGAAGCAATTGGAACCGGTTACCTTGATGTTCTGAACAAGTATTTTGATGAGTTTAGATAGAAAATAAGCCAAAGAATGAGAATATCTGGTGACATCGTCAAGAAATATGAGGATGATATCTGTTCCACCATCAAGGTGGACCAATGCATAATGGAGGCTGTTGAGCCTAGAATGGAAGAAGTAGAGCTAATGGGCTATGAGGTGATGTACAATATGCTGGAAGGGTATGCCTCTACCCTTATTGTCTCACCTCTTGATCCTAAGGCTAAAAGGACCAGAACCTATCTAGAAAGGGTTACACCGATCGAGGAACCCTCTACAAAGAAAGGAAAAGAACCTACAGTAAAGAAGGCAAAGGCAATGCCTGCAGCATTGGCACCGGTTACTACTGCAACTCCAAAAGTGACCAAGTGGTCACCAGCCAAAAAGAAATTGGAAGTGGCATCGGCTAAAGTATTCGAAAGGAAAAGGAAGACAAAGTACAATTTACCAGACTCAGAAGAAACTGTGTCTTAGGAGCAGCCAAAGAAGGTGAGACAGACAAGAAAGAAGACAAAGAATGAACCGGTAGTGTCTGCACTGGTAAATATAGATATCTCCTCCTATAAACCTTTGACACATTGTCAAAGAACAATCAAAAATATTAGGAGAAAGGTATTACATTATTTGATAGACTATTTTGATGACTTTAGTGATGAAGAAAAAGAAGAAGTAGAACAGGAATTTATCAAATACTTGTGTACCTATGACCGGTCACCCTAAGAGATCAAATCTTAGACATCGGATTCTTTATATAAGTTATTAGATAATAAATGGTGTATTGCCATAGAAAAAGAACAAGAGATTAGGGAGAAAGTTTTTTCTCAGTACTTTCCCGATCTGTCAAATTTTGAATTATTTGATGTTATTGACCAAAATAAAGGACTCTTCTTCACTAGAAGAAGAAGACTCTAGCTGTTAGAAGGAAGAGTTGATGTTGTTGAAAAAGACACTCATCAATATATGGCTACTATTTTCTAGTCTCACAAAGCGCGTATAGCCAACAGACAAGCTGAGAAAGAACCAGTTATATCCCAACCAAATGAAGTATTTGATGATGAAGGAAATCCGATTGTTGAACTAGTCGACACTATTGATGTCGATGCTCTGGACGTAGAGGATGTTACTCAGGAAACACCATCTGAGGTAATAGGACAAGAGCAATAGGCTGAATAGGGTGATAAGAAAGTCGAGGACAGACATGAAGTGACAAAGGAAGAGGCCAAGCAGAGGAAGAAGGATGAAGAAGAGAAGTGGAAAAAGGAAGAAGAAGAGAAGAAGAAAAAGGAAGAAGAAGAGAAGAAGAAAAAGGAAGAAGAAGAAAAAGGATGAAGAAGAGAAGAAGAAAAAGGATGAAGAGGAGAAAAAGAAGAAAGATGAAGAGGAGAAGAAGAAGAAGGATGAAGAAGAGAAAAAGAAGCAAGAAGAAGAGAAAAAGAAGCAAGAAGAAGAAAAGAAGAAGAAGGAAGAGGAAGATAAGGAACATGAAAAGAAGAAGGAAGCAGAGAATAAAAAGGTAGAGGAGGATAAGGAAGAGAAGAAGAGGAGAGAAGTGGAGAAGCAGAAAGCTGAAGTGTACAAGGAAGGAGAAGCAGCAAAGAGCACCCAGATGGGGACTCCGAAGGCAACCGGGAGTCAAGCCAAACCAGCTGACCTCTCGAGTCCTTTCGACCTCCAGTCTGCAAGTGAAACGGAGCTGATGCAGAGCATCAAAGTTGCCCATGAAAGGCTTGAAAACATACAGAGGAAGAAGGAGCAGGATGTAATTCAAGCGGCTATTGACACTCTTACCGGTTTGATACCTAGTACCAACATTCCAAGCACTGATTCATCACTAGCTAAACTTAAGCTCCTATGCACAGTAGTGGATGATCAAGTTCTGAGCCTAGAAGAGGCAACAAAGGCAACTGTGAAGAAGGAGCATCAAAAGGCTCTTAATATAGCTCTAGTGAAGAAGTTGAATGAGCTCTGATTTGAATTGAAGGAAGAACAAAAGGATATAAGGAACGCTCTGGATGAGGGGAATATGCTACTCAGCAAGATCTACCAACCCCATCTGTTCTATGATGATGTGCTAGCTTAGAAGAAAAAGCTTCAAACGGACTTGCAGTCCTACATGAGCACATTCAAGCCACCTTATGATTCCTTTACAACTTATGGGCAAACCGTTCACCAGTTTCATATCCAGTCAGCAAAAATGGAGAAAGAGATTAGCACCCAGTCTCGAGATTTGCAGGAGCTACAACTGTTTCTACTCCCACGACTACAAATTCTTTAGAAGTGCTATCTGAACTTGGATGCCTTAATAGTTACATAGGAGATGAGCACAATTTATGCCATGGAAGAACAGGTCTCCTAGATGTAAACAGAAAAAGAAGTTGCCACCTCCCTACTTGAGTCCTCGTCTTTGTCGATGAAACAATTCTTGCAGGATTTGAAATCTATTTTTGACAATTATGATTCCTTATTGTCATAAACTTTTATTATTCTAATATCAAATGGAAATAGGGTTGTACTTTATCATTGTTGGCAAAGGGGGAGAATAATTCTATTTGGGAGAAGTATATGGTAATCAAAATTTTGATTATGCTTTTGATTATATGCTCTGAATATCTCAATGTTTATGCTCTATATGCAAAATTGTTATACATTGTATTGTCAAAAGGATAGTGTATACGCTTAGGGGGAGCAATTTTGCAAATGGCATGATTTTGTTGTAAAACACTTAGATGTCAAAGTTTTATTTTCCTAAGTGTTGCCATCAATGCCAAAGGGGGAGATTGTTGGCATTTTTTATGTTTATGTTGTGATTGTCATTGATGGACGCACACTCGCATTAAGATCCTCTTTATATGTATGAGTTAGAGCACAACCGGTATTTGTTCCAACCGGTATGTTGTATTATAGTCTTTAGACTATTGGTGTTTTGCAGAATGTGTTTCCCGGTCTGAAGCAACATGTTGACCCCAAGCGGTTCGTGGATACCAAGCGGTACGAGGGACTAAAGCGGCATAACACATTTTTAGCAGTCTTCATTTTTTGTCAAACTGACAATCGACATTTTGTATGAAATGGTAATACTCTATGATGAGTTATCAATCGACATTTTGTGATGAGTTACCATCCACCGATTGTTTGACGGTGCCGACACATTAACGGTGCTTTTCGTGTCATGGTACCAAGTATGTCCAGGTTCATTGAACCTAGGAAATTGTTATGTAATCCTATTAGACTGACATGAAATTAGATTCCTTTATAAGGACATCATGTCTAGGGTTTTCGGTTGTTGATGTGGATATAGTGAAAGTTTATGTTGTTGCTAGGGTTTAAGGTGATTGAGGAGTTGGAGAGAATATGAATGTGTAGAAGACTGAAGTAATGCCGAAGTGCATTAGGAACAAGGTACCAAGGATCTAACCAAGTAGTCTGTGCTACTAGCTAGATCAAACACTTGCTGATTACTCACATCTTTGACAAGTTTGTAGCCCTTAACTGAGTAGGCCCAAAAGCCTTTTGTAAATCCTCTAACAAGGTGGTTCACATCTATGGATCTAAAATCCTCTAGCAAGGTAGTCTTTAATCGGACTTATCTCCTAACAGAGATTGAGAATCCTAACAAGATCTATTTTGGTAAAGAACATTGTAAGACCTTAACCGGTCTGGTTCCTATTCTACAGATAGTTACTTGTGAGTTCCATCTCACCGTGGTTTTTCCCATTTGGGTTTCCATGTCAAAATCTCTTGTGTTATGGTGCTTGTGTTTCTATGGGTGAATGCATTATTTGGTTTGCATGTTTGTTAACCAGTTTGTCTGCTAAATTGTTTTACTGGTTTACTGTTAGTCTTGCAAAGTGTTTAAGTGCAAAGATTTTTGGCATACTAATTCACCCCCCCTCCTAGTATTCATCATTAACCAGCAAACGCTTTCCACTTAGTAAATATAACACAACTAATATGATTGGTTAACTTTCTTTACAATGCATTGTGATTGATATAAATACCTCAAATTTTGCTTCGAAAGAGATTTGATCGCCTTTGAATCGCTTTGCTCTGCTTTCTAAAAACTTGGTAAGTGTAAAATGACTGCGCATAAGCTTTAAGTACACATTTTACCTTATCAGGCTCCTTGCAGTTAGGTTAGAAATATTAAATGCACTCAGTTCCACTAAACCAATTTACCTTCCTTTTTGTTCTTTTATCGAGTAGCCATACTTTCTGTATTTACCAACTTGACAAGCTTCCTTTACCGACTTGACTATTGCTCCAAAAGACTTGATAAAATTTCAAACTTGCTAATGCATCTTAGTTATGTAGATTTTGAATTAAGTACATGATAAAATAGGAACTGTTAAGATTTTAACCTTGAGAGAATGCAGTCCCTTCATACCTTTACCAATTAATTTGGAATAGATGCACCTAACTCGATAGGTAAGGTGCTTTCTTCGTTTGACACAATTTCCTTCTTTTTCCAAATCATCTGGAATTTGCTTTTTATTTCTTCAATATCTCCTCTAGGTTGATCTCTGCAATCTCTAGCCAAGTGTCCAACTTTGTGACAATGAAAACATGCCATACTGGGATTTCTCCATGATCTTCAGTTGTTCATTCCAAACCTTATAAAGCGGTTGGCACTTATATGTCCATATCTTCCACAACATTTACACCATATCCTTGTATTGTAATCCCATTGTATTGTAATATACTATCGATTAAGATCTGTGTGAGTTCGGTAACCTCTACCATTTGCTCAGTGTGCAAACCACATATAGTTCTTCTGCTTAAACCAACACTTCTCGATATTGTGTCCATATCTATTGCAGTTTTTACAAAACCCTTTGAATTTTGCGTTTTGATAATTGCTAATAGACTTTGTCCTACATTGGTTAGATGTGTGACCATACTTATTGCAATTGTTACAATAACCATTAGACCTAGTGACATTCGGTTGCTTACCTTTTCTAATTTGGCACAAGTTGGTAGTATGTCCTTGTTTTCTATAGTAGTTGCAAATAGGCTTCTTTCCTTTGATGTTCTTCTTGTTTCCAACTTGCTTTGATGATTCTCCTCTCTTGGTAGTGTGGATTCCCTTCTTGGTAGAGTCTTTTCCTTTGTAATCGAGTCCTGCATCTTTGTTCGGTCTTCTTGTATTTAGTTGCTCATCCAACATCTTTGATGCTTCATAACTTTTCTTCAGTGTTTCTTTTGATTTATTCTCTATTTCAAGTTCATCGGTCAATCTTGATAGTTCAAGTTTCAATGCTTGATTCTCATCATCTTTTAGATTTGCTTCATGATGTGCATAACCCAATTGATCTGACAGATTACTTTGAATTCTAGTCATCCTAGTGATTTCATCATTCTTTTCAGACACTAATGCTTCAAGCTGTTGTTTTTCCCTTTCCATATCTCTTATGTTATCCTTGGCTGTCCTCAATGCATCAAGATTTTCAGTCATCTGTGTGCTTAAATTTTCATGTTCTATTTTCATTGCTTTAAGCTGATCAGTCAATGCTTTGTTCTTTTCTTTCAATACTCCAATCATTTCTTCAATCTCTTCAGATATACTGTTCTCAGATGATGTCTCAATTTCTTCCACCAGCTCTTAAGAGTCCTACAAATCATCAGCCAATCTTCTTCTAACTTTTAGTGATCTTTGCATTTGTTTCTACATGTCAGCAATCACTTGATTAGCATGATCTAATTCATTTTGAAGATTCATAATTCTCTAAGATTGTTTGTAGCCTTCCATTGATAATATCTTTCTCTTTAGGCAGTTAAACCCTTTTCCAAGACTCAAGATCTGATAACAATTGTTAGGCCCAATATGGAAAGCTAATGTACTGAGAGGGGAGGGGTGAATCAGTACTTCAAATCTTTTCTTCAACAATAACTTTACTGTTAAGCATAAACTGAATATTGCTAAAACATAATATAATGCTAAAACAAATAAATAACAATCATACATGATTCACTCCATAACACATATATTTTGGTTACGCAGAAACTCCTTGTTAGAGAGAAAAACTGTGGTGGGGATGGCACCCACAACTTCACTATTGCAATAATAAAGGTTGCTCAGTTAGAGCTACATGTTTAGCTATTTTTGATAGCTTACACATGTTAGGAGTATCAAGATCGTTAGATCTACCTTGCTAAAGGATTTTACAACACTTATTCTAAATGCTGCACCTAGTTAAAGGATTTACAATTTATAGACTTTGTTAGAGTCTTTTACCCTATTAAAGGTTTCTCTTACAACTCAAAATATTACAATCAAAATCTTACAAAATATCTGCAACTTCACATCTAAAATGTTATAGCAGATTCTATGTGCTCAAAATGAAATTACCTTGCTTATAGCATAGCTCGGTAACCCATAAAATAACTCGGTAAACCTTTCTATTTACTCTATTCCTTGATTGTTCTCTAAAATCCTTCTCAGTGACCTCTGTGTATCTGCAACAGTCATAATACTCAATGCTTTCCCATGATCTTTCTTTTCACATATGTCTTGCTTCACACTCATATTTGATCCTCAATTCATGCTGTATAAATAGATCTCTTGTAGCAGTGATCTTGTTCATGCTTCGATCTTGCAAATATGATTCATTGAATGAATAACTATACAAAATACTTCATTGGATAGATGTCCTCAAAATCATACAAAATCTTAAGGTGCAATTTCCTATGTGATAACAGTTTATTGTTCCTCAATCTTGTAACACGTTTCCACATATGTGTCTAGGTTCAATGAATCTGGTAACACGTTTCACTCGGTGTGTATCAACTCAGTATACCATCTTTGCTGCTTGGTAGTCATAGAACGTTACTCGGTAGACAACTCAGTGTATACTAAACTCTGTGACTTGTAACTTTTGTAACCGACTTCTCTGTGCTTACCGACTAAATATTTCGGTAGTAATAACCGACTAGAGTATATAGAATGACTTTGGACATAAAACTAATGACAACTTAGTAAATAGTAACATACCCAAGTTCAAGTGCCCAAAATTCTCCTTGATATCTGAATCATCACAAGAAGTCTGATAAACATATAAAGAATCATCCTCATTAATAGGACCAAAATATGAAAAGGAGTACAACCAAGATGCATGATCAACCATCTTGGTTGCAATGATATCTCTACTCTCCAAGTCTCTAATGATAACTGAATCAGGTGTGAACTCCACAATTTTCCTTATTTCCCCATGAGTGATCTAATAGATGGAAAGAAGATTGTTTGTCAAATGAGGTACACACAACACATCATTGAAGTATTTATCCCCAATGGAAATAGATCCTTTTCCCAATCACATTCGTATATGTATTATTGCCCATCAAATTTGGTTCCATTGCAAGGCTCAAATGAAGAGAACATAGACTATGAAGATGCCATATGATGAGAAGCTCCTAAATCTAGAAGCCATCTCCCTAAATCGTGACTTGTACTAGCACAAAGAGCTTGTGCTTTACTTGTCCCAAAAGTGTGATCCTTCTCTTTATCCTTTTCTTTGGAAGAAGAAGCCAAAGTAGAAATTATAGAAGACAAATTGTTTCTATTCTTCTCAAGAAGATGTTTCAATTCATCAATATCCTTCTTGGAACAATGGTGTTCATCATGTCCCGACTTCTTGCAATATGCACAAAAAAGATTAACCTTATATGATTTCCTCTTAGATGAGGATGTAGAATCACTTTTTTGTGGAGAGGATGATTGTGCTCTGTCTTGTTGTGGCTTTGGCTTAGACTGCTTTTGGTTCTTGCCTTTTCCTTGATTGTCGTGATTCCCTTTATTAGCCACTAAAGATTGTGACCTTGAATATTTGAGAATCCCCATCTTGGTCAACATAGATTGCTCAAGTATCAACATCTCCGTGAATGCATAAAATGATGGTGAAGTGTATAAGGCACCTTGAGCAATCAATGGGTGTGAAAGCTAGAAACAAAGGCCACATACTCTAAAGGAAGCTTGTCCAACTAGTTATAAACCAATTGTGAATCCTTCTTGTCAATGCCACAATCCTTAAGCTTTTCTCTTAGCTTATTTGCTTTTGTGACATAATCTTGGATTGTATCAAAATTGTTGGGATCCAATGTTGTGAGTTCACCATCAAGCTTGTAGCCCCTAATCTCATCAACTTGACAATACAATTTCTCATAAATATCTCAAGCATCCTTGATTGTAGTACATTTCTCAATGTGAAAAATGAGGTTATCTGATACATACTTTCTCAATGTTCTGAGTGCCATAGAATTTTTAGTGGGCCACTCAACTTGAGCATTAGGATTAGCCTTAGGATTAGGTGGTGTTGTTATTATTCCATTTACATAATGAATGAGTCCTTTTTCCATTAACTTACTCCATGATTCAATTTTTCATGATGCATAATTATGTGGAGTTCAAAGTGGAAATTTAGGAGAACCCATAGCACCAAAATGAAAAAAATAAGATAGAATGAGGCACAATCACACAAGATACCTCCCCAAATTCACTCAATCAAATAACACCCCCCTCCCTCCAAAAACAATGATGATTTGGCACTTCATACTTAGTGCGTGTACAATGGCCACATGCAAAATGAGGCAAGATGGACATCTGATTTCAACTTTACAAATACCTCAAATAGGCTATAAGAGACTCTGAAAAATACTGCAAGAGATCTAAGCTAAGATCTGAGCAAAATACAAGTACCAAATAGGCCAAATGACCAAATACTAAAAGTACAATTTCTACTCAAGATGGTGAAAAACAGATAGCACCACATGAAACTAGACAACTTAAAAAAAATGACACCTCAAAAGGAGGTCGTATGACCTCGAACAAAGCCTCTAAAGTTGGAAAATGGAGGATTGGACAGGTACAATTGTGAAAATTATGGCCACCAAAATCAACAAATACCACCACCAATATGGAGAACACGAAAAATTAGACCAAATAAAAAAAAATTACACTAAAAAAGGAGCCAAATTGAGAAAGTTATGGGCCTCCAAAACCAAAAAGCTCATTGGAGAGGGGCTGAAAATGTTTCCAAAAAATCATCGACGTCATCATTTCATGAGGTTAAATTTGACGTTTGTCTGGCCATCACCAAACTTTCACAACCCTTGCGCCCATATGGAATGGCCATGTGATAGAAAATTACTGTGTCCGTATAGTGAAATGGAATGTATAAATATTCTGACATGACAGTGCTAATGTGTCAAGTCGTGCGCTAATCGAACGATGATGTGTTTGATGAGGTGGCATCTACATGGCTTCTCAGTAGGTGCTTACTGAGCATGTTGACTTCACCAATCTTGCGATCTGTTGGGCACAATCAAAAGGTGTCAAATGGCAATTGTTGTGTAGGAAAATCGCCACGTGGGCGAGACTCAGCTTGCCACGTGGGGGATGGGCAGGCAATGAGGTGGTCAGGGGTGGCAGAGATATCGATGGAGAAGAGGTTGGGCTAGAGGATCTTGCCAGAACGGATGCAGGGCAACGATATTGAAAGCTAAAGGTGGTGGGAGAGGGAGCTAGTCGACGTAGGTACGATGGTGATCATAGGGAGGAGGTGCCAAGGCAGTAGTGGCGACGTGAGGAGGAGTGGTCGAAAAGGTAAGTAGGGGCTGATGTTGGGTGGAGACAGGGTGGTGGCTCCCCCCAAAAAACACGGATCCTACGAAAGCTGCACACATAGGGTATGAAGTACGACGATGGGGACATGGATGGTCCCCCCCGTAAAATACAAGTTTTTGATTTATTTTTTTAAATTTTTATTTATTTTTTTAATTTTTAAATAAAACTTTTACATTAAAAAAATTGTGATGAAAATAAGAAAAATAATATACACAAAAAATTATATATTTAATTTTCTATTTTAAGAAAATTGTAACATATGCCCAAATTGGGCAAATTTTTCCTCTAAAGCCCCAAATTTGATTTTCACCAAATATAGGCAAATTTTTACTCAAAAATCAAGAAAACAACCTCTTGAATGGATCAATGAGGTCACAACTTCCATAGGATGCCCCCAAAATGTGCAGCTCCCTAGATATAGAAATCAAATGCTCCAAATTCTCTCCAAAAAGACTACTCAATGAAGCCCCAATGGCTTTGATACCATGTAAGAATTTGTCAAATATAGCCAAGATCTAGAGCACAATGAATAGCACAATAAGAGAGACAATAGATTTGATAAGAATAAACTGTATTCTAATCAAGATGCAAAATACCATCAACTGGATCATTCCATACAATGTAGATGAGTCTGTTTATAAAGACAAGACCATATGGATATGTGAGCACACAATCATGACGTATGGATCAATGAGAAACAAGGTTAGGTGAGGGTAGGTAGGAGAAATAATAAAATATTTCACAAGAGGTGGATCACCCACCAAAGGTGGAATGTAACAACAAGATAAGACCACAAAAGGTGGAATTTCTCCTACATATATTATCCCTACTTGCACACTTTCCTAAGTGTCTCATATCCAAACTGCTATGAAATACATTACCCTAAGCCAACTTAAGTAAAGTGTAATTATGAGACATAATTTACACCAAACATTTTAGCTAACATTATAAAAAGGTACAAGGATAAAGGATCCCCTACCTCAAACCTTTTTTAATAGCCAAAAACTCCCTATGAGTTCCATTAACCAACACAGAGAATTTGGCAGTGGTTATGCATTTCTTAATTAAGTAAATCAACTTGTCTTGAAATCCCAATTTCCTTAGGACCTTGAAGAGAAAATCACATCTAACTCTATCATAGGCCATAAAAATATTAAGTTTTAGGGCCATTCCTAGATAGACATACCTATCCTTAGAGTGAATAATCTCATGAGTGTAGGGCCATTCCTAGATAGACATACCTATCCTTAGAGTGAATAATCTCATGAGTGGAGATAGCAGCATCAAGAATTTTCCTTCTTGAGACAAACCCCTTTCGAGTGGTACTAATAAATTTGTTAAGAAAAGGCTTAAGACTATTGACTAGAATTTTAGAGAATATATTATACAAAGTATTACAGAGACTAATGGGTCTAAAATCTAAGAGCCCTTTGGTTAAGGACTTGTAGGAACAAGAGCAATAAAATAATTGTTTAGTTTTCTGAAAATCTTACCAATGCAAAAGAAGTCACTTGCAACCATCGTTATGTCAAATCCCACAATATCCAAAAATTCTTGAAAAAAAGTTAGGGGAAATCCATCGAGTTCTGGGGCCTAAAAGCACACATAGAAAAGGTAGCAGCCTTAACCTCCTCCTCTAAAACCGGGATCAACAATTGCAGATTAACAACTAGAGTAAGGAACCTAGGCACATAGTCTAACAATTTATCCTCTAAGCCAGGTAAAATATCATGAATTTCCTCCTTATAAGTATTATAAAAGTACCTAGATACTATCTCTCCTAGCTAGACATCATCAATGACAATCTAGTTTGATTCATCCACTAGGAATTGAATAAAGTTCCTCTTCCCGTGTTCTAGAGCTGACCTATGAAAAAAGTAGAGTTTTAATCTCCTTCTTTAAGCCATTGGACCTTGGATTTCTATTTCTAGAAGATTTCATCTCTTTTCATGTTCTCTTTCCATGATGTTCTTAGGGTAAGCTCCTTATGTGAAATATCTGTCCTGTCCCCATTAGCAATTTGAGATTGAATAACTATCAATTTGGTATCAATCTCCTTTTTCTTATAAAATATATCACCAAAAGGTAACTTATTCCAGCCTTTGACATTTTTCCTTATGGTATCGAGTCTCTAAGACACTCTATACATAGTTGTGCCTTGCACATGGGTACTCCACCAATTATGAATACAAGCCAGAAAATTAAGGTGTGAGGTCCACATGATATCATAATAGAAAGGAATAGAACCCTTAATAGTTTTATCCACCTAGTCAAGAAGAAGTGGATTATGGTTTGAAACTGTTCTGTGAAGGGCTTGAATGGAACAATTATAACAAAGCTCCCAATTTGTAGAGACCAAAAATCTATCCAGGCACACCTAAATAAGATTTTCCCTTTTCCTATGATTGGACCAAGTAAAAGATTAACCAATTAAGTCAATGTCTAGAAGACCTATCTTATTAATGGTCTGCCAAGTCCATCATGTTGTCAAAATAATCAAATAACCCCCCTAACTTCTCCAAGGGGGAGAGAGGGGTGTTAAAGTACCCTGTAATAATCCAAAAATCATCAGGGGCTGCTATTATCCTTTCCATGACATCCTCTCCAACCACCAATTGACCCTGGTGAGTGTTAGGAGCATAAATATTCACCAAGCACCAAGACACCTTGGGCAAATTAAACCTTATAGAAAGATTCCTAGTAGTAAATCCCAAAGTACTCCCCTTGACCTTATATGGATCACACATAGTAATTAATCCACCTAAATCTCTAGAAGCCTCACTGATAAAGAAGGAACCCAACCAAATATAATCAACCACTTTCTAAAAGACCAAAGCTATCATTTTAACTTCTTGTAGAAGTAAATATCCACCTTCTTTTCAAGGATACAATTCCTTAAGGCATATTGCTTTTGAGGGATGTTTAAGCCCTTCATGTTCTAAGAGAGGAACCTCATTTTTTAAGTTTACTAGTTGATTCCAAGGTTCATTGCTTGTCATTGGCAATTTCCCTTGCAATATCCATTTGCCTTGTTAATCTTTAGGAAGGTCTGCTAGCTTTGGTTTCCTCACCGAAATCAATCTTCTTGTTCCTTGTTTTCCTCTATTGAGTTGTCCATCCCTCATTAGTTTTAACTATTGAGGTCCCTCTAGGAGACCTCTAGCCACTTGATTATGCACTAGGAGAAAAATATGTCCTTGAGGCATCAGAGGAAGGAGCAAAAGCCAATCAAGAAATCCCATTTGAAGTGGCTAACACATTGGGGAGGTAGCAACCCCAATGCCGCTAGTGGGAATCTCACCCTCCTCAAGTGGATTATCACTGACTAGGAGAGACATGACACTCCCCTCCTAAGGATTGAAAACCTTGGTTGGGGTCTCCATTATTTGTAAGATCCCATGAATGAATGGGTAGTACTTGTTTAAATCCTCTTCCCAGCTCTCATTTACAATCTTCTTTGGGGTCACCTATATGTCACTCTCATTTACAATCTTCTTTAGGTTCACCTATGTACCATTTAAGATAGGTTCATCCACCTTTGAGGAACCCTTCTTATCTTGTAGTACATCCTCAAGAGGGATGCTCCTAGAATCTCTTAAATCCACTTGTGGGGGGGGGGGGGGGGGGTGGGTGGGGGAACCCCAAAATCCTACAAAACTGTATCCTCAGGGGAACACTTCTCTTTTAATTTTAAAGGCTTTCTGAGGGGATCCTCATATTCATAAATAAGATTCCTAGACTTAGAACACTTTTGGTAGAACACCATCACACTTTCATACAGTATCACTTGAGTCCAACTTCCAAGTTTAGCTTGCAAGGAGATGAAGTTCGGAAGGACTTTGTTAATATCAACATTCACACAAATGCGTCAAACTAGATTTAGCCTTTGTCACTTCATTAGGAAAACAAAATGACCAAAGGAGTTACCTATCCACTTGAAGCTTTTCTCGTCCCAAAATTCCAACAAAAGGCCCGAGAGATGCATCCAAACAAGAGCTATCTTATGAAGGTTTGTGGCAAAGTCAAAGCTAGGTTTCCATCTACAAATGGACAAATGATGCTTGCCATAGGAGCATGGTCTCAAAGAGAGAACGAAAATTAGGTCATCCTTCACTATGAATTTAAAAAAGAAGAGACCACTCGACATTGTACTAACCATGACACTCCCTTTGAGCTTCTACTTAACAACAACCCAACTATAGATCATCTTAATGGATGGTCGAAGGGAGAAAAAATTTCCCACATGTAAGATTCATGGAAGACATAATGTGATCCATCACAAAATTCGACAACACAATAGCCATTCCATCCTTCAAATGCAAGTAAGGGGTATTTCAGGCGAAATCTGAGTAGAATTACCACCCAAGAGTGCAAATTTCCATCCATTGCGGTGCAAAATTTTCTTTGGATGTGCATGCTCTATATTCCCATTTTCCACAAGGGGACCATCATTGTCCTCTGTAGCCAGCACATGCGTTTGGGGTGCACTTGCTCCTACCTTTTCAGAAGTCGAAGAGGCAAGTTGGACATCAATTCAACACCCAATGAGTATCACAACAAGATCCATAGTAGGGCCCTTAGAACACGACATAGGAAAAGCCTTGGAATTAGCAGGCACTAGCAAGGCAAGAGGTGGGGGGACAAGCCCCCCCTCCATTGCAAATTCCATGAATGAAAATTCAACAAAAAAAAAAAAAACAGATAAGAAAGAAGCAAAGCTTCTTTTTTCACGATCATGTTAAAGTGGATTTAAAATAATCCTTGTTTTTCCTTCTTCTTACTTTGGTTTTCCCTTGGAATTTGCATATAATTTTATATTTTCTTAAAATCTTAAAATAAAAAAAAACATTAAAAAATAAATTATAGAAAAGAAAAAATCCTAAACCCTAATTATATTGTCAAAATTCTCCATTTGATATGATACAATCATACTAAAATTTTAATTGTATTGCATAGTAAAAATATAGAAACACGGATATATGACCATCAAATTAACCTTGATTATAAATTAAGATTATTATTTTGATTTGTCTATAGTATAGATTTTTAATGTTGTAGAAGGGAGACATTTTGTAATAAAGGCCAATATTTAATTAATATTTGTGGTCACAACTTTATAGGCTAATTAAAATAGGAGATTTTAATTACAAAGTGACATTTTCAAGCACAAAACCCAGAATATTCCAACTTGGGTGTGAGGATGAGAGTTAATAAATATTAATAAGTTTAAAATTATGCCTTTTCTATTTCAAGATGCTTTTTCCTTAAAGGAACAAACGGTAATGCAATTTTGCATGCATATTCATTGAGAAGAAGAAAACTTCATAATTGATTTTTTTTTTGTTGGTGGGGTGGGTGGCTAGAGGTTATTAAAGAGAAAAATGCAGCATATAATATGCTCTCCAAGTCTTTGTGTAAGATTGGTGAAACTAAATTTGTAATCGATTTGCATAAAGATTGTAGTTTGTAAGCAAAGAAAGGTTGGGATTTAATGGCGTGGGATTCAGAGAGGGGTTAAAACCCTTGATTTATTGATTGATAGAGGTTATTTTCAACATAAAATAGCTTCAAATACTATATTATTGTTCTTGCAGATTTTTGTGTTATTTCAAGAGTTTTTTGAGTTGCATTGTATGCTATTGTGATTTTGTGAATGAGGATTTTCATTCTCTTGGATCAAACATATAGCATGACTTGACACTATCCTTTCATACCACAGATGCTTTGACATGACATGACAATTTTAATTGCTTCAACAAACTCTTGAAAGCCTTGCCATCAATGGAAACACTTTACTCAACAAAAATGTGATAAAATGGAAATAAAATTTGTAAAAGTGTAATAGATGGATAAGTGACCAAGATAAGGTGGAAAGACCGATTTTAAGTAAAAGGATGAAATATGCAAAATATATTAAAGGGATACTAAAATTATTTTTTTGAAAGCTTATAATGGTGAAGGGTGTAAAAAATGAAAATAAGTGATAAACCACACATACAAACTAGTATAATTAAAAATTATTTGTATTAGGATTAAATGAAAATGTAATATCATAAATTGTACACCCTTGATTAGGGTTGTCCAATTTCATATTTAGGTTAGCACCCGCCTTAGTTTGTTGCATTGCATTTTTTATTTTCAAGGTTCCTTAAAGTATTTAATTATTAATTTAATTAAATCTAAGGTCCTTTCTCACCCATTCACATATTATAACATTGGGTCCTTAACCCTAAGTGTGCCCCTTTTTATTTTATTTTATTTTAATTAATCCTGATAAAGTTTCAATTTTGAACTTCAAAGCGCATTTTCACACATCTAAACACATTTGATTGACACACTGAGTTGGATTTGACTTTGTAATCATGATAGTTTGCTTCCCTAGAAATTTGGAAAAAAAGTCGGTTAGATCGTAGCGACCACCATCACGATCCCGACTTTTTCTCCCCAAATTTCGGGAGCTTACTTTGGCGGTATTATAATATTCAAATCTCACTTTGTGCAAAATTTAATCAATTCTAGGTCACCCTATGATCAAAGTTAAAGTTAGGGTCTCATATTTATAACCTTTTCTTTCCTCATTTGAAGGATCCATTCTCTAGCAATTGAAGGAGACCTCTTATGATGTGAAAGTTCAAGTTTTTTATGTGGAGTCTACAATCAGAAAATTCATTATTCATCAAGTCTTAATCAACATTTTTCAACATCCATGGAAGCTTAGGGGACATTGAAGAATAATAAGGATATTACCGACTATTGATTGGCTTGTACTTCTCCCTTAGGGTTTGGTATAATTTCATGTTATTTTCATATTTCTATGTGAGTTTTCAAATCTACATATCATTCATTTTCAAATTTACATTATTGCTTTAGATCCACATTGGATTTGTGATTTTAAGCATTTACATTATGTTAATTTAGGATTTTTTACTCCAAATATAGAGTGGAACTCTAGTTTTGCATTTTTAGCTCATAGGAATCTTACACACACATGAGATTCTAGGGCATACACACTTTACAATAATTTATTGGCTATTTGTGGAGGTGGAATTCACAAAAACAAGGGGTTTAACTAAGGAAAAACCTTATATAGCTGCACATAAACCATTTTTAAGATCATAGGTGCAGGTACAGGTTCCCATTGAAGCTGCAAGTTTATGAAAATCTTAGTCAACAGGTGCAGATCTGTTGGCATTACAGTAAGAGAAATTGTTGGCATTACAGTAAGGATATTGAGAAGGTTGTTGAGGATTATTGATATAACTGAAGAAGGATGATAACTATCTTTATAACATTATTTTGTCATTGATGTCAAGAAATTGATTATCTAATTCAGTATGATGTTGCCATATCTTGAGAAGATTGATTTGAAGAGAATTAAGATGTCGGTAAAAGACACAAAAAGAATGTGATGAATAAGGGGAGAAATAAGTTATTCAATGGGCAACTATTACCGAGTTAGACAATGATGAGATCATGATGTTTAGATTGTTTTGATTTCCTACATATGTTGTTGATTGTAAGGTTTATACTATACTATGTCACCGAGAAAAGAACCTAGTCGATAAACCCTAAGGTTATTGATATTGGTTAATGAAGGCGAAATGTCTACCGAGTAAAGTTTAGTATTTACCGAGTTGCAACTGAGTTATGACAGTGCACATTAGATGAATACAAGCATTATTTAATGAAGGACAATGATTAGCCGGAGATGTATAAATGATTGGAATGTCGCGCATGAAGTTTGTTGAGGATCTATGGAAAAGAAAAATTGGCAGGAAGATGTACATCGCAGATTGAACCGCAATAACCTTGTGCAAGTTCCAAGAAAGGACTGCAAGTCCTAAGGCAAGGTAAAACATTTTCAGATCAAAGGATACATTGAACCTAGTCAAGTTTGAAGATCTAATGGCTAAGATTAATCATGGGAAATGTGATCAAGGAGATTAAGTGGTTAGCAATTGTTTATAAATAAGGAATTGTTGATAAACAATGTATGTGGGCAAGTGTATGCACAGGGATGCTACATAGTGATTACCGAGCACATAAGCTTGAAGACCTGTTTGAATAACAGAGTAGAGAGCCTAGCTGAGGGACATATAAGTCCTATGACTAGATTGTTTTGAGCAAATAAGAATTTGCTTTAGCATTTTAGATGTGAAGTTGCAGATAGATTTTTATTACTGTTATTTTGTAAGTGAGAAAAAATCTCTTAACCAAGTGGACTTAACAGTCTTATTTGTAAACCCTCTAGCAAGGTAACATTCTAAATGAGTGTTTGAAATCCTTTGACAAGGTCACTTCTAACAAAGTGAAGATCCTAATAGATCTGAGGGAAATCCCTTAACTGGGTCACATCTAGCAATGTGTTTGTAATCTTTAACAGGATTTGCTTTTAACCGAGCATACTCTAGAAGAGTATATTTGTTAGTGGGTCCGAAATCCCATAATGGTTTTTCCCTATTTGGGTTTCCACGTTAAATCTAGTGTTATGAGTGTTATGATGATTATGTGTTTATGAGTTAACATGTTTAGCAGTTTTTGGTTATATTGCTGAAGTATATGTTACCGAGGTTGAATCTGTTGTTTTTATGGAAGATTAATTTTGTATGATTCACCCCCCCCCTCTCATCTTGTTAGCTATTGGCATCTATACTTTACATTAAGTATCAGAACTATCAAGATCTAGATCTAGAATCAAGACCCATACCTCTAGGACCAGAGTGCCCAACACCCTGGTCCTCCTTATTTGTTTGTAGATTTTGGAAGTTCAACTTTTGAGGGCTTCAAGTTGTAAATTCCTAGTTTTTGTCTAAGTTTAGAAACAAAGACCAGAGCGCACAATGTCCTGGTCCAACTCAATCAAGCTCAGATTCTAGTAACAGGTGCATATAAAAATTCCTTTTTCAACTTTGTACTCTGTATCTCAGTTTTAGTTCCGTTTATGTTTGTCATTTACTGTTATCTTAGTTGTTCTCATAGTTTCACTAGCTTAGTTTGTTTGCATCGTACATTTGACTCATTCCCTTTCATACCAATAAAGGAATAGAAACCCTAAAATTATTCATTGACTCACTTTAACTAGAGAAAATCAAAGTGAATCACTTACTTAGGCTTTTTTTGTATTCCAATGTGTCAATGATAGTGGTATTAGCTCTTAGTTTATCTGATTCCATTTTTATCCAACATAGAAAAAAAAATTCTTAGACTTTAATCTAGGAGCTCTTAGAACTTCAATGGAGCTAGTTACTTTCTAAGAGAAACATATTAAGTCATTTTCTAAATTGATAAATATCAAGTTCATCAAAATCATCTACTATCCTTGCTCCAATGGTTTCTCTCATTTTATCATGTGCATTGTTTCCTGTATTGATATTGTTAACTCCATTAGCATGAGAGAATTTTATTCATGCATGGTATCTTTCTCACCAAAATGATTCAAGAAATATTCCTCAATCTCATCAATTTTTCACCATAAGTGTTGCAATAGTAATATTCCATTGGAAATTTAACATTCCCACTATTTTGTTCATCATTCTTAGTGTTTTCCATTACAACACAAGTTCCTAATGTCTATCCTATGCTCTTATAGACAAATTCATTAGAAGGATTTGTGCAAGGAGTGATGAAAACCCATATGCATGACTCCTCATGTACTCAAGTAATTTTTTGAGAATTAGTCTTAAGAAAATTCATTGCTTGAACATCATGCAAAAGAGCTATCAAGGAATCTAATTTGAATTCAATGAGAATTTAGGCTACAATATTTGGCATGATGAACCTGTAGTATTGTAGAATCCAATCATATTATGGCTTATGCACATTATAAATGTAAGCACATGTTATAATATGCATGTGGTACATATATTAGCTAGCATACCTATATTTTTGAAAATTTATCTAATGGACAGTGAGAGATATCAATTATTAAAATATTTAAAAGTTATAAATATAAATAAATTGATTAATTCATTATTATAAACTAGCTATGAAAAGGCTACTCTTGCCATTTTTAGAACTATGCTCCAACTTCATGCCTTATAATAAAGAAATAATCTACATCTTCCCATTTCAAAATTTAAATAAGTAAAGATTATCGAGAATTCTTTTCTTGTGGATTAATAATCTAAATGATAAGGAAACACTTTGAATATTAACACTCAGGACACCATTAAATTATTTGATTAAATATTTATTGAAATTTAAAAACTGTACAATTTTAAATAAAGTGAATCTTTTGTTGTTCATTTATAAAAAAATAGTATTATATTTATACCTAAAATTATATTTGTTCTCCACCAATCCATACAAGAGAATACATCTAAAATAAAAGAAGTGGATACAATAAAAATAAAGGAATTTGCAAGAGAAAGACATTGGAAAGGGATTTTTTAATACCTTAGAGAAGAGTAGAGATAGGAAATTTAAAGGAATTACCCCCTATTGCAGAACTACCATTAGGGGTCTTGAGTTTCAAACCTTGCATCTCAAAAATACAAATTTTTATGGCATGCTTTTACCAAAGCCAATTTATTTGCAAGATATGGTGAAGGTGGTTAACCATATGATACACAATATAAGGTTGTTCTAGGATGACTTTGAATCTCAATAAATTCTTACCAAGTAGTTTTTTGGTTAATTGATAGATGAAATGTTAAGATAGTAATGTGGGAAAATAGACAAAAGATTGGGGGATACATGAATTTTTAGGATGAAAAGCTCATATGAAAAATGGAATTTGCTTCCTAAAGTTAGTAAGATCTAGAGGTACATAAATTGGATCTTCAAAAGATTATATACCATGAAAGATAACAACAAAAGTGAGAGGAAAGGACATAATGCCAAATTAATTTACTAGAGTAGGAGATGCATTAAATTAATTGAATTGTATTTCTTAGTATATTCTTTAAACCTAATTTAAAAAATAGAATTTATTATATTTCTTTACACATGTAAATTTTGCTACTTGTTACAAGTGTCTCTTTCCCTCTAGCACCATCTTTGCAATGTCACTTTTTTAGATTTTCAAGTAGTTTCAAGAGTAACCGATTACATATTGAGGATAAATTTTTTTTTGATTAGGTAAACTAGGTTTTAAAGGAACCCTGAAACCCTTTACATCAAAATTTTACCAATAAGATAAAAATGGACTAAGGCCAACAACTAATCATAAAAAAAAGCACACACACACACACACACACAACAACCAACAAGACATGGACTAAGATTGAACCAACCTACTGTAATTCCTTTAGAATTTAAGAAGCTTTAAGGTCCTTGTGTATAATTTGTTCATGCATAACCATAACCTCTTTGATTACCTGAGAGTGGTTATCCACATATTTTGATTGGCTCCAAGTCCTAGTTGAGGCCCTTGCACCTTAGAAGACACCTACTTACCTAAATCAGAAACACAACTAGTAGCCTCCACCTCCTCCCAAGCAATATTATAACCCTCCATTGAGGTCCTGCCTTTCTTCTACTTCTAATCTACCACCAAGAGTTGAACTTTATCATTTATAATGTAGAGTCTCATGGTATTTCTTTTGACAACATTCTTGCTAACACTAACCATTGTGTTGAGCTTATTGTGGACCTAATGATAGAGCTTTCCATAATATTGATTATGTCCTCCTAGTCCATTTTCATTTACTTCACATCCCTTGCTAGTACTTTAATAAAAGTCAACATGTTCTTGGACTCATCCTTCTCCATACCCCTATTTTCAACATTGTATAAACTATTCATCTCATTGGAAAGGGAAATTATATCAAATTTAATGTCATTAATCTTAGAAATAAACCAATTGGCCAAATTGGCCTATCCTTCAGTAACTTTCATGAGCAACATTGCCACATCATCATTATCATTCATAGTATTATCTTTAGGACAATCATTCTCTGCACCCCCATAGGACACATTACTAGTATGCAAGCCAACATCCTAAAGCTCCTCCTATGTATCCACAAAAATCTCCTCACAACTTGGTTTATTAGACAAGCATAATGCTTGCATTCTCATTCTCTTCTTCCTCCATACTGCCCCTCCTTTCCCTTTTCCTTTGTTTACATTACTTAGCCATGTGGGGTCTAGAAGACTTCCCAACATCAATGCTTTGGTCAGGCATAGGCTCCTTCTCTTTCTCCACCTTCCCAAGCTAGTCCCTAATAAGGCTAGATCTCACCGGAGAGACATATTCCACCTCATCATCATTAGTATCAAAACCTTTAGACATGAATGTGAAGGTATTTTCTTAGTTTTCTTCTTGGAAGAAGACTTCTTCCTATTACCAATATGGTAACAAGCCTCCTCATTTGACACTTCATCCTCAAAATCAGTAGACATATCAGAGAAATGAACCTTAACATTTTGGGCATACTCAATTTTGTGTTTTCCCCTAGGGGTCTTAAGGGTAATAGACATAGATTTAACATACTCCATGAGGAGAAAAATAAGGTCCTCATGGAGTACCGAGGAAGTAGGGTTCTTTTCATGATCATTAATTCTAGTAGTAAGAGAAGACACCAAGTAAAACAAGAAAGAAACTAGATGTTTGTGATGGAAATTATTTAGCTTAATGAAATGGTGGCCAAAGAAACTAGTAAAACACCCATTAGGAGTAAAATACCTGATAATAACTTCTGCCATTTCATCCCAAAGGGTTTTGATGGTGCTATGGTTATAGCACCTCAGCTTAGTCCTTTTCACCTTGTTGATCTCCTCTTCTTCAAAGAACAAATAAATAACCCCCTAAAAATCTTTATGATCCCTATAAATCTTTGTGCCATCATAATTGAGACCAATAACCTCTACTATTAAATCCTTTGAAACAATCAAATCCACCTTATGCATGAAAATAATTCCATTTTTCCAACCTTTTAGGAAGGCCTTAGTAACCAACAAGTCATGACCATGAAATTTCTCCAAGGAGTAGCTCCTCCCGTAGAGATCCTACCCCAAATAACAAGGTCTTTCTACCATTTTTCACAAGAGTTTGGTCTATACCTCTTCCCACCCATGGAATCAAGGTGACCACCCAAAAAATAATAGGGTACTACAACAGGGACAAGATAGCAAGAGAAAAAAGAGGAATAAGTGACACCCAAAACATTGGTAGGAATAAGAAAGCAATGTATAAAACACTTACAATTCATGTGGGATAAATATTGAAATTACAAGAGATCATCATGATTTGTAAAGGCAAGGCCACCATCCAAAAAATAAATGATAGTAGGATTTAGAAGACTCCCCATACCCCAATTCCCTAAGACAAAATATAGGGAGTAATGAATAATCATAGTTAGCCATAAGGCCACCACCTTAGCATTCACGAGCCTCATTAAAAATCAAAGTTTTAACCTCAAGGGGGAGGGGGTCATTATTCCCCCACCAATGAATAGTCTTTAATGATACCAACATTGGAAAAATAGTTTGCCACATGGTTTCCCTCCTTATAGACATGAAAAATAAATCATTCATCCAAAGAATTTATATTTTCTAAATAATCCAAAACCATACCTTGAATTGACTAGATAGGTTTTTAAGTCCCTTTCAGGAAATTGATAATGTTCATGGTCCCCCTTGATTTACACCTTCCTTCAACCCTTGGAGAAATCCAAATTGAGACCAATGTAGGTAACTTTAGCTTGGGCAAAGTGGTTTGTCTGGTTGCCCAAGGGGAGGGTCATTGAGGACAAAATTGTTAAAGTTGTCTATTCTTTTTTTTAATTGGACTAAGAATGATAGGTTATAATTGTAATGGTGAAAAATTAGGGTTTCCATCATTAGATGTATGAAAACCACTAATTTTTGCTTGGGGACCACCACATTAGGGAAAGATAGGAATTAGATAGATATAAACCTAAGAAGTCTAAATGGTGATCTAATTCAAGAGTGTTTGGAATGCACCTCTTCTTTCCCTTGAGTTGAATTGAATTATTGAATTTGTTGAAATTAGGGTAAATGTGCTGGAATTAATGTAAAAATGCATAAACAGTAAGCAATAGTCATCGGATCAAGCCATGAACCTGAATTTGAGGATTGTAAGAGGATTCAGATATGTTCTAAGAAGGAGCTCCTGATTTGTTAGAATTGGTGTGACAATCACTCTAGTTCTTTGAACTTTTTGCACTCCAATGGAAGATCAATTAGTCTATGTAAATAAAGCTTATTTTGAAGATCATAGCTCTGTACCTATTCCTGCACACACTAGGGAAGAGAAATAGGTTTGGAATAGGGGTTTGTTTTAGATCAAACCCCAGTTTTGGAATTAACCATGAAATAGAAATGACATTTGATTGAATTGCAGTAATGGAAATGTTCTCCTTTTGAGGGAGATGCTAAATAATGATAGAAACACAAATGATATACCTCCTTGTGAAGTTTTGTTTGTCTCCACACAAAATTAGGGTTTTATGAAGTCTTTAATAACATAGAACATGAATGTCAACTTAAATGCTTGAATGCAGACTATTTGCTTGCTTTCTTGAACTTGAATTCTTGATTGTTTGAATTGATTGATCAATATTATTGTTGGATGATCAAATGAGAAGGGTGGACCTCTTTTTATACTTGCTCATTGAAAAACAAACTAATTTTCTAACATGAGCCGCCACAAAGTTGGAACTATTGCTCAAATTTTATGATCGTTAAGGGGCCCAAATTTGGGTCCCAATTGGGAGGACCAAGGTGCTGGGTTCTTTGGTCTTGAGGGGACTAAGGTGCCATGCCCTAGTCCTGCCCAATTAGGCACCAAAATAAAGGGACACGATGATGTGCATAGTGAAAATGATGATAAATATGCAAAGCAATAGCAGATTCAGGTCCTATTCAGGCCTCAGAGCACAAACACCAAGGTGAGGGCTCAAATACGATCAAAATTGTGAGGGAGTACAATTTTAGGATGCTACAATAATATAATTGAAAACAACAATTATTAGACCATGAACAAAATAAATAAATATTGTATTTCATAGATGAAAATAAAGCGACATGCTAATTTTGTTGATATTAATGGATGCACATGCATTTCTTACCCTCTAGCACCATCTTTGCAATGCTAATCTCTAGATTTTTATACAATCTTTACTATAATACATTATATATTAAAAAGAAGTGTGGTCAAAGTTATTTGTTCTCTTTTATTAGATAAATAATATATGATAATAAAATATAACTGAAAACAACAGTAAAAAATATTAAGGAGGAAATGGTCAAAGTTGTCCATTTTTATTGGATTAGAATAAATGGTTACACAATATAATTAAAAATAATAATCATGAGAGCATGAGACAAAGTGGCATATTAATTTTACTAATTTTATTGGGTGTACATATCTAAAGAATAATCCATTACATATTGATAAGGAGATGGTGTAAATTGTCAATTCTTTTTCATTGAATTATGAATATACAATTACAAAATGTAGCTAGAAATAATAGTCATCAAACCATAAAAATAACCCATTACATATTTAGGAGGAAAAGATCAAAGTTCATTCTTTATTATTCCTTTGGATTAAGAATAAATGATTATAGAATATAGTTGAAAAAAATAGTCATTAAACTATGAGAAACAATAAATGAATACCATGGTCCATAGTGGACAATAAAATAACATATTTAAACCACTCTTAACATAGATGCATGTCTATCTTACCCTTTAGCATGATTTTTGCAATACTAATCTTTAGTTTTTCAAATAATCTACAAATAACCCATTACAATATTTCAGAGGAAACGCTTTGATTTGGCCATTTTTCTTTTATTAAATTAATAATATATAATCACACAATATAATAAAAACAAGTTCCCAAACCATTAGAATAATCCAACTGAAGTAGTCAAAATTGTTCATTTAAAAATAAAAATAAAGAATATACCTACACAATTTAAATGAAAACAACAACAATTAAACACCATAAAACAATAGATAAATATTATAATTTATAATTAACAACAAAACAAAATAATAATGACTCAGTTGTCCATTCCTTAGTGACAAAGATAGTTAAAAAAGTCCACTATTTGTGAACAACCTCTTTCTAAAAGTGTAATGTGGGTGGGTTGCACATTTTCTTTCTATGGGCTCCACAAATATATATAATGATTATTAATGAAAAAGTAATTTAAAATCCTTCTAGAATAGTTGACTAGTTTTTAATTTTTTCTTCTAGAAATCAATCTCTTAGTTGTTAATTTGTATTTCAAATTTTGTTAATAATGCTAACATTATAGAACTTTTTAAAGCCTATTTTACTTAGTTTTTAAAATGTATTATATATATGTTAAATTGAAATAATAAAAATAAATCTTTCTAAACTTATTACTTTTTTGTTTGGCTTCATAACATGTATAGCTTGAAATATTCTTTCTTTTATTTTTAATAATTTAAAAGGTTAATTATTAAATTATTAGTTATTGCTATACTCAGAATATTAATGTATGCAATTTTATTTAGTCAATCATAATATTGAATAAAAACTTTGGACAACAATCTTATATTTTATAATTATTTTTTTATTTAATAATTTTAAAAATATCATTTATTGATTAATGATGGGAACATCTAGTATTTAATAAAATATTTTTTTATTTTTAACTTTCTCAATTCCTTAAATTCTTGTGATAAAATTTAAACCATATCAATAATGTAAGCCTTATTCAAGCATTAATGGAGGCTCAAATTTCAGCTCTATTTAAGGTTTTTTATTGCTTGAACATTATTGAATACCATTATAGACATCAGATTAGTAGATGTTAGGTTAAATTAATATGAAAACTAAATTATATTTTCAATACGATCTTTTATAAAATTGCATTGTTGATTTTGAAACCACTTGAACGTCATTGAATACTATTGTAGACATCACAATAGTAGATGTTAGGCTAAATTAATATGAAAATTAAATTATACCTTCAATAAAATCTTTTATAAAATTGCATTGTTGATTTTTAAATTATTAATTTAAAATTATTGAAATAATGTGCTATTATGTGACATCACATTCTTGCTTCATTGCAAAGAAATGACTAACAAAAATTTGAGAGTTACTACAATAGAACATTGTTTATACAATATAATAGCCACTGACCTTCTCTCCAACTACAATTTTGACTATACAATTTGGTCAAGCACATTGTTCATCCAACAATCCTGCTACCATGACAATGATTTTGAGCTATTTAAGTTCACAACTAAACATATTTTAATAATTATATTGTCCTTGAAAAAATTTATTATTTCACAATCTTTATTTTCCACCAAATACACAAATCAATCAACAACAAAAATTAGATCTACAATCCATCTCATGTTGACAAATTCTTACAATCATCTTTGGAAAGTTATAGGAAATAAACAATACTTAAAGGGTTTATATGGGTTTTGAATGATTAATTTTTGTAAAGATTATATATCATAATAATCGTTATCCCTAAATTTAGAGTGGGATTAAAATTGGGATAACTCCTATGAAATTAGTCATTTTTGTAGTCCTAATTCCCTATGATTTTTTTTCGAAGAATGTGTTAGTTAGCCCCATAATTTTGCTTAGTCTCCTCGAAATGTATGAAGTTCTTAATCATTGTTTTAGAGTCATTGTCTTTTTTTTGTTTTTATTTTCTATTTGGAAGACATGTAAAATTGAGTCTTATTCCCAAAATTAAAGTATTTTAGTTTGAAATAACTTTCATATGTAGGATTAGGTCTTAGATTTGATACAAGTGTTTTGATTATAAATGAAATGCACATATGCATATCAGGTTATGAAACCCGATATACATATGTATATCGAGTTCCATAACCCAATATACGCGAATCCTTATTTCACATGTATAGCATTAATGGAACCACACGTTAGGTTTTATAAATATTTCGGCTGCCTTATTATTTGATCATTTTGTTTTTCTTTCTTTATGCTCTTGATCCCTCTTGTGAAGCAACTGAGGAAAAGGATTCTTTGCAATTCTCACACCATTTCATCTTCATATAAGTATTTCTTTGTGTTTTTCTTTGTCAATTAGGGTTTTCATTTTCGTTATTGTTTGCTTGTATCACAATACATATTGTATGGGCAGGGATTTTGGCCCATCCAACACCATACATTGGTATTGAGTAGGATGAAATTCCCAACCCTCAACCCACATCTTTTCAATTAGACTTTCCCCTTTCGACTTGCAATACAGGTGTAATAACTTGGATTACGAGCCTTTGTTTGAAAACTTGTAATCTGGGTTATTACACCCACATTACAAGTTGAACTGATAACAACTAAAACATTGCAAAATAAACTACAACTCATTAAACTTATAGTTCAAGTTTCAAAACCCAAACTATAAATATCAAAGGTTTATTTAATATGCAATGTTTGACTTGTAGTTTAGGTTTCAAATCTTGAAGTGCATCTGCATATCCTCTTTGAATTTGCAATTTAGGGTTTGAAACCCAAACTACAAGTCACACTCATCATCCAAATATGTAATTTAGGTTTCAAACTCAAACTATAAGTCATTTTACTACCCAAAGATGTAGTTTAGGGTTTGAAACCTGAACTACATATGATAGAATTTTCTTAATATGCAGCTCAAGGTTTCAAACCCGAATTGCAACCTAAGTGTTTTTGCCAATTACTTATTTTATTTGCACACACATGAGTTACTTGCATACCTGATTAAATATTTTTCTTTGACTCCGAGATTCATTTGTTGTGCCCTCTTGTAGCTTCAACTCCATTATGACCAAGCCATCCCTAAGTAAGAAAGGGATGAAGAATAAATATGATAAATCTCTAATAACGTATCTAGAAATATCAGTCACCTTGAACATGTCTAACATCAAGGACACTGAGGTGGGCCATGTGAAAATGGTGGAATTTCTAGAAAGGGTTGAAGTAAAATCACCTTCTCTAGAAAATGAAGAGGGTCATTAGAAGTGACATTCACAAGGTTGCAACTTTTCCTCTATCGACACATGATCTTGAATTTGTACTTGTAGAAGTAGCTGATTTTGATGTAGCTAACCAATGTATCTGAAATCCAGATGGTAATGTATCCATTCAACTCATTGAGGAGTTCTTTGACAATATTTTCATGTGCCCTGGTATTAAACTTATGTAGACTTGAAAATGGATAAGGTCATAGAACACTATGAGAAAAACACATAAGAGTGTAAGAGGGTAATCAACACAGAGTGGTTGAAAGATCCTAGAGAAACTTACACCAGATGGCCCAAGTCATTGCATAGAAGTGACTTCAAGAAAGAGATCAATGATCTTATAACTCTTCTAAGTAGGGTTAAAGTTTTTCCAAATTCCAACATCTTTCAGGAATGAATGTACATATATATTCTAACCATACTAAAGAGAAATCCTAAAATCTATTGGGGAAAGGAGATCAATGATTCTATCTATGAGAAACTCTCCAAAGTTGATATCACTTTTGAAATTTCACATGACACTCTATCTAGTTTGTGCAACTATCTCAATGAGGCATTTCCTAGGGTTGTCTATAGATGGTGATCAAAGACAAGTGCCAATGTAAATAATTCTCTCAGCTCACTATGAAGGAAAGTAAGCATCATTTTAAGAGGGTGGATGATATCTTTTTTTCAATATATATATGATTTTTTAACAAGGATCTGGTAAAGAAAATATTGTTAGATGAGGCTTACCAAATATTCAACAAGTATGGCTGGACGTTCTTACAATTTCCTACTTTCACATACATCCAAGCTGGTTGTTATGATGATCAACCTTACATGCTCCCAAGGTACCCTAGTGACAATATTTCCCTCATGGAGTTATGTAGACAAATCATATTTGTTCAATGCCCAACAGTCGGATGCCCATAAAGTATGATTCAAGTTTCCACTCTCCATTGGCAGGTACACCATAAACACTTCTTTCAAGTTCAAGAACATGGAAACTGAAATGCATTGGGTTACAATGAAAAAGTTCAAATGCAGAGAGGACTTTGATTTCAAGGGGATGAAGGAAAGTTTAAAGAGAGCCTATCATCATGTACATAGAGCAAAGGATATTTGGATCAAATGTAGAACATAAGAAGACTAGATTATAGGTGGCTCACAGTAGACTAGTTTAAAACCTTCAATCTAGTTGATATTCCTGATGATATGGAAGACAAAGGTAATATTATAGATCCTTCCTATGTAATAAATCAAGTTATTGATTCACCACTTCCTCTAATCCAATGGTTCAAGAAAGAATCAAAATCAATTAGGGAGAGATTTGATCCTATTCTTGCAAACTTAAATATTTGGTTGCAAGGAAAGGAATCAAACTGAAACCTTTCGAGACCTATTTTGAGAAGGAAGATCCTTAAGGTCAAGTTGGCAAGGCTTCTAAGCTAAGATCAAAGAATAGGGAAGATTGCAATGCTACCAAGAAAGCTCCCACAATCAAGTTCATTGCTGGAAAGGATAAGGGTAAAGGTAAAGGTGAATCCTCTTCAGCAAGGGTCTCAAAGAAAATTCAAGACAAACCTCAGAGGAAGGAAAAGGAAAAAGAAATGGAACCTAAGGAAGGAATTGATTATAATGCAGAACTTGAATAAGAGCCAAAGCAAGAACAATCTGCAGCTAGACAAGAACCTTTATGAACTTCACACAACAACTAAAGGGACACCAACACCAGAAGATCTTTCCACAATGTCTACTCTCATTGTCATTACTGCACCTCCCTTGCAAACAATGACAAGTTCTTTCTCAACTCCTATGGTTTCTAATGTTACTAGTTTATAATAAATTCTTGTTGTAACAATTCCTTCCACTACTACAAGTGAATCCATGTTGAATACTCCCCATGACAATATCGCTGATGTTTTTGGTACTTTGTCATCTTATCAAAGTTTGTCAGATGTTTCAACATCCATGTAGGACATCTTTGACTTGGATAGAATCATTAATGATTTTTCATAGAAGGTTGCTATGCCTCCTACAATTCAAGTGAGTTCTCTGACTATTGTTACCTCTGTTGTTCAACATCAGGATGCATCACAACATATGATTACTTCAAGTCCACCTCCTTTGTTAGATTATTCAACATCAAAGAGAACAAAAGAAGATATTTCTCTTAATGATTTTGATTTTAGGAAACTACTTGTTACCAAGCCTAAAACAACCAAGAAAGATAGAACCTTTTCTTGGATCAAAGTGGACCAAAATAAGATGAAATATGAAAAAGTGGTGGAACCTTCTCCTGATAAGACCTAAGATAAATTTCAACTAGAAGATTACTTAATGAAGATGATTGATCTTGGAAGAAAAAGTCGTGATGGTGCAAAGGATGATGCACAATATTCTCTAGACATTTTGGTGCAAAGATATGACAACCTCAGAGAAACCAAAGATCACTACAAGCATCATGCAAAATAGTTGACTAAAATATTGATCAAGATCTCCAAATCATCTGAAGTTGTGACACCTATTGAAGTAGTAGTTGATGATGAATCAATGAATAAATTTGAGCATATAGGTGCATGAGGAACATTTGTTGGTGAATGGATTAAGAGGATGAATTCTCAAGGTACTCACCTTTTGAGTTCCTCCGCCAAGCTAATTGACAGTTTGAAGAACATGAAATCAAAATTAGATAAAAAATTGGAAATTTTTTCATGAGTTTCAAGTTTTGGAGAAAGACTATGATGCATGGTTAAAGCTTGGAGATTTTGAATAAAAAATATTGATAGAAGATGGTGTCATTCCTAAAAGTGAAATGTACATCAAACAACACAATGCCTTGGAATATAAAATGGACACTCTATAAAAGTTGATCAAAGATTTGCAAAATGCATAGAAAGAGAGTTTTGATAAAGGCCTTAGAGGACTAATTCATTTTTAGGCATCTACATTTTGCCCCTCTTTAATATAGCATCATGAAGTGATGTTATATCAAAGAAGAATAAAACATAGTGGATGGAAAGTATAAGGACTAGTAGCATGATGCCTGAGTCATAGGTGGGATGAGAAAGGATGATGAGGAGGTAGTGGTATGCCTCCTCAAGAGGTAATGCGGGTTCTAAGAACATGGGTGTGCTCTTGAAATAGATAGGAGGATTAGATAATTAATATTGTGAAAAGGATAAGGATGATGAAGGGGGCTAGATGAGAGTTATAATGGAGGAGAATCATGTTGTAGGCTGGAAGAGTTTATTCTTGTGTATTGTGTAGATAGAATTCCTAGATTTAATATTGCAATAGATTATCAACACGCCTGAATATAGAAGTCAGGATGTTATGAATATCTAATGTGTAGACTAGACTCATAAACAATAGGTTTTCTTAATGCACACAAGTTCGCAAACACTTGTGATGGTGCAAATACAAGATTTGTTGGATCATGCAAGAGAAACCATCAAACATGTCATGCAACAAAAATGATTCCCCAATATACACCAACCAAGGCATACCAAGATATAGGATGATCAAGACAACGCTAAATAGGTATAGGAATGGGACACAAAATGAAAATCAAAGCGAGAAGATCAAGCATGAAAATGACTAGCTTGGCCAACAAACATCTCTTGCCAAGAGTAGGATGTGGATTTGGATAAACTACTAGACATGTGAAGGATACATCTTAATGGGCAAGATGATGGATTTGGATAAATTGACAGACATGGGAAGGATGCATCCCAATGGGTAGGATGTGGATACATTGATAGACAACAAAAGACAAGCTGGTTGTTTGGGGTCTATAGATAGGAAGATTTTCGCTTGGATTTGGTTAACATGTCATGGATAAGTGTTTAGTCTACGCACAAGTCAAGATAAGCTCAGATTGACAAGAAAATCTTAATGTACTAAGGTAAAGCTCAGATAGATGGGGATCACAAATGGATTGGACAAGATGAGATGGGAAACATGATTAGATAGGATGGGGTTCGATGATGGATAAAGGATGAATGGATTGGGATTAATGACAAGGGAGAATAAAGGCTTGTTAAGAGGATGGATGGATGAAGAGATTTCTTGGATAGGAGATGGAGGGATTAAGGGGATTGATAGTGATAGGATATTAAAGACTAAAGGATGGAATGTATGAGAATGGTATCCAAAAAATATATTACAAATGAGTGCCAATGCCCCACAATAGAGGTAGTGGGTTTAAGGATGGAAGGATGGTGGATAAATATGTATGAAATTGAAGCATAAGGTATATAAGGGATATGAATGGTGGATGCATGAAGGCCTGTAGGATAGTCAAGATCAAAGATAGAAAATGAGGATGGATTTGTATAGTGTGATTGATAGAGGATAATGGATATGGAGGATGTGGATGGTAGGATGGCATGGAGGAAGCTTTCCCTCAAGTGTAGAGTGCAACAGGATGAGTGGATTACACATGATGTTTTTTACCAAGTTTTCATCATGGTAATTACCCAAGGTACCACAAGAAGTGGTTTTCACCATTAGATGGATTTTTATTTTATTTTCTTTATTTATTTTTTTTAATTTTTTTTCCTTTTTGATTTTTTTGGAATAGTTTCTATGGGTAAGGATGAGGATAAGTGGAAGTAGATAAGTGGATTTGGAGGATAGTGGATGTATGGTAGGATAGAGGAAGGACTCAAGCATCTAGTTCCATTGATGGTATCCCTTGAAGATGTGATATAATAGACCAATGAAATTGGAGCATGTGTATAGATGGTAGAAATGGATGGAACATGAAGGGGTATAAGTATTTTTTTAAAAGTTTGGACTAAAGAAATAAAATTATGAAAAAATGGAAGTTAGTTAATGGATGGGATGTTGGAAGACATGTGGATAAGTGGATGGGGATGTTGGGAAGATCAAAATTTTCACACACCTTGAAGGATGGTGGAGTCATGGCGGAGAGGATTTTAAATTAGATGGAGGATAAGATATGGTTTTTGGGACATAAGGACCTAAAATAGATAAAGGGGATAATGGACTTAAGATAGTGGATTTTGGGACATAAGGACCCAAAAAGGATTTTGAAGATGGAGGATTGGAGGACTAATGAGGGGAGGGATCTTTTGGATTAACAAGTTTGGATGCAAATTTGGATTTTATTTAGAGATGCATTTCTTCTATGAGCAATTTGGGAATCCACATAGTTTTTTCTTTTTTCTTTTTTGGCATTTGTAGCCCTTTGGATTTTTCCTTCTTTTCTTGAGCATGTCTTTTTGATGGGACATGTTGATCCTTGGATTTTTGGTTTTATGAATTTTAGATTTGGCTTCCAAATTATTCGAATAGAAATGGTACGAGTGCATTAGGATTTATGACTTAGAGATTTAATAGATTGGATGATAGAGGGAGAATGTTGGAAGGAATTCAAGGATGTGTGCCTTTGTAGATATTTCTTAGGGATTAGTTGAGGTGATAGAGTGATGGATGAAGCGATGTAAGGACCCAAGATGGATGGAAGGGATGGAGGGTTTAGCTTTGGAACATAAGGACCCAAACTAGATATGGATGAGGAAGGAATGGACTTTTGGACATAAGGACCAAAAATGAATGTGGAAGATGGGGGGTAGTGGGATTTTGTTTTATACAAAGGGATTTTGGATTGAGGAGGAATGGGAGATATACCAACATCTTGAGCATGATCTTGTTCAAATCACTTGTCTCTATTGTCATTGATGTCAATCTGGTGGTTCAAATTGGTCCAGATTGATGTGGAAGAATGGTAAATATGTTCAGTTGTAGATAGTCCAAGATAGGTATAAATGATGCAAATGATACAAATTGTTGTATTGGCAATATGAGAGTGTTATTAGACTTGTGTGAATGTTGTCATTGATTTCAAACCTTGTGATTTAATTAGGAATGGATGTAGCATGTTGAGTAGCAGTCGAAGACATGTATGTATGTGATGTTGAGTAGTAGAAGATAGGTATGTATGTGATATTGAGCAGTGAGGTATGTATGGATTACAAGAGCAACTTTTGAGAGATCCTTTGATCTAGAATCTAGTGTTTTTCTAGTCATGGTTGAGTTTTTTCTTTTGTATCAATTGTTGGTATTAGTTGTGACAGTTGAATTGCTATCTGGATGTATGTATTACAACATGATCTATGAATTATATGCTCCAAAATCTGTGACATTCATATCTTGAAGATAGAAGTCAATATGATTGGAATTTGTCTCTATGAGTCTGGAAAACCTTTATTTTGTTCCATTAATTGAACCATGTGTTTTGATAATTAAAAAGGAAGCATGTAGAAGATCAATAAAAGTCGACTTGGTTACCCTGTTTTGGTCAAGGCATGTTTGACTACCCTGTTGATCCGAGCAATGCATTGTTGTGTAAACCTTTTGTGCTTGATGGACTTGAAAAGAACTGAGAGGGGGGGGGGTGAATCAGTGACACCAAAAATAAAACTACTTCAAACACTAACCGATAGATGAACTTAACGAAGCTTTTAATTACAATGCATGCAATCCAAAATGATATAACAACATCCACAAAAAGTAAAGCATCCACCATAACACAAGTGTTTGTACGTGGAAAACCCAAATTAGTAAAAACCACGATGAGATGGAGCTCACAAGTTAACTATCTGCAGTAATAGATAACTGGCCGGTTAAGGTCTACAAAGTGCTCTGCTAGGAGAAAATCTTGTTAGAGATCCCAAAGCTTGATTAGAATCTTGTACCCTGTTAAAGGTAGTACCCTGTTAGGAGTAACCTCGGTGGAGGATTTCTGAATTCAAACTAATGGATCACCCTGTTAAAGGATTTATACATTGAATCATGTTAGAGCTTACCCGGTTAGGGGATTTGATTTTGCTGTAATGATTAGAAAACAACAAGAATGGTTTGATGTGTTCTGAGTAGCACAATACTTGCTTAATCAGATCCTTCTACATATTCAACACTACTCTTTTGCATACTCTGCAACTTAACTTTTTTTCCATTTCGCACAGAACATAACACTTTTCACTATATCAAATAATTCATTGCAATGTCAATATATAGACCTTGTGATTTCATGTCGGCCTTAAGAAATCATAACACAATTTCCTAGGTGCAGTGTATTTGGACAAGTGATCATAACTCATCACAAAAATTGTCCCCAAGCAGTCGGTGCAAGTAACTCATCACAAAATTACCAAATACCGATTGAAACAATCAAATACTGGTTTGAATAAAACATATGAATCGTTGTCCTTAAATCTCCGCTTGATCTCCATCTTGATGTTGACTTAGTATAATCACAAACTGTCTCTTATGCACATAGTGGTTGACACAAAGTACCAATTAGAGATAAACCTCTTAGTAAATATCCTTTGTCATTATTCTTCTAGTTGAATCCTTGTTGCTCGGCTATAGAATATAACCGAGAATTTTTTTGGTACTAAACTAAGTTCTATCTAGGATTTTTCTTTTTTATAAGTTAGGTTTAGTTGTTCAACGAACAAAAGGAGAGAGAGGGATTTGAACCCTTGATAGTTTTTGAACTATACTGGTTTTCAAGACCAGAGCCATCAACCACTCGGCCATCTCTCCTGAATTAGCATAACTCATTTTATGCTGACTGAAAATATCTGTCTATAGGGCTATCCGTTATATATATATATATATATATATCATGATGATAAAAATAAAATTGATTCTTTTAGTACTAACATACTGGTTGACAAAGTAAACAATTGAAGTTACACCGGTAGTCAATGTAATCATATGTGTGTGTGAGAGTGTTTCATCAATGACAACAAATGATGAATACATTACAATCATCATCAAGCCAACAATCTCCCCCTTTGGTATTGATGGAAACACTTAGAAAATTTTACATTAATACCACTAAGTATGCATACACAACAAATTTACACATTTACTCATGCTCCCCTAATGCATACATTATACAAAATTTTCAAAAATACACATACATATTTCTACTCCCCCTTTGACAACAATGGCAAATTGAAAAAGTAAAAATTATATATATATAATTTGTATCAAAGTGTTCAACATATACAACAATAACTTAAAAGTTCATGCATTAGCTAATCTCATAAAATATCATTGTAGCTCTTCATCATCTTTGACAAAGCATTTTGCCATGATTCCAATATGTTCTCAGTATACTCAAATGTAGACATCAGTTATGAATGAAATTCTTCCATTGAGTCCAGTGTGCAGGTTTAAGGGGTTGCAAGAATAGCTTCTGCATTGGAGTGGGCTCTCTGAAGTATGTCTACCTGTGATGTGAGTTGACTTTTGAGTTCTTTAAGAGATCAGAGTCTCTTTGCCTTTTCATTATCATAGATGTCCAGTCTGGTATGCAAATCATCTACAAATTTGCTAAAGGCAAGTATAGAGTCCTGGAGTGGGACATATGCCTTGCACATCCTTTCCAATTCTTGCTTTGTTTCAATTTGACTTTTTGAAATGTCAGAATAAAAGAAAGTAACATTGGAGGTAGAAGCTAGATACTTTCCTCCTATTTCAATAACTTTACTCAACAAACTTTTATTGTGTGATAGAGCCATTTTGCCACTATCAATATCCTTTGCCAATTTTTCTCCATATTTCTTCTTGTGACTCTTTTTGGCATACAGTTGAGCAACATCTTCTAGTGACTTGATTTGATCAGATGCATTTGCAACTAATTGACCAAGTTTTCCAATAGGTGTAGATAGATGTGTTGTAGATGTTTCCAGTAGGAGACCAGATAAAATATCTACTACAGTCTGAATTGTTTCACCTTCAACCCTTTGCTCTTTCAATCTCTTCTTATGCGCTCTAGATTGCATGACATTTGCAATCTTCATCATTTCTGATGTGCTCAAATTGTTCATATCAATAGGTCCTGAGATACTTAGAGAATCATCATCATCTTCATCAAGTTGTTTTTGCTTTGCTGGTTCAGAGGATACAACCTTAATGATTTCTTTCTTTGTATTCTTCTTTGTTTCCTTTTCAGAGGACTGTGTGACAACAATTTTAGTACGCTCCTTTTGAATAACTTGAATGACCAGTTGAGATTGGTGTTTCTCTAGTTGTTTTGTTACCGGTGGATTGTCCACTTTTAGTTGAGTTGTCGGTTGCTCAACTAAGGTAACCCGTAAATCAGCATTTGCAAGAGGCTCCATATCTGGTGCAGTGTTCTCTCTAGATAGGTCAACTGTGTCCTGAACATCATCAAAAACATGAATAATGGAGTCATCCTTTTTCTTGAGAGGATAGACCTCATCAGGTTTAATTAATGTCTTCTTTATCCATTTCTGGTTGATTAACATCATCAACAACATTATCCTCATTCATAGAGGATTGGATGAGTTCTTCAATTTTTCTGATTTCACAGGCTATTTGATGGGTCTCAGTTTCAACAATTGTCTTCTTTCCACTAAGTAACTTCACTCTTCTTGCTTTGAATGTAAAATGAGATTTGTATTGAGCAACTAAGGCACTAATATCATCTTTAGAAAATTCAAAGAAATATTGTACAAATACCTTATCAATGATTTCTTTTTCTAATTTAATAGCTTCCTCCCATTTATTCAAAAGAATAGTCTACAAATAATTTGAGATATCATTTTCTACTTCATGTGGATATCTACTAAAATGACACATATGAGTGATTACCTGTTGAATAACTTTCTCTTTCTCATTTTTCAGTGAAGGAATCAAAATGCTTTTTTACATTGTCAGACCTATTCCTCCTTAGTGTCTTCATTGTTCTTTCAAAATGGGTTTCTGGCTTGAAAGATGCTATATCAATAGGCACAGTTGCCTTTGGCACTTCCTTAACCTTCTTGGATATTCTGCCGATTGTTGTGAGAGTTGAGAAATACAGCACCATAAGAGCCCAAATGATATCTACAAGCTGAATAAACCTATTACAAGGAGAAGCAAGGAAGCAATAGAGAAAAATAATAAACACAGAAAAATGCTCAAGAATGTGAGAGCTCTGTATTCACAAAAAAGTGTAATAGAATAATGATACAAACAAAAGAATTCAACCTCAAATAGGTCAAGAAACCTTAAAAGGGAAAACCCTAGGCTTGCACATAATAATTAATAAAAGAATTAATTATTATGCACCTAATATTAGCTTAAGTGTAAAAGAGATAAAGGGGAACTTAATTAATTAAACAAATGTTGTTTAATTAATCAAGTAAAGACCCGATTACTCTAGCACCCCCCCTTAAGCTAGACTTAGGGAGAAGCTAAAACCTAGAACAACTATTGAAAGCAAGAAAGAAGGAAGGCCTCATAAAGACCCCCCAAGGACAACTTCCTTCACCCCAAGCATAGAGCACAATTGAAGATAGCATGGCGATGCAAAAGGTTTTGTGAAGATGCCTGCAACCTGCTCAGCAGTGGGAATGTACTCCAAAATGAGGGAACCATCCTGAATCAAATGGAGGATGAAATGCATGTGAAGCTCAATGTGCTTTGTTTGTTGATGCTGTACCGGGTTGCGAGAAATGTGAATAGCACTCTGATTGTCACACCAAAGAATAGTGGGACTATCAGGAGGAAAACAAAACTCAGTTATCAATTGTCAAAGCCATAAGATCTCCTGACTGGCGAGCACAGTAGCTTGGTACTCAACCTTTGTAGATGATAATGCATGAGCAGCCTACTTCTTAGAAGACCATGTGATAGGACTAGAGCCAAGACAGAAAACAAAGCCAAAAGTAGACTTCCGATCATTGACATCACCAGCCCAATCTGAGTCAGTGTAGCCAACAATGTGAGGTTCCCTTGATGTGTAGTGGATGCCATGAGAAATAGAGCCCTGAATGTACTGTAAAATACGTTTGGCAGCTTGCCAATGAATCTCATGAGGATCATGGGAGAATCAAGAGACAAGGCCAACCACAAAGGAAAGATTAGGATGAGTGTGTGTCAGGTACAATAAACTACCAACCAATTGCTTATAAAGTGTAGATCTACTGAAGGAGTGGAGCAAGTAGTAATCAAAACAACCCCTGACTGAAAAGGAGTGGGGGCAGGCTTGCAATCAAGCATGCCAAAGCACTGAAGCATGTCAAGAGCATACTTTTGCTGGTAAATGAAGATCCCATTAGAAGACTGAATCACCTGAAGATTGAGGAAATAGTGCAGAAGACCAAGATCTGTCATCTCAAATTGGTCCATCAAAGCTCGCTGAACATGCTAAATCATAGAGGATGAGCTACCTGTGATGAGGAGATCATAAACATATAGCACAAGAATCAGGATCTCACCCTCAAGAAGCTAAATGTACACTGTGTGATCAAAATGACAGCATGTGAAACCAGTGGAGAGAAAGAAAGAGTCCATCTTCACATACCAAGCTTGAGGGGCCTTTTTGAGACCATAGAATGAACGCCGAAGTCTGCAAACCAAAGAAGTGTCCTGCACAAATCCCTAAGGCCGTTCCATATAGATTTCCTCCTATAAGACTCCATGCAAGAAGGCACTCTTCACATCCATCTGAAAAATTGGCCATCCCCCATAAGCTGCAAGGGAGAGTACAAAGCGAATAGAGTTCATCTTGGTGATAGGGTAAAATGTCTCAGAGTAATCAATACCCTCAACCTATGAGAAACCCTTCACAACAAGACGTTCTTTGTACTTATCAATCAAACCATCAACAACATACTTAGTGCAATACAACCAACAACACTGAACCATCTTTCTGCCCTTAGGAAGAGGACATAGATCCCAAGTATTATTCTTCATCAAAGAAGAATACTCCTCATCCATAGAACAATCCCCCTCAGGGTGTCTTGTTGCCTCTAAAAACTTCTCAGGATCATTTGAAATGGCATGACTCAAAAGACTATAACCCACAGTATGAGAACGGGTGTGACAAGTTTCAAAAGGATCACCGGCCATAGATCCTACTGCCTCAACAATAAAGTGAGCCCACTTGGGCATATGAGGTGGAGCGGGTGGAGGTGGGGATGGTGGATCATCAACAACATCATCAAAATCATCCTCAAAATAATCTTGAAGAAATGCAGTGGGAGGAGTAGGTAGAGGAGTAGACAAGGTATCCACTATGGGAAGGCACTCATCAAACTGAACATCCCATCAAAATAGGACCTCTTTGGAATCAGAATCAAACAATATGTATGCCTTAACATCCTCATAGTAGCCAACAAAAATGAAGGGTCCACTCTTCCGCTCCATTGCTTTCCTCTAAGCATCAGGAATAAATTCCCATGCCTCACTGCCAAATACTCAGAAAAAAGAAACATCAGGCTTGTCATGAGAGCAAGCATCCTCAGGAATCATATGTCGAATCACCTTGTGAGGCATCTAATTCTGAATGTAGTTGGCACAACTGACTGCCTCAACCTAAAAATATGAATCCATGGACCTAGACTAAATCATATAATTTTCCATCTCCCCTAAAGTTTTTTTATTTCTCTTAGTGACACCATTCTGCTGAGGGGTGTAGGGAATAGTAAACAGATGCTGTAAACCATGCTTAGTGAAAAAATCTCTGAAAGCCTGATTCACATACTCCCCCCCATTATCTATACATATCTATTGAATAGAATAGCCAGACTGCTTCTCTACAAATGTCTTGAAGATTCAAAATGAATCAAAGACATTAGACTTGTACTTAAGGAAGTACACCCATGTGCATCTAGAGAAGTCATCAATAAATTTGAGTACATACTTGGCCCCAGAAAAAGAAGGAGTAGGGAATGAAATGAGGTCACTGTGAATCAACTCCAACGGTGCGAAAGAATGAGGGGCTATTCCCTTCAAAAAGGGATCCCTGTGATGCTTTCCAAGCACACAACCATGACAAACACCATCAGTGCAGGAAATTTTTAAAGACGAGATGCACTATCAACACTCCCAATAGCCACAACCAAATCAGAGTCATGGAGGTCCCGAATGACCACATCATGTGGTGAGAACTCAATTGTCTTACTAGAGCTAGAATGACAAATCTGATAAATGGACAGGAGGTTTGTCAAGATTTCAGGAACAACCAGAATATCCTGCAGGGTACCCCCATCCAAAGAGACAGAACCTAAACCCAAGACTGAAAGCTAAACAAAGTCACCCATTGCAATCTGTGAAGTACCACAAGAGGCAAGAGAAGTAACCAACTATTGAGTGTGAGTCATATGGTGAGAAGTGCCAGAATCTAAAATCCAAGTGGACCCATAGGTCGAAGCTCTAGCAGTGAGAGCATGACCTTTCCCTGTGGAAGGAGAAGACGCCTGAGGTGAGGAGATGTGATGCTGCTGCATGGCTTCCTCTAAAGCCTCTAATCATTTTCAACACCTAAAAACTAGATGTCCTTCCTTGCCACAAAAACTACAAGTATCTCCTGATTTCTTCTTAGTCTTGGAGGAAGACTCAGCAGATTGCGAAGATTTCCCTTGTTGCAGAGGAAATGGTGGCTTAGAATCAGATTTAGGAGGTGGCTTGGAGGAATGTTCACTGCCTACAAAATTCTTCTTTGGCTTCAGTTTCTGCTTTTGCTTCTCTTTAGAGGACTAAGCAACCAATACTTTGTTCTTGGACCCTGAGAGCATGTCTAGCTGAGAAAGGTGAGACTGCTCACGAGACAAATGCTCACAAAACACATCAAAGGTAGGCATGGTAAAACGAGCATCCAAGCCATCCATTGTGGAGTAGAAAGTAGAGGCAAAGAACTGAAAAGGACCTTGAAGCTTTGAAAGTATCAAGTGAATGCACTCTGGTTCTGTCTTGATCTTTCCACACCCCTGGTAGTCTTGAATTTGTTCAAAAAATCCTCAATGGTGGGAAAGGAATTAGGTGATAAGAAAACCAACTCTACCTCAATCTGTAATGCTTGGATCTCATTAACTCTCCTAGAGAGAGTCTCAAACTTCAACCACATAGTGCGAGGATAGAGCAAAGCATCAAGGTGAAACAAAAGACTGTCAGAAACATGTAATGAGAGAAAACCCATGGCCTCATCCATCTTGTTTATGTGTTGAAGAACCTCAAAAGGATGCTACAATAGAGGTTGAACCTCATCCAAACAAGACCACGACCCTCTGGCCCTGAGAAGCCTCATGATGTGAGGCTTCTAGGTGTGATAGTTGTGTGATGTCAACAACTCAACTGAAAAATCTGCCATGAAACTCTGCACCTATACCTTCTTGTGTTTTTTTTTAATTATGTGATCTTTCAGAATAGACAGAAGATATAGAAGGGTTTGTTTGTTTTGAGAGTTTTGGTGTTCTATATTTTTGATATAAATGACAGAAAGTGAGAAAAAACACCCCTCACAAAAGATAAACCCAAACCCTAGTACATACTGATGAGAAGGAAGTAGTGCATAAGAAAAAAAAAATTTCAAACTGAAACTTCATGTACCTAATGAAATATTTGACAAAAAAGATCACATATCTGAATAGAGCATGTTGAAAGCTTTCCAACACCTATTCGTTTTCAAAAAATGGATTCTGTTTGCCCATTCTACAGCCCCGGAAGTGCAGAAAAGAGATCCCACTTTGACTAGAAAAAAGTATAGTCAAATAGAAAAGTTGAAAAAAATTCCAATACCATGATGTCCATCTCGGAACCATCTTTCCAATGCCTATTTGTTTTTGAAAAAATGACTCTGTATGCTCAAGATATGAGGAAAAAACCAACCCCCCCTAAAAGAGGCAAGAGGGAGCTGTCTGGTGGCAGGGTTGGGCGGAGGTGGTCTATGAGCAGTGCTCTGATGACGCTCTGGTGGTGGCGGCGGCAGCGGTGGCCGAGCTACAGCGACAGGTGGGTGGTGGAGGTCAGCGACTGTAGGAGGAGGATGGCAAGTGGGGAAGCTGTCGGCAGGAGAGGAAGCCACCAATGGGTAGGGGCCGACGGCAGCAGGGCCTACTGCAGACCAGTGGGCCCATGGTACCCTACATACCATGGGTTAAACCCCAAAATTGATTTTTTTGATGTTTTAAAAACTTTTTTGCCAAAAAAATATGAATTCTCATTTTCAAAAAATCAAATTTTGGCCTACATGCCATAAAAAGGCAAAAAATGATTTTTAAAATTTTTTTTAATTTCTCAAACTGCGTGTCAGGTTCGTACGACCTGGTACAGAACAAAAAAATACCCCCAGAGGCCTAGGTGTTGAAAGTGGTCAAGTTTTTCATGACCATAGTGGTTTTTGGGCCTTTTGAGCATGATGTTGAGGTCCGTTTAGGCCCAAAGTGCTCAGAAAAAAGGCATATTCCTAGGTGCACAAAAAAAAACTTCTGAAACCCTAGATCTGCTTCCAATGCAAAACCACTCAAAACATGAACAGGTAGTTGTAGATCTGAAGCTCTGATACCATGTGAGAGTTGAGAAATACAACACCACAGGAGCCCAAATGATCTCTACAAGCTGAATAAACCTATTACAAGGAGAAGCAAGGAAGCAACAAAGAAAAATAATAAACACAAAAAAATGCTCAAGAATGTGAGAGCTCTGTATTCACAAAAAAGTATAGTAGAATAATGATACAAAGAAAAGAATTCAACCTCAAATAGGTCGAGAAACCCTAAAATGGAAAACCCTAGGCTTGCAAAAAATAATTAATAAAAGAATTAATTATTATGTACCTAATGTTAGCTTAAGTGTAAAAGAGATAAAGGGGAACTTAATTACTTAAACAAATATCGTTTAATTAATCAAGTAAAGACCTGATTACTCTAACAATTGTTTTTGCCTTCTTTGGTTCTTCATCAGAATCCGTTCCCTCGTACTCTAGTTGCAAAATTAATTTCTACCTCTCTTCTTTGTCTCCTTAATATATACTTTGGGTTCCAGTTCGTTTTTGGTTAGGACACTCTTGGTAACCCTAGTACTCTTTATTGCTAGAGATGCTTCATCAGATTTTTTATTCTTTCCTCTTGCACTTTTAACTGGTGCAGTATTGGTTTGTGCAGGTGCATCTTGGACTACCACAACGTCCAATTTTGCCTTCTTTTTGTCTTTAGGTGATGCTAATAGGGTATTAGCATAACCAACCGGTAGATCATAGTTTACCTCATAACTCATGTCTTCCATTTCTTCCTCTCTTGGCTCAATTGCTTGCATCAGGCAAAAATCAGTGGTAATAGTAAAGATTATATCCTTTTCAAAGTGCTTTACCACTTCTTCTAGTAGTCTCATTCTCATGCTCATTTTCTTTTGGAACTCATTAAAATACTTATTCATGGCAGCACGGAAAGTATTCTTTATAGCCTTGATGATGTTCTTAATTTTTGCCGAGACCGATGAGTCCTTTGACCACTCAATGTCTCCAATTCTTGGTAGAAAGTTCTGAAAATAAAAGAATAGTCCAACTAATAGCAGACCAAACTTGAATTTCAAACTGCTACCCTTCTTGATAGATTGAAAATTAAAAAACAATTGACTCCTGATAGCTTCACAGAGATCATAATTTGCATTATCAACAATCATTTTGTGAGTTGTATCAACTGTTGCTGAAGGGACACTATTAAGTCTATTAGAGTAAAATACTCGGTAGCCTATTACCATTGTTGCTAGTTTTACTGCAGGGTCTTTAATGTTGTTAACGAAAAAAGCACGACCATCAAATGTAGAACCGGTTAAGTTGAAGACAATATCCTTAGAAATTCTCCTTAACTCAGGTACTTCACCCTTTGAGAAATAGCTAGTCACAACTTGAATGGATTCCTTTGTAATTGTGTGAGTTCTTTCTTAATACATGTTTTCTCCATGAACTTGAATCAAAATGATTTTGATATGCGCTTCTTTGAAATCTTCAAGAAAATAAGCGGCATTATGAAAACCCTTTTCAAAAACCCTAGCATACTTTGTCTTAATCTTACCATTCTTATCACAAAGTGATTTCAACTGTGTGTAAATGTATAGAGATCCTAAATCTTCTATCTTGTAGTTAATGTAACTAGACAAATCACTTTTGACCAAAACTCCACTTGGAACTTGTGACAATGCATTATATGACACAATTTGTTCTACCTTTACAACTTCCATAGGCTCAGAAGTAATAATTAACCTCTCTACATTCTTTGAAGTTGATGCCATTTTAGATGAACAATATTCTAAGTAGTATGTTCAAAGCAATACCTTGTTTCATGCACGTTGCCTTGTTTACCAGTTGAACTGCCCAAGTGCACACTAGTTCAACCTTCTGCAACCTTCAATTCAACTTAATTTCACAAATCACAAAACAATTCGGCAATTAATAGCAAAACAATCTTTCTCAGCTCAGCAAGCGCTCCAAATTTCTTTCTAGAATGCATTAGGGTAAAAATGACAAAGTAAAACTCGCTTTTATCCTTTTTACCTACTGCATTAAATGCTCGCCCATTAGGGTTACAAACCCTAATTTCACCGCTCAAGGGGAAAACCAGTTGATAACATATTGACAAAAAGTTACCAAAATTTCATGTTTCAAAATTCTTTTCCTGCTCATTTTCCACAAGGGGTCTAGAGGTATTTTAACCGTTAAGCTCCCCTTAGCCATATTAAAAAGGCTTAAGTCACTGGTGCAGGGTTCTCTTCACTGGGTGAAGGAACAGTTTCTTCTCTAGGTGAGTCATCACTTTTCTTCTTCCAAATCCAATTCATTTCCTCTATGGTTTATTCAACATTAACTTTCTACTTTCCTTTCTTATCCTTAGAAGAATTGACCAATTTATTATTTCTGGATCTACAGAATTTTGCTAAGTGCCCCGGTTTGTTACAGTGATAAAAGGTCATACCTGATGATCTCCAAGGTCCAGCATTTCCTCTTCCTATTCTTCTTCTGCAATTTATAGCCACATGACCAAAGTTATTATAGATGGTGCAAATAACATTTGTTACCTTTTCCATCTCAAATGGACTAAATCGGTTGTCGTAGGGTCTTTACCAGTTCAGATTTACCTGGTTGTCAAAGTTCCTCATCTGGTCACCATTTGGTCTTGGATGCATGTGTGGCACAAGATTATTTGCTCCATATCTGCACTCAACATATCTATGTCCATACATTCCACATGTGAAGCAATGACCTTCAAATTTCTTGGACATATACCTAGCATTAGTATTGTAACTTGCATTTCTGTTAGGTTTGTCTCTACAAGCATTTGTAGTGTGACCAAGTTTATGGCAAACAAAACAAACAAGTTTAAAGACCTTCTTACTGGTAGGCTTATTGATCTTAGGAGCAGATTTGTTCTTAGGATTTTTGCTCTTTGTACCGAAGGATTCACCTTTTTCAGTTGTGTGAAAACCAAATCCAAAGATATCACCCTTCATTCTTTGTGATTGAATTTTTTCTTTCAGCATGGTAGAACTTCTGTTGAACTTCTCCAATTTCCCATTGGCTTCAGTAAGCTATTTGGTGAGATCTTCATTATGCTTTGGCAGGTTCTCTCTCAGAGATAATGCCAGTTCAAGATTTAGCTGTAGGTTCTCCTTTTCTTCTCTTTCAACAATCAAATGCTCATGCATAGTGACACTTTTTTGTTTGATATTTGTAATCTCTTAATCTCTTTCCTTGATAGGATCTTTAACAGCTCTTCTGGATTCCAGTTCCTGACTCATGCAGATAGTGAGACCTTCTAGCTCTCTCCTTAGATTCAATTTCTCACCTTTAACTTTTAAACTTCCTTTTCTAAAGAATCAATATTGGCTTCATCTGAAGAACTATTATCAGATATCTCTAATATTTTTTTAGTTAGCTCTCTCCTTTTGACTTGTGAAGCTTTCAGTTTGACCCTAAGGGTTTCAAGTTCATTTTTGCTAGCTTCTAGCTCTCTAGCCATCTCAAAGTAGCTCATGTCCCCCATGGTGGTTTCAAGGCTCCCTTCTAAGTGATTAGGCTTCAAAGAAGTTAGGCTTTGATACCAATTGATGGACTTGAAAAGCACTGAGAGGGGGGGGGGGTGAATCAGTGACACCAAAAAAAAACTACTTCAAACACTAATCGATAGATGAACTTAACAAAGCTTTTAAACACAATGCATGGAATCCAAGATGATATAACAACATCCACAAAAAGTAAAGCATCCACCATAACATAAGTGTTTGTACGTAGAAAACCCAAATAGGTAAAAACCATAGTGAGATGGAACTCACAAGTTAACTATCTGCAGTAATAGATAACTAACTGATTAAGGTTTACAAAGTGCTCTGTTAGGAGCAAATTTTGTTACAGATCCCCAAGCTTGATTAGAAGCTTGTACCTTGTTAAAGGTAGTACCCTATTAGGAGTAACCTCGGTGGAGGATTTCTGAATCCAAACTAATGGATTACCCTATTAAAGGATTTATACACTGAAGCTTGTTAGAGCTTACCTAGTTAGGGGATTTCATTATGCTATAATGGTTAGAAAACAACAAGAATGGTTTGATCTATTCTAAGTAGCACAATACTTGCTTAATCAGATCCTTCTAAACATATTCAACACTACTCTTTTACATACTCTGCAACTTAACTCTTTTTCCTTTCGCACATAACATAACACTTTTCACTATATCAAATAATTCATTGCGATGTCAATATATAGACCTTATGATTTCATGTCGGCCTTAAGAAATTATAACACAATTTCCTAGGTGCAGTGTATTTGGACAAGTGATCATAACTCATCACAAAAATTGCCACCAAGCCGTCGGTGCAAGTAACTCATCACGAAATATGGTAACTCATCACAAAATTACCAAATACCGATTGGAACAATCAAATACCGGTTTGAATAAAACATATGAACCGTTGTCCTTAAATCTCCTCTTGATCTCCATCTTGATCATCATCTTGATGCCGACTTAGTATAACCACATATTGTCTCTTATGCACATACCGATTGAAACAAATTACCGGTTAGAGATAAACCTCTTAGTATAACCTCTAACATACGAGTTGACAGAGTAAACAATTGAAGTTACACCGGTAGTCAATATAATCATATGTGTGTGTGAGAGTGTTGCATCAATGAGAACAAATGATGAATACATTACAATCATAATCAAGCCAACAATGCTTGGCTGACTTATTGACTCACTAGTGGTACATTTAGGTATATATATACATTTATATGATAGTTCATGAGGATGCGAGTAGTAGAGTGTGATGTGGGATGTGTGTAAGAGTGAAGGTGTGTATAAGTGTGGAAAGTGTGAGTGTAGTAACAGTGTTGTAGTAATCCTTTATCAAATTTGTTGTAAGTAGTTGGATTGACAGATTGAAGACAGTATTGCAGTAATCCCTTACTGGATCTTTTGCAAGCACGTGTGTTGACAGGTTGGAGAAAGTGTTGCAGAGATCACTTATCAAATCTATTGTAAGTTGTTGTTTTTCTACCTGAGCTTATCTTGGAATTGACCTCATGTATTCAGAGATGCAATTTTCCTCAGTTTAATTATTTTTATTGTAGTGAGCATTTCACTAGTAAGCCATGTTGTAATCATGCAGTGAGCCATCCGCCAGTGAGCCACCCTTTTCTAAACACCATATAACTAGTTATATTATCTTGAGAGTTAGCCCTCTTCATGGTTTTTACCATTTGGGTTTTCCATGTATAAAAATACAGTGTCTATCTTGTGATTATGTTACCCATTTATTATGTATTTGTTGATTCATGTTAATGAGGTTAATTGATAAGGTTAAAATTATTTGAAAGTTTTTTATTGTTGTGGGAATACTAATTCACCCCCCCTCTCATTATTGTGGTGCATTCAACAATTAAAAAATTGGTATAAGAGAAAGAATAACAAAGTCATGGTATGGAGAAACAAGGAGGTAAAATGATGCAAGCAAACCTGATGTATCGAAATCCAATGTAGGTACCTCTTCCTCCGGTAACAGAGCTTGTTGCTTTGGCTTAGAGGCAGTTCTGAATGAAGATCATTTGGACCTCCTCTCTGAAGTAGTTCATGTTGTGGGTTCGACATGACTATGTTGGATGTGAAATCTGGTAATCTAGTGAAGATGTTGAAGTTATCGATAGGACACCTTTTTTTGGTGAGTAAACCCTAGGAGTATTTGACAAGATAAATATAGATTTTTTAGATCATTTTCTACACTATACAAAGAAACGAATCTAAGGAGCAAAAAAGTAGTTGAAGAGAAAAAGTAGAGAAAGAGTTCACATAATGAAATCTAAGATGATAGTCGAGGAATCGAGAAACATAGAAATTCAATATCTAGAAAAGGTACGACTGGATGAATTTGATAATGAAAAGATTAGGAAAATGGAAAGCAATTTGAATGATGTAGAATTACAAAAGATTAAAGAGTTAGGGCAAAAAAGACTAGATCTATGGAGCAAATTTCGTTGGTTTGATAATGAAGGTTTAATCAAGCTTATCTTGTGTTGAGTATAGAATGATTGCATCATGTTGACAAACCCTATCCAATCACTAAAGACATCATTTCAGTAATTACTGGGCTACACAATAAAGGAATTGTTTCGATAAAGAAGACTGTGAAGAACAAGGAAGTTAAAACCCTAACCAGAGTTATAGGAGATCAAAGAGGGTTGTTGATTGACATAATTGTTGATCTTGTGGTAGGGTATGTTGCATATAAAATATCTTATAGAATTTACTTTAGGAGTAGGGAAGGTTCTACCTCAACTATTGCTATATTTGTTGCACATAAGCTGTTGGAATCCAAGAACACTGAGAGTGGGGGGGGGGGGTGAATCAGTGTTCTACCGGTAAATGAATTTTTGAACTTATTATTGATCAACTAGATGATAGAATATGAAATTAAAGTGCATAAACAAATCAACACACAAAGAAATACCATAACACCAATATTTTTACATGGAAAACCCTGTAAAGGGAAAAACCACGGTGGGGCTGATACCCACAATATCTATATACTTGATCAAGGTATAAAAATATTACATAGAGGGGTATGCACATGCATACAAGATCACCACCTAGAGCTCACTGCTCAAATGGAAGTCTCACTAACTTACACAACATTACATAATGATTTCAAACATAAATGAACTTAAATAGCGCATCTGACCATGCTGGATAAGTTTTGGTTTAAGCTCTGAGAACCTTCACTAAACCAACATTACTGATACTTTGTTCTACTATCGGTTAGGACTACGAACATGTAATTATGCACAAATTCTAATACTCACACACCAATTCACATACTATCAACCTCTGCCTTATTTACATCTCAAATTGCATCACCATAATAATATAATCCATCGCTAAATGATCTCATCATGTCAGACTCATAAAGAAAATATACCTGTTAGCTTCCTCCCAGATCATGAAGTGCATTATGCATTATCCCAATGATCATATTTGATGTCAGCCTACATGCTACGTCCAATTCCTCAAATGACTTTACCGGGTCCCAAAATATCTTAACCGGGTCCTATAATGTGAATTACCGGTACCAAGACTAATCGGTTAACAAGAATAAACAATAGGGTGTATATCGGCTGGCCCAATCAAGAGAAAATGATAAAGAAATGGTTCTGGATGAGAAATACCAACACCTGAAGATGAGTTTCTAATAGTGACAACCCAAAATGCAATTTACCTCAGAAGGTGACTACCAGATGAGTGTCAATTGCTAACATAAGCTTGTTATGGAAGATGCAATTTTTTATTTATTTGAATTATTGAGGAGTCAGTTGTTAGAGAATATTAACATGACAAAGAATTAAGGCTACCCCTTTCAGTTTGGTTCTTTACTTATATGCTTATCAATGTATTTTCAGAGATCTCTGTCATTGAAGGAAAATGTGTTGTGGAAGACACAAGTTCCGATTATGTAATGGTGAAAAATTAGGTTTCCATTATTAGAGGGATGAAAACCGCTAATTTTCCATTACATTCAAAAGAGGAAAGGGAATCCACTAGATTCAATCACAAATCAAACAAGGATTAAATACTGAATGGATTTGGGGTTAATTGTGTGATAATTTAATTCCTCCTTTGTGAGTTGAATTGCTGAAATTAGGTAAAATGCTAAAAAGTGAAGGTAAAACTGAGAAAATGATGAGATATAGATGTGGTATTTTTGCATGCACCTACATCTAAGCAATATATGCATATTCTAGATGTGATCCTAAAAAATGCTCCAAAAATGTCAGGACTGTGGTGGTGGGTGCCTTGGTCCTCCTACATTTTCGCACGCTGAAAGCGTTGATTCGTCTTTGCAAATAATGCTTATTATGAAGATCACAACTTCATAGCTATTTCCTATATAGAGAAAGAAGTGGAAATAGGTTGGGAATAGGCGCTTGCCTTAGGTCAAACCCTGATTTTAGAATTAACCATAAAAAGATGATTGAAATGACTATAATGAAAGATTATCCTTTTGAGAGAGATGTTGAATTATGACTGAAATTTGAATGATGATACCTACTTGTGAAGTTTTGTTTGCCTCCACATGGAATTAGGGTTTATGAAGTCTTCAATAAAATAGGATGGATTATGTCCTCCTCAATGCTTGAATCTTGACTTTATTGTTGCTCCAAGACTTGAAGGAAAACTGAAAAATGCTCAATTTCTCTTGAATTCTTGATCTCATGTGATTTCTAGATGCTTGATAGATGTCTTAGATTATTGATAGATGTCAAATGAGAGGGGAAATCCTCTTTATATACATGCTCATTGGGAAAATTGACTAATTTTCCGACATGAGCTTACATGGAGAGGGGAATCTTGCTCATTTTTTAATTGTAAAAATGGGTTTAAAGAGGGTCCAATTTAGGGAGGACCATGGCATGATGCCATGGTTCCAGTGAGGACTAGAGCGCCATGCCCTAGTCCTACCCTATTTTGGGTTAGGATAAAGGTGCCCAAGCGAGGGGTGGTGGGGTATCAAGGTTTTGTGGCATTTATGATGGGTACGACCATAATCAGGTCTTCAAACAAGCCAAGGGATGCAAACACTAAGGTGAAGACCCAAATGCGGTCAAAATTGCAAAGGGGTGCAATTTTAGGATGGTATAGATTGCAAAGTAGATTTATCGATATCTAAAGTATTTGGAAAAGAAAGATGAAGCATGTGAAAGTTACTTTAAGACATTTCAAGAGGTTTGGTGTATTGATCCGGTATCCCTTGTTATTGGTTTTTCTAAGGAGAGTCTTGCCTCTGGAAAGAGAAAGCTGAAGGATACTGTGTTTTTTGCAACATGGTCTATGACATTTGTATCTTAAAGATGGAAGTCATTATGGTTGGAATTCATGTCTATGGGTTTGGAAGACCTTTGTTTTGTTTTGGTGATTGAAGCGTGTATTTTGGTAATTAAAAAGGTAGCGTGTAGAAGATCAGTGAAGGCTAACTTGGTTACCTTGTTTTGGTCAGGGAATGTTTGAGCATCGTGTTGAACCAAGCAATGCATTTTTGTGTAAACCTTTTGTGCTTGATTGAATTATTGTCTTATCAGTGGTACATATAGACATATATACATGTATATGATGGTTCGTGAGGATTTGAGTAGTAAAGTGTGATGTGGGATGTGTGTGTAAGAGAAAAGGTGTGTATAAGTGTGGAAAGTGTTAGTGAAATTATAGTGTTGCAGTAATCCCTTATCAGATCCATTGCAAGCAGTTGGATTGATAGATTGAAGACACTGTTGTAAAAATCCCTTACTGGATCTACTGCAAGTAGGTGTGTTGACAGGTTGGAGAAAGTGTTGTAGAGATCTCTTATCGGATCCATTGTAAGTTGTTTTTTTGCTACCTAAGCTTATCTTGGAACTGACCTCATGCATTCGGTGATGCAATTATCCTTAGTTCACTTATTTCTATTGTAGTGAGCATTTCAACAGTGACTCGTGTTATAATCTGGCAGGGAGTTGTGTTGTAATCAGGTAGTGAGCCATCCTGCAGCGAGTGACCCTATTGTGAACACCATATAACTAGTTATATTATCTTGAGAGTTAGCCCTCGATTTGGTTTTTCCCATTTGGGTTTTCCACTTATAAAAATCTGGTATCTATCTTGTGATTATGTTTTCCATTTATTCTAAATTTGTTGATTCATACTGATGAGATTAATTGCTAAGGTTAAAATCAATGGAAAGTTTTTTATTGTTGTGGGAATACTGATTCACCCCCCCTCTTAGTATTTTGGTCCATTCAACCATTCAACAAGGTCTAGTGCTTCATAATTTTGTGCAGTAATCAAAATATTTGAGATTTGCAGAATCCAGATTGCTTCGCATTTCAAGTTTTCTTGTTGTGCATTTGGGATTATAATATTCAAATACGTGTTTATGGTATTCTATCTTGAAACATGTTTTTCTTTGGAAATTTGTTATTCATCATGATGTTTATCGCTCTGAATTGTTCCTGGATGTTCTATTTTTTGTTTCAGTGATTGTGACGTTTGGTAACGTGTTGTTGCATTGTGGTGTGGTCTACTTTTCATTCCTATCCACTATGGGAATACTTAGTGGAAACCTATTTTTTTGAATTATGTTTATATTATCTCCTTTGGTCGAATTGAATGATATATTTTGGATATCAATATATATAAAGATGACTTGTAATGAAAAATTATAAAGAAGGATTTAGTAGAAGGAAGTTGATTATAAAAGGAAGATCTATCTCTGGTAGTGAGAAGTGGTTTATTAGTGTGGTTGTTTGTTGATGTTGTTTGGTACTGGTAGAAATGAGCCTAAGGATTCTTCTAGCATGACAAATGAGTGGCAGTTGCATGCCTCTTATGGTGGATTCTTTCTTTCTTCCTTTGCATAGTGAGCCCTCTGTCTTTTTTTGGTTGTTTTAGCCAGCCAGTGAGCCCACTTGCAGTGAGCAATTATGGCAATGATCCATCTTGTAAAAATCACCTTAATCGTTGTCACCCTAATAGGTGTTTTTATATTGAGAACTAACATTCTCTATGGATTTTTCCTTCTTGGGTTTTCCACGTCATAGTTGGTGTCTCTTATGTGTGTTCTTTTAATGATATTATTTGTTCATGATTGTGCAATCTAAAATCTATACTTGTCGGATCTATTGTTGTGAAAAAATTTAATAGGTTTTAATTGATAACTGGTTCAATCCCCCCCCTCGGTTATTGAAACATTCAAAAATTATTTGTAGCCAAGACAATATGAACTTGTATTTTATTTTACTTGAAGGGGTTCCAATATGCCTTGTTCATGGAAGCCTAACCCTTTGCCTTGATAATTCATTTTTTGACAGCTAATTTTTCCAATAAGATACTTATTATTTTGGAAAAAAGATGTGAACCCTGTTTGAGGGGGAGATTAATTGAAAGGGATTGTAAGCACTTGGAGGAAACCATATTTGATGAAGGTGAAAAATCCAAGCTGATAGGTATGAGATTCATGGATGGATTGGACTCAGTTCATGGGATCTTGTGCAGGACTAGGACCATGTAGAGGATTATAATTATGTGTGGAGTTAGGAGGAATATTAGGATCATTAGATGGATTGGTATCATGACATGGAGATGTAGGGATAATTTGATCTTGACTTAGGATAGGAACATGTGGTGGAGTGCAATGGATGATTGCATCTTGAGAGGGAAGGGGATTATGCAATGATGTGGAGGGGATACTTGGATTTTGAGGTGAAATGGGATTATGAGGGAAATAAAGAGGAATAAGAGGATCACAAGATGGATTGGGATCATGCAATGGAGTGGATGGTAGACTTGTATTTTGAGATGAAGTTGTATAATGAGATGGAGGGATTATTTGATCTTGAAGTGGAGAGGAATCTATGCTAGCATGCTTTGGAACAAGCATTGGACATCGTTGGGGTTGGAAGGATGGTGTGATGGAGGAGGAGGTGTATTCTTCAACTTGGATAGATGGGGGGATGAGAGTATCATGAAGTGTATGGGATTGATATGTGTCTTGATGGGTAGGGGATGGAGATGGATGTATGACTTGTGGCGATTGGGTAACTTTGTTTGAAGGTGGGGATTTAGTCTCCTTTGCTATAATTGCTTGGATAAAATTATGAAGAAAGGACTTAGAGGATGGGGATGATGTGGACATTGGGGGAATAGGATTATGCGAAGGTTTAGAATTAGATGGAAGATTGGGATTATGTAGTGGGGGATTAGGATTAAGGCTTGGAGAACTATGGTGTAAGGGACTTGGATTGTGAGTGGGGGTGTTGTAAAAATATAGGGATTGGGATGTGGATGTGGGAGAAGATTGGGTATAAGATGGGATGAACATGTGGGTGAGGGATAAGAGGGAAATATGGATGAGGAATAAGTTGGATTTCCCTTGTTAGAGCTAGAGGAAGGATAAGGAATGGAATATGGATTGGGATTGGATGTAATGTGTTGAGGTGAAATGGGTGGAGATATGGTAGATGGATGTGAGGTTATGGGATTGTTTTGGTAAGTGGACTAGGGTGGGAGACTTGAATACGTGAAAGTTGGATAGCTTTGAAGAATGTATGAGCTGGATGGGCATGATGGATAGGGTGATCCTTGAAATTCCATAACCATTTCTTCAAGCCAACCCATGATATTTGAATGTGGGTTTTGGGCGGTCAAATTTTTCTTTTGTGAGCGTGTGTATACCATGCAAGGGTAACCTCATGATAAAAAAGATAGAAATAAAATTGACATGATATGGATCAAAGTGATCTAGAGATTATGACAAAATGTGAGATGAAAAGTGAGGATTAGGACTCAACAACTTTATATTTGATATGATTGGATTGGATTGGAGATTGGTCCTTAGATTAGGACAACTTTGATTTGGATTTGGATGATGCCTTGATCCTTAGGTTTAGATTAGGAAAGGTGTACGGATTAAAGTTGTGGGCCAAGAAGAAAGGTAATGACCAAGCTAGGCTAAATTTAGATCTATGGATTAGGATTTGATTTGATTAAGTCTTCTCCTAATTAGGATAGGATAAGTTCCTAAGAAAAAATAGAAAAAGGACAAGGGTTTGGATCAACCCAAATGATTAGTACTAATGAAGTAAGGTACTTGAGATAGATAGTTTCTCAAGTGCCACACTAATTATGGATCAACATAGATAAATATCTAAATCAAAATTTCCAAAGTGTAGACCTTGGATTTGGGATTGATGATTGATGATTTGATTAAAGGATTGATTAGGTTGATGTACTAAGTCCTTAAGGATGGGAGGAAAACGATCATGGAAAAATGTATAGATTAAAAAAGAAAGAGAAAAGGTGGAGGTTACCTAAAATGGGTGAGACACTTAATATGTGATCTCTGGTTCAGGAAGGAGAGATAATGAAATGCAATTGCTCCTATTGATTGATTGGGATAATCCCGGCCTTTGATTAAGAGTGCAAGTTCTCAATGGTTCTTGATCAAATTCATTTTTGAAACCATGGAGATAATTGTGGAAGCAATGCAAAAATGTTTGATGTTTCAACAAGAGCTTTCCATTTTTGTATAAAAATCTTCAATGCTTTAGGATTTTCTTGAGACTAGGCTTCTTTTTCTTGATTTGATGATAAATCAACTTTTTAGGATGCTTGAGGGACCTTTGATTATGGTGCTTGGATGAAAATTGGCTAGAAATTTAGTTCAAGTGGAGATGACAAAATAGAGATGGAGATGACAATTCTTAGGTGTAGACTATGATTCTTAATAAAACACAGATGATGAAAAAAAAGCAGAGACGACAAAACTTAGGAAAAGATGGTGAAATACAAACTGACAATGATAAGATAAAGTTTGATGGATTTTGGTCAAATTTTTGGTTAAACTTGGAAATGTTGGATTCATTTATCTTGGAAAGAGATGTCAAGCATCAATCCACATTGGTCAAGGTGATGCTTGAGACAAGCGTGAAAAGGGAGGTCCTAGATTATTCCATTTTTTACAAAATTCATGAGTATGCACAATTGAAAATAGGTGATAGCATGCACTACCTAGGAAGGAAAGAGGATTATACTTGTTGATTCCCCACTTGGATTTCTCCATATACTCAAACAAAGTGGATAGATAGAGATATGGTAGCACTGGCTCCCCCACCACGATACTCACTTCTTGGGCATACCAGAATCTCATACCCTAAAGATCCAAAGATCTTGTGAATTAGAGGACATATATCTCTACTTTCAATAGTATAATTTGGGGTGGATTTAGAGGTCCAACCTCCTACACCAACAAGAAAATGGGATTTTGGCCACCACAACAATGGGTTCTTAGTCATCTTTTAGGGAAATACTAGTGGCTATACATGCAAATATTCACTCAATTAAGAGACCTCCCGATCCTCAAAATGAGGGTTTAGCACATCACAATGATACTAGAGGAGACAATCAACTGGTATAACATATTGGCACTAGGTGAAAGTGACTTTTGTCACCCTCATGAATGTTTATATAGCAAACCAAAAGAGTACCACTTGGGTCATTCCCTCTCACCCGACTTATAGCTTCTCAAGAGGTAGGCCCTCTAAAGGTTCTGAACTATGACTAAAAAGGGGATAGGTTTGGTTTTTTTATCACCCAATATTTTACAAGGGGAGAGCATATACCTACTATCCTACTTAGGCATGACAAACAATATGATATAGCTACTAATGCATGAATTGAAATACTAACACACACTTAGTGATAAAGAAGAAGTCTTTGACACACAAACCTGTAACAAAGATGGTTATTAATTTAAGAATTTAGCCTTGGATGATTGATAGAGCTGAAAAAACATGAAAGGATTAGGTACAATTAGTCAAAAAAGCTAACTAGTGTAGAAACATCAAAAGGAAAGTGGAGATGGTGTTTCATACAATGACGTCTATGCAGATGACATTTTTTAAAATGATGTCTATATAGACTACATTCCAAAAAATGATGTCTCCACAGATGATGTTCCATAAAATGACATCTATGCAGACAATGTTCCTACAATGTCGTCTACACAGACGGTGTTTCGACCTGCTAAGAAAAATAATCAATTTTAGGACAAGAAAATCTTTACTTATTAGACTTAAATTTAAGTGAAAAAATCAGAGTAGATATAGTAAAATAGAGGTAGAGATGCCCTTCTATAGGTGTAGATAGAAAAATTCATAAGCTGCAAAAAATGTTGTTAGCTCCAAAAAATGGATAGTGAAAATGTTGATTTTCTAGCAGAGACACTAAAATGCAGTCGCAGACGTCAATGCGAGGTGGAGACATTAGTTTAGGACCTACATGATAACTTTCACAAAACTTGAAAAAATGATAAATGTAAGGGACTATGGGTCCCACCAGGCATGCCAAAATGAGTGTGAGGAAATCAAGGTTAGCAAAATCAGAAACATGCAATATTAAATAATAAATCAAAAGCAATAAAGAGCATTACATATTTAAAAAAATTTCACCCTGATTCTTCACCTTCTTTGATTGATTGAGAAGTGGAATGTGCCCTTGATGTCCACTTGATTTTGTCCTTTGGACAAGGGATGTGTATTGCTCTCCACTACACAATGAGTGATAGTGTTTGATAGATGTGATAGGATGAATTGGCTTATATGAGACAAATTATGGGCATGGTGTGGGTATGATTGATGCTTTTATTTCTCAAAGGGACAATATAAGAATGTGAAAGAGGTGGATATGTTGCTAAAATTGACAACATAATCTTACTTATGAAGTGGATGAAATGAGAGGAGAGGAGACTCCAATTTATAGATTGGAGGGGCCCAAAATGGATGGCCAAGATCAAAGAGGAATGGATGGCTAGGACTGAAAGTGAGTGGGAGAGGCTTTGAGAGGACTAGTGGGAGATCCAAGAGATTTTCTGTAAAGGAATTTATTGTCTCCACACTTCTCAAGTACATGGGGAAGAGTTTCCTAAGTACCTTAGGAAGAGAAGAAAGGAATATAAAATTCCTTGGGAGAGGATAAGAGGAATTAAATATTCCTAAATAAGAGGAAGAATGGGGAGAATAAAGGATAAAAGAATTAAAAATTCTTTGGGAAGAGAGGGCATGGGGAGATGCAAGGGATTTGAAATTCCTTGAACAAACCAAATCTGGGTGGCATTTAAGGTTGGAGGGTGAGATGGAAAGGCCATTTATGGAAAAGGGTTGGCCAATCCCTAATCAAGGTGATTAGGGATGTGCAAATGATTAAGAGGGATGATTAGGTGGGTTAATGAGTGATTATGAGAGAAGATAGGTGATCTAGGAGGATGGGACATGAGAAGAGAGAATGAGCGAAGTAATATAAAATTTGAGGAAATGTTAACCATGATTAGGCTAGAATTAATTAGGCTAAGTGATGGGGATTAGAAGGGTGATTTGTAGGAATCAAGTCATAAGTTAATTAACTCATATTAATTAACTAAATAGTATTAAGAGGAAATATTGGCTAAAGCTGAGAATTGAAATATTTCTAGAAGAATAGGATATAATTTATTTTTATAAATTAATTATGTCTTAAGATGATAAAATTAATTAAAATATAATTTAATTAATTTTAAGGACTTGTCGAAAACCTAAAATTTCTTGAATTTTGAGTCTATATTGTTGCCTTTATACTTTTCAAACTTTGAATTACCCTTGTTCAATCCTTCATGTTCTAAGTTTCCTACTATTGTGCCCCATAAGCTTCATAAGTTGCCTTTTCCCAATCATCACCAACTCATTATATTAGCCCAATATTGCCCCAACACAGGTTACTACAATCCCGTAGGTATCATACTTCATAGTTGCTAGAAGGCTGTAGGATTAATTAACATACTCAAAATTTGTTGGTGTGGTGGTAAGAAGGAGATGAATTTTAAATGATCATTGTGCTATCATAGGTTTCAAGTTATAGTCCTTTGAGAGGACCATGAGGTAGTAGTAAAAGGATGTATTATATTAATTGTTACCGTAGTCTCACATGAGTGATGTGTTGAGTGCCAATAAATTTTTCCGGTTGAGAAATAAACAAAAATAAGATTACTGTTGAACCACATGATGTTAGTGGTTGAAGGAAAACAAGGTTGCAGTAGAGTGATGAATAGAGAAGATGATATTGTAGAACCACATGCGATGTAAAAGTAGTACAAAGGGACATCTCCCTAATGTGGTAACCATTACTGCAACCCTGCAATAGTCGAGATAAGTGCTTGGGGAAGGATTGTGATACAGGGGTGAAAGGGAAAAAAAAAAGGGCAAGTGAATGATGATGTAAGCACATCATGGACAAGCTTTTTTGAAAAGGGTGGGAAAATTATAAGGTGATGAATTGGCACGCATGAAATAAATGTTGAGATGACATTCATAGACTTCAATTAAATTCAAATTCCCACTTGAAGATTTCATTCTACACTTGAACAAGTTGGTGATTGAAGCTCTATGACGGTGAAGGGAAACAAGGAGCCTCTTGCAAACTTGACAAGTGCGTGCTAAAATTTCTCAAAGGCCTATCAATTACAAATAATTTAAGAAGCCAACTGAATTTGAGCTAGGAATAGATAGGTGACAATTCCTAAGAAGGGGGGGAGTTCTAAACAGAAGAGAGAATCATCAAACCCTAAGAAGATGTCACTTCAAAAGTCTCTATTAGATGCTTTACTGCAATCTGAGGAGATTGGATCAAGGAAGGTTTTTAGGGATAAAATGCAAGGGTGCAGTGATGCCATAATTCCCATAACTAATAGAGATTTATTTTGGTATTTTTATAAAAATAAGGATGGCAAGGTTCCAATATTGAACCCTTGGACTCTAGATTTGGCCAAGTTGATAGTGTCTAATGTGTTTGTTGATTTTCAATTGATTCAAGTGCTTGCGCAGAATTATCACCATGTTACTAGGACCATAAGAATGCCTAGTGGAAACCCTTTGTTGGTGGTAACCAAATCAACCATTGTAGACTTCTTTATGTCAAAAAAGAAGGCCATTGCTAAAATTGAGTTGCTAAAATTTGAGCAAAATTATAATAGGTAAAGGAAAACATATAGAAAGGATGAGCTCTCCCTATACCACAAAAGGGGTTTTAATGACTGAATTGTGGAAATTATGGAAAATGAGCCTATTCATGTCGATGAGTTTCAAGTTTACTTTCAGAGGACCTTTTTTTCCTTGTGCCAAATATTGGGTGAGGATGTTAGAGATAAGATACCAATTGCCATGATGTAGATGGCTACGAGGATCCAAAATTCGGAACTAAACTTGGAGTTTGAATTTGTTTTGGAGCTTGAGAGGAGGATCCATGTGTAGTTTGTGGTTTTGTAAGAAAAGAAAGGACTTTGTGATTATCACCATTATTCATTATTATTTTATTTAATATTGTATCAAAATAAATAGGTGTTGGAAAAAAAATTAAACTGGGCATTGTAGATAACAAGGGGAATAGGATGTTGGTGCATCTATGGTGCTACATATGGGACAAGAGATGTGCAAACAATGATTACAAGACTTTTCATGATTTTTTTGTTGTTTCAATTCTTCATTCTTTGAATCATAAAGTTGATAGGTTGTCACCATAAATAAGAGAAATGATAAGACCGTTTTCTAAAAGGCCAAAAGAAAGACACACACACACAAATTTGGTGATTAGTTCTATATGGAAGACCACACTTTAATCAGAGTATATGGATACCCACTAACCCCTCACCAACTATCCGTATTTGTTTTTGATAGTATTGCTTTCTTGGAATTTATCTAGCAAATGATGTGGATGGAGAAGTAGGTCATGGAGAGGCAAAAGAAGGGGACCTTGTTGCTCCATGTTGCTAAATGTGTAGGATTCTCCATTGGGTCAGATGTGCTTGAAGAACCACAAGGTTAAATAAAAGCAAACTATTATTTGAAACTAGGCAAGGAAAGGTTGTGTGACCTTGAGGGTCACATCAATCATGTTAAATAAAAATTGTTAACTAGCCTAAGTGTCAACCATGAAGTCTTGTTGGATGAGGATGTTATCAGAAACTATGTTACCTTTAATGAAATCTTCCAAAGAAAGAGGAAGTGGAATATTTTGGTAGAATTAGAAAAGGAGAAAAGAAAAAGGGACCCAAGCTTCCCTAGATTTTTTGTTGAGGATGCTAATGTCCTCAAAAGGATTGATTTGTATATTAATAATTTTGAGAGATTATATGGAAATTCAATGAAGATCCCTCACCCAAATCAACCAAATTTCTTGTGAGAAAGCCCAAAGTGGTTGTAATTGTTGATGCTCCAGATATCATTTTGTTTGCATTTTTTATGATTGATGCTGTGATTGTCATTGATGGACACACACTTGATTTGAGATCACTCTTTGTATGTATGAGTTAAATTTCAACTGGTATTTGTTCCAACCGGTATGATGTATTATAGTCTTTAGCCTATCGGTATTTTGCAGAAAGTGTTTACTGATCTGAAGCGGTATGAAGACCCCAAGCGGTTCGAGGATCTCAAGCGGTATGAAGGAACAAAGTAGTACAACTCATATTTCCCAGTCTTCATTTTGTCAAATCGGCAATCAGTATTTTGTATGAACCGGTAATACTCTGTGATGAGTTACCATCCACTGATTGTGTCATGTTACCAAATATGTCTAGATGCATTGAACCTAGGAAATTTTATTGTAATCCTATTGGACCGACATGAAATTAGATTCCTTTATAAGGACATCATGTCTAGGGTTTTAGGTTGTTGCGAGGGTTTAAGATGGTAGATGAGTTTTGTAAGTGTGAATATAGAAGAGAAGTTTAGGTTTGTGAGAGAAAGTAGAGTGTGAATGTGTTGAAGACTAAAGTAATGCTGGAATGCATTAGGAATGAGCTATTAAGGATCTAACCAAGCAATCTGTGCTATTTGCTAGATCACCCACTTGTTGATTACTCACATGTTCGACAAGTCTGAAGCCCTTAACCGGGTAGGCCCAAAAAGCCTTTTGTAAATCCTCTAACAAGGTGGTTCACATCTGTGAATCTAAAATCCTCTAGCAAGGTAGTATTTAATTGAACTTGTCTCCTAATAGAGATTGAGATTCCTAACAGGATCTGTTTTGGTAAAGAGCATTGTATGACCTTAACCGGTCTGGTTCCTATTCTGCAGATAGTTACTTGTGAGTTTCATCTCACCGTGGTTTTTCCCATTTGGGTTTCCACATCAAAATATTTTGTGTTATGGTGATTGTGCTTTTGTGGGTGAATGCATTATTTTCTATTTGGTTTGCATGTGTGTTAACTAGTTTGTTTGTTAAACTATTTTATCGATTTACTGCTAGACTAGTAAAGTGTTTAAGTATAGAGATTTTTGGCATACTAATTCACCCCCGCCTCTTAGTATTCATCAATTGGTATCAGAGCCAACCTTTCTATAATGCTAACCACTTGGAAAGAGATATGGGGGAATACACTGTGAGGGAACTTACTCATTGACTCACTTAGTCTGAGCAAGCCTATGATGAACTTATGGTCAAATATAAGGCCTCTCAGGCAAAAAGAAGAGAGCATGCTGAAAAACTGATGGAGCTATCTGAAAATAGTTCTTCTAATGATGTGGACATGGAAGCCCTAATTCAAGAAGTAGAAAAGTTGAACGAATCCAATTCCAACCTAAGAAAGGAGTTGGAAGGACTAACTATCCGAATGTGCCAAGAGCTTGAGAACCAGAGGAAAGCTGAAGATCTGGTAAAAGAAAAAGATCATGAAATCTCCAAGATGAAGCAAGAGATCAATGCACTTACCGCTCACCTCCATGAAAGAAAAATGGAAAAGGAAGACATGCAAGGAGAACTGAACATAGCCATCTTCGAGAATGCAAACTTGATGGAAATAAATGCTGCTATTTCCAAAGAACTCTCTGAGTCAAAGGAAATACTTGCTAAGTTCAACAAGAGTACTGTTAAGCCAGAGCAAAAGCTTGAATCGGCCAAACTTGTGAGGAATACTGATGGACTTGGTTACTCCGATCATGAGGAAGGTGAGACCTCTAGTGCAAATGATGAAGCATTGAAGAAGCAACCGACATTCAAAGGTAAAGGTAAGCAAAAGTTCAAACCTGTTTGCTTTAACTGTCTTAAAGAAGGACATACTACTAATGTGTGTAGGAGAAAAGCCTACAATAATTTTCCTTACTTTATAAACAATGTACCTAGATCCAATAAGTTCAATGGTAATTGTTATGCATGCAACAAGTTTGGGCATAGAGCATCTGAATGCAGGTTTGTTATGAACAACACTGGAAGATATCCTCAGAGGACTTAAGGAGTTGGTCTGGAACCTTTTGTGAACCAGAATCCCAATTGGTTTAATACCTTTAATCATTAGTCAGGAAGCAGTGGCTATCAAGCGGCAACTGGATGGAGAGCAAACTATTTGATTTGTCATGGTCATGGTCACACTACTGTAACATGCAGGAGGAAGAATGGAAACATGAATAATGGACCTTGGAGAGCACCTGGAATGGTCTGCTATCATTGCAACAAACTGGGTCACATTGCTAGATTCTGCAGAACAAGAAAGAACATATCGGATGACATACCGGTCCCTCCAGAAGGAAAGATTGATATTGAAACTGTTGAAGCGGATGTGAACAAAACCTGGAAAAAGAAACCAGTGGTGTTGCAAGAAGAACCGATTTCTGCACCTAGTGTGGAAATTTCAGAATTGGCAAACTAAGCATCAGAAAAGCTTAGGGGGAGAAAACGGTGAAATACTTCGAACCCCCAGTTTACACCGGTAAAAGACCTTAATCAGTATGTGATACCTGTCAGTTGGTAGAAGACCGGAAATGGTAAAAGGCAAATTAGGGTTTACGCCCTAATAGTGGAGCATTTATTATGGTAGGTGGAGAACCTATTTAAAAGGAATTTTCAAATTATTTCTCACTTATCATTTTTCGAGCAAAGAAGTTTTTCAAGTGCAGAGCGAAGGAAAGCGATTTACACTGCGATTCAAAGAGTTTATCAAAATCCTAAAGAAGAATCTGAAGAAAACATCTGTTGGAGGAGTGTAAAAAGCAAAGTGGTATCTCTGCAACCGAAGGAGTGTGTGACGAAGTTCAAACTACGAAGCCCTAAATTTCAATCAACAAAGGTGTTTTTCATAATTCTCCATTTATCATGGCTTCCGCATCACATGATATCTCTAGTGCACCCATTGATCCTATGGTTCTTATTCAATGAAAGTCGAAATGCAATGCCCTGTCTCAAGTACCTACTGGTGTTATAGTAGAAGAAGGCATTTCCGATTACATAGACTACAAAATCGAAGACCTAGGGTCTCTTCTGATCCATTCCCAACTGAGCCTGTTCTACAGAAAGGATAAGAAGATTAAACCGGAATTCAACATTCTGGAAAAGAAGAAACTTCACAATGCAGTTTACTTTCTTGAAGAATTTTTGGATGATCACATTCGCATTATTCTAAGCAGGTTACACGGTGATAAGATGTACCTAGAGTGGACGCATGATATCACACCGGAAGCGATTCATGTCTTCATCGATTTCTGTAACACAGGGGAAGTGTCAGCCCTAAGGAAGGTCAGCAAGACTGTAATGTCCAAGCTCACTAGTTCAATGAGCGACTCATGTGGAATGATCGTAAACTCAATCAAGGACGATCTGGTCAAGTATGCCTGCATAGTGATAGGTTATCGGACGTTCTCTACTAGCATAATTAATTATGTCTCTGCTGCAATGGTAAATGTCACTTACAGGATGATCAAGGAAGATGCATCATTTGATCTGTGCACTTGTATGCAAAGACAACTTTTGTTGAATCTTAATTTGATCAAACAGGAAAATGCACTGAGATTCAAGTTCGGACAACTATTGGTTGGGTTGTTCTTTTACTTTCAAGGCTACTTTCTAGGAGTAGGTGATATTTAGTGGTCTATCGACTAACCAATTACAAAACAAATCAAGGAAAGCCTACAAGCAGTTGGAACCAACTATCTAGAAGTGCTGAACAAATACTTTGATGAGTTCAGATGCAAGATGAGCCAAAGGATAAGATTATCCGGTGATATAGTCAAAAAGTATGAGGAAGACATCTGCTTCACCATCAAAGTAGATGAATGCATAATGGAGGTCGTTGAGCCCAGATAGGAAGAAGTGGAGCCTATGGGCTATGAGGTAATGAATGATATGCTGGACGAGTATGCTTCTACCCTAATCGCCTCAACCCTTGATCCTAAGGCAAAGAGAACTGACACCTATTTGGAAAGGGTTACATCGGTTATAGAACCCTTAGAAAAGAAAGGAAAGGTAGTGCCTTCAGCATCAACACCAGTTATTGCAGCCAATCCCAAAGTGACCAAGCAGTCACCAGCTAAGAAGAAACCGGAAGCTGTACCTACCAAAGTCTTTGAGAGGAAGCAGAAGACGAAAAGAAATACATCAGACTCAGAAGAAGCTATGTTAGAAGAACCGCCTAAGAAGATTAGACAAACAAGGAAAAAGACAAAGAATGAACTGGCATCATCTGCACCAGTAAATATTGATATTTCTTCTTCCAAACCTTTGACACATTGTCAAAGAACTATAAAGAATATTAGGAGAAAATTGTTGAATGATTTAATTGATTGTTTTGATGACTTCAATGATGATGAAAAGGAAGAAGTTGAACAAGAAATCATTAAGTATTTGTGTGTTAATGACCAGTCACCTTCAGAAATTAGATCTAAGACACCAGATTCTTTGTACAATTCTTTAGACGACAAATGGCGCATTGCCATAGAAAAGGAGCAGGAAATCAGGGAGGAACTATTTGCTCAATATTTTCATGATGTATCAACTTTAGAACTTTTCGAAGTTATGAATAAATATAAAGGCCTCTTCTTCATGAGAAGAAGAAGACTCTTGTTACTAGAAGGAAAGGTTCATGAAGTGGTAAAAGATACACATACTCATGCTCAAGAAGCTCTAAAGACGCATCAAGTGGCTGAAGCCAATAGGAAAGCTGAGCAAGAACCGAAAACTGGCAAACTAGATGAGGTGTATAATAGTGAAGGAGAACCAGTCATAGAACAAATGGACCTCATTGATGTTGACGCCTTAGATGGTGAAAATATTACTCATGGTACACCATCAGAAGGAACAAGACAGGAGAAGTAGGTAGAAGAAAAAAAGAAGCAACAGGAAGCAGAAAAGAAGATATAGGCAGATGAAGAGGATAAGAGAAAAGAAGAGGAAAAGAGGAAAGAGGAAGAGGATAAGAGAAAAGAGGAGGAAAAGAGGAAAGAGGAAGCGGATAAGAGAAAAGAGGAGAAAAAGAAGAAAGAGGAAGAGGATAAGAGAAAAGAGGAGGAAAAGAGGAAAGAGGAAGCAGATAAGAGAAAAGAGGAGAAAAAGAAGAAAGAGGAAGAGGATAAGAGAAAAGAGGAGGAAAAGAGGAAAGAGGAAGAGGATAAAAGAAAATAAGAGGAGAAGAAGAGAAGAGAAGAGGAAAATAAGAAATAGGAGGAAGAGAAGAAGAAGAAGGAAGAGGAAAAGAAAGAAGAGGAGAAGCGAAAAGAGGAAGAGAAGAAACAGGAAAAGGAGAAGAGGAAGAAGGAAGAGGAGAAGAAGAAGGATGAAGAAGAGTCAAAGAGAAAAGATGAAGAGAAGAGACAAGAAGAAGAGAAAAGAAAGAAAGAAGAAGAGGAGTAGAGGAAGGCTCAAGAAGATAAGTAAAAAGTCAAGGACAAGGAAGCAACGATAAAGAGCACACAAGTGGAGACCCCCATGGAAACTGGTAGTCAAGCTAAATCGACTGACATTACTAGTCCCATTGACCTCCAGTCCGCAAACGAATCAGAGTTGTTGCAGAGCATTAAATTTGCTCACGAACGCCTAGAAGTGATAAGGAGGAAAAAGGAGCAAGATGTGATCCAAGCTGCGGTGGACACTCTTACCGATTTGATACTTGGTATGAACCTTCCCAGTACCAATTCCTCACTTGCACAATTGAAGCTCCTATGCACAGTTGTAGAAGACCAGGTGTAAAGCCTGGAAGAGGTTGCAGAAGCAAATGCCAAGAAGGAACATCAAAAGGCTCTGGACACTGCCTTGGTGAGAAAGTTAATAGAGCTCTGGTCTGATCTTCAGAAGGCACAGAAGGACATTAGAGATGCAATGTATAAGGGCAATCTACTACTCAATAAGATTTGTCGACCTCATTTATTTTGTGATGATGTGCTCACTCAGAAGGACAAACTGCAAACTGATATGCAGTCATTTATTAGCACATTCAAGATGCCATATGACTCCTTCTCCACATATGGACAAACTGCTCACCGGTTTCAACTTCAGTCTGCAAGACTAGAGGCAGAGATAAGCAACTAGACATGAAATTTGGAGGAACTTCAACTAGTCCTATTGCCAAGACTGCAAATTCTGCAAAAAAGCTATCTAAATCTTGATGCCCTAACGGTCACTCAAGAGATGAGCACAATAGATGCCATGGAAGAACAGGTCTCCCAGATGCAAATAGAGAAAGAGGTGGCTACCTCCCTACTTGACTCATGGTCCTTATCCATGAAGCAATTTTTGTGGGACTTTAAATCAGTTTTTGACAAGTTTTACTCTTTACTGTCATAAACACTTATTATTTTAATTCTAATGAAACAAGGGTTAGTCTGCAATATTTTTGTCATTGTTGGCAAAGGGGGAGAAGTATATAAATTTTGATGTTTTGATGTATACTTTCATGTTATTTCTGTTAAGGAGTAGTATACATTGTATTTTCTGCAAAAGGGATAGTGTATATGCTTAGGGGGAGTAATTTTGATTATGGCATATTTTTTGTTGTAAAACACTTAGATGTCAAATTTTCCTAAGTGTTGCCATCAATGCCAAAGGGGGAGATTGTTGGCATTTTTGATGATTGATGTTGTGATTGTCATTGATGGACACACACTTGATTTGAGATCACTCTTTGTATGTATGAGTTAAAGCTCAACCGATATTTGTTCCAACCGGTATGATGTATTATAGTCTTTGGACTATCAGTGTTTTGCAGAAAGTGTTTACCGATCTGAAGCGGTATGAAGACCCCAAGCAGTTCGAGGATCTCAAGCGGTACAAAGGAACACAATGGCACAACTCATATTTCCCAGTCTTCATTTTGTCAAACCAGCAACTGGTATTTTTCTTAAACCGGTATTTGTATGAACTGGTAATACTTTGTGATGAGTTACCAACCGACATTTTGTGATGAGTTACCATCCACCGATTGTTTAGCGGTGCCAACACTTTGGCGGTGCTTTTGTATCATGTTACCAAATATATCTAGATGCATTGAACCTAGGAAATTATATTGTAATCCTATTGGACTGACATGAAATCAGATTCCTTTATAAGAACATCATGTCTAGGGTTTTAGGTTGTTGCAAGGGTTTAAGATGGTAGATGAGTTTTTGTAAGTGTGAATATAGAAGAGAAGTTTAGGTTTGTGAGAGAAAGTAGAGTGTGAATGTGTTGAAGACTGAAGTAATGCTAGAATGCATTAGGAATGAGCTATCAGGATCTAACCAAGCAATCTATGCTATTTGCTAGATCACTCACTTGTTGATTACTCACATCTTCGACAAGTCTGAAGCCCTTAACCGAGTAGGCCCAAAAAGCCTTTTGTAAATCCTCTAACAAGGTGGTTCACATCTGTGAATCTAAAATCCTCTAGAAAGGTAGTCTTTAATCATACTTATCTCCTAACAAAGATTGAGATTCCTAATAGGATCTGTTCTGGTAAAGAACATTGTATGACCTTAACTAGTCTGACCTTAACCGGTCTGGTTCCTATTCTGCAGATAGTTACTTGTGAGTTTCATCTCACCGTGGTTTTTCCCATTTGGTTTCCATGCCAAAATATTTTGTGTTATGGTGATTGTGCTTCTGTGGGTGAATGCATTATTTGCTATTTGGTTTGCATGTGTGTTAACCAGTTTGTTTGTTAAACTGTTTTACTGGTTTACTGCTAGACTAGTAAAGTGTTTAAGTACAGAGATTTTTGGCATACTAATTCACCCCCCCTCTTACTATTCATCACATTTATGTCCAAGAAGCTTCACACAATCCACCCCTTCCAAAAAGGCAGAGGAGGGATGATTGAGTGACTTGAGTGCCATATAATGACACTGAAGGAGCAGGAAATACTGATGAAGCCATTAGTGCCCTAAGGAATTTGAAATATGGAGAGGGAGTTGAAATATCACCCCTAGATATGAAGAATAGATACATGGGCAAGGGGTTCAAACTAAGGGGAATGTGCCACCGAGAGATGAAGAGGATGAAAGAATTTCCATTTCTTTAAAATTCATAGAAGATGATGAATTCATTAGAACACCTAAGTTTAAATATTTTTAGATAAAAATTAAATGAAAGAATTTGAAGAAACGAAACAAATGAATATGATGGGTGCTGATGAATCAAATCATGATGAAATTTCCATGAAGACTCTCAAGGAACTAAGATTTGATTATATAGATGTCACCCCAAAAGAAGCTAGAGAAATGGTAATGAAAAGAAATATGCTAATTGTTCCTGGGATTAATGCAAAGCTAATGTTCCTGTTAGATCAAGTCATGCATCAAGAAGACCCAATTCTGGTAGTAGAGTTTGACTCAGAGCAGGGAGTGAGTGGAATGGGGTATAAAAATAAAATGGAAACTCTAGAAGCATGGGTGAGGTTCAAAAGCATTGATAAACCAAAGATAGTTGATATGGTCCAAGAGACCAAAGGTGATGCAATTTTGAAAACACTCAAAGATACCTCCCCCTTGGAGGTGGCCACCATGACTATGTATTCTGCAATGTTCACAAGAGATGCTATAAAGGGCATGCAACAGAAGTTGTTTGAGTACGAAAAGATCCAATTTGATATGAGTGAGGAAATAAATAAGTTATATATTGAAAATGTTAAATTAAAGGATCACTTGAAAGGTGGAGAATCCAATCAGAGGAAGGCACTTGTCCTTCATAGGCAACTGATAAAAGTGTTGATACTAAAAGATGGTTTTAAGAGAAACAAAAGTATGAAAAGGAAATTTGAGAACTAAAGAAATTAAATGAAGAAAGACAACAAAGGATGTCATAAAAAATCTCTTTATATGTTTGAAAGGATATTGGAACATAGGGCAAAGTATATCATGGATAAGATAGAGGATGTGTATGGAGGGAGGGTATCATTCATTGTTGAGAGAATTGGAGGTGTTCAAGGAAAGTAAGCCTATATTGGAGCCATTATCCAAAAGGTGGCAACCAATGCATCATACTTTGATCATATTGTGTAAAGTGTTGCAAAGAAACCCAAGTGCTCCCCTTGTTGTTAATATGACTAAAAAAATGGTGAAAAATGTAATTGAATAACTTAAATATATTTATGTAGAAGAACCTAGGATTAAGGCCAAGATTGATTCTTTACACACATTCAAACATCAAACTATTCCTTCAATTGTGGATAAGGATAAACATATCAGAGACTTCAATGACTGGAATTGTGAGTTCAATCAATAGGTGACATGAATTCTCACTCATATGTAGGAAGAAAAAGATATTAATGTGGAAACTTTCAATATCTTTTTAGGCAGAGTGATAACATTCGATAATGGATATACAAAGTTTGTCTGAGAGGTGTGTTCCATAATGAATAAAAGATGGAAAGATCACATGGTGAATGTTTTGGAGGTGCAAAGGTATAAATAGCCTACTGATTATGATGTTAACCAATGGGAGAGATAGTACTTGAAGCCCTCCAATAATTGATGTTGTGGAGTGCCAGCCAATGGACATGAAGACTACTCCAACTTAAAATAGAACCTTGCCAAACCCATTGGTCATGGGTTACAATTTACAATATGATGATAAGGAGTGCATTCATGGTCACTAGCTTTTCTCATGTTTTAATTATCTCTTGTTATGTTGTCTTTGTTTTAATTGTACTCTTTTAAAAAACAAGCATTGTAATTATATTTTGTTGCTTTAATGAAAAGGTATGTCCTTTCATTTTTGGGTGGGAAAACTAAATGATTATTTTATAGTAGTCTGAAGCTTGTTGCTTCTCCCTTTTTGTATATAAGGGAGAAACCAAGACCAATAAAGGGGTTGGAAGAACTTAGAAGAAATAACATATGCAACAAACTGTTAATACCTTTTTTCCAGTGGTGAATACATTAATACAAGGATCATTTTCTTCTATCAATTGTTTGTATGGTTATAAGTGATATATGCTATGTGGTTGTCTCCAATTTGGTTTCTTTCTTTTTATTTAAATCAGTGTATCAAGGATATTTCTGATTTATCAAGGTCACTCTCTTTCTCTTTGTGATTTATGCAATTGGTTGGAAGCATTAAAATCCATTTAATAGGTCACATTAATTTGAAGGAATCATTTGGATTAAAAAGAAGAACTTAAGAACATTAATTTTATGCACGTTTATGAAAGGCATGAACAATTAAGGTGCCAAATAATTTGAATTTTTCTCATAATATAGATTCATATGGTTTATACTTCGTTGCCCTACTGGAAAGACACCAATCTTAGTGTTCTTAGATTTTCTTTCAACTAAATTCCAAATTGTGCTCTTTTCATTTTTGTATTAGGAGTAGAAGAAAATTTTCTTGTGTTAATTATCTATTTCAATATCCTCATTATAGAATGAAATATATAGAAGAAATAATTGAACTGTTAAAGATATTTTCTCTCATAAATTGTGTGAGGATTTTAATTTTCTTCATTATCATTCAAAGGAGTGAAGATTGTTGATGAAAAAGGTATACCCGCCAAGGCATAGCAAAGCCTAAAGAGCATAAGACATCAACCCTTGGGCCGATTCTTGTTTGCTGGCCAGATCAATTTTGAATTCTGATTATAGAATTCGGCATACTCTTAGGGTTTTGCAATCTGTTGATTTTGGAACCAATAGATTGGCGACTCCGTTGGGGATAGTTATATAATATTTTGATAAGTCTATCCTAGAATCTCTGGACAAAAAAAATAAATTTGACATTACTAATTTTTCATTGTTTCATAAAAGAAGGTGACGAATCCTACAAATCTTTGTGTTAAAAGGATCAAAAGGTTTTAATTTTGCATGTTTGAAAGAAGGTCGTTAAAATAGGGGCATCCTATTCACCTTGTAAAAATTAAACACAAGGGTAAAAACAAGAATCAAAGTAAGAAAGAGTCAAACAATACCCTAGAAAATCCTACATCTGGAAGAGATACTACTACTTCATCCATGGATCAAGATAAAACATTGTTAGAATGAATAGACCAATATTATAATCCACATATGAGTTGTGTCACAACGTCTAAAAAAGAAATTCAAAGACAATACAAAGAAGACTTAACTCTTCCCAAGCAACAACAACATATAACCAATTTTGTGTTGGAACATCAAATTAGGCATTTGGTCCAGAGATTGGGCATCAAACACCTAGTACCCAACTTTTCTTCTACACCAAATTCTCAAAGGTTACACTTTACCCAAGTGCACCAAGTTGCTTCACTAGGAACGCAAGGTGAACTTACCACTTAATAATTACAAGATCAAATAAAAGATATGTTAGATAAAGTAGAATGTTTGAGATTGACAAGACAGAGAGACCTTATTTCCCAAGAAATGATGAATTTGACATCTCAAACAAATAATGCATTCTCATCTCAGAACAATGTACCACAATATTCATAGAAAATGGCTAATGCTCATGTGTCATCTCAGATGAAACAAAGTATTCAATGAAAAATGTCATACCTTCTATAAAATCTACCTTGACTGTTCATCCTTTTTTCATAAGTAAGCACATCAATCAGTATTGTATCTCGTCAAAACATTCAGTCATCTATGGTACCTAGGACTGCCCAAGTAAGTGCCCCTCAGGTGTCTACTAATATCTCTCTTCCACCTAAATTCAATGCAACCCTAAGAGGGATGGGGTACCACAATTATAGATATAATCCATATGTCAGTGGATACCAATTGCCTCAATATAATTATTAGTATGGTGGCATGAACCAGAATTTTCAAAATCTTCACTAGTATCAACAAGGGCCATCAAATTATGCAAGTCAACAATATTAGTAGTTTTAGCAAGGCCCACAAGTGCAAAATCAATAGGCATAGTATCAAAAATATCAAAGACAAAATACATTTGCAAGGATGCCCACAAACCTGGTTAGGTTTAGACAATTGGATTTTTCTAAGATCCTGGGATACCCAAATCCGATTGAAAATGAAGTAAGGAATGTTGTACCAAAATTCTCAGGGAGTCATGTAATTTTTGCAGAGGATCATATAAGGGTATTTGAGATTGTAATGGATAAATTTGATATCGAACATGAAGATGTTTATATGAAGTTGTTCATGCAATACTTGATAGAGGATGCAAGGGATTGGTTTAACAATCTATCAGATGCAACAATTAGTTCATGGAATTAATTCAGAAGGATATTCAAAAGACAGTATGGTGACCACTCAAATCCAAAAAAAAATGTGCATGAGATAACTAATATACGGAAAAATTACAATGAATCGGTCTCTGATTTCAATATGAGGTTCATGAAATTATTGAATAGGATCCCACCACATCTGAAGCCTATGGATCCTATGTGTTTGGAGTTTTACCTCAATGCATTTGATCCCAAGACCGAACATGAATTAAGAATGAGGAATCCCAATGATCTGGTTGATGCATTTAGGTTTGCCTTGAAAATAGAAAATAACAAAAAGGCATCAAGGAAATTTGGAAAAAAGAGAAGGGGTTAAAGTGCCGCAGAATCCCAGGATTAACCAAAATAAACAAACAAAAGAGTAGGACAAATTGGAGAAGGTCTGGAATGCATTGAAATATTTGTCTAGCAAAATGTCAAAAGGTGAAAAAGTAGCAACATATGAATGACCTAATTTTCACATAAATGATAGACCTAGATTGTATGACATGCCTTATAGGACTAACTGGAAGGATGACAAGCCCATTGATGATAAGTAGAATGTTAGCAAGGAAACTCCAGACCCATTGAAAAAGCATGGGGATAATATGGTAGAAGACATTTCATGGTGTATGGCCTATAATTTACCTCATGCCTCTTATTTTTGTGTTATTTCCCAATCAATAGAGCATGAAGTTGTCCATGAGCAGGAGATAGGAGATCACAGTGTTAACATGTTGTCATTTTGGCCACATGGAATCAGTATGGAGTACTCATCTTCATATGATGATGGGTCAGAATATGATGTGGATCGTCAAAGGTATAACATGCATATGGGTCAATAAGAAATATTTTTTGATCAAGGACATGAAGATAGAATAGATTATTAGGTGTGTGTTGTTAGACAACATATGAATCAAGTTCATTTTAGAAGATCATTCGAGGAAGAAATCAAAGCATTGATAATTGTAGTAGTTGCTTGGGCTAAGAGAAATTACAATATCAGAAATAGGAATGTCAATCCTAATCAAGGTACACCAACTGGGATGTTTATAAAGGATCAACAAAGTGGTGGCACCAATTCCTCGCCTACCCAAATACATGGAAGAAAACAAACACATCAGAATGTTTCTCAAAAAAATGTCCCAAAGGAAGCAGTGACTAACAAAGCTAAGGCCCCTCAAAATTACCATCAAAAGAAACATGGTACTAAGAAGAAGAGGCCAAATGAGATAGAGGTAAGTAAATCTGATCAAATAATTATTTTACCATCATTTCATATAGCACAATCCTTATCATAGATTAAAATGTCGATACCTCTTTTAGAGATCATGAAAGTAGAGGAATATAGAAACGGTGTTGTAAAGCTGATTTCAAGTGTATCAAATAAATATGACGGTCCCATGGGTAATATTAATAATAAAGAGAAGGGTAATCAAGAATAAAATAGCAATAAGGGGTATACAATGAAAAATCCTTAATTTTATCTACAGAGTACTTTAACAAAAAACCCCTCTCAGGTTGATCCTTTCTACACTACTTTGTTGATTAACAACAAGCTAGTTAGGAATTGCATGATAGATTCTGGAGCAACAACAAACATTATGCCTATGGTAGTATTGAAATAATTAGGTTTGTGGGTAGACACCACATATTGCAAATGTTATGCAATGGATAACCAATCTATCCCAGTTATTGGAGTGATGTGGGATGTAGAGCTCAAGTTGGCATCATATCCTAAGGCTTCATACAAAATAGATATCATAGTCATAGACACTCCATATTATGGCATTCTTTTGTCAACATTAACTATGTATATTTTGTGAGTTATGTTACTTTGATATTATGGTAGTCCTTACACTTGATAATGAAAATTTATATTTGATTACAATGTTGTTAATGTATTGAGAGTCTGCACGCATTATCCATTCTCTATTTTCTTTCATGTTATTACTATATGTATTGCACATGGAATCAAACTCTCTCAAATCAATCATTTCTTTAATAGTTCTTGAACTTGTCTGTTCAAATTTTCATTCTTTGTAGGAATCATTATATGGGTTGCTTTATTTCAAAATTTGGCTCCTCATATCAAATCCATCTAGTGGTTAATCTTCCTCACTAGTGGAAAACCATTAGGTACATTATCTAACATGATGCCATAAAATTCTCTAATAGGTCTTTGATGAATACTAAGAGGGGGGGTGAATTAGTATACCGAAAAATACTGTACTTAAACACTTAAACAGTCTAGCAGTAAACTGGTATAATAGTTTTACTAACAAACTGGTTAACACAAATGCAAACCAAACAGAAAATAAGGCATTCACCCACAGAAGCACAATCACCATAACACAAGAGATTTTGATGTGGAAACCCAAATGGGAAAAACCACGGTGAGATGAAACTCACAAGTAACTATCTGCAGAATAGTAACCAGGCCAATTAAGGTCATACAATATTCTTTACAAGAATAGATCCTGTTAGGAATCTCAATCTCTGTTAGGAGATAAGTCTGATTAAAGACTACCTTGTGAGAGGATTTCAGATCCACAGTTGTGAACCACCTTGTTAGAGGATTTACAAAGGCTTTGCTAGGCCTACCCGGTTAAGGGTTACAGACTTATCGAAGATGTGAGTAATCAACAAGTGAGTGATCTAAATACTAGCACACTATGCTTGGTTAGATCCTTGATAGCTCATTGCTAATGCATTTCAACATTACTTCAGTCTTCAAAATCTCCACACTCTGTTTCTTCACATAGACCTAATCTTCTTTTGTGATCGCACATGCAAAAACCTCATCCACCACACAAAACCCTAACAACAACTAAAACCCTAGACATGATGTCCTTATAAAGGAATCTGATTTCATGTCAGTCCAATAGGATTACATTGCAAGTTCCTAGGTTCATTGCATCTGGACACATTTGGTAACATGACATAAAATCATCGCCAAAGTGTCAGTGGATGATAACTCATCACAAAAATAATACCGGTTGGTAACTCATCACAAAGTAATATCGGTTCATACATTTTCCTATTACTGGTTCACATATTTTACCAATTATCGGTTCACACATTTTACCAATTACCGGTTTGTCAAAATGAAGACTAGGAAAAATGATAACAACTGCTTTGTTTCTTCATACCACTTTGGGATCCTCGAACCACTTGAGGTCTTCATACCACTTGGGTCTTCATACCACTTGAGATTGGTAAACACTTTCTGCAAAACATTGATAGTCTAAAGACTATAATACATAATACCGGTTGGAATAAATACCGGTTGAGCATACCTCATACATACAAAAAGTGATCTCAAAGCAAGTGTGTGTCCATCAATGACAATCACAACATCTTCATAAAAAATCCCAACAGTCTTAAACTTCTATTGGTATATCTTCATCTTCTTCCTTATTAACTCTAGATATCAATCCATAGAAAATATGGTTGTGCTTCATACAATCCAAAAAAATTGTGCCATCAAGTAAACAAATCCTTGAACTACTACATACCTTTTATTCCACTTCCTTTAGTACATTTGACTTGTGGTGAACTCCATCCTTTGTTATGAAATAAGTATTGGCCCATGTCTAGATCATGTAATGCACATCTTATCAAATTACCATAACCTCCCCAATAACATATGAGAAGCATCCATAGGCATGATATCAAATAGTACACATCATCATAATAATTTGCAATCTTGAAATTCACTAAAACATTTCTTATTGACCAAATCTCTATAGTCCTTTTAGAACCATTCAATATGATATGGATATCAGTGCCTTTTATCTAACTTTAATTTGTTAACCATCCCTTCTAAAACAAGATTATCAATGCTACCTATATCAATGATAAAATTAACAAATTTACCTTCACATTTGCACTTTGTACCAAATAAAATTTTCCTCTAAATTGCATCTTTATCCTCATTTAGCAAGACATTCCTTAACAAGGTGAAATCTAAAGCCTAATGGTTAGTGCATAAACCAAGATAAAACATAAATAAAAACATTCAAATGCATGTAAATCAGCCATTATACCTTAGTTCTTCACTTCTTCCTCTAATTGAGCTTGATGAAGTAGAGGCGTCCTTGTTTCTCTACTTGATTTTCTCCTTTGATGATGGATTGTGGATTTCTCTCCACTACAAAACAAGATTGGATTTGGATTGGACTTGAATGGTGATGATGGATGAGAGGGATTTGGCTTAGATGAGGGAATATTTGGGCATTATGATGGCATAATGGATGATTTTGGATCTCAAATGGACAACATAAGATTGGATGAAAAGTGGATAGTTTCTGAGAAGATGAGACTCCAATTTATAGATTGGAGGAGACCAAAATGGAGGGCCAAGATTGATTTTGTGATGAAGGGCTAGGATTGAAAGAAAGAGGAGGAGAGGATTGAGAGTTCAAGGTGGGAGATTCAAGAGATTTTCCCTAAAGGCATTTCTTGTCTCCGCACTTCTCAAGATTCATGGGGAAGAGCTCCCAAGTACATTGGGGAGAGAAAAATGAATTAAAAATTTCTTGGAGAAAGGGGAGAGGAATTAAGAATTCCAAAATAAGAGGATGTGTGGGAATACTAAATAGATAAAGGAATTAAAAATTCCTTGGGAAGATGAGGCATGGGGAGATTCAAAGAATTTGAATATCTTTGAGAGGATCAAGGTGATTAGGGATGTGCAAATGATTAAGGGGATTTATTAGGTGGCTTAATGAGTGATTACAGTGCAAGTGGGAAAGTTAGGAGGATGTGACATGAGGAGATAGAATCAGTGGAGGAATTTAAAATTGAGGAATAATGATAACCATGCTTCTAGAAGAATTAATTAGGCTAAGTGAGGATTAGGAGAAGTAATTTGTAGGAATCACATGACTTAAGTTAATTAATTAGAATTAATTTTACTAAGATGAATTTAGAAGAATTAATGATTGAGATGACTTTAGAAGAATGGGGAATAATTAATTTTGATAAATTAATTATAGGACTATAGTGATAAAATTAATTAAATTTGATTTAATTAATTTTAAGAAGAAAGGGACCAACACAATTGAATTAATTATTTACATGGACATGCTTAAATTTTAGGTGTCTACAATTCTTTGTGACAAGAACTTATCTTTTTGCATATTCAGAATGTTCAATTCATCATCTCCATCTACATGTGAAACTTCCATAGGCATGATATCAAATAGTACACATCATCATACTAATTCACAATCTTGAAATTCACTAAAACATTTCTTATTGACCAAATCAATACAATCCTTTTACAACCATGTAATATGATATGGATGTCAATGCCTCCTATCTAACTTTAATTTGTTAACCATCCCTTATGAAATGAGATTATCAATGCTACCTATATCAATGATAATATTAAAAAAATTACCTTCACAATTGCATGTTGTGCCAAATAAAATCTTCCTCTAAATTGGATCTTTCTCCTCATTTAGCAAGACATTCCTTGTGACAAGAACTTCTCTTTTTGCATGTTTGGAATGTTCAATTCAATGTCTCCATCTACATGTGAAACTTGTGCATTACCTCCAAGTCTTCTATTTGGCGTCCCTTGATATTGTGAACACTCATATGCTTGATGTTTTTATTCTCCATAGTAGAAATAGGTTCCACAAAATTCTCCTCTTCTAGATCCTCATTTAGACCTTCCTCTTCCTCTTTGGTCACTGTTATAACCCATAAAAATCCTTTTGGAGTCTTGAGTTTGAAGTCTACATCTTTGCCCCTGCACTTTTAAAATGTTTAATCACCCTTACAAATTTCCATATGTCTCAAAAAATTTCATATATATGTTCCATAAGTTTCATATTGTTACATCCTTATTTGACCAAACATAACCCATATCAAATTTTTCATGCTAGCTCAGAGTTACCTTATCGTTGGTTCCTGCAATATTACAAGTGTCATGTCTAAGAATGATTAGAAAGTTGCAGGATGTCAATAAGAGGAAAGGTGTCAAAGTAATTAACTGCATTCCCACAGTCCTTCATACTTGGGTTGCTTACCTTTTAGCAGGACAATTGTAAGAAATGAGTAAAAGGAAAGATGTCCCACTATCTCACGAGGTTCATTGAATATTGCTTGGTAGTCTTGTGGGCTAGCACTATAAAAGAAATTATTTTAGGGGCTTATCACTATCTCACCAACTTAAATGTTCAACTCATGGGTGCAGTAAAAGGAAAGTGTTATTATATGTTTTGGTAGTCCCACAAGAATTTTGATAACAACATGAAAGTTGTATGTAGGTTGGCGGTAAATGTAATATATGGTATCATGGTTGCACAAAGGTAGTAACACTAATAAAGACATACTTATGATGTTGTAGTAAGAACTGCAACCCCACAACAACAAAATATTGTCTAGTTGGCTAAGTTGTGGTAGACATAAAAGGTGGTGGAAATCGAATTTCGGGTCATGGGAAAACCTTAATGGAATTTAGGTTGCACAAAGGTAATAACACTAATAAAGACATACTTACGATGTTGCAGTAAGAACCTCAACCCCACAACAAAGAAATATTGTCAAGTTGGCTAAGTTGTGGTAGACATAAAAGGTGGTGGAAATCGGATTTTAGGTCATGGGAAAACCTTAATGACATTAATTTGAAGTTAATATTGGAGTTTCAAACTGAGAGAGTTGATGAGCTTGGCATAAGGGAAGTAAATGATGAAGTGATATTTACACCATCCAAGATTCATAGCCTCATACATTCAATCATTCTGCATTTGCAGCAAATATTGTTGGGGCTCTTTGAGAATGGGGGAGAGTGATGAATCAGATCGAAGTTGAGTAACAAGTAAGTTGTTTGTGCCACAACTTTTTTAATTCAAAATGAAATTACATAATTGAATCCATTTTGATAGAAACTAGATAGGGAAATAATTCTATCACAATGCCTTGTAAGGTTGATAATCCCAAACAAAATGGTGAATCTTTGAATCCTATAGCAAAGAAGAGGTTTGCAATAGTCTTTGTTGTATATTTTTCCACAATCAGAGGATAAGGGTTCTAGGAAAGTGTTTAGAGATGATTTGCAAGGTTGTAGGGATGCCCTAATTCCTATGGTTGGGTGGGATTTGTTTTGGTACTTCGATGAGAAATGAAATGGGAAGGTTTCAGTGTCAAACCCATGGGCCTTGGACTTTGCCAAGTTAATTGTGCGAAATGTGTTCATGGATGTTGAGATGGTTAAGTTATTGGCAGAACACTACCATCCTATCACTAGGACTGTCAGAATGCCTAGTGGAAACCCTTTTCTAGTTGTGACAAGGTCAACCATAGTTGATTTTTTCATGTTGAACAAATATGCCATAACAAAGATTGATCAAGATAAATTTAAAGAAGATTATGATAGGCTGAGGAAAACCTACAAGAGGGATCAACACCCACTATATAGAAAATAGGGTTTCAATAATAGGGTCATGGATATTGTAGGAAATGAGCCATTTTTTGTTGATTAATTTCAAGTCTACTTTCAAAGGACGTGATTTTATTTATGTTAGGTATTAGGAGAAGATGCAAAGAATAAGATGTCAGTTTCTTTGATGTATATGGTCACGAGGATACAAAATTCTAAAGTAAATCTTGAGTTTGACTTTTCCCTAGAAATTGAAAGGAGAATTCATGAAAAATTTGTTATGATGAAAGAGAAAAATGGGTCATGTGATTTCTGAAACTACTCACTATTGTGTCATTTGATTTTGTATCAAAATAGAAAACCCTTGGAGAAGAGATTGAAACTAGGAATTGAAGATAATATGGGAAATAGGATGCATGTTCGGTTTTGGTGTTATTTCTGGGATAAGAAGTGTAAAAGTAATGACTATATAACATTCCATGATGTGTTTGTTGTCTCAATACTGGCTAGTTAAAGCCATCTATTATAAGATTATCTTCTAAAATTGTGGAATTAATAAATCCTCTTGCTATGAAACCTAAAGCAAGGCATACACATAACTTTGGAGACTGGTTTTATATGGTTTAAGCATACATTGATCAAGGTGTATGGTTGTCCATAGGCCCCTCACTGCTTTCCATTATCTATATTTGATAGAATAGTGTTCTTAGAATTTGTGGTAGATGGTGTGGATGGAGAAATTTGTAATGAACAGAAAGAGAAAGGAAGATTTCTACCCCATGTCCCTAATTATGTTGAATTTTCCATTAGATCTAATGTCCTTGAAGAACTGTAGGGTTTTGAAATTGGGATAGGAGACAGTCTATGACCCTGAGGGTCACATTAATTTTGCTAAACAAAAATATTGACCAATATAGGGGCTACCCATGAAGTGTTTCTTGATGAAGATGTGATTAGGAATTTTGTCACTCTCGATGATATTTTTCAAAGAAAAAGAAAATGGAATATCCAAGTTTTCTAGGATTCTTTGCAAAAGAAAAAGGACATTCTTAAAAGGATTGATTTTTTATTAGATAACTTTGAGAAATTGTATGGAAAGTAAGTTGGAGAGGATCCATGATCCAAATCAACAAAGTTGTCTGGAAAGAGACCCAAAGGAGTTGTAATTCATGATTTTTTGGATGTTGTATTTTTTCAAGACTCTTCACCTAGTCCACCCCCAAATAAAAAACAAAATAAAGATGACCCTACACCCTTGGTGCCATATGATGACACCGAAGAGGTAGGTGATACATATGAGGCCATTAGTGTCTTGAGAGCTCTAAAAGATGATGAGGGAGTTAATCAGACACAAGGATCACTTCCAAGATATGAAGAAGAAGCATATGGACATAAGCCTTAGACTAAAGGAGAAGTATTTCCTGAACACCATGAGAATTAGAGGATTGTTGTATCTATGAGATTTTTGGAGGATGATGAACTCATCTGAACACCTAAATTCAATGATTTTTGGACTAAAATGAAGATGAGGTAATTTGAAGAGAAAAGGCAGATGAACATGATGGGTGTTGATGAATCTCAACATGATGATATTGCTTTGCATACTTTTAAGGAGTTGATATTTGATGATATAGATGTTACCCCTCATGTGGCTAGGAATATAGTGTTGAAAAGAAATATGTTGATTATTCCAAGGATGACAGTGAAACATATTTTTTTATTGGACCAAGTTAGACACTAAGAGGACCCTATGCTAGTTGCAAAATTTGATTCAGAATAGGGAATGAGTGGGACAGGATACAATCCTCAGATAGACACCTTGGTTACATGGGTGACATACAAGAACATAGATAAACCTAAATTGGTTCTTATAGTTAAGAAAACCAAGGGGTCTTCTATACTTAAGAAACTAAAGGATACTTCTCCCTTGGAGGCTACCACAATGACTATGCATTTAGCAATTTTTGCTAGGGTTGTTGTAAAGAATATGCAACAAAAGATGGTTGAATATGAAAAAACTCAAATTGACATGAATGAAAAAATTAAAAATTTGTATATTGAAAATATTAAATTGAAAGATTAGTTGAAAAGGGGTGGGCCAAATCAAAGTAAAGATATTGTTATCCACAAGAATGTAGTACCAGAGCCTATTGATGATGTTGTTGATAACAAGAAATGGATTAGCATGAAAAATAAATATGAAAAGGAAATCGAAGATTTGAATAGGATAAACAAGGAAACTAGACAAGGAGTGTCAAAACAAATTCTTTCTACATTTGAGAAGGTATTGATACATGGTGAATTGTATCATTGATAGGCTTGAGGATGTGTACAAAAGCTATGAATCATTGCTGAAGATGTTGGAAAATTTTGAGGAAAGCAAGCCTATATTGGAATTATTGTACAAAAGGTGGTACCTAGTGAATTATACCTTGATCACTCAGTGTAAAGTGTTATAGAGGGATCCAAACACCCCTCCTGATATCAAGATAACAAAAAGAATGGTGAAGATGATGATTGATGAACTCAACTATATTTCTAAAGGAAGAGCCTAAAATAAATGCTAAAATTAATTCATTTCATACATTCAAGCATTGGTCTTTCCCACTAATTGTTGACCAAGATGGACATGTCAAAGACTTTTATGACTAGAAGAGTGAATTTAGTCAAACGGTTCTACAAATTCTTTCACATATGCAAGAAGAAAAGGATGTTAGTTTTCAGAGCCTCAATCTCTTCCTCAATAGGATAACTACATTGGATAATGGATATGCAAGATTCATCTTTGAGGTGCATGAGATCACATATAAAAGGTAGAAGGATCACTTGGAAAATTTTCCAAAGGTTTAGAAATATAAGTGGCCTAGTAATTATGATGTGTACCAATGGGAGAATTTATATTTGAATCCATCAAAGGAATACTGTAGTTCAATAGCAACTGGTGTACATAGTAACACACTTTAGTGGAACCCTATCAAGCCGACAGAGTCATGGGTTACCACTTGAATTATGAAGATAAGGAGTTATGTTCATGTTCTCCAACTTTCTCTCTTTTTTTATTATTTCTTGTTATGTTGACTTTGGAATAGTTGTAATGAGTTGAAACAATATTATATTATTTTTTAAAATGAAAAGACATGTCTTTTCATTTTTGGGTGGGGTAAACCAGATAGTTTCTTTTGTAATGGTCTGAAGCTTGTTTCTTCTCTCATTTTGTATATAAGGGAGAAACCAAGACTGTACAGGGGGTTAGAAGATTTTGGATAACATATACTATCTTTTGCAATACCTTTTTTGTAGTGGCAACAATATAATGGAACAACTTGGTGTCTAATTCTCGATTTCAATTTTTTGTGGTAAAAATTGATAAATGTTGTTTGGTTGTCTCCAAGTAGATTTATTTCCTATTATTAATTTAGTATATCAAGGATATTTTTGATTTATCAAAGCAAGAATTTTGTTTTGTGTGGTTTATTTAATTGGTTTCTGCAAGGAAAAATTAAATTCATTTAATAAGTCACAATAACTTGAAGGCATCTCTTGGATTAAAAAGAAGAACCTAATAACATACATTCCTACATGTTTATGCAAGGCATGAACAAATGAAGTGCCAAACAATTTGAGATATAATCTGAAGGAGGAAACATATCATTTTGGACTTCATTGCCCTATAAAGAAGGCACCAATCATAATTGTTCTCAAAACTTCTTTCAAATCAATTTTCAATTATTTCCTTTTATTTTATTAGTAGAGATAGGAGTTAGATTGATATTTTGATTATCTATTTCAAGACCTCATGTCAAAATGAAATAGATTAATGAAATGTTATCTATTTGAAAACATTAATCATATAAACCTTATAATTTGTATGAGGATTATAATCTGCTTTATTGTCATTAGTGGTTCCATAAGAAGTAAATAATTGTTGATGATAGAGGTACACCCGCATAGATATAGAAGATCCTAAAGAGAAGAAGACATTAACCCTTAGGTTGATTCTTGTTCGTTGGCCAAATCACTAGTGAAGCCTGATAATAGAAATTGGCATACCCTTGTTTTACAATCTGTTAACTTAGGAACCAGCAGTCACCCACATTTATTTTGAAAGGGTGGTAAGCATTATCTCCTTTATATTTCCAACTGCTACTAGATTCCTTATTCTTATTTTGGTATTCATTTCATCCCCCATACGATCTTTTTTCAAATCTTTCCATTATGATCTCTTCCTCTCCACTTGATTTCAAATATTCTATTTAGCTTCTCTTCTAACTTTAGGGAAAATTGATAAGAATCCTAAATAATGGTTATCTTGACCAAACTTGGCTCCTCTTAAATAATTATCTTTAACCCATTCATATACCAGGTTACCTCCTCCTTGTGGAAATGGCTTATTTTTATGAATACCTTTTAGAACTCTTATGTGTATTCTTTGACAAAATTGCTTGCTTCAAACCTTGTGTCTTCTTCAAAAACTCTAACTCATAATCAACATGAATGAGTTGTCTCTTCAATTTTTCCACAATTTGAACCCATCTTGTTATCTTTTCTTTTTCTCTTTTATTTCTTTCTAGATTTACTTCCTTCCACTAGATACTAGCATGACTTTTCAACTTGGTCTTTGTGAATTTGACCTTCTTAGGATCTTCAACTTCCTCATACTCAAAGTAATATTCCATATCATTGATCCAATTGATCAACTTGTCGAGGTTAAGATTTCCAAAATATGTGGAAACTTCAATCTTTGGCCTTTTTCCAATCTTGAAGATATTCTTTAACAATATGACTTGCTCATGATCTCCTACTAAATCTTGTTCTTCTTTGAACTATACTTCTTCAACTTCATTTTCACTTTCATCTCTTCCTCCTGGATCAAACTCTCTATGGAGATCCTATTGCAAGATTGAAATTATCTTTGTAGGGCTTGTAGTACCCCTCCTTGATTAGCCTCTTTTGTATGTTTTGAGTTACTTCAGTGACTTTTCTGTGGAACATTATTGTATTTTTCTTTGGATATTATGTGATGTTATTTCATGTTTTATCTGGATTTATGGTGTATGATTTTATGCAATATCTCAGTGCTTATGAATAATGTTGTTTTATAGATCTTTATCATGGACTAACACTTTTCCCTTATATTGCGATGGGTTATTTATATGTTGCGTGTTTGCAAGTATATTGGGATGCGAGGGGATGATTTTCCTTCACTCACTCAGGTGAGATAGGGAACATCATGATTCTCCTTCATCCATGTGCATGATGTGTCTCTGTATATATATATATATATATATATATATATATATATATATATATATATATATATATATATATATATATATATATATATATATGCACGTGTGGTTCTTTGGTGCAGGACATTGCAGGTACTAGTTTCGGGTAGGTATAGGGTATTGACTCCACCTAGTTTTACAAGTCTGAGCATGCCTAATATATCCGATGGGAGTGGAGGAGATAGTTGTGGTACCCCATCTTGACCCACAGTTACACTCGTGTGAGTGTTGTCAGTCGGTTGTCTTTCCCATCTGGCTGGTATACGAGTCATAGTTTCTGGTTTGATCATTTGATCGTTCCTTGTTTTGTGTGCTTTCATTTATTCAAATGGTTACTTAACTTAAATGGATAATGCTATGTCATGTTGGCGTAATTAGTTGATTATTATGCTCCGTGATTATTGATTTATTAAACTGATGAATTGCTAAATTAAATAGTTAAATGGCTTAATGTATTGTATAAAGTTGCATTGATATTTTTGTGAAATAAATAAATTGCCTAGCCATTTAAAAAGGTTAAATGCTTATGTTGAAGGAAGTATTTATGGAAAAAGAAATAAATAAAAGCTTCCCTTTTTATTTTTCCATTTGGCCTTTTTAATTTAATCATTGGAAAGAATTATTTTTTATGGGAAAGAAATAAATCTGATTGCCTTTTAGTTTTAAAATATTTAAATTTGATTGGATGTAAACTTTAACCTAGAAGCTTAGGTTAAAAGATATTTTTGGGCATCCATTCTAGGCATTCATTGCAGGAAAAGGAGAGGAATTTAGAGAGAAGAAAATAATTCTATAAATCTTTTTGGAAGAGCTGGAGATTCAACCTGGGTTGTAAGACTGGTGCTCCTTCATTCCCTTACTTGCCTCTGCTTCAGGTTGGATAATCTATTCTGATGTTTTGATTTGATTTTGTATATTTCAGTTTTCTTCCTACGTGATTGGAAAATGCAATTTGCCTGTAGATTCTTTTTGGAATGTTGAAATGGAAGAAAGATTGCCTGATATAGTTGATTTTGTGATGCTATTAGCATATGGTTGCATTCAGGAAAGGAATTGTTCAATTCGTCTTTGATGTGTGTTATTTGTTCATAGCAAACAACTTCTTGATTTACCTCTTCTTTTGAAAGAAAGAATTTTAGATTGGGTTTGTTGGGTGCATCCTTGTTTCTATATTGTCAAGAATTGGCTAGTTATTCTTTCCAGTGTGTTTATTTCACCATCTACCTTGCTGATAAACTTTTCCTTGAAATTTTAGAAATTGGCAGTGTATGTGTGTGCCTGTGAAATAATTATGGAAATGGAATGTTCTTTGTGGTTATTGATTTTGTGACTTTTGGGTTTTAGTTTGCCTTGGAGGCATGTGTTTTTGTTTGTTTCATAGACTTTACCACTCCCATGATGGGCTTGCCTCATCACATGGGTCGGTAGTGTTTCCTACCCGTAGGTAGCAGAACTACCGGTCAACAGCACCGCTATGCAGTAGCAATGCTACCAGTCGATAAGACTGCCACCGATTGGTAGCAACACTGCCAATCGGTAGGAATGCTACCAAGTGGTAGCAGTACTACCGGTTGGTAGTGGCTGCTACCAGTGGTAGCGACACTACCAGTCGGTAGTACTGCTATCGGTTGGTAGCAGTGCTACTAGTCAATAGTGGCTGTTACCGATAGTAGCAGCACTATCAATCGGTAGGGTTGTTACTAGTGGTAGTAGCACCACCAACAGGTAGTGTTTGTTTCCTCGACAGCAGCATTACTGTCAGTTGGCTTTTGCCACCACTTCACCATGTGCCTTACTGGTGCAAACCGATATGTGTTATTACATTAATTTAATTTTATTAAGTGAACATATTAATGTGGTTGTTTTATGTTAAGCATAAATGGTGATTTTTCTTGTGATTTTTATTATGTGGTTAATAAATTTATCAGTGGAAATCAAGGCATGAATTAGAGATTCAAATTGGTAGATTTGGATATATTCTGGAAATGAATTAAGTGCCTGTTAGGAATTCATGTTATAATTGGTTGAATGTTTAATGTGGATTTCATTCCTGATGAAATATTGATTTGGAAATTGATTAGATGTGACTGCTACAAGAGTGTTTATTTCATTTTTCAATCAATGAGGTTGCAAGTGTATTATGTGTTGTTTTGTTATGTGGTTCAGTCATCCTGTGGAGGCTTATTTGGTACCTTTGACCAGAGATATATGTTGGCTTCATTGTCTTAACCATGTAGTGTCTTTTCCTTATGGTTAGCCAAGAGTCAGTATGTCCTTATTGGACCACTTGTTTTTGATAGTGGTGTTATGGCTGTCTGCTTCGCCATAGGGTCCTTGGGGAGTGACCATGTTTGTTTACTGTCCTTTGAGAGAGTGGCTTTCGCTTGGGGGTTGCACCCAAAGTGGTAGGCATTATGACCCAGTGGAAGTCAAATAATAATTGGTAATCTAATGAATTGATTAGGTGGGTAGCATCATAACATTAAAAAAGATAATTGTACCTCATGCATAGGTGAGTGCTAGTACAGGGCTCATAATGTTGCGAGAAGGCCTGGAATGGCAAACCAACCACCTTGTCTTCACGAAAGGCTGGTAGGTTTTGTATGAGACTTAGTTGGAACTGGAGGTTTGGGAGAGGTTACCAAGATAGTGAGTCGGGACCTATGGAGGTTGTACCATGGTATCCATCTTAAGCTATGTGATGACACTCTCTCATTTGGTTCACTTGTGTGTTTGTGATGTTGAGTCACCCAGATTTTTTGGGGTCATTTTGTGTTATCATGCAGTCATATTGTTTTGTCGACCATGTCATGCTTATGCTTGCTTGAGGGTCCTCAACTATCTCCTAGCATGGTGGGGTGATTCCATTTGGGAATTACATGGTCGGGTGGTAGTGCCACTTCCCATCAGATGTTCGGATTTGTACCTTCATGTGAGGATTGGCTTCGTAGGTGTTCCTGTGGTTCGTGACTCATGCTTCATCTCTTGTTTGAAGATTATTGTTATTTGTATAACTATGTGGTCATTGTACCATTGTAATAGCGAACTTATGTAACCTTGTAATTGGATGAGATCTATCCTTATATGTTTATTGAGAATCTATGTTTTGGAAGAGCAATGTAACCCTATGTTGGGATGTTTTTATCAGTTTCCTTGATGATGTTAGTAAATGCTTATTGAAGTAGAAATTATATTGTATCCTTTCAATCTTTCTATGATGAATCTTTATTTTCTTGTGGCTTCTTGTGATCATTGAGTTAATGATGCATATGTAGATTTATGATTTTGTGGAATTTATTCTTGAAGTTAATTCTTCGTTGGATACCCTTAAGGAATTCTGGTGTAAGTCATCTGCTTGTGTTATCATGCATGTTGTGTAGTTACACTTATGATGTTTATACCTTAAAAAAAAATGTTTCACCCTTGTTGTGGGTTTTCCTTTGGGGTTCCTGGCGAGGCATTACATTTGGTATCAAAGCCCATGTTTCAACACTAGGTACTCTGGGTTTGTAGTGAGCCCATTTGCCTTGACCTTTTTGTGTAGGTCTTGCGATGTGACTTCCTTGTGTCTTTCTTTGCCTTTGATCTGAACCTTTTTCTCTTGTGCAGTGTTAGGTAATGGCTAGGAAAGCCAAGGGAGGTGGCCGCATTGGTGACCGCACCAAAGGTAGAGGAGGAGGAAGGGGTCGAGGTTTCGATCGCCATAGTCCTTCGCCATCACCCACTCATGCGAGTGTAGATAGAGATCAGTCAGTTCATCAGGAGGATCCACATTTAGTGGAGCAGGTTCCCGAAAGGGAGGAGCTACATCAGATGTTTCAGGAGGTGCTAGCTAGACTAGGACCCAGACCCGAGGTGGATCAGCCCATCCATGCCCGGGTAGAGGAATCACTTCAGAAAATTCCACAGAGAGAGAGAGAGAGATCTCCTAGAAGGAGAGAGGCCCTAAGGGACCTAGATCCAGCTATCTTAGGGCACATGAGGGACTTGCTGAGGTCCAATCCTCCCTTCTTTGATGGAAAAGGTACCGGTCTCGAGGCAGAGACCTGACTTATCAGTTTAAATCAATGTTTTTCTATGTATCCTTACAATAGCAACACCAAGGTGAGATGCGCGATCATGTGTCTCGAGAGCTTTGCATCTATCTGGTGGAGATTAGAGGAGGAGAGGATCGGTGTGAGCATTAAAACCGCATCTTGGGAGATCTTTTTGGAGAGGTTCAGGACACGATTCCCCTCACCCCAATGGAGGCAGTCGCGAGCAAATGAGTTCTATGCTCTACGCCAGTTTGGGTTGTCAGTGGATCAGTTTGAGCACAAGTTCTATGAGCTCAAACAGTATGTCAGGATCAACAATGATGAGGCTATGCTTGTGCAACACTTCTTGAGGGGTCTTAATGACCACATTAGTGGAGGAGTGAGAGTTTTTGAGCCTACTTCAGTAGAGGTAGCCATGACGAAAGCCAGGTCGATAGAGAAGAACCTTAGCCATTCTTATGCCGGCCAGTCTAGAGTTCAGATTGGGAGTGATCCTTTCAATGGGTCTAGAGGTAGAGGGAATCAGTCCCAGACTGCTGCACATTTTAGGGGCCCTTAGGCACCTGCCAAGGGTGGACAGAAGCAGCAGCCGCTGAGACTAAAGTAGTCTTAGGGCTAGTAGGGTGGCATCTCTTAGTCCCGAAAGAGCAGGAGATGGCAGACCTTTCCAGAGCAGTCTTCTCAGGGAGCATCTCAGGCCCCTAGTGGGGATTGCTTTCAGCAATCTAGTGGACTGTCTAGGAGTAGAGGACCGGTTAGGGGAGTTTGCTTTACTTGTGGTCAGTATGGCCATAAGGCTTCTCAGTACCCTCAGCATCCTCACTAGACGAGCAGTAAGAAGCCAGTCATATCAAAGCTGATAGTGGGGGATGCAAGTAGATCCCATAGAGTATTTGCAGTGGTAGATGACCACTAGGCTGAGCATCAGAGTACTGTGATTGAGACCACATGTGTGTTGTGTGGTACCCCTATCTCTATACTTTTTGGTTCCGGTGCTTCAGATTCTTTTATTTCTTCATCCATTATGGAGCAGTAAGGGCTCGTGTCTTCTAGGAAGGCAGTTAGGTGGCAAGTAGAGTTGGCTACTAGTGTGCGAGTGTTTGTTGATGCCTTTGTTCCTAGTTGTGAGTTGGACCTAGGACCCTTTGTCACTTCAGTTGACTTTTGAGTCATTCCTTTGGGGTCCTATGGAGTTGTGTTGGGGATGGATTGGTTATAATCTCATAGCACTCATGTAGAGTGTTGCCTAAAGACAATAGAGTGTGTAGATGGCCATGGTAGGAGAGTGGGGATCGTTGGAGTTCAATGATCGATATCCTTACGTAAGATTTTTGTCATGCAACTTAGGTGGTGCATGTGTCAAGGGTGTCAGCTTTTTGCAATTGCTCTTGAGGGTGTGGATGAGGGAGAGAGTCGAGAAATCGCTCTTGATGGTCACCCTATTCTTCGAGAGTATGCGGATGTGTTTCCTTTGGATATTCCTGGTATGCCTTCGAAACGAGACATAGATTTTCGCATTGACTTGGTTCCTGACATGGAACCTATTTCGAGAGCACCATATCGGATGACTACTCAGGAGTTGAGTGAGTTGAAGTTGCAAGTTGAGGAGTTGTTGGCCAAGGGATTCATTTGTCCTAATTTTTCTCCATGGGGTGCCCCGGTTATCTTTGTCAAGAAGAAGGATGGTTCTCTTCAATTATGCATTGATTATCGACAGTTGAATAAGGTAACCATCTGGAATCGATATCCATTGCCTCAGATTGATGACCTTTTTGATCAGGTGAAGGGAGCCAAAGTGTTCTCTGAAATAGACCTGAAGTCTTGGTATCATCAGTTGTGCATTCATGATGCAGACATTCATAAGATGGTGTTTCGTACTCTTTATGGTCACTATGATTTCATAGTGGTGCAATTTGGGTTGACGAAGGCACCTTCAGTGTTCATGAGTCTTATGAATAGGGTTTTTCACACCTACCTTGACCACTTTGTTCTTGTGTTCTTGGATGACATATTGATTTATTCTAGATCCATGGAAGAGCGTGAGGGTCACTTACGTCAGGTATTGTAGTGCTTGAGGGAGAATCAACTTTTTGCGAATTTGGCAAAGTGTGATTTCTTCCAGTCAGAGGTGAGCTATCTTGGTCATATAGTTTTGGGAGAAGGTGTATCCATGGATCCTTCTAAGATCCAAGCCATTGTTGATTGGCCAGCGCCACCCAATGTTTCTGAAGTTTGAATTTTCATGGGTTTGGCCAGATATTACCATCGCTTTGTTCAAAGCTTTTCTCAGATAGGTCATCCGATTACTTCTCTTCAAAGGAAAGGGAAGAAGTTTGTTTGGTCAGAGCAATGCAAATTGGATTTTTGTACCTTGAAGGAACTCCTTGTTGGTGCTCTAATTTTGGCAATTCCTGACCCATCTAGAGATTTCATGCTATGCATAGATACCTCTTTAGAAGGTATAGGTGTGGTGCTTATGCAGGATGGACGTGTGGTTGCCTATGAGTCTCGCAAACTCAAGGATCATGAGTTGAACTATCCAGTTCATGACTTGGAGTTGGTAGTAGTAGTGCATGTGTTGGTATGTTGGAGGCATTCCCCGTTGGGGCATCGGTTTGAGTTGCATAGTGATCACTGCAGTTTGCAGTATATTTTCACGCAATTGAACTTGAATGCTTGACAAAGAAGATGGATGGAATTCCTCTGCGAGTATGATTTTGAGGTTATTTATATTCAGGGGAAAGAGAATGTAGTGGTAGATGCTTTGAGCCATAGGCGGCATGAGGCTGCAACATTGTCCCTCGGTGTGGACTTGAGTGAGAGAATTCTTAGAGTTCTTCCTCAAGACACTTGGTATCAGGATGTTAGAGTTGTGGCGAAGTCTGGAAGACCATTGGAGGGTAGATATTCTGGATATACTCTTGAGTCAGATGGTCTTCTTAGACATCTTGGACAGATCTATGTACCTCCTTTGGAGGGTCTCCGCATTTTGATCATGACTAAGGCCCATCGTGCACCTTATTCGGCACACCCCAATGTCAAGAAGATGCACGTAGATCTTAGTCAGATATATCATTGGGCTGGTATGAAACGTGACATTGCTGATTTTGTGTCCAAGTGCTTGGAATGTCAGCAGGTGAAGGTGGAGCATCAGCACCCTGCAGAGCTTTTACAGCCAAATTTGATATTGGATTGGAAATGGGATATCATTTACATGGATTTCATAGTAGGGTTACCTGTTTCTTCACGGTGTCATGATGCCATCATGGTCATTGTTGATATATTGACCAAAGTTTCTCATTTTTTTCCTATTCGATCTTCTTATACTACAACAGTGGTGGCACGAGTCTTCTTGGAAGATGTGGTGAGGTTGCATGGGATCCCAAGGTGGATGATTTCTAATAGAGACCATGTCCTTACATCAGCCTTGTGGACCTCACTTCACCATGCTTTGGGGACCCAGTTGAACTTCAATTCATCTTATCGCCCAGAGACTGATGGTCAGACTGAGCATGTGAATCAGGTCTTGGAGGACATGCTTCGCATGTATGTTATGGATAAGTAGTCGTGTTGGGAGGAATATCTTTGCCTTGTGGATTTTTCTTATAATAATGGATATCACAGCTCTATAGGCATGTCGCCCTTTCAGGCATTGTATGGTCATCCTTGTCGTACTCCTTTGAGTTGGGATCGATTGGAGGATAGGGTTTGTTTAGGCCTGAATTTGCTTCGTGAGATGGAGCAACAGGTTGAGCAGATTTTTGGGCATTTGGTTGTTGCCCAGGATAGGTAGAAGAAGTATGTCAATGCTCATAGAGTCGATCACCAATTTTTGTTGGCGACCGTGTGTTCTTGAGAGTGCATAGGCGGAAGAGTCTGATCTATTATGGAAAGGGTTCTAAGTTGGCACCTTGTTTTGTAGTTCCTTTTGAGATCCTTGAGAGGATAGGACATGTTGCCTACCATCTTGCCTTGCCGCTGAGTCTCTCCCGCATCCATGATGTCTTTCATGTCTCTGTTCTTCATCCTTATCATTGTGATGTGACCCATGTTCTTGATTGGAACGCTTTGCAGGTCGAGGACGGGCAGCTTTCCATGGAGCCCGTGTGCATCCTTCATCATCGGGATTTGACCCTCAAGGGTCATACCATCGAGCAGGTAAGGATCCTATGGAACCCCAGTCATGAGTCCTCTGCAACTTGGGAAAATCTAGTGAAGATGAGAGAGCTTTATTCTTATCTCTTTTAGGCTTCTAGGAGTAAGCCTAGGCTTGGGAGGGCGGATGTAGTACCCCTCCTCGATCAACCTCTTTTGTATGTTTTGATTTACTTCAGTGACTACTCTATGGAACATTATTGTATTTTGATTCGGATATAATGTGATGTTATTTCATGTTTTATCTGGATTTATGGTGTATGATTTTATGCAGTATCTCAGTGCTTATGAATAATGTTGTTTTATGGATCTTTATCATGGACTGACACTTTTCCCTTATACTGCGATGCATTATTTATATGTTGCATGTTTGCAAGTGTGTTAGGATGTGAGGGGATGATTTTCCTTCATTCACTCTGGTGAGACAGGGAACGTCATGATTCTCCTTCATCGGCGTGCCTGTCGTGTCTGTATATATATATACACACACACACACACATATATATATATGTATATATATACATATATATATATATATATACATATATATATATATATGTGTGTGTGTGTGTGTGTGTGTGTGTGTGTGTGTGTGTTTATGGTGAAAATGGATAACAAATAACAACAATATTGAAAGACTAAAATGGATTCAACCACAAAACCCTAGCCTAACAATGGACAAAGATCCACCATAACATATGAAGATAACCTAAGACAATGCAAAATAACTCAAAATCATAAAGATTATACCATCACATGTCCAATAGGGTTTTGATCTCCATTCTTCCTATCTCCATTGATCTTGCTTGATATATTTGCTCTCAGATTTTTGTATGCACAAGAGCTCAACAAAGAACGGAATGTGGTTGCAAGTGGAATTGTAGTGTAGCCAAGTTGCATGAAAGATCATTAGCATGAGTGATTAGGGATTAGGGTTTGACAATGAAGAAAGCATCTCCTTAAATAGAAGACACAATAAGAAATGGAGGGTTAAGATTGAGAGGTGTAAAAAGAGAGGTCGGCTAGGATTAGAGGGTAGGTATAAGAAATACCAAAATAATGAAAGAGGTAGGTAGTGTAGGAAATAAGAGATGAATGACATGTGTCATGTGTAGAAAAAGATAATGAATTAATTAAATAAATAAAGATCTATTTAATTAATAGAAGAAGTAGGACAATTAAATAAATAAAATATTTATTTAATTTAGGAAAGGGATAATTTAAATAAATAAATGTATTTATTTAAATGAGAAATAAGGCTAGAAGAGGATAAATGAATTAATTAAATAAATAAAAATTTATTTAATTAATAGAAGAATTAGGCTTAGATAATTAAATAAATAAAATATTTATTTAATTAGACATGACAATTTTGAGTGTCTACATTTTGCCCCTCTTTGAGACAATGCAGCTTGTCGCGTTGTTTCAAAGAAGATAAGATGAACTGATACAAAGTTGCCCCAGAATGGGAATGATATGCCCCCTCGAGAGATTGGATGAAAATGTCTGAAAAGATTGTAGACAATCTCTCGATAAGAAAGACGGGATAGAATGGACTGATTGGATAAAGTGACAAAGTCACGGGATGAGAAAGACTGACTCGGGAAATGAAGACGAGGGCTAGGCTAGGCTATAAGATAGACCACAGGCAAAAGACATCCTCATTGTCATCCACACCCTTACGAGATCACAGTGCAGAGCGAGAAAAGAGAAGCAGCAGTCAGCAGCGATGGCTTTCATTCATAGATTCGACCGTGTTTGCCGATTCCAGCGACCAGCCGATGCAGGAGAGCCGGTAAGTACCCGAAAACCTCCTCGTACTTTCACGCATTTCAAGTTTTGTCATAAATGCATGTTTAGGAGCAATAAATGCGCTAGGAATAGGATAGTTGAAAACTGCAAAAACGCGCAACCGCGTCTGTGTCAGTGCCAGGCGCGTCTGTGTCTGGAATCGCGTTTGTGTTAAATGCGGACGCGTTTGTGAAATGTAGTAGCGTCTGTGCTTTTTAGTAGCGTTTATGTCATGTAGGGACGTCTGTGTTCCCTGGTCGCGTTTGTGCGTCTGTGTAGCAGAAGCGCGTTTGTGCAGCATATAAGCGCGTTTATGAGTTAAAAGCGCGTGTGTGTTTAAATGCATGGTTTTAGTCTTTTAGGTCAAACCGACAGTTCTGTGATGAACATACGCTGTCGATTGGATAAGCTGCTGAGAGGATACACTCAAGCAGGTCCTCTAGGAAGATTAGGATAGATCAAGGCACTTTGTGATGAACAGGGAGCACCAAGATAGGCAGCACTTTGTGATGAACAGGGAGTGCGAATGTGAGTGACACTTTGTGATGAACAGGGAATGTCACACACGTAGTACTTTGTGATGAACAGGGAGCACTACTTAGGGTAGATAGCAACACTTTGTGATGAACAGTGAGTGTCACTAAGATAGATAACCAGATGCATTTAGGTAGCAAGTAGCATTTTGTGATAAACAGTGAATGCCACGATAACTGACAAAATTGATTGTGTGACTGCAGGAGTATTTGCCGATGTTAGAGTCACGAGAGAGATTCCCGTCGACTCAGAGATTGCGACCAGAGTTGTCGATCTAGGACATGATATCCATTGAGGAGATGGGTCTCACACATGTGCTCTATGTGCCTGAGTTTCGGGCAAACATGGGGTTGCTGACTGTGTTGGCCGAGAGATGGCACTCGGAGACGTGCATGTTTCACCTGCCTATGGGTGAGATGACAGTGACATTAGAGGATGTGTACAGGATACTACATGTCCCTATTGATGGAGAGTTGATTCCCTATGACCGTGACGGTGACAGGGAGGCATTGAGACGGGTGTTTCAGGATCCCAGTTTGGAGATGCGAGTAGGTCATGTAGCCTGGGATACCATGACTGCCACAGGTTTAGCATTGCCGGCAATTATTGGAGGAGTCATCAGTGGGTACTTGTGTCTAGACAAGGCCACACGAGGATTGGCAGTGGGCTGGGGAGGGGCATTGGAGACGCTGATGGTAGAGCACACTAGGTATGCATGGGGGCCATGTGTCCTGGCACATTTATATTATGAGCTGCATCAGTTTGTGTACCACGGATCAGTGGGTTTGGGCTGCGGCGTGACTCTCTTGCAGGTGTGGGCTTATGAGCACCTTCCCATCACACGGCCCATTCATTTCAGAGGCAGAGGACAGGGACGGAGCTTCGTGCACCTGTATGACATGATTACTTCCCAGCCTCGGATTGGGAGATTGGAGCATTGGAGGCGCGTCATAGATGACATAGACATGGTCATCTGGAGGCCGTACCTGGGGTGCGAGGAGTGGGAGGACGATGCATTGGAGCTACCCTATGTGTTCAGGAGCAGGTATCTGATTGGGCGGATGCCCTATATTCTAGAGAGGCAGCTTGTTGACAGGGTGTGCAGGCAGTTTGGGCGGATCCAGCGGATGCCACGGGGCTCGGGCATGTATGCTCGTACGGTCAGAGATCAGGTGCAGTTTGGGCCACTATTATCTTATGATCAGGCGGTGACACAGCTAGCAGAGATGATGCCGATGCCCTGGGACATGTGGCCAGAGGTAGATGATGCAGGGATGGACGCAGAGTATTCTGCGTATTGGGCAGAGCATCCGTTTCCCAGGTTGACAGATCCGGCAGAGCCACTAGAGGGAGAGGGTGGAGGAGATGACGATGATGGTGGAGGGGATGGAGGTAGGGGTCGGCGGAGGCGGAGGGGAGTGGTGGGAGAGAGGCGGGTAGCACCTCGAAGGGAGGGAGGACAAGAGAGGGCAGCTCTGGTGGTGAGGGGTCGAGGTGGACTGCCCCTACAGGTGCCAGCAGCACAGGGTCCTAGACAGGGACCGAGATAGGTGCAGGCAGAGGGACAGAGACAGGTACAGCCACAGGTACCTATACAGGCACAGGGACAGGTGCAGGCAGAGGCTGAGGGACAGGCACCTGTAGGGGAGGAGCCACAGGCAGAGGCTGAGAGAGGGGATTCTGAGGAGGATGAGGTGTTGAGGCTGCGGGAGATCTGCCAGGGCCAGGCAGATGAGATTGAGGATTTGGTGCGGGAGAGAGACCACCTCAGGATCAGAGTCAGAGACACAGAGCGGGAGAGGGATCAGGCCATCCAGAGATACACAGAGGCCGAGACAGCTCTGAGGGCAGGGAGGCGGGCAGCAGAGGATGCAGGGGCAGGCTACGCATATGTCTTGCGAGCCGGAGAGGAGATCGCCTACTGGAGGGATCTATACTATGCAGCCGTGCCAGCATATCAGCGGGCTAGGAGCTTCCATAGATCTTCGCGCACAGCGACAGCTACGGGAGGGAGTCGCAGGAGACAGGCATCCAGCGGTGGGGTCATGGGGCCTCCACCACCACCAGAGAGACAGGGGGATCCTGGAGCGGGTCCATCTATAGCTCAGACTCCGTCGAGGCCAGGCGGCTCCGAGGGAGGGAGTTCCTCATAGCTATAGTGGGCTCCCATTGTATCAGTATATGTACCATTGTTGTATTGTAGACACCTGCGGGTGATTCTTTGTAGCCATATGATTCTTTTGACATCATTGTATCATGACACTTTTGATTATATATGAGATGATTCATTTTGCGGCAGCTATATGCATGTGTACCTATGTGATGAAATGTTCTTATGTGATACATGTTTTATGATATGGATGCTTATATGATGCAATGCAATATATTTTTGTTCTTTTATGTTGTATATGTGATGCATGATGCAAATGTGAATGTATGTAATGCAAATGAATATGATAATGCAAATGATTATTTACATAATGAAAATGTGAGATGTGCTAACATGTGTTGTATGCAGGATGTGATGCATTTGTGATATCTATATGTATGTATGAAATGCTTATATGTGATAATGCAGGTGTAACTATATGAAATGCAAATGTTTTTGGTGTGTCAGTATACTCAGTCATGTGATAGCGGGCTACGCGGACTCGAGAAGGACAATGGAAGTCAATCAAGAAAGGGGGATGGAAGACAGAAGATATGAAAGTGAAAGAGCTTCTTGTGCGTTATCATCATTGAGCTTTATTATGGCAAAATAGGTTATGACAATCGAGGCATATGTTCGGCCCAGAAAGTCATTGTACCTGTTTGCATGGAGATAAGACAGTCACAAACAAGGAATGCCCCAGTTCATACTAGACTCACAGTGTCCTCATATCCTTGGACAAGTCATAGCATTACTAAAAGACAATCCACAGACAGCAAATGCAAATAGGTGACGATACCCCATCCTCGCCTTTCTAGTCAAAGACATCCTAGAGATAGAATCTCTAGTCAGAGACATCCTGGAAAAGCTAAAAGACATGTCACCAAAAAGATAAAATCAAAAGAAAACCAAGACTCGACACCAACATCCACTGTAGTCCTCAAGTTTAGTGTCTCTTGTCACTTGTTTAAGTCTTATTTGATTGTGGTCACAATGTTCACTTTCACAAAAAGGATAGATAGCACTGAACCATATGTTGTCTGAGTCTGTTGAAAGATTTGATTTTGTTGAAGCTCATTGTTGCTGCTGTGTCTTATCTGAAACTGACTGAATCCATGAAACTAATACTTTATTGCGGAGAAGATGGAACTTTATTGCGGACTGGCGATGCAAATGTTGCTTTATTGTGGACTGTGCGTGAATAAACTGAAGAAAGCTGGAAGAAACTGTACTCCTCAAAACATGTGATGTTCTCAGTTCCACACCCATCACTAGACGTAGGAATTGGCCGTAGTCACAGATAGGATCTGATTTATCATGGATGGAAAGGGAGTGAAAAGGGAGGGTTATGGATGGCTAACCAATCTTAGGTAGATCAATAACAAGCCATGATGGGAATGGGTAAGTTTATTGTGAGTGAATAGGTTGTGAGTGTGTGCAAAGTGAAAGGATGAAAGAGAATCCTGAAGGAGAGAGGAGCAATGTCTCTACGCATGGCGCTGGTGACCCAGTTTTCACCATGGTACTTGCCCAGGGCGCCACCGAAGTGGTTTTCACCGTTGGACGAAATTATTTCTCTTTACTTTTTTTGATTTTTCAATTTATTTTTTTTGTTGTCACAAGGCGCCTGTTTGCCAGGTTTTCACCAAGTAACGATTTTTTCGTTTTATAATTTTTTTTTGTATTTTTGAATTTTTTGATTTTTTTGTATTTTTGAATTAGGATATTCCAAAGAGCTTATGTGTAGAACCTGCGAAGATGCATGCTGTTGATAGGATCCTCCAAAGATTCCCCTTCTGTAGTTGAGAGCTGATATGCCCCAGATCCATATACTGTTGTGATGATGTAAGGACCAAGCCAGTTGGGTTCGAACTTGCCCTTCTTATCTCTGTCTTGCTGATTCTTGGGGTTCTCTCTGAGGACTAAGTCACCTACCTCAAATGTGCGAGGCTTGACCTTGTGATTGTAACTACGACTCATTCGTTGTTGGTAAGCCTTGAGATGATTAAAAGCAGTGTGTCGTCGTTCCTCCAGCAGTTCTAGTTCTTGTAAGTGAGAGACCCTGTAGTCTTCATCGTTAATTATGTTTCTCAAGGAGACCCGTAAAGAAGGTAACTCGACCTCAATAGGCAAGATGGCTTCAGCGTCGTAGACAAGTGAGTAGGGTGTAGCTCCTGTAGGTGTGCGGACACTTGTGCGGTAGGCCCAAAGTGCAGGATTGAGTTGGACATGCCAGTTACGGCCAGCGTCGTCGACTGTCTTTTTAAGGATTTTGAGAATTGTTTTGTTAGACGCCTCAGCTTGGCCATTACCTTGGGGATAATATGGTGTGGAGAAACGATGAGAGATATGGAAGCGCTCACAGAGTTCACGAACATCCTGATTCTTGAAAGGATGCCCGTTATCGGTAATAATGGAAGTAGGAATCCCGTATCGGCAAATGATGTAATTCAAGATGAAGGTAGCAATTTGTTTTCCAGTAACTTGTGTGAGAGGCACAGCTTCAATCCACTTTGTGAAATACTCTGTGGCTGTGATAATGAATTTATGTCCATTGGAAGAAGGAGGGTGAATCTTGCCTATGAGATCGAGTCCCCACTGACAAAAGGGCCAAGGAGATGCAAGTGGTTGTAGTTCCTGTGCTGGTGCATGTATAAGGTCTCCATGAATTTGACACTGCTTACACTTTTTGACAAACTGATATGCATCTTTTTCCATAGTAGGCCAGTAGTATCCAGTCCTGATGAGTTTCTTGGCCAAGGTAGGACCACTAGTATGCGGACCACATATCCCTTCGTGTACTTCTCGTAACGCAATCTGAGCTTCGTCACTCTCTAAACATCTAAGGAGGGTGCCATCTAGACCTCGTCGGTATAGGATATCAGCTAGGATAACGTATCGGGAGGATTGGCGAATGAAAGTGCGGCGTTGGTTGTTCGATAGATCGGGAGGTAAGATATTGTCGCGAAGGTATGTGAATATGGAACCATATAACTAGGATTCAGGACCAACAACACATATCATTTCCATAGGAGTGATCTCATATGACAGAATCAGCAGGTTGTCAACCAGGAACTCATAGCGAGTCTCATTTTGTGGTAGATCAATGAGCGAAGCAATTGTAGCCATGGCATCAGCAGCACGATTCTGTTCTCTTGGTATCTGCTCAAACTCTATCTTTGCAAAGTGCTGTTTCAGATCATCTACCAGTTGTTTGTAAGGCATTAGCTTTTCATCCTTTGTTTGATAATCATCAGTTGCTTGACGGATGACCAGTTGAGAATCACCAAAAACACGAAGCTCTTGGATCTTCCACTGAACTGCAATTCTTAGCCCCGTTGTTAATGCCTCGTATTCCGCTATATTGTTGGTGCAAGGAAATGATAAGCGGTATGACTTTGGTATAGAATCACCTTGGGGAGTTATAAAGAGTATACCCGCTCCTGCCCCATGCTATGTGTATGAGCCATCAAAGTATAGTTGCCATGGCTTTGCAGGTGATATTGTTAGAATGGACTCATCTGGAAATTCTGACTGTAGAGGAACATCATCTATCATGGGAGCATCTGTCAATTGATCTGCAATTGCTTGTCCTTTTATGGCTTTTCTGTCCACGTATTCAATGTCGAATTCACTCAAAATCATTACCCACTTGGCCAGCCGCCCAGTAAGTGTAGCTTTGTTGAGAAGATATTTTAGTGGATCAATTCTGGCAATCAACTTGGTCTTGTGAGTAAGCATATAATGTCGTAATTTTTGTGAAGCAAAGACCACAGCGAGACATGCACGCTCAATTGGTGTGTAGTTTAGCTCATATCCCACCAATGTGCGACTGATATAGTAGACTGCTTTTTCCTTGCCGTCAGGTATTTGCTATGCTAGGAGTGCCCCCAGTGCTGTTGGAGTAGCTGATATGTAAAGTAGCAATGGTTGATCTGGAATTGGTGGCATCAAAACTGGCGGGTTCAAAAGATAGTCTTTGAGTGCCTGAAAAGCCTGTTGACAGTTCTCATCCCATTTGAACTTGATGTTTTTGTGTAGCAGGTGCTGGAAAGGATTGCACTTATCTGCAAGTTGTGCTATGAATCTTCGTATGGACTGGAGTCTCCCTTGTAAAGACCGAAGTTGACTGATATTCTTGGGTGGCGGCATGTCCAAAATAGCCTTGACCTTTGTTGGATCAGCCTCTATTCCTCTTTTAGACACAATGAATCCTAGGAGCTTCCCGGAGGTTACTCCAAAGACACATTTCTTAGGATTTAGTCTTACCTTGTACTTTTCCAACCGATCAAAAGCGACTGAAAGTATGTCTAAGTGTGTATTTCTGTCTATTGATTTAACCAAAAGATCGTCAACATAATCTTCCACGGTTATGTGCATGAGATCATGGAAGATAGTAGTCATAGCTCGTTGATACGTGGCACCTGCATTTTTCAGCCCAAAGGGCATGACATTCCAGCAGAAGGTTCCCCATGGACAAGTAAATGATGTTTTATGTTGATCCTCGGGTGTTATCCTGATTTGATTATATCCAGAAAATCCGTCCATTAAGGATAACATCTCATGGCCTGCTGTGAGATCAACAATTAAATCAATGTTTGGTAATGGGAAATCGTCCTCTGGACAAGCCTTGTTGATATCCCTGAAGTCTGTACATATTCGGATGCTGCGATCTGGTTTGCTAACAGGTACTAAGTTGGAAATCCATTCGGGATAATCAATTGGACGTATGAATCCGACATCCAGTAATTTCTCCAGTTCTGTCTTGACTAATAATGCCACTTGTGGATGCATTTTCCTCAATTTCTGCTTTACTAGTTTTGCCCCCGGTTTGACTGTTAAATGATGCATTACTAAATCGGGGTCTAGTCCAGGCATATCAGCATAAGACCATGCGAAGTTAACTTGTCGTTCCTTAAAGAAGCTTATGAATTTTTCTCTCTCGGCCTCTGTCAATGATTGAGCCAAAAATATGTTATGGGGAACCTCTGTTGTACCAATGTTTGTCTTTATAGTCTCCTCTACCAACATGGATGATTTTTCCTCGTATGATGCTGGGAGAATGTCAAGCCTTCCATCTTCGGGCGCCTCAGAGAGGTTTTCACCCTCAGATACGTCCTTTCTTTTTACTTTTTTAAAGTCAGATAGCGCCACAGTGTGGTTTTCGCCATAAGACCCTTGTTTTGTTTTTACTTTTACATTTTTGCGACTAGAAGGCCTGACACCCTCACCAAAGTATGCCATGTTATTAAGCTCTATGGCATATCCTGCTTTATGGTCTCCAAGAGGAAGATCATCGCGAATGCCAAGATAATCGACAATAGCTTCGTCATTTTGAAATGTATCAAGCTGTGCTGGTCCATCCTGATCCCAGTCAATGAGTTGGGGGTGAACGAGGGGAAGGTCTTTAGCATTTTTAGAGTCCGCAAGGCTAATAGTGAAGATGTGGTTATATTCAGGTATGTCAAGATAGTCATCGAGGTCGTCAATGGCACTCTCCTCATCAGTTTCGATCGTGAGTGAGTCCAAATTATCATCACTAGTAGCACCCTCAGGGACAGGTGTCCTCATCCTATGTGATCTTGACCTAGGGCCTTGAAACGAATCTTGTGCGGGATCCTCATGGGTCAGTTCTTGACCAACTCTGAATTTCTTGTAAAACTCCTCCTCCTCTGTAGGTTCTTCTGGCTCTCTAAATATCTCGTTGAGCTCATAGTCACTGGAGGATTTGTCTGAACCCCATTCCCATTCGTTGGAATCTGTAGAATAGTCATCTTCTTGTTGAACTTCAGCCACTTTGACTCGCCATATCTGTTTTGTTCTTTTATTCTGAATCTTGGGATTTAGAAAACCAAGCCCCTTGGAGTGTTCCCTTCTTGTAGTTAGCTCAGGTTGTAAAGGCTCCATGACACCTTCTTTGCGTAGTCCGAGAGGACTTTTTCCATCATACCCGAATCTTTGCAGAATTTTGAAACCTTTGCCATAGTTCTCACAGGGTATTATAATTTGATCATGTGTATCCTCTTCAGCGTCCTTATATAGCATTTTATATAAATTTTCTTCCTCTAGTTCGCCCCATTTTTGAAAGACGGTAGGATCCCATTTGAGTAGCATGATGGAGATTTGCTTATTAGGATGTGGCCTCCCATATTCCTTGGGGGAGTTCATGACTTGTCGTAAGAACATTGTTTGATTCAGAGTGTATTCTCCCATGCCTTTGTCTTCAAACTTGGCTCTAAGTTCACCTTGTTTGGATGTCGAGGGCTTTAATGACTCAGGATCAATATATGCTGAAGAAGGAGTAGCCTCACGATTGCTGGGAATGATAGTCTCAGTATGTGATCTCAAGTTATTGCAATATATGAATGGATTTGGATCACCATTGACCGTTACCTCGACTCCATTATGAGGAAACTTAATGCATTGGTGGTATGTTGATGGGACTGCCCTCATTTCATGAATCCACGGACGTCCTAGCAATATGTTATACGTGAGATCTAGATCCAGGACTTGACAAACCACGTCCTTTGTGATTGGCCCTATTCTTAGTGGTAAGGTGACTGTACCCTTGGACGAGCGCTCTTCATCATCATAAGCCTTAATAGTGATTTGGTTTATAGAATTTACAGCTTTGTTAGAATATCCCAATTATCTGATGGTGCTCAATGTACAAATATTAAGACCTGCTCCTCCATCTATCAGGACTCGTTTTATTCGGTGTTTATGTATGAAGGCTTCAATGTGTAGAGGTGCATTATGAGGCTGACTTAGGGAGGCGTCATCAGCTTCTGTGAATGTGAGGGAGTGTGGAACGGATAAATATCCCACCATGGCTTGAAACTGGTCCACGTTTAGATCAGTAGGGACGACAGTATCTCTCAAGGTTTTATCAAGGATAGCTTTATGTGCAGGAGATATACGTAAGAGCTCAAGAATAGAGATGAGTGCGGGTGTTTTCCCTAGTTGTTCTACAAGGTCGTACTCAGGCTTAGTTGACGGAAGATTGGTATTCTTAGTAGAGGCACCTGGCAATGTGATCTTACCTCGACGGGTTGTAACATGACATTCAGCGGTAGATGCGGACGAAGATCCCACACCTTTTAGGACAATTTTGGGTCTTTGAGAAGAATTCTCAGGATTTTTATTTTTGATAGTAATGGTAGAAATATGATTGTCCATTGAGATGTGATTAATAGTGGAATCATAATTGTAAGATGCTCTAGTGTAATTGGCTTGATCATCTGTGACTTTGCCTTTTCCCTTGTCATGTTTTGGGAATGGTTCCTTAAACACCTCATGCTCTTGGTTAGATGAATGTCCCTCAATCTCAATATCTCCTCTGTCAATGAGATCTTGTACAATGTTTTTCAATCGATGGCAATTACTTGTCTTATGACCCTTGCTCTTATGAAATTCACAAAATTCATCATCATTCCACCAATTCGGTTTTACCTTTGGTTCATATGGAGGAAAATCTGGGACTGTGATCACTTTGTTTGCTACAAGCTTTTTGAATACTGATTCAAGTGGTTCTCCCAATGGAGTATACTTCCTTCGTGGTTTAGAAGCCGTTTGATTGTTCACTTGATTTTTGGTAGAACTTGAACCAGAAAAGACGAACTTTGGTCTCACTGTGTTGGCATCAACAACACCATCATTAACCATGTTCTTGTTCTTGTTCCAAAACTTTGGTTTGTCCTTTCCCTTGAAGTCCTCTTTGTTTTCTTTGAATAGCTTGATAACTCCTTGTTCAATTAAGACCTTTTCTGTTGCTAGGCCCTTTTCAATGACATCCTTGAATGTAGACAAACAAGCTTTTCTGAGATCATAGCCAATAGCCTTGTTAACATTTTGTGTGAACATTTCCACCATTTGTTTTTGCGGGATTTCACAAGAGCATCTGCTAGCTAGGTTTCTCCATCTCTGTAAGAATGTTGCGAAAGATTCTCCTTCCTTTTGTTTAGTATTGCACAAGGTAGTAACTGAGACATCTGTTTCAATGTTGTAAGAGAAATGTTGAATGAATGCTTCTGCCAAGTCGCCCCATGACTTAATACCGGGAGGTAATTGAGAAAACCATTCCATAGCTTGATCTCCTAAGCTCTGTGGGAATAATCTCATTAAGTATGTTTCTTCTGCGGCTACCTCAATGCAAGCTATGAAGAATTGTCTTATATGTGCCTTGGGGTCTCCTCTCCCTCTATATTTGTCAAATTTTGGTGTTACAAAGTGCGGAGGAAACGAAGGCATTGGAATGCTCTTATCTAAGGGATAAGGGCATATATCTCTCATAGTATATGTGGGTTTTGATGTGCCCATGTCTTCCACTTTCTTTTGTAGATCTCTAATTTGTTGCTCCAAATTATTTTTGGGAGGAGATGAATTTCTTGTAGCATATCCCATGTTTGAAACACCCATTTGAGGAGGAGCTTGTTGCATGTATGGATGATACTGATCGTAGACATGTCCATATGGAGGTCTATATTGTTGCGACATGTATGGAGCACTTGGCATAACTTCTTGCTGAGGGACCCCATATCTGTTTTGTGTGTATAAACCATATTCAACAGGTCTTTCATTTTCCATTGTGTTGCCCCCAATTTTGACATGAGGTCTCCTTGTGTCAAAATTTTGAGGATGTCCTTGAGTATCCACTTGTCTTAATTGACCCATATCTTGAGCATGTGTTTGAGCATAAGGCCTCCATGATGGTCTTTGAGTGTAAGTATCATATATTTGAGCTTGTGTATGTGGGATTGCCGGTTTTTGAAGCAAAACTGATGGTGACTCAGGCATCATATTCGGTCCTCTATTTACTCCACTATTTGGTCTCCTTTGATCCATGTTGGATTGAGTTTGTTGTGAGGGTCGACTTTCCATAAGTTGAGATAAGTCAAAATCATGTGGTATTTTAGCTCCACTTTGTGCCATCATGTTTAAAAAGTATTGACAATCTCTCCTCATTATCTCTTCAACCAATCTATTGAATTGAGGATCCATTATGGATTCTTGTATGTCTGCTGATAGTATTGAAGAGTTGTCAACATTGTCATTGTGTGTAGTATTGTTGTTTATAGCGTTTGCGCTTTCCACATTTGGATTATGTCTATAAACATTCATGTCTGGTAATGTAGTGTGCTCAGGATTGTAGAATAGATCATTGTCATACTCATAAGAACTCATGTTTACGGATTCTTGAGCTTCTTTAGCTATTCTCCTAGATTTTTGAAGGCGGGTTTCAACCATGAACTAGGTGTTTGACCAATATGTGAGAGACTAGATGGAAAATATGAAAAGAGTATGGAAGACCAAGAGTTGTATGGAGTGTAAATGAATCTTAGGTGTACTTGCAATGTCCAAAGTGTAAGACCAAGTATGTAAGTAGTAGAGTAGGTGTGACTTCCAAAGAGAGGATAGTTTCTCTTGATGAGGTAAGCTGACCTTGACCCTAAGTAAGACCAAATGAGACCCAAAGGTAAGAAACCTTAATGAGGGACCACTTAGCAAAGTGTAGTTGTATGTAGTGTGTTGACAAAGTATGATGAGGACAAGCAAGTGACCTTTTGACTCAAGTTTAGACAAGTATGAATGTAAAATGAGGTATGAAGCAATGATGGACTATGTAAGACCTTAGAACAGGCTGAATGCTAGATGAAACCTGAAGAGACAACCTAGGAAGCTCAAGTATGCCGAAACTGATTTTCTTTGTTTGATGGACTCTGAAATTTTCTTGCAATTTTAAACACAGACGCGACTGTATCCTTCACAGACGTGGTTTCCTGACACAGACGCTACTCTGTTAAACACAGACATGATTCTGAGATTTTCCTGTTGATGTTTGCTGGGACTGTAACAGTTTTTTTTTGCAATTGTGGACACAGACGCTGATAAAAACACAGACGCTATTCTGCCCTTCACAGACGCGTTTATCCGACACAGACGCGGTTTGAACAGACACAGACGCGTTTCTGTAACCTTAGTGCAATCTTTCCTATCTGTGAATTTGTTTTGCTGTGACCAAATCTGATTGTTCGATTGTTTTTCGTGACAAGAGGACACAGTGTTGATAACTCAATGTTTGCAAACTGTTTAGACTCCAAAAAAGTGTGTTGTTTAATGTAAAAGTTTTTGCATACACTTGAAGACACAAAAGACACAATGTTTTGTTGTTTTGTCTTGAATGTTTGAGTGTTTAGCATAAGACAAGCACAAATCTTAGGGCTGGCCAAGACAATAGTTGTTGATCCCACATAGGGTTTTACCCCCGAGGCTACGCTATTCAGAGCGGATACTTAGATGCTTGACCTCACTGGCTCCACCCTCGGCACTCACTTCTCGGGTCAGCCAAGCATCAGTCCCCATGAAAACTCCCCATGGCGAACTTTGTATCTCTACTAAGAACCGTATGTGTGTGGGCCGCTACCAGAGGTCCGACCTCCTGCCTCAACAACTAGAAGGATTTGGGCATCTAAAACAAAGAGGTGCTAGTAAGGGCATCCGCTCGTGTGGCCATACATGCGGCACTTTCAGCTCTGTAAATACAGAAGGCTCCCAGCCGGTAGGGGTTACGCCCTACAAATGATCAAATAAATTTGATCAAACAGGTTTATGGGGAGACATAGTGTCGGTATGAACTAATCAGCACACGTTATCCATAGTTTTCACCATGAATACATTTGATTATAGTGGTTTGGATGAGGTGGGTTTTCCTCGCTACCACTTGGGTCGTTCTCTTCTCACTAGTAGTCCTAATGACCACACGGGAAGACAGGCCCTCTAAAGAGTAAACAAAAAGAGCCTATTGCTCAAGACACAAAAGACAATGATTCAATTTTAGTGCACCAATTGAAGTGTTTTCTAGTCTATGAAAACAAGGCACACAATAAAAATTACAAAACCCTAGCTAAGGCCCTGCAACAAAATTGTTAGTAGTTTGGGTTGTTTCAAATGAGAACCCCTTCCTGCAAGAACACAAGTTAGGTAAATTTTAGAAAACCCAAAAGACTTTGTGAAAAAGGGGCCTTCAACAAAAACGTTTTTGCCTCCAAAGCAAGCTGCACAAACCAAGTTAGCTAGATCTACAAAGGTTAGCCGAAAATAAACTAGATCTGAAACCCTAAGTACAAAATCCGAAAGCCCGAATCAAAGAAACTTGAAAGATTTGCAAAACAGAAAACACAGACGCCTTTATACCAGACACAGACGCGTCTGAACTACACAGACGCGGTTCTGTAGTTCACAGACGCGGTCAAATGTCACAGACGCGACTTCCGGACGCAGACGCGATAATACCAGTCACAGACGCGATTAAAATTCTCAGACGCGATTCCAGAAACCTGCAAAAATAAAAATCTGGCAAAAACACAGGCGCGATTCGCGATATCACAGACGCTTCTGAAACACAAAAACGCGATCCAAACACTCGCAGACGCGGAAAAAAACTAAAATGTCGTCGAAATCGTCCGATCTGCAACTTCAAAAATGCAAAATCTGCAACAAAATGTTAAATGCAAAGGGACAAGGGTCCCACCGGGCGTGCCAAAATGTTTATGGTGAAAATGGATAACAAATAACAACAATATTGAAAGACTAAAATGGATTCAACCACAAAACCCTAGCCTAACAATGGACAAAGATCCACCATAACATATGAAGATAACCTAAGACAATGCAAAATAACTCAAAATCATAAAGATTATACCATCACATGTCCAATAGGGTTTTGATCTCCATTCTTCCTATCTCCATTGATCTTGCTTGATATATTTGCTCTCAGATTTTTGTATGCACAAGAGCTCAACAAAGAACGGAATGTGGTTGCAAGTGGAATTGTAGTGTAGCCAAGTTGCATGAAAGATCATTAGCATGAGTGATTAGGGATTAGGGTTTGACAATGAAGAAAGCATCTCCTTAAATAGAAGACACAATAAGAAATGGAGGGTTAAGATTGAGAGGTGTAAAAAGAGAGGTCGGCTAGGATTAGAGGGTAGGTATAAGAAATACCAAAATAATGAAAGAGGTAGGTAGTGTAGGAAATAAGAGATGAATGACATGTGTCATGTGTAGAAAAAGATAATGAATTAATTAAATAAATAAAGATCTATTTAATTAATAGAAGAAGTAGGACAATTAAATAAATAAAATATTTATTTAATTTAGGAAAGGGATAATTTAAATAAATAAATGTATTTATTTAAATGAGAAATAAGGCTAGAAGAGGATAAATGAATTAATTAAATAAATAAAAATTTATTTAATTAATAGAAGAATTAGGCTTAGATAATTAAATAAATAAAATATTTATTTAATTAGACATGACAATTTTGAGTGTCTACAATATGTATATATATATACATGTATATATATACATATATATATATATATACATGTATATATATACATATATATATATATACATATATACATATATATATATACATATATATATATGTATATATATATATATATTGGTCTGTATGCACGTGTGGTTCTATGGTGCAGGACATTGCAGGTACTAGGACCAGGTATTGACTCCACCTAGTTTCACAGGTCTAAGCATGCCTGATATATCCGATGGGAGTGGAGGAGATAGTTGTGTTACCCCATCTTGACCCACAGTTACACTCGTGTGAGTGTTGTCATTCGGTTGTCTTTTCTGTCTAGCTGGTATGCGAGTCATAGTGTCTGGTTTGGTCATTGTGAGTCGTCATTTGATCGTCCCTTGTTTTGCATGCTTCTATTTATTTAAATGGTTATTTAACTTAAATGGATAATGCTATCTCATGTTGGCGTAATTAGTTGATTATTAAGCTCTGTGATTATTGATTTATTAAATTGATGAATTTCTAGATTAAATAGTTAAATGGCTTAATGTACTATGTAAAGTTGCATTGATATTTTTGTGAAATAAATAAATTGCCTAGCCATTTAAAAAGGTTAAATGCTTATGTTGAAGGAAGTATTTATGGAAAAAGAAATAAATAAAAGCTTCCCTTTTTATTTTTCCATTTGGCATTTTTAATTTAATCATTGGAAAGAATTATTATTTTTGGGAAAGAAATAAATCTGATTGCCTTTTAGTTTTAAAATATTTAAATTTGATTGGATGTAAACTTTAACCTAGAAGCTTAGGTTAAAATATATTTTTGGGCATCCATTCTAGGCATTCATGGTAGGAGGAGAGGAATTTAGAGAGAAGAAAATAATTCTTGAAATCTTCCTCGAAGAGCTGGAGATTCGACCTGGGTTGTAAGACTGGTGTTCCTTCATTCCCTTACTTGCCTCTACTTCAGGTTGGATAATCTATTCTGATGTTTTGATTTAATTTTGTATATTTAAGTTTTCTTCCTACGTGATTGGAAAATGTAATTTAAGTATAGATTCTTTTTGGAATGTTGAAATGGAAGAAAGATTGCCTGATATAGTTGATTTTGTGATGCTATTAGCATATGGTTGCATTCAGGAAAGGAATTGTTCATTTCTTCTTTCTTGTGTGTTATTTGTTCATAGCAAACAACTTCTTGATTTACCTCTTCTTTTGAAAGAAAGAATTTTAGATTGTGTTTGCTGGGTGCATCCTTGTTTCTATATTGTCAAGAATTGGCTAGTCATTCTTTCCAATTTGTTTATTTCACCATCTACCTTGCTGATAAACTTTTCCTTGAAATTTTGGAAATTGGCACTGTATGTGTGTGCTCGTGAAATAATTATGGAAATGGAATGTTCTTTGTGGTTATTGATTTTGTGACTTTTGGGTTTTAGTTTGCCTTGGAGGCATGTGTTTTTGATTGTTTCGTAGACTTTACCACTCCCATGATGGGCTTGCCTCATCACGTGGGTCGGTAGTGTTTGCTTCCCATAGGTAGTAGAACTACCGGTCGACAGCACCGCTACATAGTAGCAGTGCTACCGGTCGATAGGACTGCCACTGGTTGGTAGCAGCACTACCAATCAGTAAGATTGCTACTGGTTGGTAGCAGTACTACCGGTTGGTAGTGGCTGCTACCAGTGGTAGCGGCACTATCGGTCGGCATTACCGCTACTAGTCGGTAGCAGTGCTATAGGTCAGTAGTGGTTGTTATCAGCGGTAGCAGCACTACCAGTCGGAAGGCCTATTACCAGTGGTACCAGCACCACCGGCAAGTAGTGTATGTTGCCTCAACAACAACACTACTGCGAGTTAGCTTTTGCCACCGCTTGACCATGTGCCTTACCGGTGCAAACTGGTATGTGTTATAACATTAATTTAATTTTATTAAGTGAACATGTTGATGTGGTTGTTTTATGTTAAGCATAAATGGTGATTTTTGATGTGATTTTTATGATGTGGTTAATAAATTTATCATTGGAAATCAAGGCATGAATTAGAGATTCAAATTGGTAGATTTGGATATATTCTGGAAATGAATTAAATGCCTATTAGGATTTCATGTTATAACTGGTTGAATGTTTAATATGGATTTCATTCCTGATGAAATATTGATTTGGAAATTGATTAGATGTGACTGTTGTAAGAGTGTTTATTTCATTTTTCAATCAATGAGGTTGCAAGTGTATTATGTGTTGCTTTGGTATGTGGTTTAGTCATCTTGTGGAGGTGTATTTGGTACCTTTGACTAGAGATATATGTTGGCTTCGTTGTCTTAACCATGTAGTGTCTTTGCCTTATGGTTAGCCAAGAGTTAGTATGTCCTTGTTGGACCACTTGTTTCTGATAGTGGTGTTATGGTTGTCTGCTTTGCCATAGGGTCCTCGAGGAGTGACCATGTTTGTTTAGTGTCCTTTGAGAGAGTGGCTTTTGCTTGGGGGTTGCACCCAAAGTGGTAGGCATTACGACCCAATGGAAGTCAGACAATAACTAGTAATCTAATGAATTGATTAGCTGGGTAGTATCATAACATTAAAAAAGATAATTTTACCTCGTGCATAGGTGATTGCTAGTACAGGGCTCATAATGTTGTGAGAAGGCCTGGAATGGCAAACCAACAACCTTGTATTCACGAAAGGTTGGTAGGGTCCACATGAGACTTAGTTGGAACCGGAGGTTTGGGAGAGGTTACCAGGATAGTGAGTCGGGACCTATGGAGGTTGTACCATGGTATCCATCTTAAGCTATGCGATGACACTCTCTCATTTGGTTCACTTGTGTGTTTGTGATGTTGAGTCACTCAGATTTTGTGGGGTCATTTTGTGTTGTCATGCGGTCGTATTGTTTTGTCGACATGTCATGTTTATGCTTCCTTGAGGGTCCTCAACTATCTCCTAGCATGGTGGGGTGATTCCATTTGGGAATTACATGGTCGGGTGGTAGTGCCACTTCCCATCGGATGTTTGGATTTGTACCTTCATGCGAGGATTGGCTTTGCAGGTGTTCCTGTGGTTCATGACTCATGCTTCATCTCTTGTTTGAATATTATTATTATTTGTAGGCCTATGTGGTCATTGTATCATTGTAATATCAAACTTATGTAACCTTGTAATTGGATGAGATCTATCCTTATATGTTTATTGAGAAGCTATGTTTTGGAAGAGCAATGTAACCCGATGTTGGGATGTTTTTATAAGTTTCCTTGATGATGTTTGTAAATACTTATTTAAGTGGAAATTATATTGTATCCTTTCAATCTTTCTATGATGAATCTTTATTTGCTTATGGCTTCTTGTGATCATTGAGTTAATGATGCATATGTGGATTTATGATTTTGTGGAATTTATTCTTGAAGTCAATTCTTCATTGGATACCCTTAAGGAATTTTGGTGTAAGTCTTCCGCTTGTGTTATCATGCATGTTGTGTAGTTGCACTTATGATGTTTATACCTTAAAAAAATGTTTCACCCTTGTTGTGGGTTTTCCTTCGGGGTTCCTGGCGGGGCATTATAGGGCTCTAAAACCCTCTATTACAATAATATTTCTTCCACCATCAAAGTTTGTTTGTGGAGGCATTAGGATAAATTTTCACACAAATGCATAATCACAAGTCCTAGTGAAAACTATCTTATGTTCGACAATCTATTTACACACTCATGAACTCTTGTTTTTATACCACTTGATGAAGGGCTACTCCACCCAACACTCACACATAAAACAACAATAAATAATAACATATAGAATGCAAGAAGAAAAAATCCCACTTTTGATTTCTACAATAAAATGGAATTAAAAATTAAAAAATTATAATTCTATAACCACATGGGATTAAATCATTACAAAGAAAATTGACTCTTTAAGAAAACTCTACAATTCAGAGCCACAATATGCATTGATGGATTTGTCTTCTATAACCTTCATTCACCTCTTTATTTGGCACTAATAGCCACTTTAGAATGTTCTTGAAAGCATAACTCCATCTCAACTGTTTGTTTTATCACCCAAGAAAATTTTTCATTTGAAACTTGAAATTTGATAGCACGACATCTAGGAGCCATAACTTTGACTCTAGCCAGTTCAGAGACACAATCTGCATTGATGGATTTATCTTCTATAACCTTCATTCACCTCTTTATTTGGCACCAATAGCCACTTTATAATGATCTTGAAAGCATAACTCCACCTCAACCGTTTGTTTTATCACCCAAGAAATTTTTTCATTTGAAACTTGAAATTTGACATCACAACATCTGGGAACCATAACTTTGACTCTAGCATCTGATTTTTTATTATAATATATCATGGGAAATATCATAAAGAGACCTACAACATTAAGAGTATCTAAGGATCATTTAATCCATATTTTGAGATTTTAGAGGATTTCTATGGGCTTCAAATTTGAGTTTGAAATTTTATACAAGAAATTTATTGGTATGAAAACTTAAATATCTCCCAAACAATATAGGGTATTGAGATGATTCTTTCACCATTCAATCTATATTTTAATTCCACTCCTTAGGGATAGTTTTCAGCTCCATGTGTGTTATAGGTGGACTTACAAAAAATAGGAGGCGATTTCTTTTTTACCTTTTCAAACTTTTGATTATCCTACACCTTATAAGTGTCATAATAGGCTCCAAAAAAACTAAAGGAACCTACAAAATAGAAGTAAAATAAATTTTCTTGTGTGATGTAAGATTTACCTTCGCCATTAGATGCTCATGCATCATAGTTCATACATGAAACTCAAGGAGAGATGGAAAAATCAAATAAATAAACCATGTTATTATGATAATGTTGATAAAAATATAGTATAAGAATGTTGAACTACGCATGTGACACATTGGGATCTTGAATTACTATTGTGACATTATAAAATTAAAGTATCACATTCCAAGCTTAAATTTCAAATCACCTTCATTTAGGATAACATGTGTTGCATTCATTTGATTGTATCTCCCAAAGTTTTATTACTTTGTGTAAACTTTACAAAAAGGTTTTGACTAAGGAGACGATAACCCTAGGAAAAAAAGGTTTTGACTAAGGATAAGATAACCCTAGGTTAAGAAAACTCCACAAAGGTGGTTGTAAACATTGTCATTTATTATTTTGTAAGTCTAAAAATCAAGGTGAAGATCTATTTCATAGGTATAAGAAACTATAGACTACAAAATTGAACTCATGACTTAAGATGGATTCTATAGACATAAGGTCAATTTTTCATAATGAAACCAACCCTCTTCAAATTCTAAGAACAACTCAGTTAATATTTTATTGTTTTGATTTCAATGCATCTAAGAGTAGAAAATTTCAAATTATGGATCAAAAGTCATGATAATGAAGTGGACAATTATCTTTCAACCTCCAAAACCAACTAAAAGTTATTTTTGCTATTAATTTCTCTTTTTCTAAATTTTGTCATATGATCTACATACATAAGGTCAATTTTGCATAATGAAAGAAACCCTTTCCAAATTCTAAGAATGATTCAATTCAAATTTTGTTGCTTTGATTCTAGTGCATCTAAGAATAGACAAATTTCAAATTATGGTTCAAAAGTTATGATAACAAAGTGAATAGTTATCCTTCAACCTCCAAACCAATTAAGTGTTTTCAATTCTATTAAATTGTAATTTTCCATATTGGTCCATGGATATAAGGTCAATTTTGCACAATGAAAGAAAAACTCTCCAAATTTTAAGAATGACTCAATTTAGATTTTATTATTTTGATTATAATGCATCTAAAAGTAAAAAAATTCAAATTATGATTCAAAAGTTATGATAACAAAGTGAACAATTGTCTATCAACTTCAAAAAAAATACTAATTTTTTTCATGTCTATTAATTACCAATTCTCTAAATTCTATCATTTGACATAAGATCAAATTTGCACAATGAAAGAAACCCTTTCCAAATTCTATGAATGACTTAATTCTAAAAATAGACAATTTCAAATTATGGTTCAAAAGTTATGATAACAGAGTGGACAATTATCTATCAACCTCCAAAAACAATTAAATGTTTTCATTTCTACTAATTTATAATTTTTTTAATTCTATTACTTGATCAATCACAAATCTAAATTAAACTAATTAAATTGTATTTCTTACCATATTCCTACCTAGTTTAGTAATGAAATTTATTTTATTTATTTACATGTGAGTTTTTCTACTCTTAGTAGATGCACATTTTTTTCTACTCTCTAGCTTTATTTACATGGTGGAAAAAAATAGTATAAGTTGCCATAATATATAATATATGGTTACAAAATATAGCGAAAACAAGAGCAATCAAACAATTAGAATAACTCATTACATGTTGAGGAAGAAATAATCAAAATTATCCATTCTTTTCTCATTGAATTAAGAATATATAATTACAAAATATAAATGAAAACGATAATCATTAAATCATGAACAACAAAATAAAATTAATATTCATAATAAATACATGTATTTTTCTTATCATTTAACACCATATTTTCAAAAATAAATTTTATTTTTTAAAATTATCTATACAAACAATTTAATTCAAATTAAGCAAAATGTTCTACATTAACCATTATATTTCTTATGAAATTTAGAATCTGCAATCACATAACATAAATGACACTTATTATATATTGAAGAAGATATAGTCTAAGTTGTCCATTCCTTAGTGACCAAGATAGTTAAAAAAAGTCCACTTTTTGTGTTCAAAATAGGCTATTTTTTAAAGTGTAAAGTATTATAAGTGAGTGGTAGTTATGTCATTGTGCGTCTCATTCACTTGCATGTTTTTGTTTGTTTTTTTTGGCTTACAAAACGTTCATTGGTTGCACAAATATAATGATTATTCCATGACTATTGGTTTAAAATCCTTCTAGAATACTCCAATACTTGTTTATAGTTTTAAATTTCTTTCAGAATGTTTCAATATTTATTTAAAAATATTGATAGCGTATATTCATATAATATTATTCATGTTAGTTTTAGATAAAGATCATGGAAATTTTAAATTAATCCATTTTTTTTGGGTCATATTTATGGATTGTTATGGACAATATATACATCAATATAATTATATTTTAATAGACCATTCTTATCTATATATTATTTATTTATGCTTATATGATTTATTTTTATCTTATTTTAATTTTGATTGTACAATTATCTATAGATTATTTAATTTAACAAAGAATTTTAAACAATTCTATTTTTAAATTTATAACATTTCTTTATACATATTCATATATCTTATAAATTAATCTAATCTAATAAAATTTAAAAGGTGTCATCGTCATCATTATTTATTTATTTCAATAGTATTTATTAAATGTTTTATTTTAACATAATTATTTATATCTTATAAATTAATCTAATCTAATAAAATTTAAAAGGTGTCATCGTCATCATTATTTATTTATTTCAATAGTATTTATTAAATGTTTTATTTTAACATAATTATTTAGATTTTCAAGCTAAATATTTTGTAATATATAAATTTATTTAATATCTTTAAAACTACATTTAAATTAGAAAATAATATAGATTACAACTATTGGATCATTTTAAAAAACTAATTATGCATATTTTAAATGTTGATAATGACACACAATGCATTATATAAATTCTCAATATATGTTTATACTCATATTCTTCTTTATAAACTTCTACCACATTTTATAATAGTTTATATATCTTTAATACATCTATCTAAAATACACCCATGTTTAGAAGTGCCACACTTCAAGACTATATTTCTTGACATCTTTTCGATAGATATACTTTTTACAAAACAATCAGTTTTTCTTTTTTACTCTTTAGAATTACTTTAAGTTACTTCATTTATTTAATATCTAAAAAAATTGATGTCTTTCTTTATTTTAATATAGAGTTATTTAATGTATTACACTCTAAAGATATGGTGTCTTTACTTTATCTTACTATAAAACTATTTGATTTACTTTAGAGTTAAGGCCTTTAGATTTAAAAAATAAATATTAACTCTCTAAAAAATATATTGTAAATAAAATTATATCTTAATGTGTTGTCTAGGCTAATTAAATAAATTTTCTTAAGAAAGATGAATTATTCTATTAGGTAATAAAATTTAGGTAGGTAAATCAAAATACTAAATGTTGATTTTGCAAATTCAATGTTAGGGATGATATACTTAGTTTGTAGAGTTATGATGAAGATAAAACCTAAAGCAACACATGATTTAGTCATCAATTATAAAATAAAAGCTAAACTTTGTATGATTGTTTCTTTTATTTAACTTCTATGCAAACTTAAACTTTGTTTGATACAATTTCGCATTGTTATGGTCTAATCATTAATAGATGATCTTGATCTATCACATTATGTGCTTCTATTATCCAATTAGAATCTCCACTCTTTGTTGGTGATTTTAAGGATGGGTGGTATTTAAAAATATGTTGCAAAAAAATATTTTATTACAAGGGGAAACTTCCACTAGTTTGATTCTCTTGATTAGATTGGCTTTATAGTTGTAGGAAAAAAATACGACACCACTCTTTAGTCATGTGCATGCCCTAAAATAAATTGATGTAGAATTGCCTTCGTTTTAACTTGGTCTAAAAAAAATCTTAGAATGATGCTTCATGTATTGTGTTTGATTTTCATATATGAATTTGTTATACGTTAATGCACATTGAATCTATTTAAATACTAAGACATATCAATTAACCATGCAAATGTGTACCAAATTGACACATAATGAATACTGGAATAAGGTGGAGTAATAAAATTTTGATTTAAATTTTTAATTTTGGGCGGATTGGTCCTATTGTGCTTCACAACTCACACCCCACTTTGGCACTTGGCAAAGTGGGGACCCCATATTTTTGCTTGTTTTCCTCTTCCCCAAAGGGTTTTTCCCCTTAGATCCCTTTTTCCTTTTCCTTTCTTGCCTTATTATTGTGGTGCTTTTGTAGTTCAAGCTTTGGGTTTGTTGTTTTTCCTTAGTCATTCTAGGGATACTCCATCCTTGAACTTTCATTCCACCTTGTCCCTTGTTTTATTTTTCTTTTGGTCCTTCTATCAGGCTTCAGCTTCAAGGATCTTTTCGTTCCAAATTAATTTGTGATCCTTGATCCCTAATGTGCAATGTTCTTTTCCCTTTTGGAGATTGGTCGTCAGAGGTCCAATGTTCATATAGTATTTGGTGATTGTCTACCCCCAAACCCTAACCCCTGTTGATCCTTGTGTTTTGGTCCTTCCTCCTTTGATCCCCAACCCTCGCCTATAATTAATGTGGTAGGAAAATACCTACGTCATCCAAATAACCTATAAAAGAGTTCTTTGTGAGCTCATCTCTAACCTTTTTCTTAGTGAATTTCAAGCCTAAGAGTATCCCCTTGTTGTTGGATTGTGTGGGTTATGATTCTCATTTTGATATTAAAGGTAGGGTTTTCTTTCAGTTTGTTTTTTGTGGGTTTGTTATGTTTTGGGATGATCCCTAGGGTTTAGGTGTTATATTTTATTCTTTTCTTCATGTTCTTTGTGATGGACTTGAAAAGCACTAAGAGTGGGGGTGAATCAGTGACACCAAAACAAACACTACTTTAAACACTAACCGGTAGATGAACTTAACCAAGTAGTTAAACAAAATACATGCTATCCAAAATGAAATAACATCATCCATATAAAGTAGAACATCCACCATAACACAAGTGTTTATACATGGAAAACCCAAATAGGTAAAAACCACGGTGAGATAGAACTCACATTTTAACTATCTGCAATAATAAAAAACTGACCGGTTAAGGTCTTACAAAGAGCTCTACTAGGAGCGAATCTTGTTAGAGATCCCAAGATTGATTAGAAGCTTATACCCTGTTAAGAGTAACCTTGCTGGAGGATTTTAGAATCCAAACTAATGGATCACCTTGTTAGAGGATTTATATAATGAAGCTTGTTAGAGCTTACCCGGTTAGGGGATTTAGTTCTTTTGTAATGATTAGAAAACAACAAGAAAGATTTGATCTGTTCTAAGTAGCACAAGCTTGCTTGATCAGATCATTCTAAGTACATTCAACATTGCTCTCCATCTAAACACTTATCGCTCTTCAGCAAAAGTATTCGCATAGATCACCTCTACTATATATGTTCTCTCTTTTTCATCTCTTTTTAAAATGCTTCACTAAGATGTCTCTAAATAGGCATTCAAAGCTTATGTCGATCATAGGAACACAATTTCCTAGCTGCAGTGTATATAGACATTTAAACATAACTCATCACAAAAATGACCCCCAAACAAACAGTGCTGGTAATGCATCACAAAATTAGATATCGGTTAGAGCAGTCAATACCGGTTGGAATAAAACTAGTGAATCATTGTCCAGGAATCTTCCACTTGATCTTCACTAAGGCACATACCAGTTGACACAAAGTATCGGTTAGAGATAGACCTTAAACATACCGGTTGGTAGTAAAAACCAATTGAAGTTATACCGGTAGTCAATGTAATCATATATGTGTATGAGAGTGTTTCATTAATGACAATAAGTGATGAATACATTAAAATTATGATCAAGCCAACAATCTCCCCCTTTGGCATTGATGGCAACACTTGAAATTTTTAGAGTAATACAATACTGCTAAGTGTGCATACACAACATATTCCCCTTTTAATGCAATACTCCCCCTTAATGCATGCATAAATATAAAATTTTCAAAAACACACATACATATTTTTACTCCCCCTTTGACAACAATGCCAAAATGGTAAAGTAAAATATACATATATAGAGAAAATTTGTATCAAAGTGTTCATCATATATTACAATTTTAAACAAGTTCATGCAATGGATATTCTCATGAAAATATTATTAAAATTCTGCTGCATCTAGGATAGAGCATTCTTCCATGAGTCCAGTATGTTGTCTGTATACTCAGAGGTAGACAATAGTTGAGAATAGAATTCTTTCATTGAATCTAGCGTGCAAGTTTCAGGAGTAGCAAGAATAGCTTTTGCACTGGAGTAGGCTCTCTGAAGAATGTCAATCTATGAGGTGAGCTGACTCTTGATCTCTCTTAGAGATTGGAATCTCTTAGCTCTCTCATTATCATACCTATTCAATTTGTCATGCAAATCATCTATAGACCGCTTAAAGGCGTGAATAGAGTCTTGGATTGGGACATATGCCTTGCATAACCTTTTTATTTCCTGCTCAGTCTCAACTTGATTCTTAGAAATATCATAATAAAAGAATGTAATATTGGAGGTAGAGGCAAGATACTTTCCTCCAGATTCAATAGCTTTCTTTAACAGACTGCCATTATGAGATAAAGTCATTTTGCTATTTTCAATGTGCTTAGCCAGTTTATTTCCATATGCCTTCTTGTGGCTCTTCTCATCAGATAATTGGGCAGCATCTTCAAGCGATTTGATTTGATCAGATGGATCTACAACTAACTGACCAAGTTTACTGATAAGAGTAGGAAGATGTGCGACAGGGGTTTCCAGTAGTAATCCAGATAAAATTTCTACAACATTTTGGATTGACTCTATCTCAATTCTTTGCTCTTTCAACCTCTTCTTGTGTGCACGAAATTGCATAACATTAGCAATCTTTATCATTTCAGATGCACTCAAGGTATTCATGTCAATAGGTCTTGAAATACTTAATGAGTCTTCATCATCATCATCAAGTAGTTCTGGCTTTGCCGGTTCAGGGGGTGTACTCTTAATGATGGCTCTTTTTGTGTTCTTCTCTGTTGCATCTTCTATTTGTTGAGTAATAACTTCCTTAGTAGACTCCTTTTGAGTAGTCTCAATGACCAGTGGAGATAGGGGTTTATCCAGTTGTTCAGCTGCCGGTTCAATGACCTCTTTTAGTTTATTACCCGGTTGATCACCTGATGTAACTTGTACTTTTATGATTGTATGAGGATGCATATCTAGTGCAATAATGTCTCCAGATAGGTCTACTATGTCCTGAATATCTTCATCAACAAGAATAATGGAATCATCCTTCTTCTTGGTTGGATAGACAATGTCAGCTTGAACAATTTCCTCTTCATCCATTTCTAGTCGAGGAACATTTTTTGTGGTATCATCCTTACTGCTTGAGTGGATGAAATCTTCCCTCTTTTTGATTATACAGGCTAGCTGATGTGTCTCAGACTCAACAATTGATCTTTTTCCATTTAGAAGCTTCACTCTTCTTACTTTAAAATCAAAATATGCTTTGTATTCCTCAGTTAAAGCACTAATTTCATTTGATGATAGATTGGGAAAATACTGTACAAATACTTCATCAAAAATCTTCTTTTCTATTTGAATGGCTTCTTCCCATTTATCTAACAAAGTATTATACAAAGAGACTAAAATATCTTTCTCCAAATCATGTGGAAATCTACTGTAATGACCCAAGTAGGTTAGTACCTATTGAAGTACTTGCTTCTAATCATCTTTAGTAAAAGAATCGTAATGTTCTTTGACGTTGTCAAACATGTTTCTTCCTAATGACTTCATTGTTCTTTCAAATGTTGTGTCAGGTTTGTAGGTGGCAATGTCTATAGGTGTAGTTGCCTTTGGCATTACCTTTACCTTCTTAGGTGTTCTGCCGGTTGCCTTTTCCCTTTTAGGTTCTTCTTTAGAATCTGTATCCTCAGACTTTGGTTGCAAAATCAGTTTCCAGTTCCTCTTCTTTAGTACACACTCCTTCTCAGAAATTTTAGGTGCTCATTCCTTCTTGGTTAGGACACTCCAAGTCACCCTTGTAGTCTTCTTCACATGAGATTTTTCATCACATTTCTTTTGTTTTCCTTTCTCTTTTGCTACAGGTGCAATATTGGTTTCAGTGGGTGCAGCTTGGACTGCTAAGATGTCCAATTTTTCCTTCTTTTTTTCTTTGGGCGATGCTAACAGAGTATTAGCATATCTAACCAGTAAGTCATGATTGAACTCGTAGCTCATATCTTCCATCTCTTTCTCCCTTGGTTCAATTGCTTTCATCAAGCAAAAGTCAGTGATAACCATGAAGATTATGTCTTTTTCAAAGTGTTTTACCACATCTTAGGTAACCTCATTCTCAAGCTCATCATCTTCTGGAATTCATTAAAGTACCTATTCGTGGTAGCTGAAAAGGTATTCTTCACAGCCTTAATGTTTTTCTTGATCTGTGCATTGACCGGTTGTTCTTTGGACCATTCAATCTCACCTATACCGGGTAGAAAGTTCTGAAAGTAGAAAAATAACCCAGCTAACAGCTGACCATATTTGAACATCTGAGTATGGTCCTTCTTAATGGATTTCAAATTTTGAAATAGCTGGAGTCTGATAGCTTCACAAATATCATAGTCTGCATTATCAAATATCATTCCATGTGTTGTATGAATTGTTGCGGATGGAACACTGTTAAGTCTATTGGAGTAAAACACTCGGTAGCCTATCACCATTGTTGCAAGTTTCACCGCAGGGTCCCTAATATTGTTGATAGAAAAAGCACACCTATCGGATGTAAAACCGGTTAACTTGAAGACAATATCTTTTGAAATTCTCCTCAACTCAGGAACTTTACCAATTGAGCAATAACCTGTTACAGCCCTAATAGCCTCCTTGGTTATTGTGTGAGTCCTCTCTAGATACATATTTTCACCGTGGACTCAACTCAAAATTATTCTTATGTGTTCATCCTCAAAGTCTTCAAGAAAGTAGGTGGCATTATGAAACGCTTTTTCAAAAATCCTAGCATATTTAGCTTCAATCTTTCCATCCTTATTACAGAGTGATTTCAGCTAAGTATAGATTTGAAGAGTTCCCAAATCTTCAATTTTGCAATCTATATAGCTGGACAAATCACCTTTGACCACGACACCACTCGGGACTTGCGACAATGCATTATAAGACATAATTTCATATGCCTTTAGAGCTTCCTCAATCTCAGCAGTGATCATCAACCTCCCTACAGACTTAGAAGTAGATGTCATTCTAGATAAACAAGTTTCGAGGCGGTATACAAAAAAATACATAGAATCTTGCACGTCGCTCCATTTCCTAGTTGGACTAATCAAATGCACTCCCGTTCGCTTCTTTGCAGCTTCCGATTCAACTTGATATCTCTTAATCACAAAGAAATTCGCCAATTCGCACCAAGACAATCTTGCTCTTCTCTGCAATCGCTTCAATTTCTTTTTCCGAAAGAGTTAGGGTAAAAAATGATAAAGTAAAACTTGTTTTTATCCTTTTTACCAGCCACAATAAATGCTCATACTTTTAGGTTACAAACCCTAATTTCATCGCTTAAGTGAAATACCGGTTAATAACACGTCAACAAAAATCACCAAAATTCAAAATTCAAAAAAAAATCTTTCCTGCTTATTTTACAAAAGGGGTTCGGAAATGTTTTATTGTTACGCTCCCCTTAGCCATATTAGATAGGCTTAAGTCACCGGTACTGGATTCTCTTCACTAGGTGAAGGAATAATTTCCTCTCCACTAAATTCTTTGCTTTTCTTCTTCCAAGTCCGGTTCATATCTTCTCTTCTTTCCTCAACATCAATTTTATGTTTGCCTTTCTGATCCTTGAAAGAGTTGACTAGTTTACTATTCCTTGATTGTTACCAGATGATCTCTAGGGTCCTGCATTTCGTCTTCCTATTCTTTTTGTGCAGTTCATAGCCACATGACCAAGGTTATTACAAAAGGTACAAACAACATTTGTTCCCTTTTCCATTTCGAATGGACTAAACCAATTGCCATAGGATCTTTGCCAGTTCCTGTTTACCCAGTTATCAAAATTCCTTGTCCGGTCACCATATGGTCTAGGATACATGTGTGGTACAGGATTGTTTGATCTATATCTGCACTTAATATGTTTATGCCCATACATTCCACAAGTGTAGCAATGTCCTTCAAACTTTCTAGACACATACCTAGCATTAATATTGTAACTTGCATTCTTGTTAGGTTTGTTCCTACAAACATTTGCAGTATGACCAGGCTTATGGAAAACAAAGCAGACGGGTTTGAAAGCCTTCTTACCGGTGGTCTTATTGACTTTAGAAGCAGTTTTGTTCTTTGGATTGTTGCTCTTTGTGCCAGAGGATTCACCTTTTTTAGTTGTATGAAAACCAAGTCCAGAGATATCATCCTTAATTCTCTGTGATTGAATTTGTTCTTCCAGCATGGTAGAACTTTTAATGAACTTCTCTAATTTCTCATTGGCTTCAGTAAGCTTTTCAACAAGATCTTCATTATTCTTAGATAGGTTCTCTTGCAGAGACGATGCCAACTCAAGATCTAGCTTTAAGTTCTCCTTTTCTTCTATTTCAGCTATTAAGTCCTCATGCATAGTATCTTTTTCCTGTTTGATCTTTATGATTTCCTAATCTCTTACCTTGATAAGATCTTCAACAGCTCTTCTCGCTTCCAGTTCCTGACTCATGTGGATAGTGAGACCTTCCATCTCTCTTCTTAAATTTAGTTTCTCACCCTGCAACTTTTCAACTTCTTCTAATAAAGCATCAATATTAGCTTCATCTGAAGAAATATTGTCAGATATTTCTAACAGTTTTTCAAATAGCTCTCTCCTCTTGACTTGAGAAGCTTTTAGTTTGCCTCTAAGGGATTCAACTTCATTTCTACTAGCTTCTAACTCTCTAGTTATCTCGAAGTAGCTTTTGTCCCCCATGGTAGTTTCAAGATTCCCTTCTAAGTGGTTAGGCTTCAAAGAAGTTAGGCTCTGATACCAATTGATGGACTTGAAAAGCACTAAGAGGGGGGGGGGAATGAATCAATGACACCAAAACAAACACTACTTTAAACACTAATCGGTAGATGAACTTAACCAAGAAGTTAAACAAAATACATGCTATCCAAAATGAAATAACAACATCCACATAAAGTAGAACATCCATCATAACACAAGTGTTTATATGTGGAAAACCCAAATAGGTAAAAACCACTGTGAGATGGAACTCACAAGTTAACTATCTGTAGTAATAGAAAACTGAATACGTGGAAAACCCAAATAGGTAAAAACCACTGTGAGATGGAACTCACAAGTTAACTATCTGCAGTAATAGAAAACTGACTTGTTAAAGTCTTACAAAGAGCTCTGCTAGGAGCAAATCTTGTTAGAGATCCCAAGCTGGATTAGAAGCTTATACCTTGTTAAGAGTACAACCCTGTTAAGAGTAACCTTGCTGGAGGATTTTAGAATCCAAACTAATGGATCACCTTGTTAGAGGATTTGTACAATGAAGCTTGTTAGAGCTTACCCGGTTAGGGGATTTAGTTCTTTTGTAATGATTAGAAAATAACAAGAAATATTTGATCTATTCTGAGTAGCACAAACTTGCTTGATCAGATCATTCTAAGAACATTCAACACTGCTCTCCATCTAAACACTTATCGCTCTTCAACAAAAGTATTCGCATAGATCACCTCTACTATATATGTTCTCTCTTTTTCATCTCTTTTTAAAATGCTTCACTAAATTGTCTCTAAATAGGCATTCAGAGCTTATGTCGGCCATAGGAACACAATTTCCTATGTGCAATGTATCTAGACATTTAAACATAACTCATCACAAAAATGACCGCCAAACAAATGGTGTTGGTGACACATCACAAAATCAGATACCGGTTAGAGTAGTCAATGCCGGTTGGAATAAAACTAGTGAATCATTGTCTAGGAATCTTCCACTTGATCTTCACCTTCAACTTTATCTTCACTTTGATGCCAACTTAGTGTTACCACAGGCTATCTCTTAGGCACATACTGGTTGACACAAAGTACCGATTAGAGATAGACCTTAAACTTACCGGTTGGTAGTAAAAACCAATTGAAGTTATACCGGTAGTCAATGTAATCATATATGTGTGTGAGAGTGTTTCATCAATGACAATAAGTGATGAATACATTACAATTATCATCAAGCCAACACTTTGTGGTATTTTTTGTGTCCCTTTATGGTTCCTTCCTATCCTTCCATAGGTGTCAGGCCTACGTTGTTTGGACACTTTTTTATTTTCCTTAATTTTCCCCAACCCATGCATGTCCCTAGGTTCTCCATGCAACAAATCCCTTAAAACCAAATGAATTTGACCTAGGGCTTAGGATTAAAGTGAATCACTAGATGCCAATTGTTAAGAATAAAAAAATTCCACTCAATTTTCCCTCTAACACACCTAAGAAACAAATCAAAACTTAGCAAATTTGAGGATTGGGCCTCATGGCTCTCCTTTATGAAATATGATCGGCGATCCCTGATCTAAGGTAATCGAACATCAAGCCTTGTTGTTAAAGAATTAAGTGAGACATAGTTCTATGACCACCTATAGGTATGAAACCTCGATCCACACTAATGAGATGAGAAAAATTTAAGTTTTTCAAGACTCAACAATTGGGTGTCACCTTTGAAGTTTTACTAGAACTAAGAAACCATACCCTCGATCCTCGACACCTATGACTGATTGGCCTTTAGTCGATCGGACATTGAGCACTGGAGATGCACGGTAGTCTTTACACTTGGAATATCCAAAACCTTGACCCCAAATCCCTACTATCACCTTCCCCTGAAATATTTTATAGGATGGGCTTGAGGGTGACTAAGTCTACAATGTGAAATGGTCATGGTAAATACTAACTCTCAACCTCTACCCTTCGAGGATCCTTGGTCCCAAGTACTAAATGCTTATCAAGGATAGTTCAGGCCCAATCCTCAATCCAAACCTAAACTCCATGTTTTTTGCTCATGTTTCATGCAACTCAAAGATTTTTTTTCATATCAAAGCATGTTATGATGAGTTTAGAGAATAATATCAATATATAAATCTTGTCTTACATAATGTATTTTACTAAATTAGTTATTTTGTGTAGAAGAAGTAATGTTTGAAGAAAGAGTAGCTCCAATGGATTACAAATTTCTTGATTACTACCCTCCATCCATGTTAGTGTCTTTTGATAGATAAATAATAGATAAAAATCTAGGTCATATTGACTTGGATGAGTTCATGAAGAGAATGGACTATCCAAGTGGTAGGAGCTATTAGATGTCATCAATAAAATCTAGATGAGTGTGGGTAGCAGCTTTCTGAATCTCTTTCCAATCCTCAGACCTAGTGTTTGCATGTGTCAAACTCTACAGTGCATTTGAAAGAAAAGTCCATGGGCATGTAGAGGAAGTAGTGCTAGATATGACCCCAAACTCAATTGAAAGAGTATTTGGTGTTCCTCCATATGATGACTATGCAAAGATGAGTATAGTTTTTGGAGATGTATATTGTAAGAATTGTATAGACCCTATGAAATACATTAACAACCATTTGTCAGAGAGACCAAGTAAAGAACAAAATTTTTGAAGTTGAAGAAAATCCATAGAAGCATGCTATATATGGATATAAGAGATCAAGTCACTCTCCTAAGCAGAGTAGTAGGGTTACTTGATGTCAAAAAATTCTACAATTATTAATGAAATTTATATATATTAACCTTATAATAATTATTAGTTTCTATAAAATCCTCCCCCGATACCCATTGTGTTGCATTTAGAAGAAAATTTCTTTGATTTTCAAAGACTATTTTAGCCATTATTATGAAATGCATAAATGAATTCTATTTTTCCCTACCACACACCAAACATAGGTATATCCATGTGGCTTCAAAGAGTAGGAGGGAATAGTTTTTCTTTAGAAATGTGACCCAACACAAAAGAATATAAACTTTTGCTTCATCATTATATTTACCATCCATTTGTAGCCTCCATTTAGGAATCATGGTTCACATGAATAAGATATTTAAAATAAAAAAATTATGATATAAATTTACTCAAAATCCTCTAGCTCACCAAATCATCATTTTTTCAATAAATGTTATGATGTAATTCCAAAGTCATCTATTTAATTGTTTGTTGGTTTAAGACTGGATCATAATTCAACATTGCTCTTGACGACACTTTCTTCAATAATTTCAATTATAGAATTGGTATGAATATCTACTCCATTGATTACGTAATATAGTGAAAACAAGAGCAATCAAACAATTAGAATAACTCATTACCCCATTACACGGTGAAAAAATAGGGTCACAAAATATAGTGAAAACAAGAGCAATCAAACAATTAGAATAACGCATTACATGTTGAGGAAGAAATAATCAAAGTTATCCATTATTTTTTCATTGAATTAAGAATATATAATTACAAAATATAAATGAAAACGATAATCATTAGACCATGGACAACAAATTAAAATTGCTATTCATAATAAATACATGTATTTTTCTTATCATAATAATTACATATTGAAGCTTCAAGATATAGTCTAAGTTGTCCATTCCTTAGTGACCAAGATAGTTAAAAAAGTCGTCTTTTTGTGTTCAAAATAGGCTATTTTTTAAAGTGTAAATTATTATAAGTGAGTGGTAGTTATGTTATTGTGTTCACTTGCATGTTTTTGTTTGTATTCTTACAAAACGTTCATTGGTTGCACAAATATAATGATTATTCCATGACTATTAGTTTTAAATCCTTCTAGAATACACCAATACTTGTTTATACTTTTAAATTTCTTTAAGAATGTTTCAATACTTATTTAAAAATATTGATAGCAGCAGGAGTTGTATACTCATTTAATATTATTCATGTTAGTTTTAGATAAAGATCAGGGAAATTTTAAATTAATCTTTTTTTTTGGGGTCATATTTATGGATTGTTATAATATAATTATATTTTATTAGACCATTCTTATCTATATATTATTTATTTATTCTTATGTGATTTATTTTTATCTTATTTTAATTTTGATTGTATATTTATCTATAGATTATTTAATTTAACAAAGTATTTTAAACAATTCTATTTTTAAATTTATAACATTTCTTTATACATATTCATATGTCTTATAAATTAATCTAATCTAATAAATTTTAAAAGGTGTCATTGTCATCATTATTTATTTATTTCAATAGTATCTATTAAATGTTTTATTTTAATATAATTATTTAGATTTTCAAGCTAAATATTTTGTAATATTAAAATTTATTTAATATCTTTAAAACTATATTTAAATTAGAAAATAATATAGATTATAACTATTGGATCATTTTAAAAAACTAATTATTCATATTTTAAATATTAATAATGGCACACAATACATTATATAACTTCTTAATACATGTTTCTATTCATATTCTTCTTTATATACTTCTACCACATTTTATAATAGTTTATATATCTTTAATACATCTATCTAAAATACACTCATATTTAGAAGTGCCGCACTTCAAGACTGTATTTCTTGACATATTTTCGATAGATATACTTTTTACAAAAAAATGAGTTTTTCTTTTTTACTCTTTAGAATCACTTTAAGTTACTTCATTTATTTAATATCTAAAAAAATTGATGTCTTTCTTTATCTTAATATAGAACTATTTCATGTATTACACTCTAAAAATATGGTGTCTTTACTTTATCCTACTCTAAATAAAATAATATTTTAATGTGTTGTCTAGGCTAATTAAATAAATCTTCTTAAGAAAGATGAATTATTCTATAAGGTAATAAAATTTAAGTAGGTAAATCAAAATACTAAATGTTGATTTTGCAAATTCAATGTTAGGGATGATATACTTAGTTTGTAGAGTAATGATGAAGATAAAACCTAATGCAACACATGATTTAGTCATCAATTATAGAATTGCCTTCGTTTTAACTTTCTCTAAAAAAAATCTTAGAATGATGCTTCATGTATTGTGTTTGATTTTCATAAATGAATTTATTATACGTTAATGCACATTGAATCTATTTAAATACTAAGACATATCAATTAATCATGCAATTGTATACCAAGTTGACACATAATGACTACTGGAATAAGGTCGAGTAAGAAAATTCTGATTTAAAATTTTTAAGTTTGGGCGGATTGGTCCTATTGTGCTTCACAACTCACACCCCACTTTGGCACTTGGAAAAATGGGGACCCCATCTTTATTCTTGTTTTCCTTTTCCCCTAATGGTTTTTCCCCTTAGATCCCTTTTTCCTTTTCCTTTCTTGCCTTGTTATTTTGGTGTTTTTGTAGTTCAAGCTTTGGGTTTATTGTTTTTCCTTAGTCATTCTAGGGATACTCCATCCTTGAACTTTCATTCCACCTTGTCCCTTGTTTTATTTGTCTTTTGGTCCTTCTATCAGGCTTCAGCTTCAAGGATCTTTTTGTTCCAAATTAATTTGTGATCCTTGATCCGCAATGTGCAATATTCTTTTCCCTTTTGGAGATTGGTCATCAAAGGTCCAATGTTCACATAGTATTTGGTAATTGTCTACCCCCAATCCCTAACCCCTCCTGATCTTTGTGTTTTGGTCCTTCCTCCTTCGATCCCCAACCCTCGCCTACAATTAATGTGGTAGGAAACTACCTACGCCATCCAAATAACCTATAAAAGAGTGCTTTGTGAGCTCATCTCTCACCATTTTCCTTGTGAATTTCAAGCCTAAGAGTATCCCCTTGTTGTTGGATTATGTGGGTTATGATTCTCATTTTGATGTTAAAGGTAGGGTTTTCTTTTAGTTTGTTTTTTGTGGGTTTGTTATGTTTTGGGATGATCCCTAGGGTTTTGGTGTTGTATTTTATTCTTCTCTTCATGTTCTTTGTGATGGACTTGACAAGCACTAAGAGGGGGGGGGGGGGGGGTGGTGGTGAATCAGTGACACCAAAACAAACACTACTTTAAATACTAACCGGTAGATGAACTTAACCAAGCAATTAAACAAAATACATGCTATCCAAAATGAAATAACAACATCCACATAAAGTAGAACATCCACCATAACACAAGTGTTTATACGTGGAAAACCCAAATAGGTAAAAACCACGGTGAGATGGAACTCACAAGTTAACTATCTGTAGTTGTAGACGTATAAAAATGACCATATTCCTAAATGAATATTTAATGTTCATTTTATTCTCATTCCTCTATTTAGTTAAATCTAATTTAATTAAATCACCCACATTCTTCTATTTAATTAAATAAATTATTCAATTTATTTATTTAAATTCACGTAAGTCCTTTACATCATTTAATTGAATAAATCATTTTATTTAATTAAATCCCTTCTCTCTACTTTTTAATTAAATTAGCATTTAATTAAATAGTTTATCCCAATTAAATAGATCTAATTTATTTAAATTCCCAACTTGCAACCAAATTGAAATAAAGCAATTTATTTTAATTAAATTCTATTTTCTTCACCCACTTGTATTTTCCTACATATCCCACTTGCATCCTAACCCTCTTCCTAATTTCTTCTAGAATCCATCTAATCCTAATCAATTAGCCTAAACCCATACATTATCCCTTTTCCCTAAATTTGAGGAGGTCACTTCTCAAATTTGGAGTATAGTCTTCAAAAGGCATTAAAGCCTTTATACCTTCAACAAGCTAACTTGTTGAATACCCCCAAATTTGGAAGGACTCTTACAAATTTTTCCCCAAAGTCTTCAAACCATTAATGGTTAACTAACCCTTAGTGGCATGGTTAGAGACTTTTTGCCTAACTTAACCCTCATCTAACCCAGGGGTCTCATCAAGCATTCATTGCTTTGACCATGGTTATTCCTTTAACCCTTGCACAAGAGTTTATCCTTTGGGTAAAAGCTTTATCCAATGGATAACCTTAACCTAACCTTAACCCTTACCTCCTAAGGTAACCATGAGGTCTTCTCAACCATTTAATGATTCTTACCTCTCCTCTCAAGCAGTCTTATGTTGACAATTGTCACCATTTCATTGGTGAAAATTGTAAACATGGATTGATAATTTTCAATCATGACCCTTTATTAACTCCTTCAATCTTGACCATCCATTGCCCTATTTTTCCTAAAAATAGAATTCTCATTCCCCCATTTCAGGAATCCAAGCTTTTAGTATCTCATTTATGCTCAATTTTATCAATACATCTAGTCTCTCTTTATAATAGGAATTAATCTAATAAGCATTTTAGAGTATTTTTGTTATCATTAGCTTAAATCATTAACTAGTATATCATGTTAGGATAGTATTGCTACTAACCTTGTCATCTTATAATCTAGTTCAACTCATCTATAGAATCATGCATAAATAGGATGCATTCATGTTAAAATCAATCTAAAGCATCCTTCGTTCTTGCATTCGTCATCCCTAAGTCACTTTTCTCAGTGATCTGAGAGCAAAGGCATTGGCTTGAGGGACCTTGTGAGATAGAGAACCATGGAACCTACCTTGGGGAGTTGAGTCATTCCTAATGACTCCATAACTTGCACCAAGAAGTCCTGTGGGTGTGTGGACTAGCTCTTTGAACATCTTTTTTTCTCACATTTTGAGTTTCATCCACCGACTTTTCCTGCATACATTTCTGGCGCCCATTGTGGGGCTCAACCCCATTAATCAAATCGGTTTTTGAATCTAACCACTTTTACAGGTATGCGGGAAATAGGAATTGGTGCGTGGGGAACATCCCTTAGCGCATCTGGTTAACATTACAGTGCATCTAGTTCATTGTTTGACACGTGGGACTCACTTCCTAGTGCATACATACCATCACTTAGAACATAGACTTTTAAACATTTTTCCTATAGGTCTCAGTGTGGGAACTTAACAGAGCAACGCTTTCGGAAAACATTTCAACGCATTGGGTCTGTCTGATAGCACATCCTGGTTATCCTTTAGCGTGTACAGTCTTTTTTGTAGCGCATCATAGACAAAAGGCAAAAACATTAAATTGTAACCGCAATTAAATATAGACTCGTAGAAGTCCTTGAAAGCCAAGGTTTGTCTAATTGTTTTGATTGGTATTTTGCACGATTTCTGACAAAGTTTCTTGCAGGTGGAGCTTAGTTTTAGCTTAAGAGTTACAATAGTTTAATTTTTTTTTCTAACTTAACTAAGTTAGTTAAAATTTAAAGTCTTTTAATTCTTGTTTAAATAAAATTAAACTCATCTTTATTTTGGGAAAATAAAAAGAACAACAAAAACATCTTTCTTTCTTTCTTAGGAGAAAAATTTTCACTTTGGGCCCTAAAAAGAACAAGGCAATCTTTTTATTTTTGCAAACAAAGGGCTTTAAAAATAACTTCACCATCCTTTGGTGCATAAAAGGATCCACTTCAATTTTTGCAAAGTAAAAGAATCACACATGTCCAGATTCATTCACAATTAAAGAGGGAAGATCTTCCCCTTTTAATCGATTTCTTTTGTTGACCAAACATCGAAGTTGCTTTGTTGACTAGGCTCTTTTCCTAGATCAGAAAATCATTACTTTGAAGGGATAAAATAAATAACATGTTTTTGTGGAATATAGTGGAAGGAATATGCTCTCCCCTTAACTGGGTGATCAAAAAGTCAGACTACTCTTATGCTTTTTGTGTTTATTGCATTAAATCCTTTAGCAGGCCTACCTTCCCGAGGGGTTGAAAAACTCTTAAAGCCATTCTTTGGCCGGTGTGAAGGGAATGAACTAAGTGGGAAACCACTTTGACACCAAGTGTTCCAACCCACTATAATCAAAAGTGGAAAGTGATGAAAGTCCTTTTCAACGGTTGCGCGCATCGATTAACCTTCCCCTAGTATCCTTGAGATACATAAAGCCTTTGTTCTAAAGGTTGGGAAGCTTCCTAAGGGATTTTATCACTGACGGTCAAATGGGAAGCCTGATTACAAACTTTAGCATAGAAACTTTAAGCCCAGTCAGTATCCAGACATTTGTAATATCATAGTGCAAGGGTGAGGAAGAATCTGCCCCCACGATTGCTCACCATATATCTCCCAAGATAACTACTCAATTGTGAAACAATTTACTTTGGGTTAATTTCTAGTAAAAGGCAAAAAACAGGCGCCCCCTAGGGGGTGACAAGGTTGTTTGAGCTGACGAAGTATCGAGACTAGTGGGCTATGATATTACTTATGACCCTTGAATAAAGAGTTTGACTGAATTGTATGTTGTTGTATCTAAACCTGTTAAAACATTGGGGCTTTGAACACATCCTTGCAGAACATACACTCATTGTTTAGATTAAGCAATATGGTTGCTTTTTTTGTGTCGTGCTTTCATTTATTACTTCAGAAAATCACCCATCATCATTGAAAACAAAGTTCCAAAAATTGCAAAAAAAAACAATCAAGTAAAACTATCAAGGCAATTTAGCATGTAAGAGCAACTTCTTAGCGCGTAGAAACCATCCTTTAGCACACTCGAACTTCACTTTAGCGCATTCATTCTGAACTTTAGCGCTTCCTCAAAATCCAACACTAGCAGTTTAAACTTAGCGCTTTCTGAAAACATTCTAGCGCATTGAAGTAATAGCTTAGCACGTGGAGATCAAGAATTAGCGTGTAGAGACCAACAGTTAGCACATTGGTAGCCCATATTAGCACATAACCTTTTAGACCAAGACAAATTCAAAACAAACCAGTTAGCGTGTCACAGAGGGCAGCTTAGCATGTGGAGTCTATTCTCTAGTTCGTTGAGGAAATTCAGTAGCGCATTGCATTTCTGTCTTAGCACGTAGCAGAAACTAAGAAAACCTGGGGCAAAATAGAGGCTATTTTTAAAAAATCTGAAAACAATTTAGGAAGCTTTCTTTCCTCAGCTTGAACTTCATCAAACAGAGAATTAAAACATAGTATCGAAAATGGTTCCCAAAGCAAGTTCTCCGTAAAACAAGGTTGTCAAAATCTGAAAACTAGTCGCAAGATAAAACACATCTCTCCTATCAAAATCAGGAAACATCATCACAAGTATCAACAGGTCCTTCAATCAAAAGGATTTCTATCCAAAACACACTTGTTTTAAACTCCAAGTTGTCAAATCGAGTTTCCATATCAGGAAAGCTCTTATTCCATATCATTTGACACACTTTTTCGTGAGGGGGCATTTAAACCTTCATTTGATAAAGTAAAACTTGAGTTTCCAAACAAGATAACTAAATCCAAAACAAATCAAAGGAAACCATTGATCGCTTGTGCATGACTAATCCTCATATTCTAAGAAGAAAGAGTATTTATCATAACACTAAGTTGAGGAAACAACAACCCAGTTCTCTGAAACTTGCCAAACAAAATAAATTTGTATACATCAATCGCCAACTCTTCAAATCTCATCGACCATTCCTTCATCATATCCGCTTGTATCTTCAAGACAAAACCAACGAATTTGACAAGGAACCATTGAAGAGTAGAGCATTTTGCCAAAAATCAGCATTTAGTCAATGCCTAAATCAAGGAGGAAAGATCAATCCGGCCTTATTCTCTGAAGTATGCATCACTTACAATATACCATGGTTTGAACCACCAACCCTTTAGCAACACATCAAAGAGGAGTTCATTCCCTTTGTCACAGAAAGTTTCTACTAGATGTCTATTGTTACTCGCTCTCAACGAAACAAAAAAATTGAAATGCAACCAGAGTCCAGCATGGATCGAAGATTATCAAATCCTTTCGAGTGTCCAAATCTAGAAGACACCAAAATTTCTAAGGAACTCCTCCAAGAGTGTCAAGAAAGTGCTTCATTTCAAAAACTGTTGGAAAGACTCATGGAGAATGACAAAGAAAAATATCTACTCATGCTAACAAGCAAAGGAGTTAAACTCCCTAAAGACTTTGACACTGACATATTTAGAACAAGATCTCGACATTATGACTATCAAGAATGACAAAGAGAGGAGGAATCACGTGATCCTGAACAAAACATACCTAAGAAAAATCTACCAAAATAGAATTTGCTCAAGCAAAACATCCCTGAGCAAAACATACCCCACCACACACCATTTCATCTTAGAAATAATGCAAGGGAAGAACTCTTCCCTCGACAGGCAAATGCACCTTTGATTTCTCTCACTCAATAAATACAAATGCTGCAGAGACAAATGCAAGACATGCAACAAGGGACAATAGTATGGTACTCCTTGACTGAAATTTGTCCTTATCCTTTTGACAGACAGTTAAACATGGTACCTTTTCCCCCAAACTCAGATATTCCCAAATTTGACAAATATGATGGGAAAAGCGACCCTCGTGATCATGTTCAGGAATTTTGCACCATGAGTCTTGAATTTGCCCATGATGACACCTATTTGATGAGGTTATTCCCAAGAAGCTTGGGAGGACAACCAATGGAATGGTTATCCAAAATCACACCTCCTGTCAGATCATTCGCTGAATTAGTCAACAAGTTCATAACTCAATATTCCTACAACATTCAACATGCTATCACTATGCTAGATGTCTGTAATACCAAGCAGAAAAACAATGAAACATTCATGGTATTCCTCAAAGAAGGAACAAATTCATCCAGCTACAACAACCAAAACAACAACTTAGACAAATCTAGATTCTGGACCAGAAACAAAAATACTGGAAATGGAGGAAACGAATCAAATGATGCAAAATTCAAGCAACCAGTGCTAGCATTATGAGGTAATCCTCAAGCTACAAAGAATCCAAAAGGTGCTAACCAAGGCACTAACACTTATGCACCAAATACCAGTCAAGATCATCTCAATGCAAACAACACCAACAATACCCAAAGCAATAACACTAATCGAGGACCTAATACAAACTCACGAGGTAACACCAACAACTTTCCAAAACACATTTACACACCACTAGGGCAATCCTTCAAGACAACATTCAAAAAACTCCTGGCAAACAAAATTATCTCCTTACTAGTGATCAACAACTTTGAACCACAAATCAAACCACCCTGGTGGAATGACTCACACTTTTGTGATTTTCATCGCAACAAAGGTCATCAAACAAATGATTGCATGAGACTGAAAAACATTGTTCAAGACATGATTGATAGAGGCAATTTAACAGTCGATGGTCTCAAGACAAATGGTGACCATGGAGCCTTTAAAAATCCTCTTCCAAACTACAACAAGGATGAAGTTTCAACCTCAAACGATACGCGTGGAGCTCATACCAATCATATATATAATAACACCATCAATCATATATCAGCCAAGGACAATCAAGTAAATGTCATCACAATCAAAGACAAGCGTAAACATGATTCTGTCAATGTAACAACCAGAGCTCAAAAATATGTCTTGAAGGGGCATACATCAACAACAAACACCATACCCAAAATTCAATATGATCCAGTCAGTCAACTGCGCAAAACTCCTGCTCAAATATCTATACTGGAGTTGCTAAAACTTTCACCAAAACACAACAACATCTTAGAACAAGCACTATTGGAAACAAATGTACCTCAAGATCTGGATGCTGACAAATTCCAAGCGATGGTGGCTCATATGACATGGCCTCATAACCTTACCTTTTTTGAGCATGATAATATCTCATTGAGCCATCCACACAATACTCCACTCCACATTGAAGTCTTGGTCTACAAGCATCGAGTCAAAAGAGTATTAATAGATGGAGGAGTTGGACTCAATATCTATACCTTGAAACTTATCCATGCATTAGGCTTCTCTGAGCAATCTATTGATCCACACAAAAAAGATCACTATCAAAGCATATGATGATGAAGAAAGATCATCCAAAGGAATAATAATGTTACCAATTCAAGTAGGACCAATACAAAAGGACACTATATGCCAAGTCTTAGACATAGACCTCACATATAATATCTTATTGGGTCGACCTTGGATACATGAAATGCAAGCAGTACCTTCTACTTATCATCAGTGTGTTCAGTTCTCCTACAATGGATAGGAGATTTCTATATCAGCAGATCATAACCCATTTCAACATTGTAATGCTATGGGGGCAGCCCAAGATAGCTTGGTTCCGCATAATAGAGAAAAACAAAGTTCCTCGGCACCAACTATTTAGCAAGAAAAGTCTAAATCGCTATCTATGGATTTCAAGCAGAAAATGAAAATCAAAGAACAAGGCATGGGAGAATACTCTTTGGAACCTTTGTGTTTAGCCAAATTGCCAGCATCGCCTAAATCTCATGGATTACCTACAACATCAACACATCAAGAAACACAGCCCATCACCAAGTTTGATAGAAAATTTATCCAACTAGGCACTCTAGCACATGAATCAGAGTAAAAAGACATCCTTAGTTGGCTATATAAGGATGAGGAAGAAGACAGAGCAACTACTATGGAGGTAGCTATACCAACACACCTATATGGAAAAGGTTACTTAATCATGCAACAAATGGGATACAATGGCAAAGGACCTATCAGCAAATGTCAAGAAGGCGTCACAGAACCATTGGATCCTCCTTCACAATTCAGTAAAGACAAAACAAGATTGGGCTATGAACACACTCTACCACCAAAGAAGACACCAAACAAATACCAAAAACCTCAGTGGAAGGCAAAGAAGAAATACAAGGAGGACTCCTGGTAGGAGGCACTATTTGAGTTAATAGAGACAATAAGTAAACAATGTGAAAATCAAGAATGAAGGCAACATCAAGAGAAGCCTATCAATCAAAAGAAGGAAGCATCTACTGCAGAAGTACATCATGTTCAAGAACCAGTGTCTGATAAAGAGGAATCAAATCCTGATAACATCATTCCTCCTCGGGGAGAAACAATATATGAACAAATGCAAAGAGTGGAAGCAGAATCTGACACAGAATCGGAGAAAACTATCAGACTTGCATCAATCATCAAAGACCTATTTTCACCCTAAAACATACTCATCTGCAACACTGCCAGAATCTGGGATAATACCTCTGAGACTAATTCAAATGACTATGAATGGGGCAGCTGTTCTAATGTCACTGAAGATATTGCTGCAAATGATAGTCATACACCCATCTCTCAAGAAGAACATGGCATAGAACCTAGACTCCTTGAATTTGGTCCACAAAATATCTATGACGCCAAAGAAAATGAGCAACGACATTATGAGCAAGTCTACATAGAAGATGATACCATCGAAGACCTCAATGAAATCCTTAACTTATTTAATATCCCAGCCAACCATGATGATACCTCCATCCTGACACTTACAGTAGCTGAACTTGATCCAACTAATGACTCCTTACCACTTATCTTTCCTGGCCTTATAGACTGGGACGAACCTGAAAATCATGACATACCAATTTTCCCAAATGACAAATCTATTATCCATTGCTTGTGTACCATTAACCCGAAAATAGACCCTACCAGTGAACAAAGTAATGATTTCTGCAATCAGGGGAGTGCCAAGTCTCTCAGTCATAAAAATGAACAAAATAAAAGATCTACTATTGAAAACCATTCAAAGGCAACAATAGATCACAAAAAAGTAAAAATAAAGGATGCATCTGAGGGTGAAAATATTTTTAAGGCACCTAAAGATGGGAGACTTGACACTCTTCCTAAACATTATCAGGAGCGATCACCCATATTGATTGAGCCCACTCAATCTATCAACATTGGTACAACAGAAGCAACCAAAAACATACACCTTGCAGAATCTTTGACAGAGGAAGAAAAATCAAAGTTTATCTAATTTTTCAAATAAAAGCAAATCAACTTTGCTTGGTCATATGCAGATATGCCAGTGATTGATCCACAATTAATCATGCATCACTTGTCCATTACTCCAGGAGCTAAAATAGTCAAGCAAAAATTAAGAAAGATGAATCCACATGTAGCACTCATGGTCAAAGCTGAGCTGACGAAACTATTAGACATCAAATTTATTCGACCTATCGACTATGTTAAATGGATTTCCAACATCGTACCGGTATCTAAACCTGATGGCAGCATCAAGATTTGCACCGATTTTAGAGATGTCAACAAAGCCTATCCAAAGGATGACTTTCCTTTGCCCAGTATCGACATAATTGTAGACCTCACAATAGGCCATGCAATGCTATCCCTAATGGATAGTTTTTCGGGCTATAATCAAATCAAGATAGCCCCAGAGGATCAAGATAGAACAACATTCATATGTCCTTGGGGAATGTGCTATTGTAATGTCATGCCTTTTGGCCTAAAGAATGCAGCGACAACTTATCAACAAGCAATGACAATAATCTTTCATGACATGATGCATACCTTCATGGAGGACTATGTGGATGATTTACTAGCTAAATCATTTACCCAGGCAGAACATCTAAGCATCTTAGAAAATATTTTTGATAGATTGGAGAAATTCCAAGTCAGGCTCAACCCTAAGAAGTGTGTCTTTGGGGTTACATCAGGCAAATTACTAGGCTACATAGTTTCAACAAAGGGAATTGAAGTGGATCCAACAAAGGTACAAGCCATAATGGAGATGCCACCACCAAAGAACATCAACCAACTTATATCTCTACAAGGACAGCTCCAGTCAATCAGGCGATTCATCGCCCAACTAGCAGATAAAAGTCTACCATTCAACCATTTGCTACATAAAAATGTACCATTCAGATGGGAAGCCAAATATGCAGAATCATTGTATCAAATCAAGCAATATTTAATGAACCCACCAGTTCTAGTACCACCAATAGCAGGGAAGCCACTCATTCTCTACATTTCAACAATAGATATATCACTGGGGGCATTATTATCACAGGAAGATCAACAAGGCAAGGAACGAGATATATATTACATCAACAGGACATTAAATAGATATGAACTCAACTATACATTCATTGAGAAGGCTTATCTAACAGTGGTATTTGCCACTCAAAAATTCTGGCATTACATGCTAGCTCACACAATTAAGCTAGTCGCAAAAATTGATCCTCTCAAATATTTGCTCAGCAAAGCAACTCTTACAGGCAGATTGGCTAAACATTTCATGATTCTCAGCGAATTTGATATCCACTACACAGAGCGATGAGCTATCAAAGGACAAGCAATTGCAGATCAAATAGCTAAAGCACCACTACCGGGAAAACAACCAATGGAGATCTAATTTCCAGACAGGGATGTTCTTACTATTTTCACCAAACAATGGACCCTATACTTTGATGGATCCTATACTCAACATGGCTCAGGTGTTGGCATTTTGCTCATCACTCCTGACGGGCACACCATACCAAGATCATATAGGCTCATGTTTCCATGCACAAATAACGTTGCTGAATATGAGGCACTAATTATAGGCATCAAAATGGTCATGGAATGGACAATCATAGAATTAAAAGTCTACGAAGATTCACAACTAGTCATCAATCAAATCAACAATTACTATCAAACAAAGGATGACAAGCTTCTCCCATACAAATGAATGGTGGATGATTTCAGGCAATATTTTGTACACATCACCTTCGAACAAATACCAAGGTTGGACAACTGAGTAGCTGATGCAATGGCTACTATCACTTCACTACTACAAATTCTAGAGCAACAGAGTCATTATGAGTTTCTGGTAGAGCAACTGTTCTCCCCAGCCTATGACCATTCTGAATCCCATGTTATCTATACCTTGACCGGTTCTGACTCTATGTTATATGGACCGATATACGACTATCTTAAAAGCAATATCCTACCTATGGACCTATCCTGAAACCAAAAATCCAACTTTATCTGGCAAGCCGCCCGTTATACTCTCACTGTTGATACTCTATACCGTCGAGGTCTAGATGGTACTCTTCTTCGTTGCCTTGATCGTAATGAATCTGACTCCACTTTACAAGAGCTTCACGAAGGTATCCGTGGCACACATTCAAGTGGTCCTGCTCTTGCTAAAAAAATTCTGAGAATGAGATATTACTGGCCGACAATGGAAAAAGACTCTTACCATTTTGCAAAGAAGTGTCCTAAATGCCAAATCCATGGCAATCTTATACATGCACCAACATAGGAACTGCAACAATTCACAATATCCTGGCCCTTTTGCCAGTGGGGACTAGACTTAGTCGGAAAAATTCATCCTTCATCTTCAAATGGACACAAGTTCATTATAACTACGACAAAATATTTTACCAAATGGATTGAAGCGGTCCCCATGACCACAGTAACTGGGAAACAAATTGTCTCTTTTATCCTTAATTATCTAATCTGTCGATATGGCATTCCAAGTTCCATCATCATAGATAATGGACGACCTTTCAAGAACCAAGATGTGCAAGAACTATGTGACAGATTTAAGATCCAACATCGTTTCTCTACACCTTACTACCCACAGGGGAATGGTCAGGCAGAAGCATCCAACAAAATAATATTAAAATCCTAAAGAAAATAGTGAATGATGCAGGCAAAGATTGGCATGTACAACTCAATCCAGCACTTTGGGCATACAGAACTAGCATCCGCACACTGACGGGAGCTACACCATATTCATTGGTATATGGATCAAAAGCAATTTTACCCCTGGAGGTAGAAATTCCATCTCTCAGAGTCTCTTTGAAAGGCCTAATTCCAGATGAAGAATATCGAGTCGATCGACTGCAAGAGCTAGAACTTATAGATGAAAGACACCAACATGCCTACACTCACCTCAAATCATATCAGCAAAGCATGTGTAGAAGCTACAACCACAAGGTCATTCCCAGAGTTTTTAAAATTGATGATTTAGTACTCAAGGAAAATCCTAGAAATCAACAAGATCGGGAAAAGAAAGTGAAATTTGAACCTAACTGGTTAGGTCCCTATGTCATCATATCAGCCAATGGATCAGGTGCTTATTAGCTAACAACTTCAGAAGGATATGTACTCGATGAACCAACTAACAACATCCATCTGAAGAAATACTACACTTGAGCAGTCTAATGCACAGAAAAGTCAAAAATATCAAAAAATAAAAAAAAATCAAAAATCAAGAAAAAGCAACTAATGAAAACTTGGGAACAAGCGCTATTGTGAGAGGATAATTCCTCTATCTATCTATCATAACAAGTCGTTATATCCATAGTCAAGCACTATCGGCCATCGCCCACCATTTTATCACATTATCCAGGGCATACTTAGCGTAGTCACTATCCTAGTTTATCCACATATCCTTTCACCGCATCTCACCATGGCTTGGTAATCATTGTACATATCCGCATTAAGAGGAAAAATCAGCTAGGGGCAGAATTGATTAAAACCTGTAGTACATTCAAAACATCAAAAACTTGCAGCAAACTCAAAGCATCATATCCAGTAAACAAATCAACAATCGCAAAAACAAACATTGATCATTTAAAAGGATTCACAAAACATGATGGATGATTTTTTGAAGTATCAAATGTATGCATCTTTCATGAAGTTTTGACTATTTTTGCGCTTGAATTTTTTGAATTATTGGATCCTCTACATTTTCTCAACGATGCATCAAGCTAGAGAAAGTCATGGGGACTCCAATATTTTTTTAGTTTTCTGCCTGTGAGGTGATCACTTGTACTATGCAAATACTTGTCTCGAGACGTGATTCAAACAAATCACTGAAGACATGATTCTACTTTGCACATACAAATGGTTTAATCTTGTCTATTTATACACAAGCCGCACTCAGGTCATCCTTGTTCAATTATACTTTGACGCTTGTGCTATCTTGTAAAATCAAAAATTATGTAAATTTTTCTCAAGTTATTATGGTTTAATTATACCATTATGCTTGTATAAATTTTCAACATATCCCAAACAAATCAATGCTCAATGATGATACCTACAAAGAAAGCAAAAACATGCGACTATATAGAGATGACAAACGGAAGAATGAGGATGCTCAATTAGTTCAATATCATTTTATAATTAGTTGCACATCATATCATACATCTCATTTTCAAGATACATCTCACAGCATATCATATCATACATCTCATTTTCAAGATACATCTCACAACACATCATATCATACATCTCATTTTCAAGATACAACTCACAACACATCATATCATACATCTCATTTTCAAGATACATCTCACAACACATCATATCATACATCTCATAACATCATGTACTAACACATCATATTCATCACATATCAAATCACATACATCTAAGCATTGCATCATCATCATAGAAACATCAAAATTATATAGAAAGCATCAGCCATAACACATCTCATGAGGATCAAGGAAAATGGTGTCATATACATATATATATATATATATATATATATATATATATATATATATATATATATATATATATATATATATATATATATATATATATATATATATATATATATATAAATATTTATTTATTTATTTATTTATTTATATATATATATATATATATATATTTTTTTTTTATATATTTATTTTATTTTATTTTTTTAATATTAATTTCCAAATTCCTAAAAACCATCATTTTACATAATTCCCATAGAATTTTAAAATTTCATATAAATTGAAAACTCCTTAACATAATTTTATTTCAAACACATTTTTTTTTAAATTTAGATAATCAAATAAATTTAATTCACAATTAAATTTATTTCCAAGAAACCACAAGATTTATTTAAAGAACTATTAATACAAATTAAACCAGAGAGAATAAATTAATTTTCTCAATGTTTTCAAAAATTCATTCTTCTGATAAACTAGAAAAACACGCCAGGCATGGATTTTAAAACAAAACTTGAATTCACTAGAAGAGGGTTTATATTCGACAATAATTTTATACACACACATCAAACAGAGACAAATAAAAATATCTACTAAAAACCCACAACTAAGAATTCATCCAACCTGGTATAGCTTTCCTAGAAGATATCTGTAGAAGCGCCCTAACCTTTTCAATAAGCTTCCAATAAATTTCTTCACCTAAATTCCTAACCTATTCCTGTCTATCTAAAATAAAGACCTATTCCCTATTTAAACAAAAATTCTAGGTTCAATACCTTTTTCTCAAAAAACCTAAATTTAGAATAAAAGTAATTTTATTTTATTTTCTAATTTTATAACAAAAGATAAACTAACATGCAATAATTAAAAATCATTATTCTTTCTTCTCTTTTCTCATGCAAAATAATTAATTTTCTAAATAAAGAATTAAAACAATACTTTAATTCCAATTAGTTCTTTTATTCATTCATTTATTTATTATTTTATTTATTTATTTATTTATTTAAAATTCAAGGAAACAATAAATACAATTAATCTTAATTTATTTTTCCACTAAAATTTAAATAAAAATATATTTCTAATATCATGTAGCTTGCAACTTAATTTAATTAATTAATTAATTAAGTTTATGGAATTATCTCATAATTGAATTGTTTATGCATTGAGATTATAAATTTAGTTAATTAAAAGAAATGTTTTTCTCCCTCATTTAATTTTTAATTAGCAAAGCTAATAGTTGTCTTTCACAATATTAATGAGGGTAAAATATTTTTAATTAAATTAAATTCTCAAAATCAATCTTACACACTATATAAAATAAATATGAATAAAACTCACTTTTCTAATCAAAATTGATTTTCTTAAATAATTAAAATTAATCTTTCTATTCCAAAAAGCAAAAGACATTAAATTATTTCTATTTTGAATAAATTTAAATCTTTCCTTTTTAAAATGCTTAAACTGAATAAATTCGTTATTTAAAATTAACCATTAAATTAAACTCACTACAAACATAAATAAGGTGATCTTTTAATTAATGATTAATCACATAAAAGAAACCTATTTATTTTAATTCATCAATTACTAATGCATAAATGAACACATTAAATCAAAATAAATACTTAGGGTTAAATGCTCTATTTACCACATGCCAAGCACGCAAACCAAGTAAGCCAACCAATTACCCAACCCGCAAACCCAAATGAAAATGAAACTGACGGATCACAAACGACACTCACTTGAGTATGACTAGGGTAAACTGAGGGTTTTACGACCACCTAACCCAAATTCTAAGGACGAAAGAGGTAATACTCAACCCTGCGAATCCAGGTGAAGACGAACCTTACACCTAGGTGGTACTGTACCTGCAATCTCCTGCAACCAAGAGTCAGACAAGCATACATATATATACAGATATATATATATATATATATATATATATTTAATGAAGATGTTATCTCGAGATTAATAACAAGAATCAGGAGGACATTTTAAACTTACATAAGAATCGATGCGAAAGCACATTAACAGATATGCACAATAATCATAATATCTGACTAAACATTACCTCATGGTAATTCAACCATTCAAGATTGTCACATAAAAAGTCAACCAAGGTCAAACTGGTTTTACAAAGCTGACTAGGGTAGGGGTACTACATCTCTCATCGAGTCACCCGTTGTTGCTCTCCAAAGCCTCTACTCGAGCCTCAGATCGACCCAACTACTCCACAATTGTATCCTGCTCAGTGGTCAGCTGTGTAATCTGCCGCTGAAGTGCGAATAGCTATGTCTGCAGATGATGCACTGATAACTATAGCGACCTAATTTGTGCATCCTCCTAGTGCATCGAAATCCGCATCTGGATGGGTACCTGTGAAGTGGTACCCCCTATCCCTCTCCCTATCCTTAGTGCTAGTGGGGGTAACACATCAGACCTCCTCCTTTGAGTCGGCCATCTAAACTCGTCAGTCCCTCCCACCACTACTATCACCTCTCCTACCCTCTCCTCACCCCCAATTCCAATAGCCAAACCTCCTCTCCCTCTATCTACCACAGCTCACCGCATTGCTCTCTCCACCCAAATCCCTTTGTCACCACCATCATCACCCCTATCTCCTCTCCTCCCTCTATCCCCTCACCGACCTCAGCCACCTCCTCTACCATCTCCACCATCATCACCTCCACCATCCCCACCTCCCTCATCCAGCTCCTCTCCATCCTCTCCCCATCTCCCTAGCCTCTCGGGTTGCTCATCCTCATCATCATCAAAAGCAAGAATCATCTCCGCTAGATCTGATATCCTAGCCACAAAATGTACCGCAAATAGTGTGGCGAACTCCTCTGTCATCCCTACATCCACTACCCCATAGGCGTAGTCCCATATCTAGCCAGCTAAGTGAAAGAACTCCTCAACTGATGTCGTGCTATCAATAGTGGGTCCCCACTCTGGTATATCCTGTCTCCGTCGAGCATATAAGCATGCTCCTTGTGGAACTCCCTGCTGACGACCATACTGCCGCAACACTCGGCTATGCAGGAATCTCTCAATAATAAAGGGTGTCCACCCTATCAAAAATCAGGACATGTAGACATAAGGCATCTCCATCCCATCCTCTACCCATACCTCGCACTCCATGTATGGTCTCCAAATGACCGTATCAATATAATCTAAAACTCTCCTCCAATGCTCTAGTTTGCCTAGCTTACACTGGACAACTATCCCTCGATATCCGTATGCATAAGAACACCCAGCAGGCCTATCTCTGTCTACAAGTGGCTTGACTGCAGTAATATGCTCCCATGCCCATACCTATAGCAGTGTCACTCTAGCGGATAGACTATTGTACCCCAAGTAAACCACCTGATGCAGATACCTGTATAGGTGGGCCAGCATAGCCGACCCCCATGCAAATCGGTGACCCTGTGTCACCATGTCCTCCATGGCCAAACCCCATCCTACTGCAAGTCCCTTCGACCTACAGTCAGGACATAAGAAACCACCTATGAATCCTGCCAGCACTAATGGTAGAGGAGCGTAATCCAAATCAATGAACTCCTACCAGGGGATCTCATATCCACAAACCATATGATCCTATAGAATCCGGTGAAGTGCCTCTATCCCACCCTCCTCTGTCTACTCATATGGTAGAAATGCACCTACCAAAGGAATCCATAGAATCCAGTAGCAATCCTCAGGTGTCACTGTGATCTCACTTGTCACCAAATGGAAGGTGTTGGTGTCACTATGCCACCTCTTGGCCAAGGCTGTCAATAAACCCCGATTAATGATAAACCAGGGCATCTCTAACAAAGATGATAGGCCACACCTCTCAATGATATCCCTGGCAGCCTATGTCAATCGTGGTATCAATGACCACAGTCTCAGAAATCTCTCTCGCAACTGAACAACCCTAATGCACTCCTGTCACAAACAAAACAAGCCCAATATCAGTTTCCTCGTCAAATCAATTCATATCCAAATCAAATTCATATAAAATTGAAACATTGAAAATCTAATCAAGTTCCACATCATATCAAATCTATTTCCATATCAAATCATATCAACTTGTAAAACAACTCAAGTTCCATAATCATACCAACTTGTAACACAACTTAAGTTTCATAATCAAATCAACTAGTAACACAACTCAAGTTTCACATTCATATCAACTTGTAACATAACTCAAGTTCCACAATCATATCAGCTTGTAAAATAACTCAAGTTCTACATATATATCAACTTGAAACAAAGCATATCAAATCAAGTTCATATCAAAACATCCATATCAAAAACCACATCAACATCAGATCAACATCAACTTGACACATTGCAAATCAAATCAAGTTATCTATCCAAAAACCATATCGGAACTCGTATTGGACAACTTATCAAAACAATGACAGCAGACACGCAGACTAAAATTCGCACCCATACTGACAAAACTTGCAAAAACCTACCTATTTTTCTTCATCCAAAAATCCTACTTTACCCAAATTTTTCCACTCATGTGCTAAACAATCTTATCTACGTGCTAGCCTACACCTAAGCACTACCCTATCCTATCAATGTGCTACACCATTAACCCTACATGCTAGCCTGCACCTATGCACTACCCTGTCCTATCAACACGCCACCTAAACTACCCTCTGCACTACTTCTACGCTATGCGCTATCCTACTTGGTCCTTGTGCTATGAACCTAACCTTATGCGCTAGGTCATGCCTATGCGCTATTCTACTCTACCCATGCAAGCCCCTGCTAACCCTATGCGCTAGGTCTTTCCTACGCGCTAACCTTTTTCCCCTACGCGCTACCCTGTGCCCCTGATGCGCTAACCTAGTTCTATGCGCTACCCTAACCCACCCCTGTGCTATCCTAATCTACCCAGATGCTACCCTACTTCATTAAACTCTACGTGCTACACAACTTATCATATGTGCTATGGTTTTTACCTGACGCGCTAAACCGTTTAATCCATGTGGAAAAATTCAAAAACATGCCTAAAAATGACAAAACAAAAATAAAAAAGGGGTAAAAAATGATGACTTACCGGTGGTCCATATGTGGCGTGCCTCTGATACCTCCGAACACGCTCGAATCGATGAGAAGCAAAAGGAATCGACATTTTGTCTTTTTCTCCAAGTGTCACTTTCTCCAAAGTCAACAAGCACAAATGAGACAAAATAGACCACTTTTTACCTTTTTATAGGGTAAATGAAAATTAGGGTTGCGTGGACGAACACGTAAATTACTCGTGGTCTCATTTCTAACCCTCGCAAATATTATTATCAGGAGATGAATCAACTTATCGCATTCAACATAGACAAAAATTTAAAAGGCAATCAAATTTATCAAAACAAATCAGATTTTCAAATTTTTGATTCATCTCCCGAGGGGGCATTATCAACATCATTTATCAAATCTGGGGCATCGGTTATCAAATTTGGGGCATGAGATGAACATCTTGACACGACATCACACTGATCATAACCAAATCATGACGACACATCATTTTCTTTGAATCAACATGTGCACACACGTCACTTCAAAGAGGGGCAAAATGTAGACGTATAAAAATGACCATATTCCTAAATGAATATTTAATGGTCATTTTATTCTCATTCCTCTATTTAGTTAAATCTAATTTAATTAAATCACCCACATTCTTCTATTTAATTAAATAAATTATTCAATTTATTTATTTAAATTCACGTAAGATCTTTACATCATTTAATTGAATAAATAATTTTATTTAATTAAATCTCTTCTCTCTACTTTTTAATTAAATTAAAATTTAATTAAATAGTTTACCCCAATTAAATAAATCTAATATATTTAAATTCCCAACTTGCAACCAAATTGAAATAAAGCAATTTATTTTAATTAAATTCTATTTTCTTCACCCACTTGCATTTTCCTACATCTCCCACTTGCATCCTAAACCTCTTCCTAATTTCTTCTAGAATCCATCTAATCCTATTCAACTAGCCTAAACCCATCCATCATCCCCTTTCCCTAAATTTGAGGAGGTCACTTCTCAAATTTGGAGTAATGTTTTCAAAAGGCATTAAAGCCTTTATGCCTTCGACAAGCTAACTTGTTGAATAACCCCAAATTTGGAAGGACTCTTACAAATTTGTCCCCAAAGTCTTCAAACCATTAATGGTTAACTAACCCTTAGTGGCATGGTTAGACACTTTTTGTCTAACTTAACCCTCATCTAACCCAGGGGTCTCATCAAGCATTCATTGCTTTGACCATGGTTATTCCTTTAACCCTTGCACAAGAGTTTATCCTTTGGGTAAAAGCTTTATCCAATGGATAACCTTAACCTAACCTTAACCCTTACCTCCTAAGGTAACCATGAGGTCTTCTCAACCATTTAATGATTCTTACCTCTCCTCTCAAGCAGTCTTATGTTGACAATTGTCACCATTTCATTGGTGAAAATTGTAAACATGGATTGATAATTTTCAATCATGACCCTTTATTAACTCCTTCAATCTTGACCATCCATTGCCCTATTTTTCCTAAAAATAGAATTCTCATTCCCCCATTTCAGGAATCCAAGCTTTTAGTATCTCATTTATGCTCAATTTTATCAATACATCTAGCCTCTCTTTATAATTGGAATTAATCTAATAATCATTTTAGAGTATTTATGTTATCATTAGCTTAAATCATTAACTAGTATATCATGTTAGGATAGTATTGCTACTAACCTTGTCATCTTATAATCTAGTTTAACTCATTTATAGAATCATGCATAAATAGGATGCATTCATGTTAAAATCAATCTAAAGCATCCCTTGTTCTTGCATTCGTCATCCTTAAGTCACTTTGCTCAGTGATCTGAGAGAAAGGGCATTGGCTTGAGGGACCTTGTGAGATAGAGAACCATGGAATCTACCTTGGGAACTTGAGTCATTCCTCATGACTCCATAACTTGCACCAAGAAGTCTTGTGGGTGTGTGGACTAGCCCTTTGAACATCTTTTTTTCACATTTTGAGTTTCATCGACCCGCTTTTCCCGCATACAGCAGTAATAAAAAACTAACCGGTTAAGGTCTTACAAAGAGCTTTGCTAGGAGTGAATCTTGTTATAGATCCCAAGCTTGATTAGAAGCTTATACCCTGTTAAGAGTAACCTTGCCGGAGGATTTTAGAATCCAAACTAATGGATCACCTTGTTAGAGGATTTGTATGATGAAGCTTGTTAGAGCTTACCCAGTTAGGGGATTTAGTTATGTTGTAATGATTAGAAAACAACAAGAAAGATTTGAACTATTTTGAGTAGCACAAACTTGCTTGATCAGATCATTCTAAGTACATTCAACACTGCTCTCCATCTAAACACTTATCGCTCTTCAGCAAAAGTATTCACATATATCACCTCTACTATATTTGTTCTCTCTTTTTCATCTCTTTTTAAAATGCTTCACTAAGATGTCTCTAAATAGGCATTCAGAGCTTATGTCAGCCATAGGAACACAATTTCCTAGGTGCAGTGTATCTAGACATTTAAACATAACTCATCACAAAAATGACCGCCAAACAAATGGTGCTGGTAACGCATCACAAAATCAGATACCGGTTAGAGCAGTCAATACTAGTTGAAATAAAACTAGTGAATCATTGTCCACGAATCTTCCACTTGATCTTCACCTTCAACTTCATCTTCACTTTAATGTCGACTTAGTGCTACCATAGGTTTTCTCTTAGGCACATACCAGTTGACACAAAGTATCGGTTAGAGATAGACCTTAAATATACCGGTTGGTAGTAAAAACCAATTGAAGTTATACTGATAGTCAATGTAATCATATATGTGTGTGAGAGTTTTTCATTAATGACAATAAGTGATGAATACATTACAATTATCATCAAGCCAACAATCTCCCCCTTTGGCATTGAAGGCAACACTTAGAAATTTTTAGAGTAATACAATACCGCTAAGTGTGCATACACAACATATTCCCCTTTTAATGCAATACTCCCCCTTAATGCATGCATAAATACCAAATTTTCAAAAACACACATACATATTATTACTCCCCCTTTGACAACAATGCCAAAATGATAAAGTAAAATATATACATATAGAAAATCTGTATCAAAGTGTTCATCATATATTACAATTTTAAACAAGTTCATGCATTGGATATTCTCATGAAAATACTATTGAAATTCTATTTTATCTAGGATAGAGAATTCTTCCATGATTCTAGTATGTTGTCTATATACTCAGAGGTAGACAATAGTTGAGAATAGAATTCTTCCATTGAATCTAGCGTGCAGGTTTCAGGAGTAGAAAGAATAGCTTCTACACTGGAGTAGGCTCTCTAAAGAATGTTAATCTATGAGGTGAGATGACTCTTGAGCTCTCTTAGAGATTGGAATCTCTTAGCTCTCTCATTATCATACCTATTCAGTTTGTCATGCAGTTCATCTATAGACCGGTTAAAGGCATGAATAGAGTCCTAAATTGGGACATATGCCTTGCATAACTTTTCTATTTCCTATTCAGTCTCAACTTGATTCTTAGAAATATTAGAATAAAAGAAAGTAATATTGGAGGTAGAGGCAAGATACTTTCCTCCAGATTTAATAGCTTTCTTTAATAGACTACCATTATGAGATAAAGTCATTTTTCTATTTTCAATGTGCTTAGCCAATTTATCTCCATATGCCTTCTTGTGGCTCTTCTTATCAAATATTTGAGCAACATCTTCAAGTGATTTGATTTGATCATATGCATTTGCAACTAACTGACCAAGTTTGCTGATAGAAGTAGGAAGATGTGCAACAGAGGTTTCTGGTAGTAATCCAGATAGAATTTCTGCAGCATTCTATATTGTCTCTGCCTCAATTATTTACTCTTTCAACCTCTTCTTGTGTGCACAAAATTACATAACATTAGTAATCTTTATCATTTCAGATGCACTCAAGGTATTCATGTCAATAGGTCCTAAAATACTTAAAGAGTCTTCATCATCATCATCAAGTAGTTCTGGCTTTGCCGGTTCAAGGGGTGTACTCTTAATGATGGCTCTTTTTGTGTTCTTCTTTGTTGCATCTTATGTTTACTAAGTAATAACTTCCTTAGTAGACTCCTTTTGAGTAGTCTCAATGACCGGTGGAGATTAAGGTTTCTCCAGTTGTCGGTTCACTGACCTCTTTTAGTTGATTACCCGGTTGATCACCTGATGTAACCTGTACTTCTGTGATTGTAGGAGGATCCATATCTGGTGCAGCAATGTCTCCAGATAGGTTTACTGTGTCCTGAATATCTTCATCAATAAGAATAATGGAATCATCCTTCTTCTTGGTTGGATAGACAATGTCATCTTGAACAATTTCCTCTTCATCCATTTCTGGTCGAGGAACATCTTCTGTGGTATCATCCTTACTACTTGAGTGGATGAAATCTTCCCTCTTTTTGATTATATAGGCTAGCTAATGTGTCTCAGACTCAACAACTGATCTTTTTCCATTTAGAAACTTCAATCTTCTTAATTTAAAATCAAAATATGCTTTGTATTCCTCAGTTAAAGCACTAATTCCATTTGATGATAGATTGGGAAAATACTGTACAAATACTTCGTCAAAAATCTTCTTTTCTATTTGAATGGCTTCTTCCCATTTATCTAACAAAGTATTATACAAAGAGACTGAAATATCTTTCTCCAAATCATGTGGAAATCTACTGTAATGACCCAAGTAGGTTAGTACCTATTGAAGTACTTGTTTCTGCTCATCCTTAGTAAAAGAATCATAATGTTCTTTGACATTGTCAAACCTGTTTCTTCCCAATGACTTCATTGTTCTTTCAAATGTTGTGTCGGGTTTGTAGGTGGCAATGTCTATAGGTGTAGTTGCCTTTGGCATTACCTTTACCTTCTTAGGTGTTCTTCTGGTTGTATTTTCCTTTTTAGGTTCTTCTTCAAAATCTGTACCCTCAGACTTTGGTTGCAAAATCACTTTCCTCTTTCTCTTCTTTGGTACACACTCCTTCTCAGAAATTTTAGGTGCTCATTCCTTCTTAGTTAGGACACTTAGAGTCACCCTTGTAGTCTTCTTCACAGGAGATTTTTCATCACATTTCTTTTTCTTTCCTTTTGCTTTTGCTACAGGTGCAGTATTGATTTCAGTTGGTGTAGCTTGGACTGTTAAGATGTCCAATTTTGCCTTCTTTTTGTCTTTGGGTGATGCTAATAGAGTATTAGCATAGCCAACCAGTAAGTCATGATTGACCTCGTAGCTCATATCTTCCATCTCTTCCTCCCTTGGTTCAATTGCTTTCATCAAGAAAAAGTTAGTGGTAACTACGAAGATTGTGTCTTTTTCAAAGTGTTTTACCACATCTTTAGGTAACCTCATTCTCAAGCTCGTCTTCTTCTAGAATTCATTAAAGTACATGTTCATGGCAGCTGAAAAGGTATTCTTCATAGCCTTAATGTTGTTCTTGATCCGTGCATTGACCGGTTGTTCCTTGGACCATTCAATGTCACCTATACCAGGTACAAAGTTTTGAAAGTAGAAAAATAACCCAGCTAACAGCTGACCATATTTGAACTTCTGAGTATTGTCCTTCTTAATTGATTTCAAATTTTGAAATAGCTAGAGTCTGATAGCTTCACAAATATCATAGTCTGCATTATCTATTATCATTCCATATGCTATATGAATTATTATGGATGGAACACTGTTAAGTCTACTAGAGTAAAATACTCAGTAACCTATCACCATTGCTGCAAGTTTCACCATAGGGTCCCTAATATTGTTGATAAAAAAAGCACACCTATCAGATGTAGAACCAGTTAACTTGAAGATAGTATCTTTTGAAATTATCCTCAACTCAGGAACTTTACTGGTTGAGAAATAACCTGTTACAACCCTAATAGCCTCCTTGGTTATTGTGTGAGTCCTCTCCAGATACATATTTTCACCATGGACTCAACTCAAAATTATTTTTATGTGTTCATCCTCAAAGTCTTCAAGAAATTAGGTGGAATTATGAAACCCTTTTTCAAAAACCCTATCATATTTAGCTTCAATCTTTCCATCCTTATTACAGAGTGATTTCAACTGAGTATAGATGTGAAGAGTTCCCAAATCTTCAATTTTGCAATCTATATAGCTGGACAAATCACCTTTGACCACGACACCACTCGGGACTTGCGACAATGCATTATAAGACATAATTTCATCTTCCTTTAGAGCTTCCTCAGGCTCAATAGTGATCATTAACCTCCCTATAGACTTAGAAGTAGATGCCATTCTAGATAAACAAGTTTCGAGGCGTTATACAAAGAAATACCTAGAATCTTGCACATCGCTTCGTTTCCCAGTTGGACTGATCAAATGCACTCTCGTTCGCTTCTCTGCAGCTTCCGATTCAACTTGATTTCAATTAATCACAAAGAAATTCACCAATTCGCACCAAGACAATCTTTCTCTACTCTACAATCACCAAAAATCACCAAAATTCAAAATTCAAAAAAAATTATTTCTCGCTTATTTTACAAAAGGGGTTCGGAAATGTTTTACCGTTACGCTCTCCTTAGCCATATTAGATAGGCTTAAGTCACCAGTGCTGGATTATCTTCACTAGGTGAAGGAATGATTTCCTCTACAAGCAATTCTTCACTTTTCTTCTTCCAAGTCCGGTTTATATCTTCTCTTGTTTCTTCAACATCAATTTTATGTTTGCCTTTCTGATCCTTGAAAGAGATGATCGGTTTACTATTCCTTGATCTGCAAAACTTTGCTAGGTGCCTCAATTTTTTGCAGTGGTAAGAGACCATACCAAATGATCTCTAGGGTCCTGCATTTCCTCTTCCTATTCTTTTTTTGCAGTTCATAGCCACATGACCAAGGTTATTACAAAAGGTACAAACAACATTTGTTCCCTTTTCCATTTCGAATGGACTAAACCAGTTGCCATAGGATCTTTGCCAGTTCCTGTTTACTCAGTTATCAAAATTCCTTATTCGATCATCATATGGTCTAGGATGCATGTCCAGTACATGATTGTTTGATCCATATCTACACTCAATATGGTTGTGCCCATACATTCCACAAGTGTAGCAATGTCCTTCAAACTTTCTAGACACATACCTAGCATTAATATTGTAACTTGCATTCTTGTTAGGTTTGTTCCTACAAACATTTGTAGTATGACTAGGCTTATGGCAAACAAAGCAGATGTGTTTGAAATTCTTATTACAAGTAGTCTTATTGACTTTAGAAGCAGTTTTGTTCTTTGGATTGTTGCTCTTTGTGCCAGAGGATTCACCTTTTTCAGTTGTATGAAAACCAATTCCAGAGATATCACCCTTAATTCTCTATGATTGAATTTGTTCTTCCAGCACGGTAGAAATTTTAACGAACTTCTCTAATTTCTCATTGGCTTCAGTAAGCTTTTTGACAAGATCTTCATTATGCTTAGATAGGTTCTCTTGCAGAGACGATGCCAACTCAAGATCTAGCTTTAAGTTCTCCTTTTATTTTGTTTCAGCTATTAAGTCCTCATGCATAGTATCTTTTTCTCATTTGATCTTTATGATTTCCTAATCTCTTACCTTGATAAGATCTTCAACAGCTCTTCTCGCTTCCAGTTCCTGACTCATGCAGATAGTGAGACCTTCCAGCTCTCTTCTTAAATTTAGTTTCTCACCCTGCAACTTTTCAACTTCTTCTGATAAAGCATCAATATTAGCTTCGTCTGAAGAACTATTGTCAGATATTTCTAACAGTTTTTTAAATAGCTCTCTCCTCTTGACTTTAGAAGCTTTTAGTTTGCCCCTAAGGGATTCAACTTCATTTCTACTAGCTTCTATCTCTCTAGCCATCTCGAAGTAGCTTTTGTCCCCCATGGTAGTTTCAAGATTCCCTTCTAAGTGGTTAGGCTTCAAAGAAGTTAGGCTTTGATACCAATTGATGGACTTGAAAAGCACTGAGAGGGGGGGCTGAATCAGTGACACCAAAACAAACACTACTTTAAACACTAACCAATAGATTAACTTAACCAAGCAGTTAAACAAAATACATGCTATCCAAAATGAAATAACAACATCCACATAAAGTAGAACATCCATCATAACACAAGTGTTTATACATGGAAAACCCAAATAGGTAAAAACCATTGTGAGATGGAACTCACAAGTTAACTATCTACAGTAATAGAAAACTGACCGATTAAGGTCTTAGAAAGAGCTCTGCTAGGAGTGAATCTTGTTAGACATCCCAAGCTTGATTAGAAGCTTATACCCTGTTAAGAGTAACCTTGCTAGAGGATTTTAGAATCCAAACTAATGGATCACCTTGTTAGAGGATTTGTACAATGAAGCTTGTTAGAGCTTACCCGGTTAGGGGATTTAGTTCTCTTGTAATGATTAGAAAACAACAAGAAAGATTTGATCTTTTCTGAGTATCATAAACTTGCTTGATCAGATCATTCTAAGTGTAGACATATAAAAATGACCATATTCCTAAATGAATATTTAATGTTCATTTTATTCTCATTCCTCTATTTAGTTAAATCTAATTTAATTAAATCACCCACATTCTTCTATTTAATTAAATAAATTATTGAAATTATTTATGTAAATTCACTTAAGCCCTTTACATCATTTAATTGAATAAATCATTTTATTTAATTAAATCCCTTCTCCCTACTTTTTAATTAAATTTTTATTTAATTAAATGGTTTACCCCATTTAAATAAATCTAATTTATTTAATCCCCAATTTGCAACCAAATTAAAATAAATTATTTTTATTTTAATTAAATCCTATTATCCCTCATCCACTTGCATTTTCTTGCATCTCCCACTTGCATCCTATCCCTCTTCCTAAAAACTTCTAGAATCCATCTAATCCTAATCAATTAACCCTAACCCATCAATTATCCCTTTTCCCTAAATTTGAGGAGGTCGCTTGTCAAATTTGGAGTAAAGTCTTCAAAAGGCATTAAAGCCTTTATGCCTTCAACAAACCAACTTGTTGAATACCCCCAAATTTGGAAGGACTCTTACAAATTTGTCCCCAAAGTCTTCAAACCATTAATGGTTAACTAACCCTTAGTGGCATGGTTAGAGACTTTTTGCTAAACTTAACCCTCATCTAACCCAGGGGTCTCATCAAGCATTCATTGCTTTGACCATGGTTATCTCTTTAACCTTTGCACAAGAGTTTACCCCTTGGTTAAAAGCTTTATCCATTGGATAATCCTAACCTAACCTTAACCCTTACCTTCTAAAGGTAACCATGAGGTCTTCTCAAGCATTTAATGCTTCTTATCTCTCCTATCAAGCAGTCTTATGTTGACAATTGTCACCATTTCATTGGTGAAAATTGTAAACATGGATTGATAACTTTCAATCCCGACCCTTGATTAACTCCACCAATCTTGACAATCCATTACCCTATTTTCCCTATAAATAGAGCTCTCATTCCTCCATTTTAAGGATCCATCTAAGCTTTTAGTATCTCATTTATGCTCAATTTTATCAATACATCTAGCCTCTCTTTATAATAGGAATTAATCTAATAAAAATTTTAGAGTATTTCTATTATCATTAGCTTAAATCATTAACTATTATATCATGTTAGGATAGTATTGCTACTAACCTTGTCATCTTATAATCTAGTTTAACTCATTTGTAGAATCATGCATAAATAGGATGCATTCATTTTAAAATCAATCTAAAGCATCCCTCATTCTTGCATTTGTCATCCCTAAGTCACTTTGCTCAGTGATCTGAGAGCAAAGGCATTGACTTGAGGGACCTTGTGAGATAGAGAACCATGGAACTGACCTTGGGAAGTTGAGTCATTCCTCATGAGTCCATAACTGGCACCACGAAGTCTTGTGGGTGTGTGGACAAGCCCTTTGAGACCACATTTTCACATTTTGAGTTTCATAGCCCCGCTTTTCCCGCACACATTTCTAGTGCCCACCGTGGGGCTCAACCCCATTAATCAAATCGGTTTTTTAAATTTAATCACTTTTACAGGTACACAGGGAATAGGAATCGACGCGTAGGGAACATCCTTTAGTGCATCTGGTTAACAGTCCACTGCATCTGGCTCATTGTTCGGCGTGTGGGACTCATTCCATAGCTTGTGCAGACCATCACTTAGCGCATAAACTTTATTAACATTTTTTCTGTAGGTCTTGGTGTAGAAAAATAACACAGCAACGCATTCAGAAAATAGTTCAGCGCATCGGGTCTGTCTGATGGCACATCCCAATTATCTTGTAGTGCATACAGTCTTTTCAGTAGTGCATCATAGACAGAAAACAAAAAAAAACAAAAAAAATTGTAACTGAGCTTAAATTTAGAGTTGTAGAAGTCCACAAAATCCAAGATTTTTTCTAACTGTTTTGATTGGTATTTTCAGGATTTTGACAATTTATTGCAGGTGGAGATTAGTTTTATTTTCAGAATTACAAATAGTTTAAATTTTTACTAACTTAGTTAAGTTAGTTAAAATTTAGAGTCTTTTTTAATTCTTCTTCGATAAAATTGAACTCACCTTATTTTGGGCAAATAAAAAGAACCACAAAAACAATCTTTTTTTGCTTTTTCTAGGAGAAAAATTCACTTTGGGCTCTAAAAAGAACAAGGCAATCTTTCCATTTTTGCAAACAAAGGGCTTTAAAAAGAACTTCATCATCCTTTGGTGCATAAAAGGATCCACTTCATTTTTTTGCAAAGTAAAAGAATCACACATGTCCAAAGTCATTCACAATTAAAGAGGGAAGATCTTCCCCTTTTGATCGATTTCTTTCGTTGACCAAACATCGAATTTGCTTTGTTGACCAAGTTCTTTTCCTAGATCAGAAAATCATTTCTTTAAACAAATAAAATAAACACCATGTTTTTGTGGAGTAACATCTCCATATATATTTTAACAAATCATTGCAATGAAGAGTTAAAAAGAACACTTGTTTTCTTTGCTACGAAAGTGGAAGGAATATGCTCTCCCCTTAACTGGGTGATAAAAAAACCAGACCACTCTTACTCTTTCAGTGTTTATTGCATTAGATCCTTTAGCAAGCCTGCCTTCCCGAGGGGTTGAAAAACTTAAAGCCATTCTTTGGCCGATGTGAAGGGAACGACCTAAGTGGGGAACGACTGTGAAACCAAGTGTTCCAACCCACTATAATCAAAACTAGAAAATGACGAAAGTCCTTTTCAATGGTTGTGCACAGCGATTAGCCTTCCCCCAATATCCTTGAGATACGTAAAGCCTTTGTTCTAAAGGTTGGGAAGCCTCCTAAGGAATTTTATCACTGACGACTGAATGGGAAGCCTGATTACAAACTTTAACATAGAAACTTTGAGCTGAGTTAGTATCCAGACATTTGTAATATCATAGTGCAAGGGTGGGAAATAATCCGCCCCCAAGATCGCTCACCGTATATATCCCAAGATAACTACTCAATTGTGAAGCAATTCACTTTGGGTTAATTTCTGGCAAAAGGCAAAAAAAAGAGCACCCCCTAGGGGGTGACAAGGTTGTTTGAGCTAACGGAGTATCGAGACTAGTGGGCTATGATATTACTTATGACCCTTGAATAAAGAGTTTGACTGAATTGTATGTTGTTGTGTCTAAACATGTTAAAACATTGGGGATTTGAACACATCCTCGCAGAACATACACTCTTTGTTTAGATTAAGCAAAATGGTTGTCTCTTTTGTGTTGTGCTTTCATTTATTACTTTAGAAAATCATCCATCATCATTGAAAACAAAATCCAAAAATTGCAGAAAAACAACCAAGTCAAACTATCAGGGCAGTTTAGCATGTAAGAGAAACCTCTTAACACATGGAAACCATCCTTTAGCACATTCAACCTTCACCTTAGCGCATTAATTCTGAACATTAACGCTTCATAAAATCCAACACTAGCAGTTAAAGTAGCACTTTTTAAAAACATTCTGGCGCATGGAAGCAACAACTTAGCGCGTAGGGATCAAGAATTAGCGCGTAGAGACCAGCAGCCAATGCATTAACAGCCCATATTAGCGCATAACTTTTTAAACCAAGACAAATCCAAGGCAAACTAGTTAGCGCATCATAGAGGGTAGCTTAGTGCATGGAGTCTATTCTCTAGCGCGTTGATGACTTTCTGTAATGCATTGCGTCTTTGTCTTAGCGAGTGGCAAAAACTAGGAAAACATTGGGCAAAACAGAGGCTATTTTTGAAAAATCTAAAAACAATTTAGGAAGCTTTCCTTCCTCAGCCTAAACTTCATCAAATAGAAAATCAAAACAAAATATCAAAACCTATTCTCAAAGCAAGTTTTCCATAAAGCAAAGTTGTCAAAATCTGAAAACTAGTCGCAAGATAAAACACATCTCTCTATCAAAATCAGGAAACCTCATCACAAGTATCAACAGGTCCTTCAATCAAAAGGATTTCTATCCAAAACACACTTTTTTTAACACTCCAAGTTGTCAAATCGAGTTTCCATATCAGGAAAGCTCTTATTTCATATCATTTGACACGCTTTGTCATGAGGAGGCATCTAAACCTTCATTTGATAAAGTAAAACTTGAGTTTTGAAAACAAGCTAAACTAAATCCAAAACAAATCAAAGGAAACCATTGATCTCTTGTGCATGACTAATCCTCATATTCTGAGAATAAAAAGTATTTATCATAACACTAAGTTGAGGAAACAACAACCCAGTTCTCTGAAACTTGCTAAACAGAATATTTTTTTATAAATCAAACGCCAACTCTTCAAATCTCATCGAACATTCCTTCGTCATATACGCGTGTATCTTAAAAAAAAACCAACAAATTTGATAAAGAACCATTGAGGAGTAGAGCACTTTGTCAAAAATCAGCATCCGGTCAACGCCTGAATCAAGGAGGAAAGATCAATCCAACCTTATTCCCCGAAGAGTGCATCACTTACAACATACCCCGATTTGAACCACCAACCCCTGAACAAAACATCGAAGAGGAGTTCGTTCCCTTTGTCACAGAAAGCTTCTACTAGATGCTTGCAGTTACTCACTCTCAACAAAACAAACAAAGTGAAATGCAACCAGAGTCCAGCATGAATCGAATATTATCAAATCCTTGAGTGTCCAAATCTAGAGGACACTGAAATTTCTGAGGAACTCCTCCAAGAGTGCCAAGAAAGCGCTTCATTTCAAAAGCTTGTGGAAAGACTCATGGAAAATGACAAATAAAAATATTTGCTCATGCTCACAAGCAAAGGAGTTAAACTCCCTTAAGACTTTGACACTGACATATTTAGAACAAGATCTTGACATTATGACTATCAAGAATGACAAAGAGAGGAGGAAGCATGTGACCCTGAACAAAACATACCTGAGCAAAATCTACCAGAAAAGAACTTTCTCGAGCAAAACATCCCTGAGCAAAACATACCCCACCACACACCATTTCAGCTTTGAAATAATGCAAGGGGAGAACTCTTCCTTTGGCAAAAAAATACGCCTTTGATTACTCTCACTCAACAAAAGAAAGACATGCAACAAGGAACAACAATACGGTACTCCTTAACTAAAATTTGTCCTTATCCTTTTGACAGATGCTTAAACATGGTACCTTTTCCCCCAAACTCAGATATTCCCAAATTTGATAAATATGATGGGAAAATTGATCCTCATGATCATGTTCGGGAATTTTGTTTCATGAGTCCTTAATTTGCCCATGATGACACCTATTTGATGAGGTTATTCCCAAGAAGCTTGGGAGGACAAACAATGGAATGGCTATCCAAAATCACACCTCCTATCAGATCATTCGAAGAATCAGTCAAAAAATTCATAACTCAATATTCCTATAACATTCAACATGCTATCACTATGCTAGATGTCTGTAACACCAAGCAGAGAAACAATGAAACATTCATGGTATTCCTTCAACATTGGCGACGTATGGTTTTGAGATACCCTCGAGATGTGCCTGAAAAAAAAAAGATGGAAATTTTCATTGACAACTTGAAAAGTGAGATCAGTTACATACTCAAATGTCAATGCATACCATCTTTCGCCAAATTAATTGAAAATGGCATCCAAGTAGAGGAGGCATGTGTCAAGAAAGGAACATTGAAATTCTTCAAAGAAGGAACAAGTTCATCCAACTACAACAACAAAAACAATAACAACTTAGACAAATCCAGGTTCTGGACCCAAAACAAAAACACTAGAAACGAAGGAGGAAATGCTCCTAATGATGCAAAATCCAAGCAACCAGTGTTAGCTTTATCAAGAAATCCTCAAACTACAAAGAATCCAAAAGGTGCTAACTAAGGTACTAACACTTATGTACCGAATAACAATCAAGATCAACTCAACACAAACAATGCCAACAATACCCAAAACAATAACACCAATCGAGGACCTAATCCAAACTCATGAGGTAACACAACTTTCCAAAACACATTTACACACCACTAGGGCAATCCTTGGAATCAACATTCAGAGAACTCCTGGCAAACAAAATTATCTCCTTACCAGCAATCAACAACTTTGAACCACAAATCAAACCACCCTGGTGGAATGACACACTTTTGTCATTTTCATCGAAACAAAGGTCATCAGACAAATGATTGCATGAGATTGAAAAACATTGTTCAAGACATGATTGATAAAGGTGATTTAACAGTTGATGGTCTTAAGACAAATGGTGACCATCGAGCCTTTAAGAATCCTCTTCCTAGCTACAACAAGGATGGAGCTTCAACATCAAGCGATACATGTGGAGCTCGTATCAATCACATATACAATAACACCATCAATCATATATCAGCTAAGGACAATCAAGTAAACCTCATCACAATCAAATACAAGCGTGAACATGAATCCGTCAATGTAACAAGCAGAGCTCAAAAATATGTCTTGAAGGGGCATACGTCAACAACACACATCATACCCAAGATTCAATATGATCTAGTTAGTCAACTGTACAAAACTCCTGCTCAAATATCTATACTAGAGTTGCCAAAACCTTTGCCAAAACACAAGGACATCTTGGAACAAGCGCTATTGGAACCAAATGTACCTCAAGATCTGGATGGTGACAAATTCCAAGCCATGGTCGCTCATATGATAGGTCCTCATAACCTCACCTTTTCTGAACATGATAATATCTCATTGAGCCATCCACACAATACTCCACTCCACATTGAAGTCTTGGTCTACAAGCATTGAGTCAAAAGAGTATTAATAGATGGAGGAGCTGGACTCAATATCTGTACCTTGAAACTTGTCTGTGCATTAGGCTTCTCTGAGCAATCTATTAATCCACGCAAAAAGATCACTATCAAAGCATATGATGATGAAGAAAGATCATCTAAAGGAACAGTAATTTTGCCAATTCAAGTAGGACCAATACAAAAGGACACTATAAGCCAAGTCTCAGACATGGACCTCACATATAAGATCTTATTGGGTTGACCTTGGATACATGAAATGCAAGTAGTACCTTCTACTTATCATCAGTGTGTTAAGTTCCCCTACAATGGACATGAGATTTCTATATTAGTAGATCATAACCCATTTCAACATTGTAATGCTATGGGGGCAGCCCAAGACAGCTTGGTTCCACATAATAGAGAAAAACAAAGTTCCTCAGCACCAACTATTCAACAAGAAAAGTCTAAATCACTATCTATTGATTTCAAGCAGAAAATGAAAATCAAAGAGCAAGGCATGGGAGAATACTCTTTGGAACCTTTGTGTTTAGCCAACTTACCAGCATCGCCTAAATCTCATGGATTACGTACAACATGAACACATCAAGAAAACTAGCCCATCACCAAGTTTGATGGCAAATTTAACCAACTAGGGACTCTAGCACGTGAATCAAAGGAAAAAGACATCCTTAGTTGGCTATACAAGGATGAGGAAGCAAAAAGATCGGCTACTATGGAGGTAGCTATACCAACAAACCTGTATGGAAAAGGTTACTTGATCATGCAACAAATGGGATGCAATGGAAAAGGACCTATCGGCAAACGACAGGAAGGCATCACAAAACCATTAGATCCTCGTTCACAATTGAGTAAAGACAAAATAGGATTGGGCTATGAACACACTCTACCACCAAGGAAGACACCAAGAAAATACCAAAAACCTCAATGGAAGGCAAAGAAGAAATACAAGGAGGACTCCTCACAGGAAGCATTATTTGAATCAGTAGAGAAAACACATAAAGGACGAGAATATCAAGAAAGAAAGAAACATCAAGAGAAGCCCATCAAACAAAAGGAGGAAGTCGCTATTGCAGAAGTACATCATGTTCAAGAGCTAGTGTCCGACAAAGAGGAATCACCTCCTAATAACATCATTCCTCCTGCAGGAGAGACAATATATGAACAAATGCAAAGAGTGGAAGCAGGATCTGACACAGAAATAGAGAAAACTATCAGATTTGTATCAATCATCAAAGACATGTTTTCACCCTACAACATACCCATCCACAACACTGCCAGAATATGGGATAATACCTCTAAAACAAATTCCAATGAGTATGAATGGGGTAGTTGTTCCAATGTTACTGAAGATGTTGCTGCAAATGACAGTCATACACCCATATCTCAAGAAGAACATGGAACAAAACTTAGACTCCTTGAATTTGCTCCACAAAATATCTACGACGCCAAAGAAAACGAGCAGCGACATTACGAGCAAGTCTACACAGAAGATGATACCATTGAAGAAGACCTTGACGAAATCCTTAACTTATTTAACACCCCAGCCAACCATGATGATATCTCCATCCTGACACTTACAACAGTTGAACTTGATCCACCTAATGATTCTTTACCAATTATCTTTCCTGACCTCATAGACTGGGATGAACCTGAAACTCATGACGTACCAATTTTCCCAAATGATGAATCCATTATCCATTACTTGTGTACCGTTAACCTGGAAACAAACTCTACCAATGAAAAAAGTAATGACATCTACAATCAGGGGAGTGCCAAGTCTCTCAGTCGCAAAAATGAACAAAATAAAGATCTACTGCTGAAAACCTGTCAATGGCAGCAATAGATCACAAAAAAGTAAAAATAAAGGACACATCTGATGGTGAAAACCTTTTTAAGGAACCTAAAGATGGGGGACTTGACACTCTTCTTGAACATTATTAGGAGCAATCACCCATATTGATTAAGCCCACTCAATCAATCAACATTGGTACAACAGAAGCAACAAAAAACATACACATTGCAGAATCTTTGATAGAGGAAGAAAAATCAGAGTTTATACAATTTTTCAAAGAAAAGCAAATCAACTTTGCTTGGTCATATGTAGATATGCCCGAGATTGATCCACAATTAATCATGCATCACTTGTCCATTGCTCCAAGAACTAAACCAGTCAAGAAAAAATTAAGAAAGATGAATCCACATGTAGCACTCATGGTCAAAGCTGAGCTAAAGAAACTATTAGACATCGGATTTATTCGACCTATCAACAATGCTGAATGGATTTCCAACATTGTACTAGTTTCCAAACCAGATGGCAGTATCAGAATATGCACCAATTTTAGAGATGTCAACAAAGCCTATCCAAAGGATGACTTTCCTTTGCCCAATATCGACATAATTATAGACCTCACAGCAGGCCATGCAATGCTATCACTAATGGATGGTTTTTCAGGCTATAATCAAATCAAGATAGCCCTAGAGGATCAAGATAGAGCATCGTTTACCTATCCTTGGGGAACGTACTATTGGAATGTCATGCCTTTTGGCTTAAAGAATGCTGGGGCAACTTATCAATGAGCAATGACAACAATCTTTCATGAAATGATGCATACCTTCATGCAGGACTATGTGGATGATTTACTAGCTAAATCATTTACCAGGGCAGAACATTTAAGCATCTTAGAGAAGATTTTTTATAGATTGGAGAAATTCCAAGTCAGGCTCAACCCTAAGAAGTGTGTCTTCGGGGTTACATCAGGCAAGTTACTAGGCTACATAGTTTCAGCTAACGTTATTGAAGTGGATCTAGCAAAGGTACAAGCCATAATGGAGATGCCACCACCAAAGAACATCAGTCAGCTCAGATCTCTACAAGGACGGCTCCAGTCAATCAGGCAATTCATCGCTCAACTAGCAGATAAAAGTCTATAATTCAATCATTTTCTACATAAAAATGTACCATTAAGATGGGAAGCCAAATGTGCAGAATCATTCTATCAAATCAAGCAATATCTAATGAACCCACCAGTTCTAGTACCACCAATAGTAGGGAAGCCACTCATTCTCTACATTTCAACAACAGATATATCACTAGGGGCATTATTAGCACAAGAAGATCAACAAGGCAAGGAATGAGCTATACATTACATCAGCACGACATTGAATAGATATGAACTCAACTATACATTCATTGAGAAGGCTTGTCCAACATTGGTATTTGCCTCTCAAAAGTTTTGGCACTACATGCTAGCTCACACTATCAAGCTCGTAGCAAAAATTGATCCTCTCAAATATTTACTCAGCAAAGCAGCTCTTACAGGCAGATTAGCCAAATGGGTCATGATTCTCAGTGAATTTGATATCCACTACACAGAGTGATGAGCTATCAAAGGACAAGCAATTGTCGATCAACTGGCTGAAGCACCATTACCTAGAAAACAACAAATGGAGATCAAATTTTTGGACAAGGATGTTCTTGCTATTTCCACCAAACAATGGACCCTATACTTTGATGGATCCTATACTCAACATAGTTCAGGTGCTGGCATTCTTTTCATCACTCCTGAAGGGCACACCATACCAAGATCATATCGGCTCATGTGTCCATGCATAAATAACGTTGTTGAATATGAGGCACTGGTTATAGGCATCAAAATGGTCATAGAATGGAGAATCATAGAATTAAAAGTCTACAGAGATTCACAACTAGTCATCAATCAAATCAACAATGACTATCAGACAAAGGATGACAAGTTGCTACCCTACAAATGGATGGTGGATGATTTCAAACAATATTTTGTACACATCCCCTTCAAGCAAATACAAAAAAGCAGTTGATGCAATGGCTACTATCGATTCACTACTTCAAATTCCAGAGCAATAGAATCGTTATGAGTTTCTAGTAGAGCAACTATTCTCCCTAGCCTATGACCATTCTGATTCCCATGTTATCTATGCCTTAACTGGCTCTGACTCTCCATTATACTGACCAATATACGACTATCTTAAAAGCAATATCCTACCCGTTGAGCTATCCTGAAACCAAAAACACAACTTTATCCGGCAAGCTTCTTATTATACTCTCACTTCTGATACTTTGTACCATCGAGGTCTAGATGGTACTCTTCTTCATTGCCTTGATCGTAATGAATCTAACTCTACTTTACAAGAGCTTCACAAAGGTATCTGTGGCACACATTCAAGTGGTCCTAGTCTTGCTAAAAAGATTCTAAGAATGGGATATTACTGGCCAACAATGAAAAAAGGCTCTTATCATTTTGCAAAGAAGTGTCCTAAATGCCAAATTCATGGCAATCTTATACATGCACCAGCACAGGAACTACAGCCATTAACAACATCCTGGCCCTTTTGCCAGTGGGGACTAGACTTAGTCAGCAAAATACATCCTTCATCTTCAAATGGAAATAAGTTCATTATAACTGCAACAAAATACTTTACCAAATGGATTGAAGCGGTCCCCATGACCATAGTGACTGGGAAACAAATAGCATCTTTTATCCTTAATTATCTAATCTGCAGATATGGCATCCCAAGTTCCATCATCACAGATAATGGACGACCTTTCAAGAACCAAGATGTGCAAGAACTATGTGAAAAATTCAAGATCCAACATTGTTTCTCTACACCTTACTACCCATAGGGTAATGGTCAGGCAGAAGCATCCAACAAGACAATATTGAAAATCCTAAAGAAAAGAATGAATGATGCAGGCAAAAATTGGCATGTACAACTCAATCCAGCACTTTGGGCATATAGAATAAGCATCCACACACCTACGGGAGCTACACCATATTCATTGGTATATGGATCAGAGGCAATTTTACCCCTGGATGTAGAAATTTCATCTCTCAGAGTCTCTTTGAAAGGCCTAATTCTAGATGAAGAGTATCAAGTCAACCGACTGCAAGAGATAGAACTTCTCGATGAAAGATGCCAACATGCCTACACTCACCTCAAATCATATCAGTAATGCATGTGCATAAGCTACAACCACAAGGTCATTCCCATAATTTTTAAAATTGGTGACCTATTACTCAAGGAAAATCCTAGAAATCAGCAGGATCGAGAAAAGAAAGGGAAATTTGAACCTAACTGGTTAGGTCCCTATGTCATCATATCAGCCTATGGATTAGGTGCTTATCAGCTAACAACTTTAGAAGGAGATGTGCTCAATGAACCAACTAACAACATTCATCTGAAGAAATACTATACTTGAGCAATCTAATGCACGGAAAAGTCAAAAATATCAAAAAACCAAAAAATATCAAAAATCAAGAAAAAGAAAATAAAAAGGGTACAATAAAAGCAACTGGTGAAAACCTGGCAACAAGCGCTATTGCAAGAGGAAAGCTCCTCTATCTATCTATCTTAACAAACCATTATATCCACAGTCAAGCACTATCGGCCATCGCCCGACATTTTATCACATTATCCAGGACATACTTAGCGTAGTCACTATCTTGGTTTATCCAAATATCTTTTCACCGCATCTCACCATGGCTTGGTAATCACTGTACATATCCGCATTAAGAGGAAAACTCAGCTAGGGGCAGCATTGATCAAAAATTGCAATACATTCAAAACATCAAAACTGGCAGCAAACTCAGACAATCATATCCAACAAACAGATCAACAATCACAAAACCAAACATTGATCATTTAAAAGGATTCACAAAATAGGATGGATGATTTTCTGAAGTATCAAATGTTTGCATCTTGCATGAAGTTTTGACTATTTTGAACTTGAAATTTTTGAACTATTGGATCCTCTATATTTTCTCCAGAATGCATCAAGCTAGAGAAAGTCATGGGGACTCCAATACTTTTTAGTTTTTTGTCTGTGAGGTGATCATTTGTACTGTGTAGATACTTGTCTTGAGACGTGATTCAAAGCCTATCACTGAAGACATGATTCCACTTTGCGCATACAAATGGTTTAATCTTGTCTGTTTATACGCAATCCACACTCAGGTCATCTTGGTTCAATTATACCTTGACGCTTGTGCTATCTTGCAAAATCACAAATCATGTAAATTTTTCTCAGGTCATTATGGTTCAATTATACCATTCTGCTTGTATAAATTTTCAACATATCCCACCAAATCAATGTTCAATGATGATACCTACAAAGAAAGTAAAAACATGTGACTATACGGGAATGACGAACGCAGAATGAGGATGCTCACATTAGCTGCATATCATTTTACAATTAGTTGCATATCATTTTACAATCAACAACATATCATATCATACATCTCATAAACAAGATACATCTCACAACATATCATATCATACATCTCATAAACAAGATACATCTCACAACATATCATATCATACATCTCATAAACAAAATACATCTCACAACATATCATATCATACATCTCATTTTCAAGATACATCTCATAACATCATGTACTAACACATCATATTCATATTAAATCACATACATCTAAGCATTGCATCATCATTATAGAATAATCAACATCATACAGAAAACATCATCCATAACACATCACATGAGGATCAAGAAAAATGGTGTCATATATATATATATATATATATATATATATATATATATATATATATATATATATATATATATATATATATATATATATCTCAACAATGATCAATGCACAAAATATATCATATTTGTGCCAAAGACAACAAAATGATCAAAATGGAATAGAGACGTCTCTTAGGTATGACTATCTCTTGAGGGTGACGGTCTCATACCAAGTGTCCCAACACCTGGATCTCTAGCTGGATCCTGTCTAGGAGGCCATGTCACACTTCTGCTTTCTATCCTCGACCCAGTCTCTCGGGATCGACTGGATCTCGAAGCTGTAAAACTTGGCACTCGTCACTCCCTCAACACCACATCCTCGTAATGCCTCCTATAGTACTCTACCTCCTTGGCTCTCAAAGCCACCTCTCTCTAGGTATCTCTCACCGAGCCACTCGTTGTTGCTCTCTCCAAAGCCTCTTCTTGAGCCTTAGATCGACCCAACCGCTCCAGAACTGTATCCCACTTAGTGCTCAGTTGTGTAATTTGTCGCTGATGTGCCAGTAGTTGTGTCTGCAGGTGCTGCACTGATAACTGAAGTGACCTAATCTGTGAGTCCTCCCAGTGCGTCAGAATCTGCATCTGGATGGGTACCTGTGAAGTGGTACCCCCTATCCTTCCCTTTGTCCTCAATGCTGGTGGGGGTAACACATCAGACCTCCTCCCCTGGGTCAGCCATCTAAACTCATTAGTCCCTCCCACTTTTTCTATCACCTCTCCTACCCTCTCCTCTCCCCTAGCTTTGATAGCTAAACCTCCTCTCCCTCTATCCACCATATCTCATTGCACATCTCTCTCCACCCGAATCCCTCTGGCACCACCATCTCCACCCCTATCTCATCTCCTCCCCTGATCTCCTCTCCCTCTATCCCCTCGCCGACGTCGGCCACCTCCTCTACCATCACCACCATCATCCCCTCCACCATCCCCACCTCCCACATCCAACTGCTCTCCATCCTCTCTTTGTCTCCCTAGCCTCTTGGGTTGCTCATCATCCTCAACATCATCAAAAGTGGGAATCATCTCCGCTGGATCTGATATCCTGGCCACAACATGTGCTGCAAATAATGTGGTGAACTCCTCTATCATCCCTGCATCCACTACCCCATAGGTGTAGTCCCATATCTAGCCAGCTAAGTGAAAGAACTCCTCAATTGATGCCATGCTATCAATAGTGGGTCCCCACTTTGTTATATCCTATCTCTATCAAGCATATAAGCATGCTCCCTATGGAACTCCATGCTGACGACCATACTGCCGCAACACTCGACTATGCAGGAATCTCTCAATAACAAAGGGTGTCCACCCTATCAAAAATTAGGACATGTAGACATAGGGCATCTCCATCCCATCCTCTGCCCATACCTCACACTCCATGTATGGTCTCCAGATGACCATATCAATATAATCTAAAACTCTCCTCCAATGCTCTAGTTTGCCTAGCTTACGCTAGACAACTATCCCTCGATATCTATATGCATAAGCACACCCAGCAGGCCTATCTTTATCTGCAAGTGGCTTGACTGTGATAATATGCTCCCACGCCCATACCTATAGCAGTGTCACTCCAGTGGATAGACTATTGTACCCAAAGTAAACCACCTGATGCAGATACCTATATAAGTGGGCCAGCATAGCTGACCACCATGCAAATCAGCGACCCTGTGTCACCATGTCCTCTAGGACCAACCCCCATCCTACTGCAAGTCCCTTCGACCTACGGTCGGGACATAAGAAACCACCTATGAATCCTGCCAACACTAATGGTAGAGGAGCGTAATCCAAATCAATGAACTCCTGCTAGGGGATCTCATATCCGTAAACCATATGATCCTGTAGAATCTGGCGAAGTGCCTTTGTCCCACCCTCCTCTATCTGCTCATATGGTAACAGTGCACCTACCATGGGAATCCACAGAATCTGGTAGCAATCCTCAGGTGTCACTGTGATCTCACCTATCACCAAATGGAAGGTGTTGGTGTCACTATGCCACCTCTCGGCCAACTCTGTGAATAAACCCTGATTAATGATAAACCGAGGCATCTCTAACAAAGAGGATAGGCCACACCTCTCGATGATATCCCTGTCAACCTATGTCAATCATGGTATCAATGACCATGGTGTCAAAAATCGCTCTCCCAACTGAACCACTCCAATACGCTCCTGTCACAAAGAAAAACAAGTCCAATATCAGTTTCCTCATCAAATCAATTCATATCATCTTGAAACTTTGAAAATCTAATCAAGTTCCACATCATATCACATCCATTTCCATATCAAATCATATCAACTTGTAAAACAACTCAAGTTTCACATTCATATCAACTTGTAAAACAACTCAAGTTTCACATTCATATCAACTTGTAAAACAACTCAAGTTTCACATTCATATCAACTTGTAAAACAACTCAAGTTTCACATTCATATAAACTTGTAAAACAACTCAAATTCCACAATCATATCAGCTTGTAAAACAACTCAAGTTCCACATATATATCAACTTGAAACAATGCATATCAAATCATGTTCATATCAAAACATCCATATCAAAATCCACATCATATCACATCATCATCAAATCAAAATCAACTTGAAATATTGCAAATCAAATAAGTTATCTATCCAAAAACCATATCGGAACTCATATTGGACAACTTATCAAAACAATGACAACAAACACACAGACTGACAATTCGCACCCATCCTGACAAAATTGCAAAAACCTAAGTATTTTTCTTCATCCAAAATCATACTTTACCCATATTTTTTCGCTCATGCGCTAAACAATCTTATCTATGTGCTAGCCTGCACCTATGCACTACCCTGTCCTATCAAAGCGCTACCCAATTAACTCTAAACGCTAGCCTGCACCTATGCGCTACCCTGTCCTATCGATGCACCACCCAAACTACCCTCCGCACTACTTCTAGCCTATGCGCTATCCTACTTGGTCCCTGTGCTGCGAACCTAACCCTACGTGCTAGGTCATACCTATGCGCTGTCCTATACTACCCATGTGAGCCCCGGCTAACCCTATGCGCTAGGTCTTTCCTACGCACTACCCCTTTTCTCCTATGCACTACCCTATGCTCTCGATGTGCTAACCTATCTTTATGCGCTACTCTAACCTACCGCTGCACTATCCTAATGTACCTGGACACTATCCTACTTCGTTAAACTCTACACACTACGAAACCTATCGTATGTGCTACGGTTTAACCCCAATGCGCTAAACCATTAAATTCACGTATAAAAATTCAAAAACATGATAAAAAATGACAAAACAAAAATCCAAAAGGGGTCAAAAAGACTGACTTACCGGTGGTCCATACGTGGCGGGCCTCTGGTACCTCCAAACGCGCTTGAATCGATGAGAAGCAAAGGGAATCGGCATTTTGTGTTTTTCTCCAAGTGTCCCTTTCTTCAAAGTCAACAAGCATAAATGAGACAAAATAAATCACTTTTTACCTTTTTATAGGGTAAATGAAAATTAGGGTTGCGTGGACGAACACGTAAATTTCTCATGGTCTCATTTTTAACCCTCACAAACATCATTATCAGGAGATGAATCAATTTATCGCATTCAACATAGACAAACATTTAAAATGCAATCAAATTTATCAAAACAAATCAAATTTTCAAATTTTTGATTCATCTCCTGAGGGGGCATTATCAACATCATTTATCAAATCTGGGGCATCGTTTATCAAATCTGGGGCATGACATGAATTGCTAGTTAGATGAGAGGGGGGGTGAATCAGATAAACTCACAATACAAAATATTCATCAGATTCAACCTCGGTAGAATATACTTGATATGCAACTATGACTGTAAATCATTCAAACTCATAAACTGATAAACTTGAAAGAACGAAACACATTTAACACTAGATTTAACGTGGAAACCCAAATAGGAAAAAACCACTATGGCATTTCAGACCCACTAAGAAAATATACTCTTCTAGAGTATGCTCGGTTAAAAGCCAATCCTGTTAAAGATTACATAAACACACTGTTAGATGTGACCCGGTCAAGGGATTTCCCTCAGATCTATCAGAATCTTGCACTTTGTTAGAAGTGACCTTGTCAAAGGATTTCAAACACTCATTCAGAATGTTACCTTGCTAGAGGATTTACAAATAAGACTTTTAGGTCCACTCAGTTAAGAGATTTCCTGTCACTTACAAAAATAAATAACAGTAATAAAATATATCTACAACTTCACATCTGAAATGTTAAAGCATACTCTATGTGCTCAAAATAATCTTGTCATAAGACTTATCTTCCTCCTTACTGGGCTTCTCAATCTATTCTTCAATCAGATCTTCAATCTTCTGTACTCGGTAATCACCTCTATAGTATCACTGCTCTTCTATTTTCCTGCTCCTTTGTTCATCAACTTTTCCTTATTTATAAGCAATTCCTAGCCGCTTAATCTCCTTACTCACATTTCCCATGATTAATCTTAGCCACCAGATCTTCAAACTTGACTAGGTTCATTGAATCCTTCGAACTGAAAAAACATTTTATCTTGCCTTGAAACTTGTATACCTTCCTTGGTACTTGTGCTCGGTTATGATTGTTCAATCTGTGATGTAGATCCAACTCTTGAATTTTCATTGCCGTTGATCCTTAACAAACTTCTTGCACGGCATTCCAATCTTCTATAAATCTCCAGCTCATTGGCATCCTTCATTTAATAATGTATTTATTCATCTAATGCATTCTGTTACTGCTCGGTTGATACTCGGTAAATACTGAACTCTACTTGGTAGACATTCTTTCTACTTTAACCGACACTGATAACCTTGGTGTTTACCGACTAGCTCCTTGCTCGGTAAAATAGAATAGTATCAAACCTTTACTCATTCTGATGCATGAAATCTTTTCTCCTTCTTATTCAATCTTTGAATACACATATATAGAATATCAAAACAATCAAAATAACATAATCTCATCATTATCTAACTCGGTAATAGTTTCCCATTAAATAACTTATTATTCCTCTTCATTTTCACATTCTTTCTATATCACTTACCGACATCTTTATACTCATCAAAACATACTTTTTAAGATATGGCAACATCATACTGAATCAGAAAATCAATTGCTTGACATCAATGACAAAATAATATTATTAAGACAGTAATCATCCTTTATCAATTATATCATCAATCTCCACAACCTTCTCAATATCATCATACCAACAAACTTAATGTAATGCCAACAATCTCCCCCTTTAGCATTGATGGCAATACCAACTTGATTTATTCCAATTGATCTAGACTGTTGTTATTCTTCTCCTATTATCCTTGAGCTGTAAACTTCTCCTGTGATCTTCTCCCCCTATCATTAGTCTTCTCCCCCTTTGACAACAATGCCAAAAGTAAAAATAATCCATGATTACTTCCCCTGTGAAGTAATTTCCTTGCTTGTTAAAACATATACAAATGTATCATCTTAGTCTCAGTCAGGGCATCTTGTCTTCATTCACTATTTCCTGCACAACTTTAGACGATCTTCTAAAGTGTGTAAATCAGCATCAACTCGCAAATAGTATTCTTTAGAGTCATAGAATTGATGCTTTCACCGAACTCTGTCAGTGAGTACTAGATAGGGGTAGGACCCCTAACTTACTTCTAAGATACTCAAAAGTGTCCCTTGGCAGTGGCTTTGTGAAGATGTCTGCTATTTGTTCCTTTATGCTAACATACTCCAGCACAACTTTCTTTTCTTGAACTTCTTCTCTTAGATAATGATACTTTATAGAGATATGCTTTGTCTTAGAGTGCATTACCAGATTCTTCCAAATGTTAATAGCACTTGTATTATCACAAAATATAGTTACTAGCTCGGTAACTATCTCATTCATACCTTCCAACAGTTGTTTGATCCATGCTATATTGGTACAATTCAATGTTGCAGTGACATATTCAGCTTTAGCTGTTGACTATGAAATGCATCCTTGTTTCTTGCTAAGCCAACTCACTAGTCTTTCTCCCAAAAAGAAAGCTCCACTGCTTGTGCTTTTCCTGTCATCAATATTTCCTACCCAGTCAGCATCAGTATAGACTTTTAAGTCAAAATCATTCCTCTTTTTATATAGTAAACCATAATCTTCAATGCCTCTCAAGTATCTGAAAATTCTCTTGATTGTTGTCATATGGGTTTCTTTGGGATCTGCAGAAAATCTTGCAACTATACCAACTGCATGTGCTATATCAAGCCTACTGTGAAAAACATATTGCAACTTTCCAATCATAGATCGGTAAAGTGTCTCAGCAACAGATGCAGATTCATCATTCTTTGATAGTTTACAATTAGTAGTCATAGGAGTACTTACAAGTTTAGAATCCTCCATTCCAAATTTCTTCAAGATTTCCTTTATATACTTGGATTGAGTAATTGAAATCCCATTTTTCATTTGCAGTATCTGTAAACCTATAAAATACTTTATTTCACCAATTAATGACATCTCAAATTCTTTGCACATTTCATTTCCAAAGTTCTTGCATAAAGAATCATTTCCACAAAAAATAATATCATCAACAAATATGGCTGAAATCAGTATTCCATTATCCTCATCATTCTTCATTTACATGTTGTTGTTTTCACTAGTCCTCATAAATCCAATCTTGATTAAGTAGGAGTGCAACCTTTCATACCATGCTCTAGGTGCTTGCTTTAGGCCATATAAAGCTTTGTTCAACTTACATACCTGATCTTTATTCTTCTCTTCAATAAATCCTTCAGGCTATTCAATATAGACTTCTTCTTCTAGTATATCATTCAAAAATGCAGATTTAACATCCATTTGATATACCTTGAAATTTTTGTAAGCAACATATGCCAACAATGTTCTCACTTCTTCAAGTCTTTCCATAGGTGCAAAAGTTTCACCATAGTCTATTCCTTCTTCTTGAGCATAACCTTTGCAAACTAGTCTTTCTTTATTTCGAATGACCTCACCTTTTTCATTTAGCCTATTTCTGAAAATCCACTTTGTACCGATTACATTTTCTCTTTTGGTCTTGGGACTAGTGTCCATGTCTCATTTTTCTTGATTTGTTCAATCTCTTCTATCATAGCATTCACCCAATCTTCATTGCTTAATGCCTCTTTTACTATCCTCGGTTCAAACTCCGATATCAAACATGTGTTCTATCTCAGTTTGTTCCTTGTCATCACTGGAGCATCCTTATCTCCTATAATCTGACTTGATTCATGATTTCTACTGACATATTTTGCTAATATAGGCACGGTAGGCTCTGTATGATCTTCTTCATCACTCGATAACTGAGTATTTTCTTCATCAGCTTTCTCGGTTAGACTTCTCAGTTGTACATATACGAACTCTTCATAATCTTCTGGTTCTTTGGAGTTTCCTTCATCATTCCTTTCTACAAATTCATTAATTTTCACATTTACACTTTCCACTATTTTGTTAGATGATTTGATCAGACATTTAAATGCTTTACTCCTAGAGGAATAACCAAGAAATGTTCCTTCCTCGCTTTTCTGATCAAATTTTCCATTTTTGTCATCTTTGTGAACATAACATCTACTTCCAAATATTTTAAAATAACTTACATTTTGTTTCTTGTCATATCAGGTTTCATATGATGTCTTCATAGTTCCTTTCTTCAATTGTACTCGGTTCAAGGTGTAAATTGCAGTGCTTATTGCTTCTCTCCAAAATATTTGAGGTACTTTCTTTTCTATCATCAAGGTTCTAGCACAATCTACAATTGATCTGTTTCTTCTTTCAGCTATCCCATTTTGTTGTGGTGTTCTCGGTGCAAACACTTGTCTCTTTATACCATGATCATTGCAAAATAAGTTAAATTCATCTGAAATGAACTCTCCTCCTCTATCAAAGCTTAGACATTTCAACTGTCTTCCTATTTAATTTTCAACTCTTGCCTTATACCATTTGAACATTTGAAAGGCTTTTGATTTCTCTTTTAAAAACATAACTGACATCATCCTTGAGTAATCATCCACAAATAATATGAAGTATTTATCACCATAATAACTTTGAACTTTCATAGGACCACAAAGATCAGTGTGTACAAGATCTAAAATTCCTTTAGAAGTGTAAGACTTACTTGTAAAGCTTGATTTTGTCATCTTACCCATCTGGCATCCTCGGCATATTGCATTCTCAGGTTTTTCCAAGCTCGGTAGACCTCTTACTCGGTGCTTCTTACTTATTTTGATCAGGTTATCAAAATTTACATGACAAAAGCTTTTATGCCATAACCAAGTGTCTTCTATTTTTGCATATAGACATTTGTTTCGAGTTGAGTCAAGATAAAATATATTGCCTCTTGTTTGAGTCCTGGTAGTAGCCAACTTTCCATGTTTGTCATGAACTTTGATAATTCCTTTCTGAAATTCTATTCGGTAACCTGTATTGTTTAGTTGTGCTACACTCAACAAATTGTATTTCAGACCTTCAACCCAATATACATCATCACGTTTAGCATTGTCAAGAAGTGTGATAGATCCTTTACCTTTCATAGGACATGGTGCATCATTACCAAATCTTACATAACCTCCATCATAATCTTCTAATTTAACAAACTTGTGTTTATCACCTGTCATGTGATGTGAGCATCCACTATCTATGATCCAAGAATCATTATTTATGTGTGATATTAAGGCTTTTTCTTCATACCTTTCTTCATCTGATCCATCTTTGATAGCCACATATACAACTTCCTCTATCTCAGTCCCATCAGATTTTTCATCATTGGATTCCTCATCAGCTACTAGACATGTCTTTCTATCTCTCCTTCTGAAGTCTCGGTGCCCTCTGTATTGGTTGTCTTTCTGTCTGTCATCTCGATATTCTCTCTTTTCACTAGATTCTTTGTCAGGACAGTTTGAAGCCATGTGTCCAATTCTATCACAGTTAAAACATTTCAAAGGTAACCTCCATTTATACTTACCTTTGCCTCTCACTAATCTTCTGGCCAATAATGCTTCAAACTCTTCTTGCTTTCTGATTTCCTTATATAGTTTGTGTACTTCTTCCATGTTTTTGCGAAATCTCTCACTTGCTCCACTATGATTTCCTTCAGCATACTTATACATTCTATCATTGTAATCATTAGATTCATCAAGATGAAAAGAACTGAATACAGATTCAACTTTGTTAACCGAAGACCCACTGTTATCAAAATTACTCAACTCAAAAGCATGTAGCTTATGTCATGCCCAAAGTTTAGGGCAAGAACAGGGTAATTTTTTTTTTAAAACACAACTTAAGACATTAAATTGATAAATATAAAATATATAACATGTTTTGTCTTACTATGTTTAGAGTTATTCTTAACTCCTAGCTCAAGTAAGCAAATTATTAGTTAAATAAAAATGCGGAATACTAAAATAATTAAATACTATTTTACCTCATCGAAATTAGCTCAATAGATAATTCTGAATCCAAAAATCTCATTTGATAGACAAGGATACCATTAACTCCCAATAGTCTTTATTTGTTTTTTTTTTAAGAAGCATTTAAATTAGTATCGACACCTAGATTTATAAGTGTCTTTATTTTTCTTAACAATAATTAAATTTTAGACTGAGCTAAAGCAACTAAAGGGTCAATTATATTTGAAATGAATATTTTCCTTTTATTTAATTAAAATTCAATAATAATCCACAGATTTCAATTCATAAATATCTCAACCCATTTAGATTCACAATTAAATGTTAACTGCATTAAAATTTAATTCATAACATCTCAATATTATTAAGTTTAAAAATAAATATTAACTTCGTTAATATTTAATTTATGACATCTCAATATTTTTAAATTTAAAAAAAAAAAAAAAAAATATTAACCTCATTAATATTTAATTCATAAACATCTCCACCTATAAAATTATATACATAATTATATATATATACAACCATATATATATATATATATATATATATATATATATATATGATAATATAATGATATATATATATATATATATATATTCCCTAGGGTATTGCCCATGCAAACCCTAACCCCCTTTTTTTAATTATAAAATAAGGCTCTCCTTATTTTATTTTTTTATTTATTTTCATTTATAGCCACATTTTACCCTAGCCCTAACCGGGCTAGGGTTTCTTCTTTTCCTTTTATTGTTTTCGGGACTATGCAGGGCCGAATGGGTGGCGGCCATGGAAAATGGCGGAGGGAGGCGATGCTTTGAGGGGGCGGCGGTGAGTGGTGAGTGGCGAGGGCGGGTGGAGGCCGAGGGTAGCTCCAAGCAGGGACAGCGGAGCCGTCATTGTGGGTCACCACCCACAGTGGAGGCCGAAGCCTCCCACTATGGGTTGCGGCCCACAGTGGCGGCTCCAACCATCACTGGGGAGCCCGCCGCCCACTGAGCGGAGGGGGTCGCCCTACGGGGATGACCGCAGGGGGCCGAGCCCTCTCCAAAGTAATTTTTTTTTTTGTTTTTAAATATTATAAAATGTAATTTTATTTATTTATATATTCATGCACAAACATATATTGAACATATAAATATATTTTAACTAAATATATATATATATATATATATATATATATATTTAAACTTTTTAACAGATTGATCTAAATATTCAGATTTAATCCCCTGTATTTTTTTTTAAGAATTAAATACCATAAATCCGAGACCGCCTATTTAACTGTAGATTTATTTTCTGCAATTAATTAACTAACAGAGTTAAGCAACTATATAGATATGTTAATTTTAACAAAACTAGATAAACCATTTAATTCCAGTTTTTATTTTCTGCAAACAAGTAAAATGACAGAATTAAATAAACTTAAAACAACAACTAAATTTAGATTAGAAAGTAATGAAGTAAATCTTAGGAATAGACATGTTATATTTCTTTTTGCTTGATTTACTTTTTGCAATTAACTAAAAGGAAATGACAGAGTTTAATACCTTTAGCAATTTCATTAATTTTAGAATTATTTAGTCTATTCTTAGAGATATGTAAGAGGAAGATAAACAGAGCTTTTTAATTTCAGAATAAACATGCATGCAAGCATTAAAATTTTAAGAACAATACAAACTGATACTCAACAGAATCTTTTCATTTATGCAATATTAATTTAACAGAAATTAAGCATTTATTTATGGCATTTTTAGAATACAATATAGACATTATTACAAGAGGGTGAAATACCCAAACGAGTCCCTCATTCCTATTAAATGAGGACTTCAATTAAATTAGATACATCTTCTTTCCTAAATAGGTACAACATATAGTTTCCTTTTACATTTTTGCAACTTATATTATCAATTACTCCCTTTCCAAATCTTTTTCTGCAAACAATTAAAAATAGCAACTTCTACTTGCCCTTTTCTTTTCTTCCAACCACCCACAAATAAATCCAAATACTATGACCATGGAGTGCTCACTATTACTACTTATCAAATTGCCATTAGTTTCTATATTCAAAGTCATACTATATATTCTAGTCGGTTAGCATTACTGAATCATGCAGTTGGTACACATAGAGAAGTCAGTATGAACAGTCCAGTCCATTACAGAAGGAAAACAGTCACAAAGCCCAGTATACACCAAGCTGTCTACTGAGTGTTATTTCATGTCTACCGAGCAGTAAAGATAATACATGGAGTTGATATACACTGAGTGAAACGTGTTACCAAATTCATCGAACCTGGACACACATATGAAAACGTGCTACAAGATCGAGGCACATAAAACCGTTATCACATTGGAAATTGCACATATAGATTTTGTATAATTTTGAGGTCATCTAACCAATGAAATATTTTGCATGGTTATTCATTCGATAAATCATGTTTGTAATATCAAAGCAATGAATCAGATCACCGACATAAGAAATCTATTTATACAGCATGAATTTAGGGTTAGATATATATGTGAATGAGAGAAATGTGTGTGCATATGTGTATGAAGCAAGACTTATGTGATACATGAGAAATCACAGAGTATTATGACTGTTACAGAGACACAAAGGTCACTAAGAAGGTTTTTAGAGAACAGTCAAAGAATAGAGTAAATAGAAGGGTTTACCGAGTTACTTTATGAGTTATCGAGGTATGCTATAGGCAAGGTAATCTTATTTTGAGCACATAGAATTTGCTATAGCATTTCAGATGTAAAGTTGTAGATATTTATAGAATCTTATTGTAATATTTTGAAGTTGTAAGAGAAACCTTTAACAGGGTAAAAGACTCTAATCAAGTCTATAAATTGTAAAGCCTCTAACCAGGGGCAACATTTATATAAAGTGTTGTAAAATCCTTTAGCAAGGTAGATCTAACAGATCTTGTTACTCCTAATAGGGTAAGCTATCAGAAATAGCTAAATATGTAGCTCTAACCAAGCACTCTTTATTATTGCAGTAGTGAAGTTGTGGGTGCCATCCCCACCGTAGTTTTTCTCTCTAACCAAGAGTTTTTGCGTAACCAAAATATATGTGTTATGGAGTGAATCATGTATGATTGTTACTTATTTGTTTTAGCTTTATGTTATGTTATAGCAGTTTTTGGTTTATGCACAACAGTAAAGATATTGTTGATAAAAGGATTTGAAGTATTGATTCACCCCTCCCCTCTTAGTACATTAGCTTTCCATATTGGGCCTAACAATTGGTACCAAAGCTTGAATCTTGGAAAAGGGTTTAACTACCTAAAGAGAAAGATCTTATCAATGGAAGGCTACAAACAATCTCGGAGGATTGTGTATCTACAAGAAGAATTGGATCATGCTAATCAAGTGATTGCAGACATGCAAAGGCAAATGCAAAAAACTCTGAAAGTGAGAAGAAGATTATCTGATGATTTGCAGGACTCTCAAGAGTTAGTGGAACAAATTGAGACATCATCTGAGAACAGTGTGTCTGAAGAGACTGAAGAAATGATTGGACAATTGAAAGAAAAGAACAAAGTACTGGCTGATCAACTAAAAGCAATGAAAAGGGAACATGAACATTTTAGCACATAGATGACTGAAAATCTTGATGCATTGAGGACAACCGAGGACAAAGTAAGAGATCTAGAAAGAGAGAAACAACAACTTGAAGCTTTAGTATCTGATAAGGATGATGAAATCATAAGGTTGACTGGGATTCAACAAAATATGACAGATCAACTAGGTTATGCACATCATGAAGCAAATTTGAAAGATGATGAGAATCAAGCATTGAAACTTGAAGTATCAAGGTTGAGCAATGAACTTGAAACAGAGAAGAAATCCAAGGAAACACTGAAGAAGAGTTATGAAGCATCAAAGATGTTGGATGAGCAACTGAATACAAGACGACCCTACAAAGAAGGAGGACTTGGTTACAAAGGAAAAGACTCTATCGAGAAGGGAATCTGCACTATCGAGAGAGGAGAATCATCAAAGCAAGATGGAATCAAGAAGAACATCAAAAGAAAGAAGCCTATTTGCAACTACTATGGAAATCAAGGTCATACTACCAACATGTGTCAAATCAGAAAAGGTAAGCAACCGAATGCCACTAAGACCAATGGTTATTGTTACAATTCCAATAAATATGGTCACACATCTAATCAATGTAGGACAAAGTCTGTTAACAATTATCAGAAGGCAAAATTCAAAGGGTTTTGTAAAAATTGCAATAGATATGGACATAGTACCGAGAAGTGTTGGTTTAAGAAAAAGAACCACATGTGGTCTGCACACCGAGCAAATACTAGAGGTTACCGAACTCACATAGATCCTTACCGACAATATTCTGCAGTACCATGGGATTACAATACAAGGATATGGTGTGAATATTGTGGAAGATATGGACATATAAGTGCCAACTACTTTATAAGGTTTGGAATGAACAACCGAAGATCATGGAGAAATCCTGGTATGGCATGTTTTCATTGTCACAAAGTTGGACACTTGGCTGGAGATTGTAGAGATCAACCTAGAGAAGACTCTGAGGAAATAAAAGAGAAATTAAAGATGATTTGGAGAAAGAAGGAAATTGTGTCAAATAAAGAAAGCACCTTACCTACCGAGTTAGGTGCTCCCACTCCAAATTAATCGGTAAAGGTATGAAGGGACTGCATTCTCACAAGGTTAAATCTTAAACAGTTCCTATTTTAGTATGTACTGAATTCAAAATCAAAATAGTAAGATGTAGTGGTAAGTTTGAAATTCTATCAAAGTCTTTTGGAGCACTTTACAGGAAATCTATCAAGTTGGTGAATTTAGGAAGCCTGTCAAGTCGGTATATGAAGGAAATTTGGTTACTCGGTTAAAGCACAAAAAGGGAAAGAAAGTTAAGTAGAACCGAGTGCATTTAATGTCTTTGACCTAACTTGCACGGAGCCCGATAAGGTTTATTATGTACTTAAAGCATTCTTCGAGGTCATTTTTTATTTCACCAAGTTTTCGAGAAGCAGAGCAGAGCGAATCAAGGTGATCAAACCATCTTCAAAGCAAAATCTAAGGTATTTACATCAAATCTCATCGCATTGCTAAGCTAGTTAAGTTGTTATTATCTATTGAGTGTGAAGCGTCTGTCGTTTGTTAAGTTTTCAAACCCTAAGGTTCCTATGTCAATTTTTATCTGAAATCAAAATGGTACCTAAGATCCAAGACCCCATTGTTGTCAAGAATGAAGAGAAGCCCTCACTAAAATACTCTTTGACTCCCAAAATTGCATTTGAACCGGATGACAAAACTGCCTTTTCACTCATCCTAGATCAAGTCTTGTTAGTCGAGGATGTGAGATTCTTCACCAAATGCCATGCTGAAGAACTCGGTCATGTCGAGATCAAAGATGCATATGATGAATTGTGCATAGATGGTATAATGGATAGCAAATATGAGCACATCAAAATAAAGGGATTGGCTGAAGCCCTAACCTATCCCTGTGTGTTCAAACCCCAGTGAGTCAAGTTTGTACTAAGTCGAGTGCATGATGATTTCATGTCGCTACAAGAGAAACCATTTAAGATCACAAAAGAAATCATTCATCTGATCACCGGTTATCCCATCTATGATCATGCCCAAGCATAGAAAATGATATCACAGAAGGAATTGATCAGTTTGACTGGAGTAGAATCTGATTGCAGAGGTCTGAAGTTGAACAATGTCACTGATCCTGAACTCAAATTTGCCATTAGAGTAATTGGTTACTGTTTCTTCCAATCGGCAAGGGAAAACAATGTACCTTGTGCAGCAGTGGACTTAGCATACAAAATTGTTAAGAAAGGCATGAAGATTGACTTGTGTGAAGTATTATTGAAGAACTTGTTTGAAAATCTGAACACAATCAGGAAGCCGAAGAAGAACAACTCGGCAAATACTCTAAAATTTGGATCACTACTTGTATGTATGTTTTTCTACTTTGAGAAGTTTTTTCCAAC